>NW_026692675.1:617329-1234659 GCF_021218885.2 Marmota monax | reverse complement strand
AGGGAGGAAAGATAATAATAAGGACAGGTCTGTAGAATTTTTAAGAAAAGTGTAAGACTAGTTATGTCCCCATTTCCTGGCAGGATTTCAGATATCAGATACAATTGGAAGTGCCCACCCCTTCAAAGGAAAAATTCAACCAGAAGCATGGCAAGGAAAATTCAAATTTGAGGAAAGATCTCTCCATGTTGTCACAGATACACAGGAATATGGGGGGACTGGCATAGAGAAGCCTGCTGGGGAGGAATTATTATACTCCAAGTAGATGCGGGACAAAGAAAGAGAAATCCATGCATCAGCCTTTGACAGAGATGGAGATCTACAGACCGAACTGGACTCTCTCTACTGAGTGACTTAAAAATATCAGGGCCCAATTACTTTCTCATTTGCCTCTGAACTATATACATTCAATGTTTCAATATTCCGTGAGAACTAATTGCACCACTGGATGCAAAGTTTCATTGCTGGTTTCCAAACGTGGAAAAGCAGTCAATGGGAGCAAAGTGATTAAAAAAGAAAGGGGTTAAAAAAATAATAATTTTGACATTAAAATTTGCAAAATATTTAAAAAATATTGTTGATAGTTTTCACTGATGCTAGTGAAGCCCAAAAGGTTTTCATATTTTCACTCAAAGATGGCAACTAGGCATTGGCACCTCCAAGCCTTTCTCTAACATCTTCTGTCCTTTTCACCAGCATCATAAAGTGTGGATGAGAGATCATTTAGAGGGTTTCCAGGTTGGAATGGAAGTCATCTTTCACAGTAGGATCCAGGGAACACTAGATTGGTGACTGCCTTTTCATTTCCGCCTTTCTTATTTCCTAGAGATCAACTATGAAGATTTTTCTTACCTATCTGTGGGAAGCCATCCTCACACGTGATTTGAGTTACCTCCCTGGCTGGGTGAGAGGCACTTAGACACAGCTGTGTTAGAGCCTTCCCCACCCTTTTCCAGGTCTGCGGGCTTGTCCAAGCAGAGGCGTGCCTGGCCACTGCCCAGAAGATCCAATTGTCGCCCCTGACCTTGGGATGCTGCCCCCCCTTAACCTTCATTTGATGGGATTTTCACCAGAAGTTTTTGTTTCCCAACAAAAGTCTACTCCTTGATGTGTTCTCTCTCTCTCTCTCTCTCTCTCTCTCTCTCTCTCTCTCTCTCTCTCTCGATAGTCTCTTCTGCAAGCCTCGCCACCTCATAAGGTGGCTGTAGTCAGGAGCTATGAGAAGCAATCCCAGATCTGCTATTAAAGGTAATGAGATTCTTGTCTCTTTAATTGAAAACTCCCTAGCCATTACTTATGAATCAAACCTTCTTTCATGAAGCCAGCGCTGGTCATGTGACAGAAGTAGCACCTAGGAGTGAGGCATAAGTAAATTGACTAGGTTGAGTTAGGGAGCACAGTATAGAAATACAGAATTTATGACATTTTTAGGGTCACAGAAGTACCAGACAGTTTTTGGAGCAAAGGGACATTAAAAATCTTAATAATGGAATCCAACTTCTACTGATAAAGACATGTATTTGACTATTTTAGAGAAAATAATTAATCAGAAGGGAAAACAAGTTAAAAACCTCAGTTGCTACAATTCTTAAAGGTTGTAGGTGAATTGTGCCCTTGATTTTGTGACCCAGATTCACCAAATTTGCATCCTTGGGACAAATTCGGGAGGAAATTGCATAAAATTTGCCTTTCTAATGAATTACCTGGAAACTTTGAAATTACACAAAAGATGTAAACTGCATTAGAGAACAGTCTTTTTGATTATATGGGCCATAGTCTGTGCCCCCCCCCCCCAAGATCTATTGAAAGGTATTCAGAGAGCCATTAAGTCTATTCAAATGGAAAAATTGCCTGAGGCTCAGGAAATCTTCTTTCCTCTAAACTGGCTAAAAACAAAAACTAAGACAAATTATATTCAAACCAAAAATCTCTGGGCAAAACAGAAAGTAAAAAAGTTAGCCTTGCCTGAGCCAAGCCAGAGTAATCTAGAGGAAAACCATAGAGAGGGAGATCATAGAAGAAGCCTCCGGGGGAAAGATGGTCCTTCTCTCAGAAAGGAAAATCTGGAAGAGATTCATAGAGCTCTTCCACATGGCTTACAAGCCCAAATTCAACATGGCGACAATGGAGAATCTACGGAGGAATCGCAGACTAAGGGAGAGGAATCTGACAATGAAATGCAGGATTTACCAGGGAATTTCAACAAGCTATGCTGACCATGCAAATATGGCCTGACCATGCAAATATGGCCATTGTCTGTTAAAAGGACAAATTTTAACAGATGCTCTGAGCTAGCAATGACTTTCATTACTCCATTGCAGCGGGGAATTAGAAAAGCGCAAGAAGCTGAAGAAGATACTAACGAATTTCAGCTCTTCCCAGCTTTTGAGCAGATTAATGACCAAGACCAGCATGTTTGCATCCACACAGTAATTCTTTTTAAAACTATTAAAGAGTAAAAAAATGCCTGCAAGGTCTACGGTCCAAATTCACCATTCTTGCAGAGCTTGCTTGAGACTATATGCTCTCAAGCAATCCCGCAGAGTGACTAGATTTCCATCTCCAGGGCTTGCTTGAGTGGAGGGGATTTTCAACTTTGGAGGTCATTCTAGACAGATTTCTGTTCTGAGCAAGCAGAGAGTAATCAGAGGCAAAATCTTCAAACACCCATGGAGATGTTTTTAGGAATGGGTGAATTTATTGATTTGGAAAGGCAACTAAATTATGAAATTGTGGTGTATGATCAGATTACAGCCTGTGCAAAGCATGCCTGGAGGCAGATTGCCTCCAGGGACCAACCGAGCTTAGTTCTGACTAAAGCTAAACAAGGTGCCAATGAGCTTTATTCTGATTTCGTAGTGTGAATTTACCAAACTACAAACAGTTCCATTGGCAATCCGGGTGCTTGTGAGTTTATCATTAAGCAATTGGCATTTAAAAATGCAAATAAATATTGTCAGGATGTTGTAAGACCCCATAGAAAAAAGGGCACAGATTCAGAATTTATTCGCTTGTGTTCTGATATTGATCCAGCCCATTTACAAATAATTACACTCCCTACAGCTTTAAAACAAACTCTGCCGCCCCAAGAATTGATATGCAGTCACCACTGGAGGTGCTTTCATTGTGGAAGGAGCAGTCATTACTTGCAAAACTGTAATGCTCATAATTTAAAGCCCAGGGCTCCCTCTGCTGTTGGTAGTAGATATTACATGGTGGAAGACCACGAGGCAGACCAAGATGGCACTGATCAGTGCGCCTTCTAGCTGTCACTTCAGCCTGGTAAGAAGACAAAAAACTTGCGGTTGGCCCATTACCATTTTTTGGGGGGGCGGGGGGCGCTGAAAAAGCAGGGGAACTAGAAGGAAGGTCTTGCAATTTAATGTCACACCGCTGAACATGAGGAGCCAACATTTTTACCAAAGTGAATCTCACACACAGTTTCTTTATGACCCTCAATGACAATTGAATTAAATCCTGACATAGGGCCACAACAAATCCCTACTGGGATTTTCAGGCCACTCCCCAGAGAAAGTATAGGGTAAATTTTGGGATGTAACAATTTAAAAGGGGCCAAGAGGTAATACCTGGAGTAATAGATTCTTATTTTGAAGGAGAATTAAATGTTACTGTAAAGTCAAATTACACCCTTTGTCTTACTCCAAAAAATACATTTGCTCAATTAATTTTATTACCCTGTAATTCGGATGCACACCCACAAGTAAATTGAGTTTCCAAACCACCAGGCACTGAGTACTAGTCTCAATTAGTGAGGCAGGAGTGCCACCTACTGGAACTTAAAATTAATCATAAAAAATTTAAAGGCGTGGTGGACACAGGAGCTGACATATCTGTTCTGTCTAGTCGTTTCTGGCCTAAAATTCGCCCTTACTAATAGCACCAACTAACCAAGAGGGAATTGGACAAATCTCACAGTCTCCTCAAAGTGCAAATTATCTCCGTTGGGAGGATCCTGATAGGAACAGTGGAGTTTTTAAACCTTAAGTGTTAGAGTCCTTACCAGTAAAACTATGGGGAAGAGAGATATTAAGCAAAATAGGATTATTATTGGTAAGTCCACATTCTATGAGATCATTTTAGTAAATTAATCAAGAGCTTCTTCCTGGAGATAATGAGGGAACTTATCCAGGAGAGTATCTGCTTATAAACCAGTCTCCTTGACAGAGATTAGTAAATACTCCAAACCAAAATTTTTACTAGGGGCCCTGAGTGTCTCCCTGATACAAAAGACAGCAGAAAAGATCATCTGGCTCACAGAAGAGCCTACATGGATTTCTCAGTGGCCCATATCAGGGGAAATACTTAAGATAATTCATATGTTAGTTGAGGTACAATTTCAGGCTGGTTATATAGAATCAATGCTTAGTCTTGGAACAACCCCCCCCCCATTTTGTTATTAAGAAAAAGTCAGGTAATTGGAGGTTACTACAGGATTTAAGGGCAATAACCCATGCAATTCAGCCTATGGGATCATTGCAGCCCAGACTCCCTTCCCCACAGCAATTGCTCTAAACTATACCTTAATGGTAATAGATCTAAAAGATTGTTTTTTACTCAGTAGGGTTGCATCGTGGTGATTGTGAAAAATTTGCTTTCACTGTCCCAGCAATTAATTTTAAAGAACCTGTTAAAAGATATTGCTGGAAGGTCTTGCCTCAAGGGATTCGTAATAGTCCTACTTTATGTCAAAAATTTGTGGTTCAAGCGATAGCTCCTATAAGAGATAACTTTCTTGATACATATATTATTCATTGTATGGATGCTATACTATTGGCTCATGCTAATGCAGAAATACTTTCAGAAATTTTTACTCAGTTAGAGGCTTCACTTACAGCAATTGGTTTGTGCATTGCTCCTCAAAAGATACAAAAGATGCCTCCCTTTCAACATTTAGATCAGATAATTCAAGGACTTACAATCTATCCTCAAAATCTACAGATAAACGTTGAGGAATTACATACCCTTAATGACTTTCAAAAATTATTAGGAGATATTAATTGGCTGAGGCCATCCTTAAAACTGACTACTTCTGATTTAAGTCCTTTATTTCAGATATTACAAGGAGATCCTTCTCCAACCTCTCCATGTCAGCTGACAATAGAGGCTAGCACAGCTTTAAAAAAAGGTTGAAAATGCAATTAAAATGCACAGCTTACTAGAATTAATCCTAAAGAACAAGTATATTTATTAATATTTCCAACTGTGCATAGCCCAACGGGAGCCATATGGCAAAGATTGGGAGTTATTGATTGGATTCATTTAGCCCACTCTCCCCAAAAGACATTCATTCCTTTTCATGACTCTATTGCACAATTAGTAATTAAAGGTAGAACAAGAGTTTTACAATTAATTGGATCTTAACTTGATATTATAATTATTCCCTTTTCTGTTCATCAAAATTATTGGCTTGTTCAAGCTTCTAGTTTATGGCAAATAGCTTTTGCTGATTTTCCTGGTCAGATAGAAAGTCATTACCCTTGTGATAAAATTTTTCAATTTGCATCAATAACACCGCTTATTTTTCCAAAGATTGTACATGCCCAGCCCATAGATGGAGCTCTATCAGTGTTCACTGATGTTTCAAGCTCAGGTAAAGCAGGTTTTTATAGCCATGTTCACACAGAGGTAATACAAACCTCATATACTTCTGCCCAAAGAGCAGAGCTACAAGCTCTCATTTGTGCCTTAAATGAGAGCTATTAATGAGCCTATTAATATTTATTCTGACAGCATATATGCAGTTGGAGTTACCAAAAATATTGAAGCTTCAGTTATTGGGTATACCTCATCACAAGAGCTATTTAAACTATTTCATAATCTACAAAAGGCGGTGCAAATGCAAATATACCCATGTTTCATAGGACACATATGAGCTCACACTAATCTTCCAGGACCTTTAACTTCAGGTAATGACAAGAATGATAAATTAGTAGCTGTTTGTCTCCAAATGACTGTGCACAAGCTTCACATTCCTTGCATCATAAGAATGCTCCTAGCTTATGTAAAAAATTCAATATTATCAGACAACAAACTCGTCAAATTGTAAGTCACTGCCCTAAGTGTGTTATTCACACTCCATCTCTGCCTTCAGGGGTAAATCCCTGTGGATTTAAACCAATCAAATATGGCAAATGGATGTAACTCATATTCCTCAATTTGGTGAACAATGTTATGTACATGTGATAGTTGATACAAATTCAGATATTACAAGGAGATTTATTTTAGCCACAGCACATACAAAAGAAAACACTCAACATGTGACTTCTCATTGCCCAGCAGTTTTGCTCTGTTAGGATGCTCTATACAGATTAAAACAGATAATGCACCAGCTTATGTAAGCTCTTCTTTTCAACAATGTTGCCAAGAGTTTCAAATTGACCATAAAACAGGAATTCCGAGTAACTCCCAAGGTCAAGCCATTGTGGAACAAGCTCATTTATCTATTAAGATGCAATTATAAAAATTCAAAGGGGGGAATAGGTTTATGACTCCCCAAAATAGCCTCATCCATGCCTTGTGTGTTTTAAATTTTTTAAATTGTGACACAGAAGTTCAGACTGCAGCTGAGAGACATATGTCTTCCACAACAACAGGCACTTTAGGCAGAGTTTTGTGGAAACTCTTAAAGACTGGTCAATGGAAAGGCCCAGATACAGTGATTATGTGGGGCAGAGGTCATGCTTGTATTTTTCCAGAAGGTGCTTTTCATCCTATCTGGTTGCCTGAACATGCAATCACACATGGAAGAGATAGAACTGAGATTCAAGCGACTGATTATCAACCTGGAGAAGCCTCCACTCAAAAGGAAGAGATATCAAAGAAGAATAAAGAGGAACCAACATGACCCAGCTGAAAAGCTGATCTCATGGGAAGGGGTGAAGGAGCTGACAACACATGCTTCGCAAATAATTTGAATCCTAGGAAGGAATAAGCCTCCATTGATGATGGTAACTACAGTGATTGCCCTGCTGGGCTGTCAGGTAAAAGGGAGTGGAGCAGACACTTACTGGATGTATGTCCCAGATCCACCCTGGTATATCCAGCTGTGTGGACTGGAGAATCTATTCCATTGTTTAATAATGACTCATTCATGATGGGAGGATTTACAGATACTCGTATTACTCCCAATCATGTGACCTGATTTAATAATTCTGGCTACAGTGCCCAATTACCTTTGTGTTGGTCCCACGATAAACATGCTGGCTGTCTGAGAGTATCATATGAGGAAAAGATAGTGGGTGGGAGACCTAGACTGACTAATCATACTATTTATGGAGACTTAAAACCTTATACAAGATCAGTGATTAAAATGGGACTTTCCCATAACAAATCAGTCATCTCTGCAAAACCTCCACAAATACCTCACAGTCCATATAGTTCTACAATTGAGATTGGCACCTTTCATACATGGATAGATTGTATAAATACTTTTCAAGTACAACATAAGTTATCTACAGGTAGTGGCTATATTTTAGACTCATCTCCAAAAATTGATAAGAGACAATTATGAAAAAATTCTGCTATGACACGTACAGGATTTGTTAGTAATATTTTGACTTACCGTGCGGGGCGTGGTATTCAAAAAGATGTCTGGCACTTAATTGCTACCTCACAATTCTTACATTTTACAGACAAGCCTTTAGCAAAATTTGTTGGCAAGAGCTGTAAGGAGGGATCTTGCTATGGCTTACAAGCCTGTGTCCAATCTCCATATGTTTTAATCATTGGAAATGTAAAAGTTAAATGAATAGATAACAGATATGTTGTAACATGTAACAAATGTAACCTAACCAATTATATTACTAGATGTAATAGAGGAAAAGGAGTGCTGGTACTTCATCAGCCCTCTTTTGTTTTAATGCCTGCTAATATTTCAGAGCCATGGTACACTGATGGTGGTTTTCAAGTCTTACAGCAAATCCATATCCAGCTAGTGAGACCTAGACATGCCTTTGGAATTATAATTGTGGGAGTTTGGGCCTTGGTTTTGTTCATTGTATCCACAGTCACAGCCTCAATAACTTTATCTCAAAATATTCAACATGCAAAATTTCTTAATAATTTAGCCCAAAATACTTCCAAGGCTCTGCACAATCAAGTAAATATTGATGAAAGGATTGAGACTAAGGTAAACACCTTAGAGGCAACTGTTATAAATATAGGTAATGAACTTTCACCTTTAAAGTTTAAAGAAAGGCTTAAATGCAATGCAAGGTATAAATATGTGTGTGTTACAGCTGCCAAATACAATGCTTCTCACTGGCATTGAGAGAAGGTTAAGAACCATTTGTTGGGTATTTTACAAAAGATTAATAATAGCTTGGATCATTTGGAACTCCATCATCATATCAAAGATATTCAAAATAATAGAGCTGCTTCTTCTTTGGCTAATCAAATATTGAAGGAATTAAATGGATTTAACCCTGGAAATATTCATAAACACTCGGCCTGGTACATTATTGGATTGTTCTCTTTGCTGTTAATTCTTTTTTGTGTTGTAATTATAGGATGGCGTGTCTATAGAGCCAGAGTGCAGAGACTCGAGAGGGTAAATCATCACCTGCTTTTTAAAAGAAAAAAGGGGCAATATGTGTGAGGCCATCTTCACACGTGATTTGAGTTACCTCCCTGGCTGGGTGAGAGGTGCTTAGAAACAGCTGTGTTAGAGCCTTCCCCACCCTTTTCCAGGTCCCAGGGCTTGTCTGTGCAGAGGCATGCCTGGCCACTGCCAAAACACCCAATTGTCACCCCTGACCTTGGGATGCTGCCCCCTTAACCTTCATTGGATGGGATTTGGCCCAGAAGTTTTTGTTTCCCAATAAAAGTCCACTCCGTGGCATGTTCTCTCTCTCTCTCTCTCTCTCTCTCTCTCTCTCTCTCTCTCTCTCTCTCTCTCTAGCTAGTCTCTTCTGTAAACCTCACCACAGAATTAGGTGGCTGGAGGTAGGAACTAGGAGAAGCCATCCCAGAGCTGGTATTAAAGGTAATGAGAGTCTTGTCTCTTTATTTAAAATTCCCTAGAAATTACTTGAAGCCAACCTGCTTTCATGAAGCCAGCGGTGGTCTCGTGGCAGACCTATTAACAGGTAAAGCCTGTTTAGCCTCAGTACACCTTCTCTACCATTTCCGCAGGAATGTCTCATTACCATCATTTTGTTGTCAGGAAATACTGAAGGTCAGTTCCCCTAATAACATAGGCAAACCTTACCAAATTTTGATTCTGGATTCTATTAGCAGGAATGGCAGGGAATGGCTTCAGTGACAAAAGGAATAATTTGCTGTAGCCCCAGGGACAGATAAATGCTGAGAGGTGGTAGATTATTTATATGTGTTCTAATTGTGCCTTCTCAGTGCTAATAGAAGTCATTCAAAGTTTCCTTACTCCCCAATGTTTCTCTCTCCAATTATATCACTATTTCTTAAAGTATGTGACTGTAACCCATTTCTCTTGGCTTCTTCATTTAGCTGAGGCTTGTAGCAGATAATTATATGCCACAGATAATCAATGAGTTCCTTGTGAGCCATCACCTTGTTTCCTCTACACTCTCCTATAGTTTAACCACATGGGTCTAGGTCACTAAGCATCTATGTCTTGATTCAACATCTTGCTTAGGTGTCAGACTTGGATTCATAGGCAACAAGTTATAACTGTGTCCTTGGATAACAGGAGATTTTCATGTGGAGACAGCGGTAACCAGGGAGATTGCTATTGAGAGGTAAGTTCTTAAAAATCAATTTCTTTCAATGCCAAGGTCAGAGTGGTGCACAATGAAGAGGATCTTCCACCATGTATCTCATTTACTTTTACACTGTAGCCACACAGTGGTGGAGGACCCAAGCCAGATGTCTTAACAAGGCCCTCAAAGACCCCCTCCTTGAGGACGCCCACCCTGACCCCCTGTTGAGGTGGAGATGAGAATGAAGATGAAGATGAAGTTGATGAATCACAGCAGGGACCACCACAAGGAGGTAATCAGCACCCTCCTAAACCTCCTCCTCCTGGACACCAGATGAGTTTTCAAAGAGTCCAGTAGCAACAACAATGGCAACACAATCGTCCTCATCCTGGAAACCAACAAGGACCAACCCAGTCAGAAGGTAATTGGGAGCTTCCTGACACTTATCATCCTGAAAAGCCCTGGACATCACCTTCACTTTCCCAAGTGGATAAAGTATAAACTCTTCCCCAGCTCAATCTACCCCAGGTCTAGTATTCAGGGGCAGCTGTGACTTAAGCTCACTCTCCAGCAAAGGCCGTAACTCTTGTGCTTCTTATAATTCAGGGTGCTAACAAATCATCCGTGAACATGTTGAAAGGACATGGTCATGGAACCCATTTCTAGATATGTATAAATATTCTTGCATAGTATAGGATGACCCTTTAAGTTCTCCAAGGTAATTCTGATTGGAGTCACACTGCACCAAACATCTTTTCTCCCAATATTAACTGAAAGTAACTGCTTTGTGAAGACCAGCAGTGTTTTCTTTTGGTCCTTGTCTCCTAGCTCAGACTCAAATAATTTCACATTTACTGTACATGTCACCAGGACTAGTCAGTTTTATCTCTCATTGGGCCTCTCAATCCAGAATCCCTGCTACATGAATCCAAGTCTGTGCTACCAAATATAAGTTTGATTTTTCTATGCAGTTTTGTAAATCGATCCATGTTGTTCTGGAAAATTCAACAGAATAGAGAGGTATGTAACTAAATCAGGAAAGCCTTATCCTATGTCCTCACGTCTCCCAACATTAGTCTGGATTATTAAATTTTTATGTGTTCTCTTGGAAACACTGAGACACATATAATCACATGCCTCCATTTTGCTCTATGTTGCTCACATCAAGTGCCATATGTTACAATACATTCAGAGCTTTTCAAATTCTACCATAGTCCTTCCTTCATTCCATCCCGTTGTTCTTTATTCTTCTTTCTAAATGAAAATCCTTCTTTTTTTTTTGTAGATCTATGCCTTATTTTGTAAAGATTCAAGGATGACATTCTCCTACAAAATTTCTTATCATTATAAAAACAGGTCATATGTGAGATAATAATAAGTTCTGATTTAAGTTTATTTTAAAATTAGTCTTTAAATAAACAGATTCACAGAATATTTAAGAGTATGATCTATGTTTCTTTTATGAGGAACTCAGTAATTTCTATAGCTCTATATATGAAACAGAAATAATAATTGAAAGATAATTCAATGTTTTAAACATTTAATGATTATAATTTGTTTTGTAACCCATTATTAAGATGTTTTTACATTTAATTGAAGACATTTAATTCAATTGGAGCAATGTATGTGGTTAATTTTATGTATCCTGTTTCTGATGTGCATTTTGAGTTCAGAATTGAGAAGCACTTGGAATGCTTAAAAATTTTCTTTTACACTGCCTCAGTTCCTCAAATATGACTGCTCCTGATTTTTTCTTTTTGTCATGTGTTATTCTTCCTTGCCTACTGTCCCATGAAATAAAAGCCTTTGGAAAAGAGTATTATCATTGCTCATTAACACTATAGAATGCATGAATTTATTAGACAGTATTTCTTTGGTTAAAAAAACGACAATTAACATGGAAGTTTGATGTACATGGGGTAGTGATAAGAATTGGAAAATATACAGGGAAGAACAAAAAAGTAAAAAAGTGTAAAATATATAATAAACTTAGAATCCGTTAGGTTTTGTTTAGAAATAATCCCTTCTCAGGAGTATTGTGGACAAGGGCATTATTTTTTTTTTAATTTTTATTGTTGGTTGTTGAAAACATTACACAGTTCTTGACATATCATATTTCACACTTTGATTCAAGTGGGTTATGAACTCCCATTTTTACCCCGTATACAGATTGCAGAATCACATCAGTTACAATAGTCCTTCCTTCATTCCATCCTGTTGTTCATTATTCTTCTTTCTAAATGAAAATCCTTCTTATTTTTGAATTTTCATCGCTTGCTTTCTAAAATTCCTCTGTATCCATTCCTTCTGCCTACTTATCTATTAATTTGAAATGACATGAAGTATTCCATGAAGTTCCTAACCCTAATTTCTCTAATTAAGCCCTGGTAATATGCTTATTGAATACTAGTATTATGGTTCAATGTTGCAGTCATCCTCTTTGTAAATATAATCATGACTATTTTCAAGAGTATCCCCAGAATTAGTAATGTAGAAATAAAATTATTATTTTTATTGATGCATCATAATTATACATGGTATTAGAATGTGTTGTTAAAAATCATACATCCACACATAAAACTTGTTGTGTTTCAATCTCCATACTTCCCCTTCTAAAAATAATCTTTTATTCCTCAGGTTATAAGCAACAATGTAGAGCAGGTTCCAGGCTAGTTGCCTAACCAGAGTGAAGGAAAAAGAAATCAAAAAGGGAAGGGTAAGAAAATGAAGCAGAGGAGGTGGGCTCTCCCCTGCAGGGCTTCAGTTGATGCCAGACAGGGATTAGAATACCCCCTGCATGTCACATCTTCCCTATAACCTTCCCCTTTTGTTTGTTTCAGAGAGAGAATAGAAAGACAATGTCCTTCGGTAATAATTATAGACCAATAAAATAATCAGCATGCATTTTCTGATTGCTGTCTCTTTCTGGGGATTGTGAGGGTCATAGACACAGTGTAAGAACATCCTGGACCCCTCTCATGGATACTTCCAGAAAGCTTCCTTTCCTCTTCATCCACAAGTCAGGTGTAATTATTGCAGGGTTTCGTGCATCACTTACTTTTCATAAGACAAGTGCAAGCTTTAAAAGTCTTGGAGAATATATGTACTAAGATGCTTGTAAATTTTCAAGAAAGAAGGGATATAGAATATCAGTGAGGAATTTGCACAGGCTGAGAGGGTCTACACATTTCCAAAATCATTGTTCCCATTTTCCAATTGTGGGGATGTAAATTCAGACACCATTTCCCTAGAACCCAACTTTTCTCTCCTCAGATTTATCATTGCTTAAATCTGTCCCTCTCGAGATTCCCATGTTTCTTCATCCAAACCTGTGTGAATCTGGTACATAGGCAGTAGGGTGGATTTGTAAAGACATGAAACCTGGAGACCTTCATACATAACTTTTAGTTTTTTTGTTTCTTTGTTTGTTTGTTTGTTTTGGTTTTTTTTTTTGTTTGTTTTTTTGTTTTTGCAGTCTCTAGACCTTTGAGGCTTATAGAATAGAGCTGTAGCTGATAATAGTGCACCATGATGTATCAGGCACATGAGGATTTTCTACAATTTCTAGGGCCAATGCCAATACCAATATCAATACCAATCATATGAATTTATAAGACTCAACAATTTGAAAAGAAAAATCTTATTTTCCAAGAGATTATAACATATTGAAATTCTAAGTATATCATAAAATTATTCATTTGTTCTTTTATATAATTTTGATTTATGATTTAATTATCTATTTATTATTTAATGTAGGATATTGCTATACTGGTGAGGCTGACCTTGAGCTCACACTCCTCCTAATTTATATTCCCAAATCCTGAGATTAGAAATGTGGGAACCAAGCCCTGTCAATCCTAATTAATTTTACTCCTTTCTTTTTTTTTAATAAAGAGAAAATAACTTAAATGCCGACCTGAGTCTCCACACTTGAGTGAAAATAATTTAATGTTATTAATTAGACCCAGCACATGTTTATTTTGGGCAGACAACACAAACAAAGATGGGTGATTCAGATGTAGAAATCTAGATTTCTGTGTTGGCATATTTCATTTGTTCATATTTTTGATTTTGTCTTTTGTGTACTGGGCATTGACAGAACACAACAGATACTAGTATGGCAATATGTAAATCAATGGATGTGTAACTGATGTGATTCTGCAGTCTGTATATGGGCTAAAAATGGGAGTTCATAACCCACTTGAATCAAAGTGTGAAATATGATATATCAAGAACTATGTAATGTTTTGAGCAACCAACAATAAAAAATTAAAAAAAAAAAGAAAACAGATCCATTGTACTAGTGAATTCAACTCCAGCTCATTTTTTGTGTTTTCAGACAGCATCTTGCTAAGCTTCCCAGTGTGTTTTCCAACCTATGATCCTCTTCTGTGCATCCAGATTAACTGGGATTATTCTACATCAAGACAGAGTACACATTTCAGACAAGACCCTTGCTGGAGGGTGTCTACTCACCTAGGGCTCCCAAAACTTCCTGCTGTGGCCTTGCTCAAGGCTTCAACCACACCCTTCTTAACTGACAGATGCTCTATCAGTGCTCTATTGCCTCAGTGTGGTTGTGTCTGGTGCGTTCAAAAGTGATATTTTTCTTTCAGGATGCACTAGCCGCTTTCATGCATTGCTGATATAGGAAAAGGGCAGGAAGAGACCCAGAATGAGTGATATTTGGAAGAATCACCTACTCTCTGACAGGACCCACTAAGCCAAGGACAAGGATGACTGCAGCAGACTGCAACATCCATAGTTGTTCACATGGAGTGGGAGGAACCTCAGACCGGCTCTCCCCTTTGCTCCCTCTCTCTGTAGCTCCTTTCCCATCTGAAGATCAACAGTATGTCATCTGGTGAGGACCACTCAACACCTGGTTCTCTTCTCATATTGTGTCTGCAGAAATTAGGCTGTCATGGCAGTAAATAGAAGAATGTGCCAGGCCAAAGCAGCTCTGCTGTGTCTCCCAAAAACCCATTAGCCGAGGGACAATGTCTCTTTTTTAACATGGTCTGCAAAGGATTACCAACTTGTAATATGCACCCCATCACCCCATATGGAATATATCCAAATATATATGTATATCCACCAGCCTGGTCACCTTGAAGGGTTACTCATATCTGCAGCCAACCCCATTATTTAGGAAGCCTTCCTTTAGTATGCTCTGGAAAAAAGGGCAAAAAGGACACTCACATACACAACAAGGGATCCAGTTGCACCCGGTTGATAAGAGACCCCTTTACCATTTCCAATCCCATACCTCTCCCTGCCATACCTCCAAACATGCCCATCAACTTATCACCAGTCCTGCATAACTGAACACTTGCACACACCTGGAGAAGGTCTGAAAAGATGTGATGCAGCTGGTAGTACAGAAGGGTTTAGATTGTCCCTGATAAGGGTGAGCAGGTAACTACTAGAGAGCACAATGAATAGCAGATGGTACAGCAAGTCATGCAGGGACCTGACAGAAACACAGTACCCTGCTCCAGAATTCTGGAATAAAAAATGAAACACAGCTAGTGAAGAATGGAATAAAAGTTGATGTATAAGATTAAATAAAGGAATTCTCCCAAAATGAAGGAGGGAGGAAACATAAAATGATAAATAAATGCAGGGAGGTTGAGTTCAGAACACAATAAATCACCTATTTTTGTGAGAGTAGGGATGATGACCACTCAGATTATTGTAAAGAATGTTCCTCATTGTGAATACTAATCCCAGACAACCAGATAGAATATGACTGTAACACAGAATGTGAATGCAATGAAATTGAGATTTCAAAGATGCTATGAGCCTGCATTAATGAAATGCATAATTATGCCCAACCCATTTTCACTGGAAGTGATAAAGAACACTATGGAATATGGCAATGCTTTGAACAAGTTTGAGATTGTGGAATAGCACTGCTCATCTTGGAAATGTATATCTGTGTTTCACTGCTAGGGAAATTTCACAGGGTATCATCTGACAACTTTGCTTTAAATCCACCCAAACATATTAGTGAAAACAGAACTTTTTATTCCCATGTGTGTTAGTACAACATCAAGATTTCCCTTATAAAAGCCAGTCGTATGATTTCTGGGCAATTTTTCAGGTTCTAACAGGCTAAGGGTCAATGTTTTGTTACCACATATTCATGTGTGGCTCCTGACTGATCAGAGATCTGAGGAGAAATACCAGTAACTCATCACACCTTCACAATATTCAATACATATAGGGACTCATACATCTTCATTGACTGAGTTTGGGTTTTAAAAACACATGCACCAACCAAATCACATTGCAAATAAGGTCACTGTTGACACAAAAAAACATGTGTGCAGTACAACTTCCCACAAACACATTCACAGTAGAAGGACAGATTCATAGTCTCATTAAACAGACAAATTCACGTAATTATGGAACTTCTGTTCTAATATTGGTGCTGATTGTGAGGACAGTTTGGCTTCAACACTGTTGCTCAACTCACATGCTGTGCCTCCTAGAAAGGACATACTGACAACTGCCTGTCCACCTCATCCTGCTGGGCTGAGGTCCCAAAGAGAAAGCAAGGATGCAAGACATCCTTGTGTGTCAGCTATGAGGTCACCAGCATGGAGCTCAAAGGCACCACTGTTCTACTCCTCCATATAAAGGGAGTTGCCTGGCTTCCCCCAGCACAGATTTGGGAGCAACTGCACAACCTCCTCCAAGATGCTGGTGGTCCTGCTCACAGTGGCCTTGCTGGCCCTGAGCCCAGCTCAGAGCTCAAATGAAGGTAAAAGCAAATGGGGATTGTAGGAACTTCTGTGGTTTAGAAAGCCACACTACAGAGAGGGAAGGGGAGGGAGGGAAGATTATGAGGACAGGACTACAGAGTTTTTATGAAAACTGTAATACCACACATGGCTCTGTTTCATGCCAGGGCTTTAGACTTTTAGGTAAAGTTGGAACATCCCTCTCAATTTTCAAGCAAAAGCATGGAGATGTAAGTTTTGCATTTGAAGAAAGATTGTTCCCTGTTGTCAGAGATGCAAGGAAGGGGAGAGACTGACACAGGGAAGCCTGCTGTGGAGACATTATTGTATTCCAAGCAGAGAGGCTGCAGGCTTCCTGGCTATACAGCAGATGCAGGACATAGGAAGGAGAAATCCCAACATCAGAGCTATGTCAGAGACAGAGATCCAGAGACTACACTGGACTCTGTCTATAGAGAGGGAGATAAATATCAGGGCCCAGTTTCTCATTTATCTCTGACTTACAGTCAGTATTTCAATGAGCTGTGTGCATGAGGTGGGCCTAAAAGTTCATGGAAGATTTCCATACTCAAAAAATGAAGTGAAGAAGCACTAAGGTTTTAAAAGAGGTGGAAAAAAAAACACAAAATACCCACTTGTGATATTGAAATACCCAGAACTCTTATCATATATTAACCATAATGTTCTACAGATGCTAGTTAAGACCTAAATGGTTTCCATATTTTCATGAATGTGGCAAGGCTAAGCACGGGCACCACCAGGCTTTCTCTCACATCTTCCTCTGCTTTCCTCAGCATCAGAGAGCATGGCTGAGTTCACGTAGAGGGGATCCAGGTTGTGGTTGGAAGTCACCTTTCCCAGTAGAACCTGGGTGACCCCTGAGATTGGTGACTAACTTTTCACTTCATCTGTTCTTATTTCCTAGAGGTCAGCAATGAAGGCCCTTCCACTCTATCGACAGGTAAGGCCAGTTCATCCTCAGTTGATCTTCTCCTTTTCCTCAGGAAAGTTCATTTCTACAACCTCTCCTTACCATCATTTTTATTTTCAGCAACTAATGGCTGTCATTTCCCTCAATAATATAAAAAAGCCTTTCCAAAGATTTATTCTGGGGAAAATGACCAGAACTACTAGCTTGATAACAAAAGGCAGAGTTAAGGTGTTGCCCAGAGAGAAAGAACTTCTGAGAGGTGACAGAAAAATGCAAATGAGCTAATCTGCATCCTCAGTGGTCATTCAGTGCTTCCTAAATCCCCTGGATGATAGAGCTCTGGAACGAAATGCACAGAATTATGTGTCTGTGTACCTTGTGATACTGTTCATCAGTACTTCTAGCAGATCAATACATGCTGCACGGTCTAAGCCAATTCCCTGTGGCCCATCACCTTGGGTTTCCTTCACTCTATTACATCTTATCAAGGTTAGTGTAGGTCACTAAACGACTACATGTCTTGATTCAACATGTGGCTTACATGTCTGACATGAATTCATAGACAACAAGTTATCACTGCATGCAGTGATAGCTGGTAGCATTCAGATATACAATCCCTTTGCTTTGCTTGGCAACTGGAAGGTATCAAAGATTTCCCTTAATGCAAATTCAGAGGAGAAAAACTTTCAAATCTGGGTAAGAAACAGTCCACGTGATGAGTATATCAGTTAAGAGATTCCCCGAGGGGAGTAAATGGAAATGGAGTTTAGAGTTGAGAGGCAAGTTCTAGAATAAAGAGTCTGTGTACCAAGTCCAGAGAGGTGCCCGCTGAGGTTCTTCTACCAGCCATCACATCTACTCTTGTTCTGTACTCACACAGAGGTTGAGGACCCCAGCCAGAGCTCCGAACAAGTCCCTCACAGACCACCTCCTGGAGGACGCCCACCCAGACCCCCTGCTGATGGTGGAGATGACAATGAAGATGAAGATGAAGGTGATGACTCAGAGCAGGGACCACCAGAAGGAGGCAATCAGCAGCAGCCAGGTCGTCCCCCACGTCCTGGACAACAGCAGGGACCCCCACAGCAAGGAGGCCAGCAGCAGCAAGGTCGCCCTCCTCATCCTGGACAGCAGCAGGGACCCCCACAGCAAGGAGGCCAGCAGCAGCAGCAGCAGCAGCAAGGTCGCCCTCCTCGTCCCGGACAGCAACAGGGACCCCCACAGCAAGGAGGCCAGCAGCAGCAGCAGCAGCAAGGTCGCCCTCCTCGTCCCGGACAGCAACAGGGACCCCCACAGCAAGGAGGCCAGCAGCAGCAGCAGCAGCAAGGTCGCCCTCCTCATCCTGGACAGCAGCAGGGACCCCCACAGCAAGGAGGCCAGCAGCAGCAGCAGCAGCAAGGTCGCCCTCCTCGTCCTGGACAGCAGCAGGGACCCCCACAGCAAGGAGGCCAGCAGCAGCAGCAGCAGCAAGGTCGCCCTCCTCGTCCTGGACAGCAGCAGGGACCCCCACAGCAAGGAGGCCAGCAGCAGCAGCAGCAGCAGCAAGGTCGTCCTCCTCGTCCTGGACAGCAGCAGGGACCCCCACAGCAAGGAGGCCAGCAGCAGCAGCAGCAGCAGCAAGGTCGCCCTCCTCGTCCCGGACAGCAACAGGGACCCCCACAGCAAGGAGGCCAGCAGCAGCAGCAGCAGCAAGGTCGCCCTCCTCGTCCTGGACAGCAACAGGGACCCCCACAGCAAGGAGGCCAGCAGCAGCAGCAGCAGCAAGGCCGCCCTCCTCGCCCTGGACAGCAGCAGGGACCCCCCCAATCAGAAGGTAATTGGGAGCTTCTGCCTCATATCATCCTGCCAATCCCTGGGCATCACCTTCACTCTCCCAAGTGGATAGAGTAGAAAGTCCTCCCCAGCTCAGTCTACCCAGTATACCCTAGAATTCTGGGTCCACTGTGATTTAAGCTCACTCTCTAACAAAGGCCCTAATTGTGCTTCTCAGAATTGAAGGTGCTAACAAATCATCTGGAAACATGTTGAAAGTACAGGGTCATGGAACCCATTTCTAAATGGGTGTAATCAGGCATTCTTGGGCAGTGTAGGATGACCATTTAAGTTCTTGAAGGTAACTCTGATCATCTGTCATCCTGTACCAAATGTTCTTTCTGTCAATGTTTACTAAGCATGGCTGCTTTTGGGGGGCAGGGCATTGAACTCCCTTTGTTCTGTGTCTCCTTGCTCAGACTCAGATGATTGCCCATTTCCTGTTTCCTTGTGATCATGAAAAGACAGTTCTATCAACCACTGAGCCTCTCAGTCTAGAATCCCTGCCATGTGAATTCACCTCTGTGCTCCTAATTGGACACTCGATTTTTATTTGCTTTATGACAAATTAATCTACACCTGACTGGAAAGTCCAACTGAATAAAAAGATGTTCAACTAAATCATGAATGCACTTATCCTACCTCCTCCTAACCTCCACCATAAATCTGGATCATTAATTTTTTTGTATATCCTCTTGGAAACATTCATACACATATAAGCACCTCTCTCTATTTTACTCTACAAATGAGTATCATAAATTCTACTCAGATCTCATTGTTTCTCCTTTCAAGTACCATATTTTATAACAATTTCAGAGCAGTTCACAAGATATACATATCATTTCACCATCATCCTTCCCTCCTCCTTTTTTCTTCCTTTTATTATTTTTTCTTCTTTCTAAATAAATTTCTACCTTAATTTTTGAATTTATCCATTTCTTCTTCTCAAAATACCTCCTCCTTCTCCATCTTTTTGCCTCCTTCTTTATTATTTTGCAATTTTTAGTAATTCATGGAGTTACTGATTCAAACCTTCTCTAATCAAGCCATGTGTAATACCCCTACTATAGTTGGACTTTGCAGATATCCCCTTTGTACATCTGATCATGACTATTTTCAATACCATCCACAAAATTAGTAACCCCAAAATATTCTTCTTATATTTTTATTGATCCATTATAATTACCCCTGATATGGGGTATGTTAACTATTTTATGGATACATTATAATGACACATGATATTGGGATGTGTTAAAACCACATATTCACACAGTGAAAAATGTAACTTGTTGAGTTTCAATCCTCATACCTCTCCTTCCAGTAGTTATCTTTATTTCCTCATATTGTAAGTGTGAATGTAGAGCACGCTCAGTGCAAGCTGTCTAACCAGGGTGGAAGGAGAAGCAGGAGAAGAGCACGTGGGCTCTTCCCTGCAGGGCTTCGGTGATGCCAGTCAGATTTTAGAAACCTCCTGCATGTCACATCTTCCCTACAAACTCCCCCCCCCTTTTTTTGTTTCAGAAAGTGAATAAGAAGACCATGTCCTTCGGAAAATTCTGCCATGGAACAATATGGTCATAGTCATGTCCTCTATAGACTAATAAAATAATCAGCATGCATTTTCTGATTGCTGTCTCTCTTTCTGGCGTGGGAGAGTGTGGAATCTGAAGGTCATGGACACAGTGTAAGAATATCCTGCACCTCCCTCATGGATGCCTCCAGAAAGCTTCCCTCCTTCTTCATCCACAAGTCAGGTGTAATCACTGCCATGTTTCCAGCATCCCTTACATCCCAAGTGCAAGCTTTAAAACTATTTGAGAATATATGTACTAAATGCTTGTAAATGTTCAGGAAAGAAAGAATATAGAATATCAGTGAGGAATTAGCAAAGGCTGAGAGGTTCTACACATTTTGAAAATCTTTGACCCCTTTTTCCAAGAATGAGAATGGAGGTTCAGGCACCTTTCCCCTAGAACCCATCATTTCTCTCCTGAGTTCATCATTGCCTAATTCTGTCCCTCTCTAGATTCCCACCTTTCTTTGGAACCTGTGGGAATTTGGTCAATAGACAGTAAGGTGCATTTTCTGAGACATGAAACTTGGCGAACTTCAGACATGACTTCTGGTTTTCCTCAGTCTCTGGATCGTCATCAGGCTTATAGAGTAGTGCCTGGGCTGATCAGAGCGCACTATGATGTATCAGGCATTTGAGAATTTCATACAGTTTCTTGGACATACATCAATCATACAGATTTATATTACTCAACAAAGTTAAAACATTGTATCTTTAAAGAAATTATAACACATTGAAACATTCTAGGTATTTTATATGATTATTTGTTATATGTTTTATATAATTTTTATTTATTATTTAATTATCTATTTGGTAATTAATATAGGGTCTTGCTTTGTTCATGAGGCTGACTGTGAACTCACGCTCCTCCTACTGTTTATTCCCAAGTAACTGAGATTGAAAATGTTGGATCCCATGACAATTCATTCCTAATTAATTTTATTCCCCCTATTTTGTTAAAGTGAAAATAACTTGAGATATTTTGAAACTCGCTAGAATTTTGTAAAATCCTATAAAGTACAAAATGGCTTGAATGAGAATATCATTTTTGGAAGAATTCAAACCTGTCCAAAGGTTCAACAACATTTGAATAAATACAATCATGGCTCAATTTCAAACAAACCCAAAGTGTCAAAATATTATGCAGACACATTGGGTGAGGTAGTTGTAAGATGGAAACTGAGGTGTTGTAATATTGAGAAGACTCACGTTTCTTAAGAAGTCAAGGTCTGCATAAAACACAACAGGAAGCATATGGAAAGTATCCTGATGTAACAAAATCTTTGGTTCTTGGACCATTTGCATGAAAGGAACAAAAAATCCTCTACATTTTAAGATGAATACTCAGAGAAATTTATTATTTCAACCGACATCAAAACTGCTTCCCTTTTTCTTCCAAAACCCTTACGATATTGGAAGTGTAAACCAGTTTAAATCATAATTTGTGAATAAATGCAATCAAATCTTAGCCAGGTTAATTGCACACATAATTTATTTTTCAGAATTCCCATTCCAGAAATAACTATGATTTTCTAATATCTATTTAGGTTTTTTCCCTGTTGTGAAACAATTAATTCTGATTAACAACAAGAATTGCTCTCTTTTTAATCACAAAAACAAATCTTTCAGAGCTTATCTCTTTGCTTGTTGGAAACTTGTTTTACCCTTCTCATATATAGAGCTGCTTTCCTTATTTATTTTGAATTCTTCATTTAGTTTCTTTGATTTTATTAAGTTGCATTTAGTGCTTTTTTTAACTATTTTTGTTCCACAGAATGGAATTCTTAGCACATTGAGTAGTGTTTCTTTTTTTTTTTTTTGTAAGATAAGAGTAGATACATTACTGTTTACGATTAGCAATTAAAATTATCTTAGGTAATCTAACTTAGATATTTACTAAATATGCATTACATAACTGAACTTATCAATACTTAGGAGTTCAAGGTCTGAGAATTGGAAAATATTTTAACAGATATTTTATAAATATAATCAGTGCCAAAACCCCTTAATACACTTTAACTTTCTTGCACATATTCATCTGTTACTAACAATTCTATTTAGAATCCTCATGAAAATTTTATCATGATTGACAAAGCTAGCCATCATCTCATGTTAATTCTGGCTGGAGTATTTGCCTGTCATCAGAGTGAAACTATAAAAGCTAAATACCGGATTTTGCTGTTTTCATTATCATCCTTGAGAAGAAAGTGATGGTTTGTGCACTTTTCCCTGATGGTAAACTTACAGTCCTAAATCACAAGCATGTTAGTATTTGCAGACAGGAGGGGATGTCTTCGACATGGAGATTTCACAAATTCCTTAAAGGAAAAGAAGGAAGCTTAAAGAGTTTGTTTGTAGTTTGCAGTGGTGTCAACTTCTGTGATGACTGAAGTCTTAGGTTATTTTCAAGAAAGCATTGCTATTCTGTTTTTGAGCAGATATCAAGCAGGCAAAGAGGATGCTTCTTCCTTTGCCATTTCACAAGTACCCTAAAACAGCATTCATGTAAAATGTGTATTTTGGGGTGAATGCTTATGTCATTCTTTTCATCTCTGTGACAGAAATACCTGACAAGAAAAACTTGGAAAGTTGATTTTGGACCACTCTTTAAGAGTTTCAGTTTATGCCTAGCCAATTCCATTTCTCTTTGCCAAGGCAAGGGAGAATATCAAGACAGAGGGAAATGGTAGAGGTAAGCTGGGGGAGAGAGGGAGAGAGAGAGAGAGAGAGAGAACACAGGGAGATAGGAACAAAATATAGAATCCCCAATGCATGATGTCAGTGGCCCACCTCCTCTACCCATGACCCACCTGCCTGCAGTTACCACTTGGTAATCCATTTAAATTATTGCTTCATTAGATTATCCATTCAAATTATTGATTCATTAGATTAATCCAATAATTAAGTTATAGGTTTTATCATTGAATCTTTTCACCTTTCACTTGAACACAGGGGCCTTTGGGCAACACCTTATATCCAAAACATAACATTCCAACCCGGGTCCCCGAAAGCTCATCTTCATCTCACAATGCAAAATGTGATTAGTCCATTTCCAGGGTCCCCATAGCCTTAACAATTTTAGTACTTCCCCAAAACCCAAGTCCAAATTCTGCTCTGAGACTAAAGGGAAACTCTTGACTTTGAGTCCAAACCCCCAAATTGAAAGCAAGTTATAGGCAGCCAATATATAAAGACACAGAGGAAACCTTTCCATTACAAAGGGGAAGAATATGGCAACACACTGAAGGGTTGGGACAAAAACAAGATTAAACCCCAGCAGGTTAACATTAGGTCCAGGAATCCCACATTCAGCTTTTGGGCCCTATGGTATGAGGTGTGATCTCATAGGGGCCTGGGCAACCCCACACCTATGGCCTTGCCAGTTTCAGTCCACATGGACCCTCTCTTAAGCTGGCTCTGTTCATAGACAATGTCTTTCCTCAGCAGACATATCATAGCACTGGTGTATCTTAATTCTGGCATTTCCCATTCCATCCATAATTTCATCTTTACAGCTTCATACATCACCCTCTCAGGGGTTACATGCAGGACTTCTAACCCTGTCACTCTTTGCTTGATCTCTGAGGCCTTCCTTGGAAATCTTGGTGGAAGTTTTAATTTCCCATTAACTCCAGCATACTGTATTCCTGAAAAATAAGCTCCACATGGAGGATACCAGTCTGGTGCCTGCTGGAGCAAAACTGAAGCCCCTTGGACCAGGCCTATAGTAGCTTCTTGGTGCCTGGATGATGGAGCATGGTGAAACAAATCCTGGGGAAAGAACTTTCTAGGCACCCCTGTGAGAACAGCGTCTTCCCATGTTCTCTGGGGTTTTACTTTTACACCCCAGAGCCTGCAATGGATGTGGTCATGCTGATTCCTGAGATACCTTCAAGGCATCTTTCTTATCCTCTCATACAAACACTCAATTTCTCATTAGTGGTGGTAATCTCCTCAGCAAGCACACATTACCAGTATTTCTTCTTTTGCTAAACTGCAAGTGTTTTAAATCTTTCTTCTTGTTTCTGACAGGATTCTCAGTGTAAACATGGCTGAAAGCTTCCAGAAACACCTATGCCAGTACATGAATGCTGTGTTGTCTTGGTATTTTCTCTTGCAGATTCATTAGTCCACAAAATTTAAATTTACCTTGCAGAATGTCTCATGTCAACTTTTTTACCCAGGTGTAAGCTGTCCTTCCTCTGTTACAATTTCCAACAGAGTGCCCAATCCCCTTTAAAGCTCATGAACACATTCCTTACTCTTCCCATTCCTATCCACATTCTGATTATTGAAACTCTCATCAGAATCACTCATGAAGCTGTGCTTGCAACATTTTAAGCCTTCTTTAGCCTGCATCTCCAAACTTTTCAAAACTTTCACACCAACTAATTTTAAAAACTGTATACAACATGGTCTAGTTAGTCACAGCAATGATCCCACTTCTTGCTTCCAACTGCTATGTTAGCAGTTGGAAAAAAATTTTTTTTGACTCTTGGTTTCAGAGTTTCAGTTCATGGTTGGCTTATGCCTCTTCTCTGGGCATAAGGTCAGCAGAACGTCATGGCAGTAGGGCAAACTGGATAAAAACTATTCAGCACATGACAGCTGGGAAACAGTGTGAGGAGCCTGGGAAAAAATATATAATCCAAAAAGAATACCCTAGTGACACACTTACTCTATCCACACCTCATTCACCTACAGCTATGGCCCAGTAATACATTCAAATTATTAATTCATTAAAGAATTAATCCATTGCGTACATTATGGCTCTCATAATCATTTCATTTTCTGCATTGACACAGAAACTTTTGGGGGATTCCGCATAGCCAAAGCATAACAGTATCTTCTCATTCCTGTTTGACATACATGAAGTAACAGATTCTGCATTTCCATTCACACATTTGTTATTAAACACAGAGTGGTGTCACCTTCACAATCATTAGAGATGTAAAACCCAAGGAAGACAAAATGTTTCACTCATACAATCCTGATAGCTGAAATGTTAGACCAAATAGATCTTTTTTTTAATTTATTTTTTTATTGGTTGTTCAAAACATTATAAAGCTATTGACATATCATATTTCATACAATAGATTCAAGTTGGTTATGAACTCCCAATTTTACCCCAAATACAGATTGCAGAATCACATCAGTTACACATCCACATTTTTACATAATGCCCTATTAGTAACTGCTGTATTCTGCTACCTTTCCTATCCTCTACTATCCCCAAATAGATCTTTTTATTAAATCAAAAAGTGACACTTGTCCTATTTGCTAATGATTTACTTAAGTCATAGAAACTTGAATAATGTTTCTGGTCATTTTAATAGTTTTGAGAGACATTCTTCAATTTACATAAGCATTATTTTTCTTCAGTTTTTGAACAGAGTTATCAATTCCTTGGTTAGTGCCATATAGTTGAAAAATATTACACCTATAAACAGTTCTCTTACATATATAGATTCAAGTTGATCTGATACTTTTCATTTAGTATTAGAGAATATCAAGAAACACATTCAATTTTTTGAAATATTTGAGATCTGTAGGGAGTCACCCTGGCTCCAAAGACTAACCTCTCCATCCCCTGAGAAGGTCTATCCAAAGGTGAGTCCTGCTGACTCACATGATCCTTACCGACCAATCAGAACTTCCCCATCACCATCCATTGGTAAGTCCTGCTGACTCACATGATCTGTACCCACCATGCCAGCTGCCCAAACCATTAAATTGTTAAACTGTTTCAACCTCAGACCACCCCCTGCTCCTATTAATATGCAGAGCTGCCTCAATAAACGGGCATTTTCTCTGATGGCAAGCCTTGATTGTTCTTTCATTGGTGTGGAAACCCGGGAAAGGGAAATTCCTCGCTGCCCGAGTGCCCCCTCTCTCAAGGCTTGCTATCTTCATCCACTCTTTCAGCGCTGCTCACAACACCAGCTATTCAGTAGGTGAGTTCCCTTATTGGGTATCCTACTTCAGATGGGCTATGCTGGGGCTTTAACCGTGATCATCCAGCAAACCTCTATCTCCCATTCTGGATGAGAGAACACACCCCACCACGACCTTCACGATCACGGTGGACTGTCTGGAACCCGGCTCATGAGTGGGAGGTCCTGAGGTGTGGAAGAACAGGCACTCCTCTCTCTCTCTCTCTCTCTCTCTCTCTCTCTAACCACCCTTGTCCCTCTCCTGTCCTACATAACCCGAAAAGCCTGATGCCAGGTGGTCCATGACTTCCGGCAAACATTGACCCTTAGCCTGTTAGAACCTGAAAAATTGCCCAGAAATCCTTTTATAATGGAAATCCTTTTATAAGGGAAATCTTGATGTTGTACTAACACACATGGGCATAAAAAGTTCTGTTTTCACTAATATGTTTGGGTGGATTTAAAGCAAAGTTGTCAGATGATACCCTGTGAAATTTCCCTAGCAGTGAAACACAGATATACATTTCCAAGATGAGCAGTGCTATTCCACAATCTCAAACTTGTTCAAAGCATTGCCATATTCCATAGTGTTCTTTATCACTTCCAGTGAAAATGGGTTGGGCATAATTATGCATTTCATTAATGCAGGCTCATAGCATCTTTGAAATCTCAATTTCATTGCATTCACATTCTGTGTTACAGTCATATTCTATCTGGTTGTCTGGGATTAGTATTCACAATGAGGAACATTCTTTACAATAATCTGAGTGGTCATCATCCCTACTCTCACAAAAATAGGTGATTTATTGTGTTCTGAACTCAACCTCCCTGCATTTATTTATCATTTTATGTTTCCTCCCTCCTTCATTTTGGGAGAATTCCTTTATTTAATCTTATACATCAACTTTTATTCCATTCTTCACTAGCTGTGTTTCATTTTTTATTCCAGAATTCTGGAGCAGGGTACTGTGTTTCTGTCAGGTCCCTGCATGACTTGCTGTACCATCTGCTATTCATTGTGCTCTCTAGTAGTTACCTGCTCACCCTTATCAGGGACAATCTAAACCCTTCTGTACTACCAGCTGCATCACATCTTTTCAGACCTTCTCCAGGTGTGTGCAAGTGTTCAGTTATGCAGGACTGGTGATAAGTTGATGGGCATGTTTGGAGGTATGGCAGGGAGAGGTATGGGATTGGAAATGGTAAAGGGGTCTCTTATCAACCGGGTGCAACTGGATCCCTTGTTGTGTATGTGAGTGTCCTTTTTGCCCTTTTTTCCAGAGCATACTAAAGGAAGGCTTCCTAAATAATGGGGTTGGCTGCAGATATGAGTAACCCTTCAAGGTGACCAGGCTGGTGGATATACATATATATTTGGATATATTCCATATGGGGTGATGGGGTGCATATTACAAGTTGGTAATCCTTTGCAGACCATGTTAAAAAAAGAGACATTGTCCCTCGGCTAATGGGTTTTTGGGAGACACAGCAGAGCTGCTTTGGCCTGGCACATTCTTCTATTTACTGCCATGACAGCCTAATTTCTGCAGACACAATATGAGAAGAGAACCAGGTGTTGAGTGGTCCTCACCAGATGACATACTGTTGATCTTCAGATGGGAAAGGAGCTACAGAGAGAGGGAGCAAAGGGGAGAGCCGGTCTGAGGTTCCTCCCACTCCATGTGAACAACTATGGATGTTGCAGTCTGCTGCAGTCATCCTTGTCCTTGGCTTAGTGGGTCCTGTCAGAGAGTAGGTGATTCTTCCAAATATCACTCATTCTGGGTCTCTTCCTGCCCTTTTCCTATATCAGCAATGCATGAAAGCGGCTAGTGCATCCTGAAAGAAAAATATCACTTTTGAACGCACCAGACACAACCACACTGAGGCAATAGAGCACTGATAGAGCATCTGTCAGTTAAGAAGGGTGTGGTTGAAGCCTTGAGCAAGGCCACAGCAGGAAGTTTTGGGAGCCCTAGGTGAGTAGACACCCTCCAGCAAGGGTCTTGTCTGAAATGTGTACTCTGTCTTGATGTAGAATAATCCCAGTTAATCTGGATGCACAGAAGAGGATCATAGGTTGGAAAACACACTGGGAAGCTTAGCAAGATGCTGTCTGAAAACACAAAAAATGAGCTGGAGTTGAATTCACTAGTACAATGGATCTGTTTTCTTTTTTTTTTTAATTTTTTATTGTTGGTTGCTCAAAACATTACATAGTTCTTGATATATCATATTTCACACTTTGATTCAAGTGGGTTATGAACTCCCATTTTTAGCCCATATACAGACTGCAGAATCACATCAGTTACACATCCATTGATTTACATATTGCCATACTAGTATCTGTTGTGTTCTGTCAATGCCCAGTACACAAAAGACAAAATCAAAAATATGAACAAATGAAATATGCCAACACAGAAATCTAGATTTCTACATCTGAATCACCCATCTTTGTTTGTGTTGTCTGCCCAAAATAAACATGTGCTGGGTCTAATTAATAACATTAAATTATTTTCACTCAAGTGTGGAGACTCAGGTCGGCATTTAAGTTATTTTCTCTTTATTAAAAAAAAAGAAAGGAGTAAAATTAATTAGGATTGACAGGGCTTGGTTCCCACATTTCTAATCTCAGGATTTGGGAATATAAATTAGGAGGAGTGTGAGCTCAAGGTCAGCCTCACCAGTATAGCAATATCCTACATTAAATAATAAATAGATAATTAAATCATAAATCAAAATTATATAAAAGAACAAATGAATAATTTTATGATATACTTAGAATTTCAATATGTTATAATCTCTTGGAAAATAAGATTTTTCTTTTCAAATTGTTGAGTCTTATAAATTCATATGATTGGTATTGATATTGGTATTGGCATTGGCCCTAGAAATTGTAGAAAATCCTCATGTGCCTGATACATCATGGTGCACTATTATCAGCTACAGCTCTATTCTATAAGCCTCAAAGGTCTAGAGACTGCAAAAACAAAAAAACAAACAAAAAAAAAAACCAAAACAAACAAACAAACAAAGAAACAAAAAAACTAAAAGTTATGTATGAAGGTCTCCAGGTTTCATGTCTTTACAAATCCACCCTACTGCCTATGTACCAGATTCACACAGGTTTGGATGAAGAAACATGGGAATCTCGAGAGGGACAGATTTAAGCAATGATAAATCTGAGGAGAGAAAAGTTGGGTTCTAGGGAAATGGTGTCTGAATTTACATCCCCACAATTGGAAAATGGGAACAATGATTTTGGAAATGTGTAGACCCTCTCAGCCTGTGCAAATTCCTCACTGATATTCTATATCCCTTCTTTCTTGAAAATTTACAAGCATCTTAGTACATATATTCTCCAAGACTTTTAAAGCTTGCACTTGTCTTATGAAAAGTAAGTGATGCACGAAACCCTGCAATAATTACACCTGACTTGTGGATGAAGAGGAAAGGAAGCTTTCTGGAAGTATCCATGAGAGGGGTCCAGGATGTTCTTACACTGTGTCTATGACCCTCACAATCCCCAGAAAGAGACAGCAATCAGAAAATGCATGCTGATTATTTTATTGGTCTATAATTATTACCGAAGGACATTGTCTTTCTATTCTCTCTCTGAAACAAACAAAAGGGGAAGGTTATAGGGAAGATGTGACATGCAGGGGGTATTCTAATCCCTGTCTGGCATCAACTGAAGCCCTGCAGGGGAGAGCCCACCTCCTCTGCTTCATTTTCTTACCCTTCCCTTTTTGATTTCTTTTTCCTTCACTCTGGTTAGGCAACTAGCCTGGAACCTGCTCTACATTGTTGCTTATAACCTGAGGAATAAAAGATTATTTTTAGAAGGGGAAGTATGGAGATTGAAACACAACAAGTTTTATGTGTGGATGTATGATTTTTAACAACACATTCTAATACCATGTATAATTATGATGCATCAATAAAAATAATAATTTTATTTCTACATTACTAATTCTGGGGATACTCTTGAAAATAGTCATGATTATATTTACAAAGAGGATGACTGCAACATTGAACCATAATACTAGTATTCAATAAGCATATTACCAGGGCTTAATTAGAGAAATTAGGGTTAGGAACTTCATGGAATACTTCATGTCATTTCAAATTAATAGATAAGTAGGCAGAAGGAATGGATACAGAGGAATTTTAGAAAGCAAGCGATGAAAATTCAAAAATAAGAAGGATTTTCATTTAGAAAGAAGAATAATGAACAACAGGATGGAATGAAGGAAGGACTATTGTAACTGATGTGATTCTGCAATCTGTATACGGGGTAAAAATGGGAGTTCATAACCCACTTGAATCAAAGTGTGAAATATGATATGTCAAGAACTGTGTAATGTTTTCAACAACCAACAATAAAAATTAAAAAAAAAATAATGCCCTTGTCCACAATACTCCTGAGAAGGGATTATTTCTAAACAAAACCTAACGGATTCTAAGTTTATTATATATTTTACACTTTTTTACTTTTTTGTTCTTCCCTGTATATTTTCCAATTCTTATCACTACCCCATGTACATCAAACTTCCATGTTAATTGTCGTTTTTTTAACCAAAGAAATACTGTCTAATAAATTCATGCATTCTATAGTGTTAATGAGCAATGATAATACTCTTTTCCAAAGGCTTTTATTTCATGGGACAGTAGGCAAGGAAGAATAACACATGACAAAAAGAAAAAATCAGGAGCAGTCATATTTGAGGAACTGAGGCAGTGTAAAAGAAAATTTTTAAGCATTCCAAGTGCTTCTCAATTCTGAACTCAAAATGCACATCAGAAACAGGATACATAAAATTAACCACATACATTGCTCCAATTGAATTAAATGTCTTCAATTAAATGTAAAAACATCTTAATAATGGGTTACAAAACAAATTATAATCATTAAATGTTTAAAACATTGAATTATCTTTCAATTATTATTTCTGTTTCATATATAGAGCTATAGAAATTACTGAGTTCCTCATAAAAGAAACATAGATCATACTCTTAAATATTCTGTGAATCTGTTTATTTAAAGACTAATTTTAAAATAAACTTAAATCAGAACTTATTATTATCTCACATATGACCTGTTTTTATAATGATAAGAAATTTTGTAGGAGAATGTCATCCTTGAATCTTTACAAAATAAGGCATAGATCTACAAAAAAAAAAGAAGGATTTTCATTTAGAAAGAAGAATAAAGAACAACGGGATGGAATGAAGGAAGGACTATGGTAGAATTTGAAAAGCTCTGAATGTATTGTAACATATGGCACTTGATGTGAGCAACATAGAGCAAAATGGAGGCATGTGATTATATGTGTCTCAGTGTTTCCAAGAGAACACATAAAAATTTAATAATCCAGACTAATGTTGGGAGACGTGAGGACATAGGATAAGGCTTTCCTGATTTAGTTACATACCTCTCTATTCTGTTGAATTTTCCAGAACAACATGGATCGATTTACAAAACTGCATAGAAAAATCAAACTTATATTTGGTAGCACAGACTTGGATTCATGTAGCAGGGATTCTGGATTGAGAGGCCCAATGAGAGATAAAACTGACTAGTCCTGGTGACATGTACAGTAAATGTGAAATTATTTGAGTCTGAGCTAGGAGACAAGGACCAAAAGAAAACACTGCTGGTCTTCACAAAGCAGTTACTTTCAGTTAATATTGGGAGAAAAGATGTTTGGTGCAGTGTGACTCCAATCAGAATTACCTTGGAGAACTTAAAGGGTCATCCTATACTATGCAAGAATATTTATACATATCTAGAAATGGGTTCCATGACCATGTCCTTTCAACATGTTCACGGATGATTTGTTAGCACCCTGAATTATAAGAAGCACAAGAGTTACGGCCTTTGCTGGAGAGTGAGCTTAAGTCACAGCTGCCCCTGAATACTAGACCTGGGGTAGATTGAGCTGGGGAAGAGTTTATACTTTATCCACTTGGGAAAGTGAAGGTGATGTCCAGGGCTTTTCAGGATGATAAGTGTCAGGAAGCTCCCAATTACCTTCTGACTGGGTTGGTCCTTGTTGGTTTCCAGGATGAGGACGATTGTGTTGCCATTGTTGTTGCTACTGGACTCTTTGAAAACTCATCTGGTGTCCAGGAGGAGGAGGTTTAGGAGGGTGCTGATTACCTCCTTGTGGTGGTCCCTGCTGTGATTCATCAACTTCATCTTCATCTTCATTCTCATCTCCACCTCAACAGGGGGTCAGGGTGGGCGTCCTCAAGGAGGGGGTCTTTGAGGGCCTTGTTAAGACATCTGGCTTGGGTCCTCCACCACTGTGTGGCTACAGTGTAAAAGTAAATGAGATACATGGTGGAAGATCCTCTTCATTGTGCACCACTCTGACCTTGGCATTGAAAGAAATTGATTTTTAAGAACTTACCTCTCAATAGCAATCTCCCTGGTTACCGCTGTCTCCACATGAAAATCTCCTGTTATCCAAGGACACAGTTATAACTTGTTGCCTATGAATCCAAGTCTGACACCTAAGCAAGATGTTGAATCAAGACATAGATGCTTAGTGACCTAGACCCATGTGGTTAAACTATAGGAGAGTGTAGAGGAAACAAGGTGATGGCTCACAAGGAACTCATTGATTATCTGTGGCATATAATTATCTGCTACAAGCCTCAGCTAAATGAAGAAGCCAAGAGAAATGGGTTACAGTCACATACTTCAAGAAATAGTGATATAATTGGAGAGAGAAACATTGGGGAGTAAGGAAACTTTGAATGACTTCTATTAGCACTGAGAAGGCACAATTAGAACACATATAAATAATCTACCACCTCTCAGCATTTATCTGTCCCTGGGGCTACAGCAAATTATTCCTTTTGTCACTGAAGCCATTCCCTGCCATTCCTGCTAATAGAATCCAGAATCAAAATTTGGTAAGGTTTGCCTATGTTATTAGGGGAACTGACCTTCAGTATTTCCTGACAACAAAATGATGGTAATGAGACATTCCTGCGGAAATGGTAGAGAAGGTGTACTGAGGCTAAACAGGCTTTACCTGTTAATAGGTCTGCCACGAGACCACCGCTGGCTTCATGAAAGCAGGTTGGCTTCAAGTAATTTCTAGGGAATTTTAAATAAAGAGACAAGACTCTCATTACCTTTAATACCAGCTCTGGGATGGCTTCTCCTAGTTCCTACCTCCAGCCACCTAATTCTGTGGTGAGGTTTACAGAAGAGACTAGCTAGAGAGAGAGAGAGAGAGAGAGAGAGAGAGAGAGAGAGAGAGAGAGAGAGAGAGAGAGAACATGCCACGGAGTGGACTTTTATTGGGAAACAAAAACTTCTGGGCCAAATCCCATCCAATGAAGGTTAAGGGGGCAGCATCCCAAGGTCAGGGGTGACAATTGGGTGTTTTGGCAGTGGCCAGGCATGCCTCTGCACAGACAAGCCCTGGGACCTGGAAAAGGGTGGGGAAGGCTCTAACACAGCTGTTTCTAAGCACCTCTCACCCAGCCAGGGAGGCAACTCAAATCACGTGTGAAGATGGCCTCACACATATTGCCCCTTTTTTCTTTTAAAAAGCAGGTGATGATTTACCCTCTCGAGTCTCTGCACTCTGGCTCTATAGACACGCCATCCTATAATTACAACACAAAAAAGAATTAACAGCAAAGAGAACAATCCAATAATGTACCAGGCCGAGTGTTTATGAATATTTCCAGGGTTAAATCCATTTAATTCCTTCAATATTTGATTAGCCAAAGAAGAAGCAGCTCTATTATTTTGAATATCTTTGATATGATGATGGAGTTCCAAATGATCCAAGCTATTATTAATCTTTTGTAAAATACCCAACAAATGGTTCTTAACCTTCTCTCAATGCCAGTGAGAAGCATTGTATTTGGCAGCTGTAACACACACATATTTATACCTTGCATTGCATTTAAGCCTTTCTTTAAACTTTAAAGGTGAAAGTTCATTACCTATATTTATAACAGTTGCCTCTAAGGTGTTTAACTTAGTTTCAATCCTTTCATCAATATTTACTTGATTGTGAAGAGCCTTGGAAGTATTTTGGGCTAAATTATTAAGAAATTTTGCATGTTGAATATTTTGAGATAAAGTTATCGAGGCTGTGACTGTGGATACAATGAACGAAACCAAGGCCCAAACTCCCACAATTATAATTCCAATGGCATGTCTAGGTCTCACTAGCTGGATATGGATTTGCTGTAAGACTTGAAAACCACCATCAGTGTACCATGGCTCTGAAATATTAGCAGGCATTAAAACAAAAGAGGGCTGATGAAGTACCAGCACTCCTTTTCCTCTATTACATCTAGTAATATAATTGGTTAGGTTACATTTGTTACATGTTACAACATATCTGTTATCTATTCATTTAACTTTTACATTTCCAATGATTAAAACATATGGAGATTGGACACAGGCTTGTAAGCCATAGCAAGATCCCTCCTTACAGCTCTTGCCAACAAATTTTGCTAAAGGCTTGTCTGTAAAATGTAAGAATTGTGAGGTAGCAATTAAGTGCCAGACATCTTTTTGAATACCACGCCCCGCACGGTAAGTCAAAATATTACTAACAAATCCTGTACGTGTCATAGCAGAATTTTTTCATAATTGTCTCTTATCAATTTTTGGAGATGAGTCTAAAATATAGCCACTACCTGTAGATAACTTATGTTGTACTTGAAAAGTATTTATACAATCTATCCATGTATGAAAGGTGCCAATCTCAATTGTAGAACTATATGGACTGTGAGGTATTTGTGGAGGTTTTGCAGAGATGACTGATTTGTTATGGGAAAGTCCCATTTTAATCACTGATCTTGTATAAGGTTTTAAGTCTCCATAAATAGTATGATTAGTCAGTCTAGGTCTCCCACCCACTATCTTTTCCTCATATGATACTCTCAGACAGCCAGCATGTTTATCGTGGGACCAACACAAAGGTAATTGGGCACTGTAGCCAGAATTATTAAATCAGGTCACATGATTGGGAGTAATACGAGTATCTGTAAATCCTCCCATCATGAATGAGTCATTATTAAACAATGGAATAGATTCTCCAGTCCACACAGCTGGATATACCAGGGGTGGATCTGGGACATACATCCAGTAAGTGTCTGCTCCACTCCCTTTTACCTGACAGCCCAGCAGGGCAATCACTGTAGTTACCATCATCAATGGAGGCTTATTCCTTCCTAGGATTCAAATTATTTGCGAAGCATGTGTTGTCAGCTCCTTCACCCCTTCCCATGAGATCAGCTTTTCAGCTGGGTCATGTTGGTTCCTCTTTATTCTTCTTTGATATCTCTTCCTTTTGAGTGGAGGCTTCTCCAGGTTGATAATCAGTCGCTTGAATCTCAGTTCTATCTCTTCCATGTGTGATTGCATGTTCAGGCAACCAGATAGGATGAAAAGCACCTTCTGGAAAAATACAAGCATGACCTCTGCCCCACATAATCACTGTATCTGGGCCTTTCCATTGACCAGTCTTTAAGAGTTTCCACAAAACTCTGCCTAAAGTGCCTGTTGTTGTGGAAGACATATGTCTCTCAGCTGCAGTCTGAACTTCTGTGTCACAATTTAAAAAATTTAAAACACACAAGGCATGGATGAGGCTATTTTGGGGAGTCATAAACCTATTCCCCCCTTTGAATTTTTATAATTGCATCTTAATAGATAAATGAGCTTGTTCCACAATGGCTTGACCTTGGGAGTTACTCGGAATTCCTGTTTTATGGTCAATTTGAAACTCTTGGCAACATTGTTGAAAAGAAGAGCTTACATAAGCTGGTGCATTATCTGTTTTAATCTGTATAGAGCATCCTAACAGAGCAAAACTGCTGGGCAATGAGAAGTCACATGTTGAGTGTTTTCTTTTGTATGTGCTGTGGCTAAAATAAATCTCCTTGTAATATCTGAATTTGTATCAACTATCACATGTACATAACATTGTTCACCAAATTGAGGAATATGAGTTACATCCATTTGCCATATTTGATTGGTTTAAATCCACAGGGATTTACCCCTGAAGGCAGAGATGGAGTGTGAATAACACACTTAGGGCAGTGACTTACAATTTGACGAGTTTGTTGTCTGATAATATTGAATTTTTTACATAAGCTAGGAGCATTCTTATGATGCAAGGAATGTGAAGCTTGTGCACAGTCATTTGGAGACAAACAGCTACTAATTTATCATTCTTGTCATTACCTGAAGTTAAAGGTCCTGGAAGATTAGTGTGAGCTCATATGTGTCCTATGAAACATGGGTATATTTGCATTTGCACCGCCTTTTGTAGATTATGAAATAGTTTAAATAGCTCTTGTGATGAGGTATACCCAATAACTGAAGCTTCAATATTTTTGGTAACTCCAACTGCATATATGCTGTCAGAATAAATATTAATAGGCTCATTAATAGCTCTCATTTAAGGCACAAATGAGAGCTTGTAGCTCTGCTCTTTGGGCAGAAGTATATGAGGTTTGTATTACCTCTGTGTGAACATGGCTATAAAAACCTGCTTTACCTGAGCTTGAAACATCAGTGAACACTGATAGAGCTCCATCTATGGGCTGGGCATGTACAATCTTTGGAAAAATAAGCGGTGTTATTGATGCAAATTGAAAAATTTTATCACAAGGGTAATGACTTTCTATCTGACCAGGAAAATCAGCAAAAGCTATTTGCCATAAACTAGAAGCTTGAACAAGCCAATAATTTTGATGAACAGAAAAGGGAATAATTATAATATCAAGTTAAGATCCAATTAATTGTAAAACTCTTGTTCTACCTTTAATTACTAATTGTGCAATAGAGTCATGAAAAGGAATGAATGTCTTTTGGGGAGAGTGGGCTAAATGAATCCAATCAATAACTCCCAATCTTTGCCATATGGCTCCCGTTGGGCTATGCACAGTTGGAAATATTAATAAATATACTTGTTCTTTAGGATTAATTCTAGTAAGCTGTGCATTTTAATTGCATTTTCAACCTTTTTTTAAAGCTGTGCTAGCCTCTATTGTCAGCTGACATGGAGAGGTTGGAGAAGGATCTCCTTGTAATATCTGAAATAAAGGACTTAAATCAGAAGTAGTCAGTTTTAAGGATGGCCTCAGCCAATTAATATCTCCTAATAATTTTTGAAAGTCATTAAGGGTATGTAATTCCTCAACGTTTATCTGTAGATTTTGAGGATAGATTGTAAGTCCTTGAATTATCTGATCTAAATGTTGAAAGGGAGGCATCTTTTGTATCTTTTGAGGAGCAATGCACAAACCAATTGCTGTAAGTGAAGCCTCTAACTGAGTAAAAATTTCTGAAAGTATTTCTGCATTAGCATGAGCCAATAGTATAGCATCCATACAATGAATAATATATGTATCAAGAAAGTTATCTCTTATAGGAGCTATCGCTTGAACCACAAATTTTTGACATAAAGTAGGACTATTACGAATCCCTTGAGGCAAGACCTTCCAGCAATATCTTTTAACAGGTTCTTTAAAATTAATTGCTGGGACAGTGAAAGCAAATTTTTCACAATCACCACGATGCAACCCTACTGAGTAAAAAACAATCTTTTAGATCTATTACCATTAAGGTATAGTTTAGAGCAATTGCTGTGGGGAAGGGAGTCTGGGCTGCAATGATCCCATAGGCTGAATTGCATGGGTTATTGCCCTTAAATCCTGTAGTAACCTCCAATTACCTGACTTTTTCTTAATAACAAAATGGGGGGGGGGTTGTTCCAAGACTAAGCATTGATTCTATATAACCAGCCTGAAATTGTACCTCAACTAACATATGAATTATCTTAAGTATTTCCCCTGATATGGGCCACTGAGAAATCCATGTAGGCTCTTCTGTGAGCCAGATGATCTTTTCTGCTGTCTTTTGTATCAGGGAGACACTCAGGGCCCCTAGTAAAAATTTTGGTTTGGAGTATTTACTAATCTCTGTCAAGGAGACTGGTTTATAAGCAGATACTCTCCTGGATAAGTTCCCTCATTATCTCCAGGAAGAAGCTCTTGATTAATTTACTAAAATGATCTCATAGAATGTGGACTTACCAATAATAATCCTATTTTGCTTAATATCTCTCTTCCCCATAGTTTTACTGGTAAGGACTCTAACACTTAAGGTTTAAAAACTCCACTGTTCCTATCAGGATCCTCCCAACGGAGATAATTTGCACTTTGAGGAGACTGTGAGATTTGTCCAATTCCCTCTTGGTTAGTTGGTGCTATTAGTAAGGGCGAATTTTAGGCCAGAAACGACTAGACAGAACAGATATGTCAGCTCCTGTGTCCACCACGCCTTTAAATTTTTTATGATTAATTTTAAGTTCCAGTAGGTGGCACTCCTGCCTCACTAATTGAGACTAGTACTCAGTGCCTGGTGGTTTGGAAACTCAATTTACTTGTGGGTGTGCATCCGAATTACAGGGTAATAAAATTAATTGAGCAAATGTATTTTTTGGAGTAAGACAAAGGGTGTAATTTGACTTTACAGTAACATTTAATTCTCCTTCAAAATAAGAATCTATTACTCCAGGTATTACCTCTTGGCCCCTTTTAAATTGTTACATCCCAAAATTTACCCTATACTTTCTCTGGGGAGTGGCCTGAAAATCCCAGTAGGGATTTGTTGTGGCCCTATGTCAGGATTTAATTCAATTGTCATTGAGGGTCATAAAGAAACTGTGTGTGAGATTCACTTTGGTAAAAATGTTGGCTCCTCATGTTCAGCGGTGTGACATTAAATTGCAAGACCTTCCTTCTAGTTCCCCTGCTTTTTCAGCGCCCCCCGCCCCCCCAAAAAATGGTAATGGGCCAACCGCAAGTTTTTTGTCTTCTTACCAGGCTGAAGTGACAGCTAGAAGGCGCACTGATCAGTGCCATCTTGGTCTGCCTCGTGGTCTTCCACCATGTAATATCTACTACCAACAGCAGAGGGAGCCCTGGGCTTTAAATTATGAGCATTACAGTTTTGCAAGTAATGACTGCTCCTTCCACAATGAAAGCACCTCCAGTGGTGACTGCATATCAATTCTTGGGGCGGCAGAGTTTGTTTTAAAGCTGTAGGGAGTGTAATTATTTGTAAATGGGCTCAGGCAATTTTTCCATTTGAATAGACTTAATGGATCTCTGAGTTCCTTTCAAGAGATCTTCCATGGCCAAAGACTATGGCCCATGTAATCAAAAAGACAGATCTCTAATGCAGTCTAAACTTTGTGTATATTCTCAAAGTTTCCAGGTAATTCATTAGAAATGCAAATTTCATGGAATTTCCTTCTTAATTTGTCCCAAGTATGTAAATTTGGTGAATTTTGGTCACAAAACCAAGGGCAAAATCCACCTACAACCTTTAAGAACTGTAGCAACTGAGTCTTTTTAACTTGCTTCCCTTCTGATTAATTATTGTCCCTATTATAGTCAAATACATATCTTTATCAGTAGACGTTAAATTCCCCTTATTAAGATTTTTAATGTCCCCTTGCTCCAAAAGCTGCCTAGTACTTCCACTACCCTAAAAAGGTCACAATTTCCGTATTTCTTAAGCCTGCTCCAAACACAACCTGGTCAATTTACTTATGCCTCAGTCCTGGGTGCCACTACTGCACGTGGCCAGCACTGGCTTCATGAAAGAAGGTTCAATTCATAAGTAATGGATAGGGAGTTTAAAATTAAAGAGGCAAGACTCTCATTACCTTTAATACCAGCTCTGGGATGGCTTCTGGCTGCATAATATGGCTCAGTCCTAAGGAGGGCCCTTCCCCAGATCTGAGGCCATATCAGCCGACGCCTTTTCTCGTGGGGCGGGGCGTGGACGCGTCTAACCCGCATGCAATAGTACATGCTCTCCTTGAGGTCCACGTCAAGGATCACTCAAGTGCAGTGCCTTGCCTCGCATCCTGTATCATGATGATGGTGGACGAAGGGGGATAGCTGAGCCTGAACTGTGGCTGTTTATAACGACAAACAAGTTGACAGCACCCTGAAAGAAAGGCACGGACTTTAAGGCGATAGAAAAGCACTAGTGTGGAAACCCATCTGCGTGCAATTTCAGTGAGACCGGCAGAGTGCAAGGGCTTTCCAACACTAAGAGAATAACAAGGAAAGTCATGTCGATCCCAGTGCAATGTTATAATAACTTGGGGTGTAACGACCATGTCAAAGGTTTACTGTTTAAGATGTGCAAGCCAGACTTGAGGTGAGTTGCCATTTTCTAAAGCTGCAAGAGCTTGTATGATCATAGCCTTATCGTGAGCACTGCGGGCCTTAAGGCGACAGAGAAACCACAAACAGAGGAACATACCGAAGCAACACATTGCACCAAAAATGCCTACCCCCACCCACTCTTTGAAGAAGGAAAAAGCAGAAGATATCCAATCGGTGAATTGACCCAAAGTCACGGGATCGACACGGGTACTGTTCAAGACAGCTATCTGGGTTAGTTGAGACTGGATCATGTCTTCCGCTGCCATGGACCAATTTCCGGCCAAATATTCGCCAATGATGCGGGAGGCATTCCTGGAATCATTAAATCTGACAGAGGTTATGCATAAATGTGCACGTTGGTCAACACAACCCAAAAGCACCAAGTCAGCCAATTCTTCTACCTGAGCTTGGAGTAAATCTATTCTTTGGTTGGCAGCTAAAATCCCTGACAAAATATGTTGATTAATTGTATTTTGGGATTCAAGTATGGTGCAAGTTTGTTGAACAACTTGATTAATGGTGGCAGCAGTTTGTACTTGACTGGCCATGGCCACTCCGGCCGTAACCGCTGCAGCAGCAGACACTGCCACAGCTGTCACTATAGCTGCCGTAATTCCAAAATCCCTGCGGACTCTAAGTAGCTCAACAATGGGGAATTTATCTGGGTCCACAGTGAATGGGATTGGGACAAAAGTTGGAATTTTCATAACCACTGCTACAGTCCAAGAACCATTCCAACACTCAGATAAGAGACAGGTAACATTAGAACAATCCAGCATCCCCGACGAGGTGTCATTAGCCAAAAGGAGCAAGAACGGGGATTGGACACAGACCACTGCAGGGGGCAATGTGGCATTATATAGCAGAGAGTTGAACGAAACAGATGTAAGTCTATTACCTCGTTCACTCTCCCTAACAGTGCCAGAAACATTAGCCAGTCAGCTTTTGGCTCCCAGCAATTGAGCCAATGCAGAAATATCGGCTGAAGCCCCCTTCTCATTGGAAATCAGCCATTGAAACCAGGACCAACCTACTCCTGTAGAGGAGTTGGCACTGTTGTTAAAGTTATAAACATGCCTCTTAAGAGAGGGGGAAAGGGAGAAACCTTTAGCAACTTGTCCCAACTAGGTACAGTAAGGCTGCCCGAAAATGAAAACCACGGTGCAGCGATATCTATCTTCTGTAAAAATCTCTGTAAAGTACTATGTTTCACTTCCAGGCCCTTGGAACGTAACAGGCCATCAAGGGCCAGGAGAAGCAGACTTGAAGATGCGGCACCCATGACACAACAACAAAAGAAGCACAAAAAACAAAAGCGAAATGACACAACAAAAGAAACACAGAAAACAAAAGCGAAAGTACACAGTGCAGCTGCAATAAAATGTAGTGCTCTCTCTTTCTTTACAGAGGAGCTGCCCCGCTTTGGTCGCGGATCCCACTTACCTGGGACTAACCCCGCTTTGGTCGCGGATCCCACTTATTGGGACTAACCCCGCTTTGGTCGCGGATCCCACTTACCTGGGACTAACTGGTGCACCACCCCTGACTGCTGAAAGTTCTGGTTCCCGGGTCTCAGCACCACTTGTCGCGACCCCTTGCTGGCAAGGGAGACGCAACTCAGGAATCTTCTTTCAGCAGTTTATTCAGGCCCTTGATATTTCTTCTTCTCCTCTCGGATGCCCCTCCCAGCCTTAATAAAGCATCTCAAGCCCCAATGTGAAGCTGCCACGTGGAGCTTTCTCATAGGGTGGTGAAAAACCATGCGCCAACTCTCCCAAATAAGGAGTTGTTTGTCACAGACAACAGCGGAGCCAGCGCCATCTTGTAATGGCGACCATAGTCTGCAGAAACGGCAGAAGCGGCTCACCACACCGACCAATCAGAACTTCCCCATCACCATCCATTGGTAAGTCCTGCTGACTCACATGATCTGTACCCACCATGCCAGCTGCCCAAACCATTAAATTGTTAAACTGTTTCAACCTCAGACCACCCCCTGCTCCTATTAATATGCAGAGCTGCCTCAATAAACGGGCATTTTCTCTGATGGCAAGCCTTGATTGTTCTTTCATTGGTGTGGAAACCCGGGAAAGGGAAATTCCTCGCTGCCCGAGTGCCCCCTCTCTCAAGGCTTGCTATCTTCATCCACTCTTTCAGCGCTGCTCACAACACCAGCTATTCAGTAGGTGAGTTCCCTTATTGGGTATCCTACTTCAGATGGGCTATGCTGGGGCTTTAACCGTGATCATCCAGCAAACCTCTATCTCCCATTCTGGATGAGAGAACACACCCCACCACGACCTTCACGATCACGGTGGACTGTCTGGAACCCGGCTCATGAGTGGGAGGTCCTGAGGTGTGGAAGAACAGGCACTCCTCTCTCTCTCTCTCTCTCTCTCTCTCTCTAACCACCCTTGTCCCTCTCCTGTCCTACATAACCCGAAAAGCCTGGTACCAGGTGGTCCATGACTTCCGGCAATTCTGGGCCTGCCGGCTGGATTCTCAGGTGACAAATTGACCGTCCTCCCGGTCCCAACTCTCCTGAGTCATATTGGTTGAGCTCCCCTTGCAGGAACGCCTGTGAGGAGGCTCATCCAATTCTGTTGCGGTCCAGACCCTTCTCACCTTCCCACTTCCTATTTAGGGACCATTATGGGGTGCCTCTTCTTCCCTCCCTGCAAACTCCCCCTTAAAATGCCCCTGGATAATGTGGATCAGCTATCCCTCTCTCCTGATATAAATCCCAAGACTCTCATGAACTTCTGCACACAAGATTTTCCTTATTGTAAATTGGACAATCAAAGTCAATGGCCACCAGGAGGATCCCTAGATCCCGCAATTCTCAGAGATCTGTTTAACTTCTGCGAGCGCTCAAAAAAGTGGAAGGAGATCCCCTCTGTTGAGGCTTTTTCTCTTCTTCGTTCCTACCCCAACCTATGCTCTTGCATTAATGACACTACTGACCCTTCTTTCGATCTGGCAGATGATCCACCTCTCTACCAACCTCCCCTGGAGGTTCCCCCTGCTCCCCCTGACACCTTTAGTTCTTCCCAAATTACGTCCCACTCCCTAGTCCCACAAACCATGGCCCCATTAAGAGAGGTTGCTGGACCTGAGGGCATTATCCGGGTAGATGTCCCGTAGTCTATGAATGACCTCATGCAACTAGAGTGAAGGTTGGGCTCATTCACTACAGATCCCACCACTTACATTAGAGAGTTTCAATGGGTCCTCCAGGCTTATAGCCTCAATCACCACTTGCTGCCCCAGATCAAACTCCTGACTGGGATTATAATACAGCAGCTGGCATACAGAGTATGGGCCAATTCTCTGCATGTATTATTGCTGGGCTGAAGAAAGCGGCAATTAAGGGTGTCAATTTCCAAAAATTAAAAGAGATTCTTCAAAAGCGAGAGGAGACCCCATCAAAATTTCTGGATCAGCTTACGAAAGCCCTTCAGCAGGATACTAACCTAGATCCCGAAACCCCAGTTGGCCATCATGTCCTTATGACATATTTCCTCTAGCAGAGCTACATCCAGGTCAAACAAAAAAAGCTTAAAAGCCACCCTCCAGACTGAGATCTTGGTGGTAGCCTTTAAGGTTGTTTACAACCGGGATGAGGAAATCGAGCACCACAAGCACAGGGACAAGCACAGTAAATTTCAAATGCTTGCTCAGGTGTTGCTGGGGGCTTCCTCAGGTCACTGCCCATCATCAACCTCCACGCCCCCGCAGGAGCCTGCTTCAAGTGTGGCAAGGAGGGACATTGGGCCAAGGCATGCCCCGCACCACACACTCTGCATAACCCATGCCCTAAATGTCAACAACAAGTCATTGGGGTTCTGAATGTCCTAGATTCTGTAGGAAGCCTATAGCCAGGGAACCCTCTGACCTTCTGGGCATAGCAATGGAAGATTGATGGAGCCTTGGGTCCTTGTCCCTGGCCATACCAATTAATAAACAAGAACCCAGGGTGTGGATTCATGTGGATGGGCACAAGGTTGACTTTCTCCTTGACACCGGGGCTACCTTCTCAGTCCTGACAGAATTCTGGGGGCAAACAGTGCCGTCCACTTCTCCTATTGTCGGGGTAGGAGGAAAGACCATCTATCCAAAAAAGTCTCCCCTATGACTCTATTCCATAGACAACTTCCCATTCTCTCAGAAGTTATGCCCCAATGTCTAGTTTCTTTGCTCGGCTGAGATATTCTCTCTAAATTTAATACAACAATCAACATCCAGGCTCCTGGCATCAATCAGGCCCCAGAATCAGCCTGTTCATATTTTCTGGCCCTTTTGGCAAAAGACTGACCATTCTGCTTCACTTGTGAGACAGACATGAAAAAGGACCCTTTCGCTACGAACCTTGTTGACCCAATTGTATAGGATACCCACAGCCCCTCCATGGTTTCCTACTCACCAGGTATCATTCATCTCAAAGATCCTAACACCTTCTCCAATCAGGCTCAACACCCCCTGTCCACAAAAGCTCTTCTGGTCCTACAACCTATTATTCAGGACCTTCTTAGCAAGGGGTACCTCCATCCAGCTCATTCCCCTTACAATACTCCCATACTAGCGGTAGAAAAGCCCAACAGGTCCTATCGCTTAGTTCAGGACTTATGACTCATAACACCTTTCCTAGGCTCATAATCCTTTGGTTCTCAACCCATACACCCTGCTGTCTCAGATCCCCAACACTGCCACCCACTTCTCAGTCATAGATTTAAAGGATGCTTTCTTCTCCATTCCCCTTGCCCTTGAATCACAAGATCTTTTTGCCTTTACCTGGACAGATCCTACCACCAGACATTTTTGACAACTAACCTGGCCTGTCCTTCCTCAGGGATTTTGAGATAGTCCACACCCCTTTGGACAAGCCTTGACCTCCAACCTCCAATCTTGTCACCCCCAGTGCCCCAAATCCACCCTCTTGCAATATGTTGATGATCTTCTCCTCTGTAGCCCATCCAAAGCGCACTCAATAGATGACACAGTTCTCCTACTTAATTTCTAGCCTTGAAGGGACATCGGGCCTCTCCACAAAAGGCCCAAATAGCATGTAAAGAGGTCTCATATCTAGGGTTCTCTATTTCTCAAGGGAAAAAGGCCATTACAGTAGAGAAAAAACAGCTTATTGTGTCTATACCTACACCAAAGACCAAAGATGACATACTCTCTTTCTTGGGTTGGCTGTGTACTTCAGGCCTGGATTCCTAATTTCTCCCTCCTTACCAGGCTGCTATATAATCTGGCCAAAGGCCCCCAAGATGAACCCCTTCCCTCAGTGGTAGGAAGCCCTTTTCAATCCTTAAAAAGGCCCTCTTCCAGGCACCCACCCTTTATCTCCCTGACCGCTCCCGAACCTTCACCCTCTATGTACATGAAAAACAGGGACAAAGTCTGGGGTTCTGGGTCAGGAATATGGCCCCACATTTGCAACAGTGGCCTACCTATTCAAACAGCTTGACCCCACTGCCAGGGGCTGTCCTCCCCCATGTCTCAGATCCCTAGCAGTGGCCCATGACCTCCAGAAAGACGCATAAAAGCTTACCTTTAGCTCCCTGCTAACCATCTCATCTCTTCACCATCTAAAGGATTTCCTCACTGACAAGAGTCTACAGTCAGTTCCTCCTTCCAGGGTTCCTTCCTTCCTTGTCTCATTCCATGAAAATTCCTCCATCTCTTTTCAGTCCTGCTCTTTATTAAACCCTGCCTCCCTTCTCCCATCTTCTCCCTCACAAGATCCCATCCACAAATGTCTGGAGGTATTAGAGATGATTTTACCCTGCCCTGCCACTATTTCTGAGGGACCCTTGCCCTCTTTGGACCTCATCTGGTTCTCAGATGGTAGCTCCTTTATACATGAAGGGGTTAAAGTGGTGGGGTATGCTGTCGTTTCCCTCTCATGCATTATAGAGGCAAAACCTCTTCCACCCAATACTATCAACCAACAAGCTGAACTCATAGCTGCCACCAGAGCATGCGAGCTAGCAGAGGAAAAACCCTCTTCCTATATACAGATTCAAAATATGTCTTCCATGTCTTGATCTCCCACACAGCCATTTGGAAAGAAAGGGGGCTATTGACTACCAGAGGGACGGCAGTCATTAATTCCACACTTATTTCTGGCCTACTACGAGCCTCCAGTCTGCCTTCCCAACTGGGAATAATCCATTGCAAGGCCCACCAAACTGACTCCTCCCTTACTACTATGGGGAATTCCAAGGCCGATCAAGCAGCTCGATCAGCTGCCCTACAAAGCTTTGCCTCCTCTCTGCTACTCTTTGTTACCACCGGGGATCGGCCCAAAGATCCCCAGCAACTCTTCCAGTTTCTTCATTCTCTATTCCTTTCTAGTCCACAGAGTCTTACTACTTTCCTTCACTCCTTTTTCACCCTTTCCCCATGTGATGAGACCCTCCTACAACAGATCACTTCCACTTGACATACCTGCCAGAAAACCAATACCAATACTCCATGAAAACCTAAACCTTTCCCTTCTCATCAGGCTTGTGGTCATACCCCAGCTGCAGATTGGCAGACTTAATTCACCAACATGCCCTGAGTAAAAAACATAAAATATCTTCTTGTATTAGTGTATACTTTTTCGGGATGGGTTGAAGACTTTCCCACTTTTAACAAACAGGCCTCTACAGTAGTTGATCTATTGCTTACTCACATAATCCCCCATTTTGGGATGCCCACTTCTATCCAATCAGATAATGGCCCAGAATTCACCTTGCAGATAACTCAGGGACTGGCTCATGTGCTATCACTCCCTTGGCATTTCCATTGCCCTTACCGCCCCCAGGCTTCTGGAAAGGTTGAAAGGACCAATTGTTCCCTTAAAGAGACCCTCACCAAGTTCACTATGGAATTAAGCCTGGACTGGGTAAATGTGCTCCCCTTGCTTTATTGTGCATTAGGGCCTTGCCAAAGAAGCCTTCTAATCTCTCACCTTTCGAAGTCATGTATGGCCGTCCCCTAGTTCCTCCCGGATTGCCTACAGAACTCCTACCCATCTCTGAAACCTATAACCTGCCCCTCCTCTTCCATCTATGCTCTGAACTCTGGCGCTATCAAGACAGGCTCCTTCCTGACCCCAGTCTCTCTCAAAACCCTACCTTGTCAACACTTGGTCAACTTGTTTCCTATTGCCCACTGGGGGGAAATCCCCCTCTAAAACCAAAATGGAAGGGCCCTGTTCAGGTGATTATGTGCACACCCTCAGCGCCAATCTCAAACTACCTAATAACCAACTTACCCCATGGATTCATACGTCCAGGCTTAAGCCCGTCACTCCTACACCTTCATCAGAAGAGCCAATGATCATCACCTGTCATTAAGTACTCTTGTCAATGCTCCCCCTCATTTCTGGCCCCTCTTGGGTCCTCTCTTCACCCTATGTCTGAAGATTCAAGGCAAGGGACCCTATGGGCCCCCTCCAGCCAGACACCCCCCCCCTACTTGATTGAATCTGGCTGGTAGTGGGACTGTTGTGTTGTCCTTCTGAAAAAACACTTAGGTGTCTAGAGCATGGAGACCCCTGAATAAGTGTGATCATACAAGAGCACTTTACCAGTTGCCTTCTGGGCCTAAGGAGGAACATGTGTGTTTTGTTTACCCTCCCAGTTTCAGAAGAATTTCAAGTATCAGTATTTAAAGTTGAGGTGTTTCACATAAAACCTGGAGAGATCTGACTGCTCTCAAAGGGAAATATGGTAACAATGGGCCACCATCCTCCCTTGGCCGCCTTTGAGAAAGGCAAAGAGAGAAGCAAGATGGTACACACAGGTAGGAGAATGTTTGTAGAGCAGCCTTAATAGAGAGGAGAGGGAGCTAGATAGGACTAGGAATGTAGAGTGGAATTGAGGGTGTTAGGTGCAGGACAGGCTGGTCTTCAGGGCCTGCAGGTTATGCCAAACAAAGTTAGCTGCAGAATGACCTTTCTTCTCAAACCCTCTGTCTGGTTCTTTATCACCTGTTTGCTTCAAGCCTAGATGCCCAAGCCCCTGTTCAAGGCTGAACACTCAACCCCCGCCCCCCGCTCAAGGTTGAACACTTAACCCCTCTTGTGCTAACAAATCAGTTTGCAGACCCAGAGACCCCATTAGATTTAAGCTATAAAAACTCCCTGTGCCTGTTCATTCCCACTATCATAAAGTTTATTCAGACTCAGGTGGGTAAAATTTCTAATCAAGCTTTTAATCAGCTTCTCCTCAGGAATTACCAACTCCTTGCTACTGATGATACCTCCAGTGGAGACCTATGCTGAATGGACTGACATCATCATGGATCTGTGGTGGCAAGGATCCTTCATTGACACCTTTCTTCTCTGCCCTCCTGTGGGGGCCCCTTAGTTCCCTCCTCTCTTTCTCCCACACCACCCCATTTCAGCAGGAAGCAACCAGAGTGAGTTGATGCCCACTCTCATTTAATAACAAAGAGGGGGTAATGTTGGGAGTCGCCCAGGCTCCAAAGACTAACCTCCCCACCCCCTGAGAAGAGCCGTCCAATGGTGAGTCCAAGTGACTCAAATGATCCTTACCCACCAATCAGAAAACACCCTATGCCAGCTGCCAAAACCATTAAATTGTTAAACTGTTTCAACCATCAGACCACACCTGGCTCTATAAATATGCAGAGCTTCCTCAATAAATGGGCATTGCTAATTTGGCGATGCTAGCCTTGAACTTGCAATCCACCTGCATGGGCCTCCCATGAAACTGGAGTTAAAGGCATGTGCCACATGGCTGGCTATGATTTTTTTTCCATTGTAATAATTTGTTCTAATTAGTTTTACATGATAGTAGAATGCTTTTTGATATGTTGTGCATAAATGGAGTATAACTTCTCATTCTTCTAATGTACATTTTATACAATCACAATGCTCAAGTAATCAGATATGTACAAAGGGTTATAATGCCTTATTCATGCTACAATACTTCCTACCCCCATGTCACTTTCCCCCTCTTCACTCTCCTCTACCTAATCCAAAGTACCTCTATTTTTTTTTTCTCTAGCACATCCCCATTATTGTGAATTAGCATCTACTCATCAGAGAAAACATTCAGCCTTTGGCTCGGGGGACTGGCTTATTTCACTTAGCATGATATTCTCCAGCTCCATCCATTTACCTGCAAATGCCATAATTTCATTCTTCTGTAAGGTTGAGAAATATTCTATTGTGTATATATGCCACATTTTCTTTATCCATTCTTTGAAGGGCATCAAGTTTGGTTTCATAATTAGGCTATTGTGTATTGAGCTAAAAGCAGCATTAAGATTCCTCAGAAAACATGGAATGGCTATGATATGTTTAAGGTTGAAAACTCCTCTCAATGGCCATGGTACGCTCATTTTTTTAAATTAGTTCATCCATTCTCTAGAATTCCAGTTTCTACAAGTTTAGAGAATCAGAGCCCCTGAATTGAAAAGTGGCCATTATTGCTGTCTGTTTGAACTTATTCCACCTGAAACCTCTTTACTTACCTAGTCCATTTTATCTAAGAATTCTGAAGTGGAAACTAGGGGGATGTTTAAACCAAATCAGAATTTAAAATGCTCAAATTGTGATAGTAGGAGCAAATGTGACTCCATTTTGTTTTATGACTTCAACCTGTAAAACAACCATGCCAAGTAGAAGAGTCATGACTGGGGCAAAATGTTCTTTTCCTTTTGCTATAGAAACCTTTGAGAACATGGAACTACCTAATGGGGTATTGTTTCTGTAACTAGGGTAATGGGCCTCTGATTCTGTAACTGGAGTGACTGGTTAGGCTTCCCTCCACTTGACTGCACTGTCCTCCTTCTGTAACCTGGCTTGCTTGCATTGGCTAGACCCCTGGAACATCCCTTTTGCGGTTTTCAGGCTTATAAGGAGTGCTCTTGCAATTGTTCAGGGCTGATCAGGGGAACAGCTTTATGTTCTGGTCAGCCACCACCGGTGTGCTTCAATAAGGCTTGATTCGATTATACGTGAGTGGTCTAGAAGTCAGATTATGAAACCCTGGGGTGAAGCTTTAACTATAACAAAATATATATGGGCTACTTGACAAAAGTGTGGAATTCATACTTGAAAATCATCTGTTATGACCTTTGCTATGGTTAGATATGGTTTGAGTGTCTGCAAAGGCTTCATGGTTTGAAATTTAATCCTTATAAGATAGTAAGAAGATGGATGCTTTATCTAAGACCTACTAGTGTTGACTTTTGTATGTTCAATGAGAATCAGTGAGCTCAGGGTTTCTCTGCTCTTAGCTTGTATGTATATTTCTTGTGGTCATTATCTTGATCTCCTGAAAATTATAATCCTACTATTACAACAGTTTAAATATAAGTTTGACTTAAAACTGTCAAATGTTTAATTTCTTAATCTCAGTGTATGCATGTTCATAGAGATTCTCATAGGCAACACATACTTGAATGTTTTTATTAACTCATTTGATCAAAACATGTCTTTTAATTTAATACTTTAACCATTTATATTCCAGGTAATTTTCAGTATGGAGGACTACAAAAACAAAATTTTTAGCCTATTTGTCATTTCATTGTGTTTCTTTCTTTTTCTCTTATAATTTTCTGTTTGACTTAAGTGACTTATCTAGTAGTATCTTTTGATTTTTCATTTATAGCCTTGAATATTTCAATTACAAACTTTGGCCTGAATCGAACCACAGTTGGTGTTGACTTCAAAAAGCTATTTGGAAATGATATCACCATAATATAAGATGGGAAAAAAGAAACATAATACATACTAATATAAATCCATGGGCTTGCACATTTTGAACTTTTGATGTCCCATTTAATATCTGCCCATTTTTTGTTAACATGCTGTTGTAATTATTATTCTTAACTTTTTTATTTCAATCTCATAATAAAGACATAAATGGCTTACTCACTGTGTTTTCTATATCAAGGCATTTTCTATTTTCCTTTTTAGCTACTCTAACTAGTGAGTCTTATTGCTTCTTATGTTCTCTTCTTAGTCATTGAAGTTTCAGTCTCAGTTTGAGGAACTCCATTTCACAACTCCATTTCACAGTCTAGTGGTGATACATCAGGTCAGCTTTTAGTTCCCTTAGAATGTCTTTATTTCTTCTTATTTTCTAAAGTTGAGCTATGCTAGGTACAGGATTCTTGGTTCACAGGGTTTTTTTCCCATTCATTACCATGAAATATTCATGTCTTTCTTTTCTTGTCGAAAAGGTTTTCTGGATAAATTGGTTGTCTGTCCAACTGGGACACACTTAATTGCTCCCTCTCCCCTTTTTCTTCCTGGTTTGAGAATTCTCTCTTTACCTGTGACCTTGGTTCAGGTATTGATATTCATTAATTAGTATTAATATTAGTTTGTGTGGATTTGAGTCAAGTCTTACTGATTGACCTCATTGTACCTTGATTTGATATCTTTCTCTAACTTTGGAAGTTTTCTGCCATGATCTCTTTTGACATATGTTTCACAACTTGGGTATTTCAATAACCTCTTAAACCTCAATAGCTAAAATATTTACTATTAATTCTGTTCCACTTTTCACCACACTTCTTCCTTCTACTTTATTATTTTTCCTTCTCTCTCCACTAACTTTGCAAATCAAACCCACTATTAAAAATAATTAATTTCCCTTCTGTGTAACCAATTCTGGTATTGATTCTTCTTATTATGTTTTTAATTCCATTTAGTGTATTTTTCACTTCAAGAGTTCCAGTTGGATTTTTTAATTGCTTCAATCTCTCTATTAAGTTTTTCTGCTATAATATTGAATAATTTCTCTGGGTTCTCTTGAAGCTTCTTCATTTTCCATAAATCAGATATGTTAGTTTCTTCATGTACACCTTTGCCCATCTGGGATATTTTCTGGTCAGAGTCTGTCAATTTACTTTAACCTATAAATAAGGCCCTGATTCCCTGAAAGCTTTGGAAGCTTTTTGGTATGAAAGATACTATGCCTATTCAAGGATAGGGACTTATACCAGTCTTCACAACGTGAAAGAGTTTGCGATTATCTTGCCATAAATCCAAGAAGGCTTCTTCTTTTCTCTGAGTCTCTAGTCACTTCTGCTCATTTAGCACTCAAGGATGGCCCAAGTAGTGGTGTACTGTGGGTTGGTTTTGGTGTGTTGTCACTATTTCAGCAGCAGAGGGCAATCCAAGTCCAAGTTAGCTCCCAATTCCTATCTGGTATGTTCCAAACAAACAGGTTGAGCACCTCAGAAAGGTACCTTCAAGCTTCTCTCTGGAGCTGGAGAATGCAAAGAGTTTTCATCATCAGTCACCTGCCTGTGAGCTGTCACTGCTTATTTCTGTTCTACTCTGTAAAGGATCATCTAGGGGTGACAGGTCGCAGGACTCTGCCAGAACTATGGCCATGCACACCTTAATGCTGTTACATTCAGAACTTAAGGCTCACTGAGACTAGTGAAACACTGGGAAGGAAAAAGACAGCCCTTTCTTGATCGCCAATAAGTCTGTGATTCCTGAGCCACAACTACTGCAACCAGCCATAGGTCACCTGGGATACAATGGAACTCTGTTAGACTGGGCTCATTTGTCTCTCCCTTGTACAGGTTTATTTGAGAGGCTCAGCCATGTGCACTAGTCTGGCTGTGTGTGCTTTTAGACTCTGCCCACTAATAGATTGAACCAGACTGGTCCTGAGTTCCAAGTATTGTGCCCAGCAGTTTGTCTTCCCCTCCGGAATCAAAAGTCTTACTTCACACAATGACACTAAAATTGTCAGTAGTGTTAGTGCAGGCAGTACCTTGGCTTCCATGTCATGATTAACTCTCAACTGAGTGTGAATACTGCGGGTATATGCACTATCCAGGCTTTGAGTATGAGTCAGCCCCACTCCAAGGTGGGAAATAATGCAGGCCTAAACTCAACACAGCTCACCTGGTAAGAGTGTTTTTTCCTAATGGCAGACAGATCTCAAGACTGTCTCACACAGGATCTGCTCTAAGAAAAGCAGTTTTGATGTCTGCCCAGTGGTGAGTTTCTCCATGATGGACACTCAACTTCAAGACAGAAGCCTGTCCTATATTTCTTGCCCTGTTTTCCAGTAGTGGACTCTTACATCCCCTCTCCTTCCAAGGTAAGTAAGGAATGCTGGCAGCAGCCCCTTGGCCACTTGTTCAATGCAGGTATAGCAAGTCAGGTTTTAAGAATGGGCTTTAGAGAGGGATTGTGAGCATCTCCTGGAAGTGGGATTCATCAAACTATGCCTAATACTGGGTTCAAAGCCTAAATCCTGGACTGAATTCCCTCTTTGCCCCACAAGCAGTAGGTATCTCCCTACTTGCCTGCCTGGAGTTCAAGAAGGAGTTACATGACCATCTTTTCTCCTCCAGAGTTTCTCAGTACTTTTTTTCCTTTAGTATACGAAATCTAGACACTATGTTTTCTCATCTGGCATTCTTAATTCTCATGAAGGTATTTTGGTGCACAAGTACCTATTCAGTTTGGCGTCCCTGATCAGATGCTGGTTAGATTATCTCAGTTAGCTGCATCCTGGCTTTATCTCCTCTAATTTGCAAGAATGTGAGCACTTCACATTTCCTCATTCAGCAGAACCACATTATAACTTGTTTGGCCAATATATTAATGAATCAAAACAAAAGGCAGCCCCAAACCCATAAACAAAGACACTGTCCTATCAGTCTAGTAGAACAGATTTCATCTAGGTAAAGAAAGACTTCTAGCTGGCTGCAATCAATGGATATTTTTCAATTGTCTTATTTGGGGGCATGTACTGAGGATGGAACTCAGGGTCACTCAAACCCTGAGCCACATCCCGAGACCCTTTTATTATTATTATTATTTTATTTAGAAGTAGGGTATGGCTGAGTTGCTTAGTACCTCCATTTTCCTGATGTTGACTTTGACCACACAATCCCCCTGTCTCAGCCTCCCAAGGGATGTTGAGATTACAGGTGTGTGCCACTTCACCAGGCTCAATTGTCTTTTGAACTTGCTTCTCAGCAATGACAGAACTTATAATCCTGTCTTACTTAGAATACTCTTCCTTTATTTCCATGGTACTATTTGCATCTGATTTACATTTTGGTTCCCTGGTTGCTCCATTCTGTATTATCAAATAAACCTTATTTATCAAATAAACATTAAATGACTTTTCTTTTTCTGGAATGATACTGGGAATTTACAATTGATTGTGAATACACAATTATTTTCCTCTTCAAGAAGGAGAATACAGCTCCATTTTGTCAATGAGATAAGACCATTTGCACAAAAAGCTTTACAGATATCTATGGTATTTTTTTTCCTTCTTCTGTGTTCAGTCTCATCCTTTTTTCTTTGCTCATACATACACACTATGAGAAATTGTCCTATACCATGATCAAGTGGGGGGTCATGCCAAAAATGCAAGGTTGGTTCAACATACAGAAATCAATAAATGTAATTTATCACATCAATAGACTTAAAGATAAGAACCATGTCATCATCTCAATAGATGCAGAAAAAGCTTTTAACAAAAGGCAGCATCCCGTCATTTTCAAAACACTAGAAAAACTAGGGATAACAGGAACATGTCTCAACATCGTAAAAGGTATGTATCCTGAATTCAAGGGCAATATCATTGCAAATGGAGAAAAGTTGAAAGCATTCCCTCTAAAAACTGCAACAAGACAGGCATGTCCTCTTTCACCACTTCTGTTTAACATAGTTCATGAAACACTGGACAGAGCAATTAGACAGGTGAAAGAAATTAAAGGAATACAGATAGGTAAAGAAAACCAAAATTAGCACTATTTGCTGAAAATATAATTCTGCACCTAGAAGACCCTAAAAGTTCCAACAGAAAACTTCTAGAACTAGTAAATGAATTCAGCAAAATAGCAGGATACAAAATCAACACCCACAATTCAAAGGCATTTCTGTATATCAGAGACAAAGCCTCTAAGAAGGAAATGAGGAAAACTACCCACTCATAATAACCTCAAAAAAAAAAAAAAAGATACTTGGGAATCAACTTAATGAAAGAGGTGAAAAATCTATACAATGAAAACTACAGTACTATAAAGAAAGAAATCAAAAAGACCTTAGAAGATGAAGAGGTCTACCTTGCTCTGGGTTAGGCAGAATTAATATTATCAAAATGACCATCCTACCAAAAGCACTATATATATTTAATGCCATTTTGATCAAAATCCCAATGGCATTCCTCATAGAAATAGTAAAGGAAATCATGAAATTCTTCTGGAAAAATAAGAGATCCAGAATAGCTAAAGCAATTATTAGCAGGAAGAGTGAAGCAGGTGGTATGGCTATACAAGAACTTAAACTATACTACAGAGCAAGAGTAACAAAAACAGCATGGTATTGACACCAAAACAGACTGGTAGAGCAATAATATGGAATAGAAGACATAGAGACTAGCCCAGAAAATTACAATTGTCTCATATTAGATAAAGGTGCCAACAACATGCATTGGAGAAAAAACAGCATTTTCAACAACTGGTGCTGGGAAAACTGGAAATCCTTATGCAAAAAAAAAAATGAAATTAAACCCCTATCTCTCACTGAGCACAAAACGTAGCTCAAAATGGATCAAGGACCTAGGAATTAAACCAGAGACTGTGCATCTAATAGAAGAAAAAGTAGGCCCTAATCTTCATGTGGGATTAGGCCCCAACTTCCTTAATAAGATTCCTATAGCACAACAAATAAAACCAAGAATCAATAAAAGGGATGGAATCAAATGAAAAAATTGAAATCTTAATTATGTTAATATCTCACCTTTAATTAGAACAGAAAGTAAGTTATTTGGGGAATATTCCAAGACTCTCTGGAATCTCCTCATGCAAAAGGACAAAAAGAGTTCATTTACTCTTGATTTTAGAAAGTTGTCAAATGCAAATAAAATTTAGAACACTTCAATGAATAAAATCACACCTCACTATAAAACCATACTAAAGTGAGAAAGGTTTGTAAGGCAAATGCATAACTTATGTAGCGGCATGTTGAAAATAGGCATTTAATGTTGAGAAGGTTCACGTTTTTAAAGTAATAAGACTGCAGAAAAGAACAAGAATATAAAGCATTATTTTCTCATCAATGTATTAGTGTATTATAATTATTTGTGATAGTGGGATTTTTAGTTAGCTAATACCTGGATCAATGTAATAATATAATATGATCAATATTGTTTCCTTGTAGTCCCCTTTCTCTTGTGGATATATCCATCATGTTAGATGGGGTTAGAGTTGTAAATATATTCAGACATAGTGACCATATTCACTTTGGCTATACAGTTAGTGTTGACATAAACACTTGAAAAGAATGAAAGACCTAGCAAAACAGAACACAGTGCAGATGAATCACATTATCATAATACAGAGTGAAACTCAAATAATGACAGACCTTCAGTTCTAATACCTGTACTGAATGTGCAACCAATTTTCTTCAACACTGTTGCCCAAATCACATGTTGTATGTTTCAGAAAGGAGACACTAACAACTTGCTGCCTACCCCATCCTCCTGGTCTGCCCTAAAGAGAAAGCAGTGAGGTCACCCAGCATGGAGTGCAAGGGCACCACTCTTCTACTCCTCCTTGTAAAGGGAGCTGCCCTGCTTCCCCCAGCACAGACTTGGGAACAATTTCAGAGCCTCCTCCAAGATGCTGGTGGTCCTGCTCATAGTGGCCTTGCTGCCCTGAGCCCAGCTCAGAGCTCAAGTGGATGTATAAGCAAAGGAGGACTCTTGTGACAATTGGGGCTTAGGAAATCTCACTGCACAGAGGGAGTGTGAGGGAGGAAAGATAATAATAAGGACAGGTCTGTAGAATTTTTAAGAAAAGTGTAAGACTAGTTATGTCCCCATTTCCTGGCAGGATTTCAGATATCAGATACAATTGGAAGTGCCCACCCCTTCAAAGGAAAAATTCAACCAGAAGCATGGCAAGGAAAATTCAAATTTGAGGAAAGATCTCTCCATGTTGTCACAGATACACAGGAATATGGGGGGACTGGCATAGAGAAGCCTGCTGGGGAGGAATTATTATACTCCAAGTAGATGCGGGACAAAGAAAGAGAAATCCATGCATCAGCCTTTGACAGAGATGGAGATCTACAGACCGAACTGGACTCTCTCTACTGAGTGACTTAAAAATATCAGGGCCCAATTACTTTCTCATTTGCCTCTGAACTATATACATTCAATGTTTCAATATTCCGTGAGAACTAATTGCACCACTGGATGCAAAGTTTCATTGCTGGTTTCCAAACGTGGAAAAGCAGTCAATGGGAGCAAAGTGATTAAAAAAGAAAGGGGTTAAAAAAATAATAATTTTGACATTAAAATTTGCAAAATATTTAAAAAATATTGTTGATAGTTTTCACTGATGCTAGTGAAACCCAAAAGGTTTTCATATTTTCACTCAAAGATGGCAACTAGGCATTGGCACCTCCAAGCCTTTCTCTAACATCTTCTGTCCTTTTCACCAGCATCATAAAGTGTGGATGAGAGATCATTTAGAGGGTTTCCAGGTTGGAATGGAAGTCATATTTCACAGTAGGATCCAGGGAACACTAGATTGGTGACTGCCTTTTCATTTCCGCCTTTCTTATTTCCTAGAGATCAACTATGAAGATTTTTCTTACCTATCTGTGGGAAGCCATCCTCACACGTGATTTGAGTTACCTCCCTGGCTGGGTGAGAGGCACTTAGACACAGCTGTGTTAGAGCCTTCCCCACCCTTTTCCAGGTCTGCGGGCTTGTCCAAGCAGAGGCGTGCCTGGCCACTGCCCAGAAGATCCAATTGTCGCCCCTGACCTTGGGATGCTGCCCCCCCTTAACCTTCATTTGATGGGATTTTCACCAGAAGTTTTTGTTTCCCAACAAAAGTCTACTCCTTGATGTGTTCTCTCTCTCTCTCGCTAGTCTCTTCTGCAAGCCTCGCCACCTCATAAGGTGGCTGTAGTCAGGAGCTATGAGAAGCAATCCCAGATCTGCTATTAAAGGTAATGAGATTCTTGTCTCCTTAATTTAAAACTCCCTAGCCATTACTTATGAATCAAACCTTCTTTCATGAAGCCAGCGCTGGTCATGTGACAGAAGTGGCACCTAGGAGTGAGGCATAAGTAAATTGACTAGGTTGAGTTAGGGAGCACACTATAGAAATACAGAATTTATGACATTTTTAGGGTCACAGAAGTACCAGACAGTTTTTGGAGCAAAGGGACATTAAAAATCTTAATAATGGAATCCAACTTCTACTGATAAAGACATGTATTTGACTATTTTAGAGAAAATAATTAATCAGAAGGGAAAACAAGTTAAAAACCTCAGTTGCTACAATTCTTAAAGGTTGTAGGTGAATTGTGCCCTTGATTTTGTGACCCAGATTCACCAAATTTACATACTTGGGACAAATTCGGGAGGAAATTGCATAAAATTTGCCTTTCTAATGAATTACCTGGAAACTTTGAAATTACACAAAAGATGTAAACTGCATTAGAGAACAGTCTTTTTGATTATATGGGCCATAGTCTGTGCCCCGCCCCCCCAAGATCTATTGAAAGGTATTCAAAGAGCCATTAAGTCTATTCAAATGGAAAAATTGCCTGAGGCTCAGGAAATCTTCTTTCCTCTAAACTGGCTAAAAACAAAAACTAAGACAAATTATATTCAAAACAAAAATCTCTGGGCAAAACAGAAAGTAAAAAAGTTAGCCTTGCCTGAGCCAAGCCAGAGTAATCTAGAGGAAAACCATAGAGAGGGAGATCATAGAAGAAGCCTCCGGGGGGAAAGATGGTCCTTCTCTCAGAAAGGAAAATCTGGAAGAGATTCATAGAGCTCTTCCACATGGCTTACAAGCCCAAATTCAACATGGCGACAATGGAGAATCTACGGAGGAATCGCAGACTAAGGGAGAGGAATCTGACAATGAAATGCAGGATTTACCAGGGAATTTCAACAAGCTATGCTGACCATGCAAATATGGCCTGACCATGCAAATATGGCCGTTGTCTGTTAAAAGGACAAATTTTAACAGATGCTCTGAGCTAGCAATGACTTTCATTACTCCATTGCAGCGGGGAATTAGAAAAGCGCAAGAAGCTGAAGAAGATACTAACGAATTTCAGCTCTTCCCAGCTTTTGAGCAGATTAATGACCAAGACCAGCATGTTTGCATCCACACAGTAATTCTTTTTAAAACTATTAAAGAGTAAAACAATGCCTGCAAGGTCTACGGTCCAAATTCACCATTCTTGCAGAGCTTGCTTGAGACTATATGCTCTCAAGCAATCCCGCAGAGTGACTAGATTTCCATCTCCAGGGCTTGCTTGAGTGGAGGGGATTTTCAACTTTGGAGGTCATTCTAGACAGATTTCTGTTCTGAGCAAGCAGAGAGTAATCAGAGGCAAAATCTTCAAACACCCATGGAGATGTTTTTAGGAATGGGTGAATTTATTGATTTGGAAAGGCAACTAAATTATGAAATTGTGGTGTATGATCAGATTACAGCCTGTGCAAAGCATGCCTGGAGGCAGATTGCCTCCAGGGACCAACCGAGCTTAGTTCTGACTAAAGCTAAACAAGGTGCCAATGAGCTTTATTCTGATTTCGTAGTGTGAATTTACCAAACTACAAACAGTTCCATTGGCAATCCGGGTGCTTGTGAGTTTATCATTAAGCAATTGGCATTTAAAAATGCAAATAAATATTGTCAGGATGTTGTAAGACCCCATAGAAAAAAGGGCACAGATTCAGAATTTATTCGCTTGTGTTCTGATATTGATCCAGCCCATTTACAAATAATTACGCTCGCAGCAGCATTAAAACAAACTCTGCAGCCCAGAGTATTGATATGCAGACCCCGCTGGAGATACTTTCATTGTAGGAGGAGCGGTCATTACTTGGGAAACTGTAATGCTCCTAATTTTAAGCCCAGGGCTCCCTCTGCTGTTGGTAGTAGATATTGCATGGTGGAAGACCACGTACCAGACCAAGATGGCGCTGATCAGCCTGTCTTCTAGCCGTCACTTCAGCCTGGTAAGAAGACAAAAAACTTGAGGTTGGCCCATCCCTGTCTGAAAAAAACAGGGGAACTAGAAGGAAGGTCGTGCAATTTAATGTCATCACCGCCGACCATGGGGAGCCATCATTTTTACTGGAGTGAATCTCACAGTTTCTTTACGACCCTCAATGAAAATTGAATTAAACCTTGAATTAGGACCACAACAAATCCCTACTGGGATTTTCAGGCCACTACCCAGAGAAAGTATAGGGTTAATATTGGGACGTAACAATTTAAAAGGGGCCATCGAGGTAATACCTGAAGTAATAGATTCTTATATTGAAGGAGAATTAAATGTTACTGTAAAGTCAAATTATGCCCTTTGGCTTACTCCAAAAAATACATTTGCTCAATTAATTTTATTACCATGTAATTTGGATGGACACCCACAAGTAAATTCAGTTTCCAAACCGCCAGACACAGTGTACTAGTCTCAATTAGTGCTCCAGCAGTGCACCCTACTGGAACTTAAAACTAATCATAAAAAATTTAAAGGCATGGTGGACACAGGAGCTGACATACCTGTTCTGTCTAGTCATTTGTGGCCTAAAATTTGGCCCTTACATATAGCACCAGCTAACCCAGAGGGAATTGGACAAATCTCACAGCCTGCTCAAAGTGCAAATTATCTCTGTTGGGAGGATCCTGATGGGAACAGTGGAGTTTTTAAACCTTATGTGTTAGAGTCCTTACCAGTAAACCTATGGGGAAGAGATATATTAAGCAAAATAGGATTATTATTAGTAACTCCAAATTCTATGAGATCATTTGAGGAAATTCATCAAGGTCTTCTTCCTGGAGATAATGAGGGAACTTATCCAGGAGAGTGTCTGCTTATAAACCAGTCTCCTTGACAGAGATTAGTAAATACTCCAAACCAAAATTTTTACTAGGGGCCCTGAGTGTCTCCCTGATACAAAAGACAGCAGAAAAGATCATCTGGCTCACAGAAGAGCCTACATGGATTTCTCAGTGGCCCATATCAGGGGAAATACTTAAGATAATTCATATGTTAGTTGAGGTACAATTTCAGGCTGGTTATATAGAATCAATGCTTAGTCTTGGAACAACCCCCCCCCCATTTTGTTATTAAGAAAAAGTCAGGTAATTGGAGGTTACTACAGGATTTAAGGGCAATAACCCATGCAATTCAGCCTATGGGATCATTGCAGCCCAGACTCCCTTCCCCACAGCAATTGCTCTAAACTATACCTTAATGGTAATAGATCTAAAAGATTGTTTTTACTCAGTAAGGTTACATCGTGGTGATTGTGAAAACTTTGCTTTCACTGTCCCAGCAATTAATTTTAAAGAACCTGTTAAAAGATATTGCTGGAAGGTCTTGCCTCAAGGGATTCATAATAGTCCTACTTTATGTCAAAAATTTGTGGTTCAAGCGATAGCTCCTATAAGAGATAACTTTCTTGATACATATATTATTCATTGTATGGATGCTATACTATTGGCTCATGCTAATGCAGAAATACTTTCAGAAATTTTTACTCAGTTAGAGGCTTCACTTACAGCAATTGGTTTGTGCATTGCTCCTCAAAAGATACAAAAGATGCCTCCCTTTCAACATTTAGATCAGATAATTCAAGGACTTACAATCTATCCTCAAAATCTACAGATAAACGTTGAGGAATTACATACCCTTAATGACTTTCAAAAATTATTAGGAGATATTAATTGGCTGAGGCCATCCTTAAAACTGACTACTTCTGATTTAAGTCCTTTATTTCAGATATTACAAGGAGATCCTTCTCCAATCTCTCCATGTCAGCTGACAATAGTGGCTAGTACACCTTTTAAAAAAGATTGAAATTGCAATTAAAAATGCACAGCTTACTAGAATTAATCCTAAAGAACAAGTATATTTATTAATATTTCCAACTTTGCATAGCCCAATAGGAGCCATATAGCAAAGATTGGGAGTTATTGGTTGGATTCATTTAGCCCACTCTCCCCAAAAGACATTCATTCCTTTTCATGACTCTATTGCTCAATTAATAATTAAAGGTAGAACAAGAGTTTTACAATTAATTGGATCTTAACCTGATATTATAATTATTCCCTTTTCTGTTCATCAAAATAATTGGCTTGTTCAAGCTTCTAGTTTATGGCAAATAGCTTTTGCTGATTTTCCTGGTCAGATAGAAAGTCATTACCCTCGTGATAAAATTTTTCAATTTACATCAATAACACCACTTATTTTTCAGCAGATTGTACGTGCCCAGCCCATAGATGGAGCTCTTTCAGTGTTCACTGATGTTTCAAGCAAAGGTAAAGCAGGTTTTTATAGCCATGTTCACACAGAGGTAATACAAACCTCATATACTTCTGCTACAAGCTCTCATTTGTGCCTTAAATTACTTTACAAATGCGCCTATTAATATTTATTATGACAGCTTATATGCAGTTGGAGTTACCAAAAATATTGAAGCTTCAGTTATTGGGTATACCTCATCACAAGAGCTATTTAAATTATTTCATAATCTACAAAAGGCGGTGTAAATGCAAAAATACCCATGGTTCATAGGACACATACGAGGTGACACTAATCTTCCAGGACCTTTAACTTCAGGAATGACAAGATTGATAAATTAGTAGCTGTTTGTCATCAGATGTCTCCATATGATTGTGCACAAGCTTCACATTCCTTGCATCATAAGAATGCTTCTAGCTTATGTAAAAAAATTCAATATTACCAGACAACAAACTCGTCAAATTATAAGTCACAGCCCTAAGTTTGTTATTCACACTCCATCTCTGCCATCAGGGGTAAATCCCTGTGGATTTAATCCAATCAAATATGGCAAATGGATGTACTCATATTCCTCAATTTGGTAAACAATGTAATGTACATGTGATAGTTGATACAAATTCCAGATTTATTTTTGCCACAGCACATACAAAAGAAAATACTCAACATGTGATTTCTCATTGCCTAGCAGCCTTTGCTCTGTTAGGATGCCCTATACAGATTAAAACAGATAATGCACCAGTTTATGTAAGCTCTTCTTTTCAACAGTGTTGCCAAGAGTTTCAAATTGACCATAAAACAGGAATTCTGTGTAACTCCCAAGGTCAAGCCATTGTGGAACAAGCTCATTTATCTATTAAGCTGCAATTACAAAAATTAAAAGGGGGGAATAGGTTTATGACTCCCCAAAATAGCCTCAACCATGCCTTGTTTGTTCTAAATTTTTTAAATTGTGACACAGAAGTTCAGACTGCAGCTGAGAGACATATGTCTTCCACAACAACAGCCCCTTTAGGCAGAGTTTTGTGGAAAGACTTAAAGACTGGTCAAATGAAAGATCCAGTGATTATGTGGGGCAAAGGTCATGCTTATATTTTTCCAGAAGGTGCTTTTCATCCTATCTGGGTTCCTGAACATGCAATCACACATGGAAGAGATAGAACTGAGATTCAAGTGACTGATTATCAACCCGGAGAAGCCTCCCCTCAAAAGGAAGTGATATCGAAGAAGAATGAAGAGGAGCCAACATTACCCAGCTGAAAAGCTGATCTCATGGGAAGATGTGAAGAAGCTGACAACACATGCTTCACAAATAATTCGACTCCTAGGAAGGAATAAGCCTCCATTGATGGTGGTTGCTACAGTGATTGCCCTTCTGGTCTGTCAGGTAAAAGCGAGTCGAGCAGACACTTACTGGTGTATTTCCCAGATCCACCCCTGGTATATCCAGCTGTGTGGACTGGAGAATCTATTCCATTGTTTAATAATGACTCCTTCATAATGGGAGGATTTACAGATACTCATATTACTCCCAACCATGTGACTAGATTGAATTATTCTGGCTACAGTGCCCAATTACCTTTGTGTTGGTCCTACGATAAACATGCTGGCTCTCTGAGAGTATCATTTGAGGAAAAGATAGCATTTGGGAGACCTAGACTGACTAATCATACTATTTATGGAGACTTAAAACCTTATACAAGATCAGTGATTAAAATGGGACTTTCCAATAACAAATCAGTCATTTCTGCAAAACCTCCACAAATACCTCACAGTCCAAATAGTTCTATAATTGAGATTGGCACCTTTCCTACATGGATAGATTGTATAAATACTTTTCAAGTACAACATAAGTTGTCTAAAGGTAGTGGGTATATTTTAGACTCATCTCCAAAAATTGATAAAAGACAATTATGAAAAAATTCTGCTATGACACCTGCAGGATTTGTTAGTAATATTTTGACTTACAGTGCGGGTGGTATTCAAAAAGGTGTCTGGCACTTAACTGCTACCTCACAATTCTTACATTTTACAGACAAGCCTTTACTAAAATTTGTTGGCAAGCACTGTAAGGAGGGATCTTGCTATGGCTTACGAGCCTGTGTCCAATTTCCGTATGTTTTAATCATTGGAAATGTAAAAGTTAAATGAATAGATGACAGATATGTTGTAACATGTAACAAATGTAACCTAACAAATTGTATTACTAGATATAATAGAGGAAAAGGAGTGCTGGTACTTCATCAGCCCTCTTTTGTTTTATTGCCTGCTAATATTTCAGAGCCATGGTACACTGATGGTGGTTTTCAAGTCTTACAGCAAATTCATATCCAGCTAGTGAGACCTAGACATGCCATTGGAATTATAATTGTGGGAGTTTGGGCCTTGGTTTCATTCATTGTATCCACAGTCACAGCCTCGATAACTTTATCTCAAAATATTCAACAGGCAAAATTTCTTAATAATTTAGCCCAACATACTTCCAAGGCTCTGCACAAACAAGTAAATATTGATGAAAGGATTGAGACTAAGTTAAACACCTTAGAGGCAACTGTTATAAATATAGGTAATGAACTTTCTCCTTTAAAGTTTAAAGAAAGGCTTAAATGCCATGCATGTTATAAATATGTGTGTGTTACAGCTGCCAAGTACAATGCTTCTCTCTGGCATTGTGAGAAGGTTAAGGACCATTTGTTGGGTATTTAGCAAAAGAATAATAATAGCTTGGATCTTTTGGAACTCCGTCATCATATCCAAGATATTCAAAATAATAGAGCTGATTTTTCAGATGCTTCTTATTTGTCTAATCAAATATTGAAGGAATTAAATGGATTTAACCCTGGAAATGTTCTTAAACACTCGGCCTGGTACATTATTGGATTGTTCTCTTTGCTGTTAATTCTTTTTTGTGTTGTAATTATAGGATGGCGAGTCTTCAGAGCAAGAGTGCAAAGACTCAAGATAGTAAATCATTGCCTGCTTTTTAAAAGAAAAAAGGGGCAATATGTGTGAGGCCATCTTCACACGTTATTTGAATTACCTCCCTGGATGGGTGCAAGGTGTTTAGACACAGCTGTGTTAGAGTCTTCCCCACCCTTTTCCAGGTCTGAGGGCTTGTTCATGCAGAGGCATGCCTGGCCACTGCCCCAAACACCCAATTGTCACCCCTGACCTTGGAATGCTGCCCCCCTTAACCTTCATTGGATGGGATTTAGCCCAGAAGTTTTTGTTCCCCAATAAAAGTCCACTCCCTGGCATGTTCTCTCTCTCTCTCACTAATCTCTTCTGTAAACCTCGCCACAGCATTAGGTGGCTGGAGGCGAGAACTAGGAGAAGCCATCCCAGAGCTGGTATTAAAGATAATGAGAGTCTTTTCTCTTTATTTAAAATTCCCTAGAAATTACTTATGAAGCAAACCTGCATTCATGAAGCCAGCGATGGTTGTGTGGCAGACCTATCAACAGGTAAAGCCTGTTTATCCTCAGTCCACCTTCTCTACCATTTCCGCAGGAATGTCTCATTACCATCATTGAGTTGTCAGGAAATACTGAAGGTCAGTTCCCCTAATAACATAGACAGACCTTACCAAATTTTGATTCTGGATTCTATTAGCAGGAATGGCAGGGAATGTCTTCAGTGAGAAAAGGAATAATTTGCTGTAGCCCCAGGGACAGATAAATGCTGAGAGGTGGTAGATTATTTATATGTGTTCTAATTCTGCCTTCTCAGTGGTAATACAAAGTTTACCACTCAAAGTTTACCATTCAAAGTTTCCTTACCCCCCAAAGTTTCTCTCTCCAATTATATGACTATTTGTTGAAATATGTGTCTGTGGCCCATTCCTCTGGGTTTCTTCATTTATCTGAGGCTTGTAGCAAATAATTATATGCCACAGATAATCAATGAGTTCCTTGTGAGCCACCACCTTGTTTTCTCTACACTCTCCTATAGTTTATCAACATGGGTCTAGGTCACTAAGCATCTATGTCTTGATTCAACATCTTGCTTAGGTGTCAGACTTGGATTCATAGGCAACATGTTATGACTGTGTCCTTGGATAACAGGAGATCTTCATGTGGAGACAGTGGTAACCAGGGAGATTGTTATTGAGAGGTAAGTTCTGAAAAAAATATTTCTTTCTATGCCAAGGTCAGAGAGGTACACAGTGAAGAGGATCTTCCACCATGCATCTCATCTACTTTTACACTGTAGCCACACAGTGGTGAAGGACCCAAGCCAGATGTCTTAACAAGGCCCTCAAAGACCCCCTCCTTGAGGATGCCCACCCTGACCCCCTGTTGATGGTGGAGATGATAATGAAGATGAAGATGAAGTTGATGACTCATAGCAGGGACCACCACAAGGAGGCAATCAGCAGCCTCCTAAACCTCCTCCTCCTGGACACCAGCTGAGTTTTCAAGGAGTTCAGTAGCAACAACAATGGCAACACAATCGTCCTCATCCTGGAAACCAACAAGGACCAACCCAGTCAGAAGGTAATTGGGAGCTTCCTGAACTTATCATCCTGCAAAGCCCTGGACATCACCTTCATTTTCCCAAGTGGATAGAGTATAAACTCTTCCCCAGCTCAATCTACCCCAGGTCTAGAATTCAGGGGCAGCTGTGACTTAAGCTCACTCTCCAGCAAAGGCCGTAACTCTTGTGCTTCTCATAATTCAGGGTGCTAACAAATCATCTGTGAACATGTTGGAAGGACATGGTCATGAAACCTATTTCTAGATATGTATAAATATTCTTGCATAGTGTATGATGACTCTTTAAGTTCTCCAAGGTAATTCTGATTGGAGTCATACTGCACCAATACTTTTCTCCCAATATTTTGAAAGTAACTGCTTTGTGAAGACCAGCAGTGTTTTCTTTTGGTCCTTGTCTCCTAGCTCAGACTCAAATAATTTCACATTTACTGTACATGTCACCAGGACTAGTCAGTTTTATCTCTCATTGGGCCTCTCAGTCCAGAATCCCTGCTACATATATTCAAGTCTCTGCTGCCAAATGTAAGTTTGATTTTTCTATGCAGTTTTGTAAATCAATTCATGTTGTGCTGGAATATTCAACAGAATAGAGAAGTCTGGATCATTAATTTTTTTATGTGTTCTCTTGGAAACATTGAGACACATATAAACACATGCCTCCATTTTGCTCTATGTTGCTCACATCAAGTGCCATATGTTACAATACATTCAGAGCTTTTCATCTTTCTACCATAGTCCTTCCTTCATTCCATCCTGTTGTTCTTTATTCTTCTTTCTAAATGAAAATCTATCTTATTTTTTAATTTTCATTGCTTGATTTCTAAAATTCCTTCGTATCCATTCCCTATGCCTCCTTATCTATTAATTTGAAATGATATGAAGTATTCCATGAAGATACTAACCATAATTTCTCCAATTAAGCCCTGGTAATATGCTTATTGAATACTAGTATTATGGTTCAATGTTTCAGTCATCATCTTTGTAAATATAATCATGACAATTTTCAAGAGTGTCCCCAGAATTAGTAATGTAGAAGTAATATTATTATTTTATTGATGCATCATAATTATACATGATATTAGAATGTGTTGTTAAAAAATCATACATCCACACTTAAAACTTGTAGAGTTTCAATCTCCATATTTACCCTTCCATGAATAATTTTTTACTCCTCAGCTTTTAAGCAACAATGTGGAGCAGGCTCCAGGCTAGTTGCCTAACCAGAGTGAAGGAAAAAGAAATCAAAAAGGGAATGGTAAGAAAGTGAAGCAGAGAAGGTGGGCTCTCCCCTGCAGAGCTTCAGTTGATGCCAGGCCGGGATTAGAAAACTCCTGCATGTCACATATTCCCTACAACCTTCCCCTTTTGTTTGTTTCAGAGTGTGAATAGAAAGACAATGTCCTTCGGTAATAGTTATAGACCAATAAAATTATCAGCACACATTTTCTGATTGCTGTCTCTTTCTGGGGAATGTGAGGTTCATAGACACAGTGTAAAAACATCCTGGACCCCTCCATGGATGCTTCCAGAAAGCTTCCCTTCCTCTTCATCCACAAGTCAGGTGTAATTATTGCAGCGATTCCTGCATCACTTACTTTTCATAAGACAATTGCAAGCTTTAAGTCTTGGAGAAAATATGTACGAAGGTGCTTGTAATTTTCAAGAAAGAAGGGATATAGAATATCAGTGAGGAATTTGCACAGGCTGAGAGGTTCTACACATTTCCAAAATCATTGTTCCCATTTTACAATTATGGGGATGTAAATTCAGACACCTTTTCCCTAGAACCCAACTTTTCTCTCCTCAGATTTATCATTGCTTAAATCGGTCCCTCTCGAGATTCCCATGTTTCTTCATCCAAACCTGTGTGAATCTGGTACATAGGCAGTAGGGTGGATTTGTAAAGACATGAAACCTGGAGACCTTCATACATAACTCTTAGTTTTTTTGCAGTCTGTGGACCATCATGAGGCTTATAGAATAGAGCTGTAGTGGATAATAATGCACCATGATGTATCAGGCATATGAGAATTTTATAAAATTTCTTAGGCCAATACCAATACCAGTATCAATACCAATGATATGAATTTATAAGACTCAACAAAGTTGAAAAGACATATCTTATTTCCCAAGAGATTATAACATATTGAAATTTCTAAGTATTTCATATAATTATTTGTTATTTTATATAATTTTGATTTATGATTTAATTATCTATTTATTATTTAATGTAGGATATTGCTATACAGGTGAGTCTGACCTTGAACTCACACCCCTCCTAATTTATATTCCCAAATCCTGAGATTAAAAATGTGGGAACCAATGCCCTGTCAATCCTACTTAATTTTATTCCTTCCTTTTTTTTAATAAAGAGAACATAACTTAAATGCTGACCTGAGTCTCCACACTTGAGTGAAAATAATTTAATGTTATTAATTAGACCCAGCACATGTTTATTTTGGGCAGAAAACACAAAGAAAGATGAGTGATTCAGATGTAGAAATCTAGATTTCTGTGTTGGCATATTTCATTTGTTCATATTTTTGATTTTGTTTTTTGTGTACTGGACATTGAAAACAGATTCACTGTACTAGTGAATTGAACTACAGCTCATTTTATTGTGTTTTCAGACAGCATCTTGCTAAGCTTCCCAGTGTGTTTTCCAACCTCTGATCCTCTTCTGTGCATCCATATTAGAATATCTGGGATTATTCTACATCAAGACAGAGTACACATTTCAGACAAGACCCTTGCTGGAGGGAGTCTACTCACCTAGGGCTCCCCAAACTTCCTGCTGTGGCCTTGCTCAAGGCTTCAACCACAACCTTCTTAACTGACAGATGCTCTATCAGTGCTCTATTGCCTCAGTGTGGTTGTGTCTGGTGCGTTCAAAAGTGATATTTTTCTTTCAGGATGCACTAGCCGCTTTCATGCATTGCTGATATAGGAAAAGGGCAGGAAGAGGCCCATAATGAGTGATATTTGGAAGAATCACCAACTCTCTGCCAGGACCCACTAAGCCAAGGACAAGGATGACTGCCAGCAGACTGCAACATCCATAGTTGTTCACATGGAGTGGGAGGAACCTCAGACTGGCTCTCCCCTTTGCTCCCTCTCTCTGTAGCTCCTTTCCCATCTGAAGATCAACAAGACGTCGTCTGGTGAGGACCACTCATCACCTGGTTCTATTTTCATATTGTGTCTGCAGAAATAAGGCTGTCATGGCAGTAAAGAGAGGAATGTCTCAGGCCAAAGCAGCTCTGATGTGTCTCCCAATATACCCATTAGCCAAGGGACAATGTCTCTTTTTTTAACATGGTCTGCAAAGGATTGCCAACTTGTAATATGCACCCCATCACCCCATATGGAATCTCTCTCTCTCTCTCTCTCTCTATATATATATATATATATATATATATATATATATATATATATATATATATATATCCACCAGCCTGCTCACCTTGTATGGGTTACTCATATCTGCAGGCAACCCCATTATTTAGGAAGCCTTCCTTTAGTATGCTGTGGAAAAAAAGGGCAAAAAGTTCATTCACATACACAACAAAGATCCAGTTGCATCCGCTTGATAAGAAACCTGTCTTTACCATTTCCAATTCCATACCTCTCCATGCCATACCTCAAAACAAGCCCCTCAAATTGTCACCAGTCCTGCATAACTGAACACTTGCAAACACCTGGAAAAGTTCTGAAAAGATGCGATGCAGCTGGTAGTACAGAAGGGTTTAGATTGTCCCTGATAAGGGTGAGCAGGTAACTACTAGAGAGCACAATGAATAGCAGATGGTACAGCAAGTCATGCAGAGACCTGTCAGAAACACAGTACCCTGCTCCAGAATTCTGGAATAAAAAGTGAAACACAGCTAGTGAAGAAAAAAATAAAAGTTGATGTGTAATATTAAATAAAGGAATTCTCCCAAAATGAAGGAGGGAGGAAACATAAAATGATAAATAAATGCAGGGAGGATGAGTTCAGAACACAATAAATCACCTATTTTTGTGAGAGTAGGGATGATGACCACTCAGATTATTGCAAAGAATATTCCTCACTGTGAATACCAATCTCAGACAACCAGATAGAAACTGACTATAACACAGAATGGGAATGCAATGAAAATGAGACTTCAAAGGTGCTATGAGCCTGCATTAATGAAGTGCATAATTATGCCCAACCCATTTTCACTGGAAGTGAGAAAGAACACTGTGGAATATGGCAATGCTTTGAACAAGTGTGAGATTGTGGAATAGCACTGCTGATCTTGGAAATGTATATCTGTGTTTCACTGCTAGGGAAATTTCATAGGGTATCATCTGACAACTTTGCTTTAAATCCACCCAAACATATTAGTGAAAACAGAACTTTTTATGCCCATGTGTGTTATTACATCAAGAGTTCCCTTATGAAAGCCAGTCCTATGATTTCTGGGCAATTTTTCGGGTTCTAACACACTAAGTGTCAATGTTTCGTTACCACGTATTCATGTGGGGCTCCTAACTCATCAGAGATCTGAGGAGAAATAGCACTAAGTCATTACACCTTCACAATATTCAATACACATAGGGACTCATACATCTTCATTGACTGAGTTTGGGCTTTAAAAACACACACACCAACCAAATCACATTGCAAATAAGGTCATTGTTGACACAAAAATACATGTGTGCAGTACAACTTGCCACAAACACATTCACAGTAGAAGGACTGATTCATAGTCTCATTAAACAGACAAATTCACATAATTATGGAACTTCTGCTCTAATATTGGTGCTGATTGTGAGGACATTTTTGCTTCAACACTGTTGCTCAACTCACATGCTGTACCTTCTAGAAAGGACATACTGACAATCGCCTGTCCACTCCATCCTGCTGGGCTGAGGTCCCAAAGAGAAAGCAAGGATGCAAGACATCCTTGTGTGTCAGCTGTGAGGTCACCCAGCATGGAGTTCAAAGGAACCACTGTTCTTCTCCTCCTTATAAAGGGAGTTGCCTAGCTTCCCCCAGCACAGATTTGGGAGCAACTGCACAACCTCCTCCAAGATGCTGGTGGTCCTGCTCACAGTGGCCTTGCTGGCCCTGAGCCCAGCTCAGAGCTCAAATGAAGGTAAAAGCAAATGGGGATTGTAGGAACTTCTGTGGTTTAGAAAGCCACACTACAGAGAGGGAAGGGGAGGGAGGGAAGATTATGAGGACAGGACTACAGAGTTTTTATGAAAACTGTAATACCACACATGGCTCTGTTTCATGCCAGGGCTTTAGACTTTTAGGTAAAGTTGGAACATCCCTCTCAATTTTCAAGCAAAAGCATGGAGATGTAAGTTTTGCATTTGAAGAAAGATTGTTCCCTGTTGTCAGAGATGCAAGGAAGGTGGGAGACTGACACAGGGAAGCCTGCTGTGCAGACATTATTGTATTCCAAGAAGACAGGCTGCAGGCTTCCTGGCTATATAGCAGATGCAGGACATAGGAAGGAGAAATCCCAACATCAGAGCTATGTCAGAGACAGAGATCCAGAGACTACACTGGACTCTGTCTATAGAGAGGGAGATAAATATCAGGGCCCAATTTCTCATTTATCTCTGACTTACAATCAGTATTTCAATGAGCTGTGTGCATGAGGTGGGCCTAAAAGTTCATGGAAGATTTCCATACTCGAAAAATGAAGTGAAGAAGCACTAAGGGTTTAAAAGAGGTGGAAAAAAAAACAAAATACCCACTTGTGATATTGAAATACCCAGAACTCTTATCATATGTTAACCATAATGTTCTACAGATGCTAGTTAAGACCTAAATGGTTTCCATATTTTCATGAAAGTGGCAAGGCTAAGCAGGGGCACCACCAGGCCTTTCTCTCACATCTTCCTCCCTTTTCATCAGCATCAGAGAGCATGGCTGATATCTCTTAGAAGGGTCCAGGTTGTGGTTGGAAGAAACCTTTCCCAGTAGAACATGGTGACCCCTGAGATATGTGACTAACATCACTTCATCTGTTCTTATTTCCTAGGGGTCAACTATGAAGGCCCTTCCACTCTATCAACAGGTAAGGCCAGTTCATCCTCAGTTGACCTTCTCTTCCTGTTCCTCAGGAAAGTTCATATCTACCACCTCTCCTTACCATCATTTTTATTTTCAGCAACTAACGGCTGTCATTTCCATCAATAATATAAAAAAGCCTTTCCAAAGATTTATTCTCGGGAAAATGACCAGAACTACTTGCTTGATAACAAAAGGCAGAGTTAAGCTGTTGCCCAGAGAGAAAGAATTTCTGAGAGGTGACAGAAAAATGCAAATGAGCTAATCTGCATCCTCAGTGGTCATTCAGTGCTTCCTAAATCCCCTGGATGATAGAGCTCTGGAACAAAATGCACAAAATTGTGTTTCTGGGTACCTTGTGATACTGTTGATCAGTACTTCTACAGATCAATACATGCTGCATGGTCTAAGCCAATTCCCTGTGGCCCATCACCTTGGGTTTCCTTCACTCTATTACATCTTATCAAGGTTAGTGTAGGTCACTAAACGACTACATGTCTTGATTCAACATGTGGCTTACATGTCTGACATGAATTCATAGACAACAAGTTATCACTGCATGCAGTGATAGCTGGTAGCATTCAGATATACAATCCCTTTGCTTTGCTTGGCAACTGGAAGGTATCAAAGATTTCCCTTAATGCAAATTCAGAGGAGAAAAACTTTCAAATCTGGGTAAGAAACAGTCCATGTGATGAATATATCAGTTAAGAGATTCCCCATGAGGAGTAAATGGAAATGGAGGTTAGAGTTGAGAAGCGAGTTCTAGAATAAAGGGTCTGTGTACCAATTCCAGAGTGGTGCCCACTGAGGTTCTTCCACCAGCCATCACATCTACTCTTGTTCTGTACTCACACAGAGGTTGAGGACCCCAGCCAGAGCTCCGAACAAGTCCCTCACAGACCACCTCCTGGAGGACGCCCACCCAGACCCCCTGCTGATGGTGGAGATGACAATGAAGATGAAGATGAAGGTGATGACTCAGAGCAGGGACCACCAGAAGGAGGCAATCAGCAGCAGCCTGGTCGTCCCCCTCATCCTGGACAGCAACAGGGACCTCCCCAGCAAGGAGGCCAGCAGCAAGGTCGCCCTCCTCGTCCTGGACAGCAGCAGGGACCCCCACAGCAAGGAGGCCAGCAGCAGCAGCAGCAGCAGCAGCAGGGTCGCCCTCCTCGTCCTGGACAGCAGCAGGGACCCCCCCAGCAAGGAGGCCAGCAGCAGCAGCAGCAAGGTCACCCTCCTCATCCTGGACAGCAGCAGGGACCCCCCCAATCAGAAGGTAATTGGGAGCTTCTGCCTCATATCATCCTGCAAAATCCTGGGCATCATCATCACTTTCCCAAGTGGATAGATTATAATGTCCTCCCCAGATCAATCTACCCCAGTTCTAAAATTCTGGGGCAGCTGTGATTTAAGTTCACTCTCTAACAAAGGCCCTAATTGTTGTGCTTCTCAAAATCGAAGGTGCTAACAAATCATCTAGAAACATGTTGAAAATACATGGTCATGGAACCCATTTTTAAATGGGTATAATCAGGCATTCTTGGGCAGTGTAGGATGACCATTTATGTTCTTGAAGGTAACTGTGATCATCTGTCATCTTGTACCAAATGTCCTTTCTGTCAGTGTTTACTGAGCATGGTTGCTTTTGGGGGACAGGGCATTGATCTCCCTTTGTTCTGTGTCCCCTTGCTCAGACTCAGATGATTGCCCATTTCCTGTGTCCTTGTGAACATGAAAAGTCAGTTCTATCAACCACTGGGCCTCTCAGTCCAGCATCTCTGCCATATGAATTCACCTCTGTGCTCCTAACTGGACACTTGATTTTTATATGCTTTTTGGGAAATTAATCTGCGCCTGACTGGAAAGTACAACTGAATAAATAGGTGTTCAACTAAATCAGGAATGCACTTATCCTACCTTCTCCTATCCACTACCATAAATCTGGATCATTAATTTTTTTGTATATCCTCTTGGAAATATTCATACACATATAAGCACATTTCTCTATTTTACTCTACAAATGAGTATCATAAATTCTACTCAGATCTCATTGCTCCTCTTTTCAAGTACCATATTTTATAACAATTTCAGAGCAGTTCACAAGATACACATATCATTTCACCATCCTTCCCTCCTCCTTTTTTCTTCTTTCTAAACAAATTTCTACCTTAATTTTTGAATTTATTCATTTCTTCTTCTCAGAATACCTCCTCCTTCTCTAACTTTTTGCCTCCTTCTTTGTTTATTATTTTGCAATTTTTAGTAATTCCTGGAGTTACTGATTCAAACCTTCTCTAATCAAGCCATGTGTAATACCCCTACTATTGTTGGACTTTGCAGTTATCCCCTTTGTACATCTGATCATGACTATTTTCAATACCATCCACAAAATTAGTAACCCAGAAATATTCTTCTTATGTTTTTATTGATCCATTATAATTACCCATGATATGGGGTATGTTAACTATTTTATGGATACATTATAATGACATTGTTGTAGGGACAAATGAGGCAAGGCACCAAAGATAGCAGGAAACAGTTTAATTTGGCTGCAGCCAGGTTCAGAGGGCACAGCCTTTGCTATAATCAATCAATCCCCTGAATCCCAAGTTCAGGGATTTTCAGAGTTTTATACCCAGTGTGTAAGGAGAGGGGCTCAGAAGTTCACAGTCTGCAGAAATTCACATAAAAGCAGCTTTTGCTTTCACTGTTCTCGGCAAGTTAACTCTTCAAGGACAACACCTGAGAAGGGCAGAGCTTCATCTCCCCTTTCTTTCCTCCCCCTGCCAGCTGTTACCATGGGCCCATTTGTAACTTATCTTAAAAATTTAGACACCTCTGTGAAGCCCAGCTCAAGGCCAGAGGCCTTGTTTGCACATTTCTTGAAAGTACACTACTTGATGCGTTAGTGATAACTAGTAAGGAAATGTCCAGCACCTGGAGTGCTGGTATTTCCTCGGCCAGTGGCCAAGTAAACAGGGTAACATGAAAATAGGAAGTTTTTCTACATTGGATTCTTTTGCAGAGACTCTTTTGCTGACAGTCCTAAAATTGGCCATGGTGAAGAGGGCTTTTCTGTGGAGAAAGGGGTGCCACTTCAACATGGTATTGGGATATGTTAAAAATCACACATTCACACAGTGAAAAAATGTAACTTGTTGAGTTCCAATCCTCATTCCTCTCCTTCCAGTAGTTATCTTTATTTCCTCATATTGTAAGTGTGAATGTAGAGCATGCTCAGTGCAAGCTTTCTAACCAGGGTGGAAGGAGAAGCAGGAGAAGAGGACATGGGCTCTCCCCTGCAGGCCTTCAGTGATGCCAGCCAGATTTTAGAAACCTCCTGAATGTCACATCTTCCCTACAAACTCCCCCCATCCATTTTTTTTTTTTTTGGTTCAGAGAGTGAATAAGAAGACCATGTCCTTCGGAAAATTCTGCCATTGGAAAAATATGGTCATAATCATGTCTTCTATAGACTAATAAAATAATCAGCATGCATTTTCTGATTGCTGTCTCTCTTTCTGGGGTGGGAGAGTGTGGAATCTGAAGGTCATCGACACAGTGTAAGAATATCCTGCACCTCCCTCATGGATGCCTCCAGAAAGCTTCCCTCCTTCTTCATCCACAAGTCAGGTGTAATCACTGCCATGTTTCCAGCATCCCTTACATCCCAAGTGCAAGCTTTAAAACTATTTGAGAATATATGCACTAAGTGTTTGTAAATTTTCAGGAAAGAAAGTATATACAATATCAGTGAGGAATTAGCAAAGGCTGAGAGGTTCTACACATTTTGAAAATCTTTGACCCCTTTTTCCAAGAATGAGAATGGAGGTTCAGGCACCTTTCCCCTAGAACCCATCATTTCTCTCCTGAGTTCATCATTGCCTAATTCTATCCCTCTCTAGATTCCCACCTTTCTTTGTAACCTGTGGTAATTTGGTCAATAGACAGTAAGGTGCATTTTCTGAGACATGAAACTTGGCGACCTTCAGATATGACTTCTGGTTTTCCTCAGTCTCTGGATCGTCATCAGGCTTATAGAGTAGTGACTGGGCTGATCATAGTGCCCTATGATGTATCAGGCATTTGAGAATTTCATACAGTTTCTTGGACATAAATCAATCATATGGATTTATATTACTCAACAAAGTTAAAACATCATATCTTTAAAGAAATTATAACACATTGAAACATTCTAGGTATTTTATATGATTATTTATTAGTTGTTTTATAAAATTTTTATTTATTATTTAATTATCTATTTGGTATTTAATATAGGGTCTTGCTTTGTTCGTGAGGTTGACCTTGAACTCATGCTCCTCCTACTTTATATTCCCAAGTAACTGAGTTGAAATTGTTGGATCCCATGACAATTCATTCCTAATTAATTTTACTCCCCCTATTTTTGTTAAAGTGAAAATAACTTGAGATATTTCAAAGCTTGCTAGTATTTTCCAAGATCCTATAAAGTACAAAATGGCTTGAATGACAATATGATTTTTGGAAGAATTCAAACCTGTCCAAAGGTTCAACAACATTTGATTAAATACAATCATGGCTCAATTTCAAACAAACCCAAGTGTCAAAATATCACAAAAATACATTGGGTGAGGTAGTTTTAAGATGGAAACTGAGGTGTCATAATATTGAGAAGACTCACATTTCTTAGGAAGTCAAGGTCTGCATAAAACACAAGAGGAAGCATATGGAAAGTATCTTGATGAAACAAAATCTTTGCTTCCTGGACCATTTGCATGAAAGGAACAGAAAATCCTCTCCATTTTAAGATGAACACTCAGAGAAATTTATTATTTCAACAGAGATCAAAAACAGTTCTCTTTTTCTTCCATAATCCATATGATATTGGAAGTGTGAACCAGTTTAAATCATAATTTGTGAATAAATGCAATAAAATCTTAGCCAGGTTAATTGCACATAGAATTTGTTTTTCAAAATTCCCATTCCAGAAATAACTATGATTTTCTAATATCTATTTAGGTTTTTTTCCCTGTTTTGAAACAATTAATTCTAATTAACAACAAGAATTGCTCTGTTTTTTGTCACAAAATCAAATCTTTCAGAGCTTATCTCTTTGCTCGTTGGAAACATGTTTTACATTTCTCTTATATAGAGCTGCTTTCCTTATTTATTTTGAATTCTTCATTTAGTTTCTTTGATTTTATTAAGTTGCATTTAGTGCTTTTATAACTATTTTTGTGCCACAGAATGGAATTCTTAGCACATTGAGTAGTGTTTCTTTTTTTTTGTTTTTGTAAGATAAGAGTAGATACATTACTGTTTACGATTAGCAATTAAAATTATCTTAGGTAATCTAACTTAGATATTTACTAAATATGCATTACATAACTGAACTTATCAATACTTAGGAGTTCAAGGTCTGAGAATTGGAAAATATTTTAACAGATATTTTATAAATATAATCAGTGCCAAAACCCCTTAATACACTTTAACTTTCTTGCACATATTCATCTGTTACTAACAATTCTATTTAGAATCCTCATGAAAATTTTATCATGATTGACAAAGCTAGCCATCATCTCATGTTAATTCTGGCTGGAGTATTTGCCTGTCATCAGAGTGAAACTATAAAAGTTAAATACCTGGATTTTGCTGTTTTCATTATCATCCTTGAGAAGAAAGTTTTGGTTTGTGCACTTTTCCCTGATGGTAAACTTACAGTCCTAAATCACAAGCATGTTAGTATTTGCAGACAGGAGGGGATGTCTTCGACATGGAGATTTCACAAATTCCTTAAAGGAAAAGAAGGAAGTTTAAAGAGTTTGTTTGTAGTTTGCACTGGTGTCAACTTCTGTGATGACTGAAGTCTTAGGTTATTTTCTAGAAAGAATTGCTATTCTGTTTTTGAGCAGATATTGGGCAGGCAAAGAGGATGCTTCTTCCTTTGCCATTACACAAGTACCCTAAAATAGTATTCATGTAAGATGTGTATTTTGGGGTGAATGCTTATGTCATTCTTTTCATCTCTGTGACAGAAATACCTGACAACAAAACTTGGAAAGTTGATTTTGGACCATTCTTTAAGAGTTTCAGTTTATGCTTACCCAATTCCATTTCTCTCTGCCAAGGCAAGGGAGAATATCAAGACAGAAGGAAATGGTAGAGGTAAACTTGGAAAGAGAGAGAGAGAGAGAGAGAGAGAGAGAGAGAGAGAGAGAGAACACAAGGAGATAGGAACAAAATATAGAATCCCGAATGCATGATCTCAGTGTCCCACCTACTCTACCCATGACCCACCTGCCTGCAGTTACCACTTGGTAATCCATTTAAATTATTGATTCATTTCATTATCCATTCAAATTATTGATTCATTAGATTAATCCAATAATTAAGTTATAGCTTTTAGGATTGAATCAATTCACTTTTCACTTGAACACAGGTGCTCTTGGTTGACACCTTATATCCAAACCATAACATTCCAACCCTGGTCCCCGAAAGCTCATCTTCATCTCACAATGCAAAATGCAGTTAGTCTGTTTCCAGGGTCCTCATAGCATTAACAATTTTAGCACTTCCCCAAAACCCAAGTCCAAATCCTGCTCTGAGACTAAAGGGAAACATTTGACTTTGAGTCCTAACCCCCAAATTGAAAGCAAGTTATATGCAGCCAATATATAAAGACACAGAGGAAACCTTTCTATTACGAAAGGGAAGAATAGGGCAAGACACTGAAGGGTTGGGACAAAAACAAGATTAAACCCCAGCAGGGAAACATTAGGTCCAGGAATCCCACATTCAGCTTTTGGGACCTATGCTATAAGGTGTGATCTCAAAGGGGCCTGGGCAACCCCACAACTATGGCCTTGCCAGTTTCAGTCCACAAGGACCCTCTCTTAAGCTGGCTCTGTTCAATGACAATGCTCTTGAGTCCAATTGGCTTGTTATTATTAATAGCTGTGCTATTCTATCTCCTGGTGAAGTTACTGATATACCCTTTGGAGAACTGGCTATAATTTTTATTTCACCTTCATAATCAGGATCAATTACCCCAGCACTTACCATAAGTCCTCTTAGAGTAGAAGAACTGCATCCCAATAATAAGCCTACTGTTCCTTTGGGAAGAGGTCCTTTTACCCCTGTGGGAATGATTTGAACTCCCATCTCTGGAGTTAGTACTGTTCTGGCGGAGGTGCAGATGTCCAATCCTGCACTTCCTCTGGTTTGTCTAGTGAGGTATCTAATGGATAATGTGTCCTGGGCACTACCCTGATGGGGTTTCTGGGTTCCTCCAGTGCCCCATATATTTGTGGTCATGGGCCCAGGAGCATTGGGCCCCCCTGTTCATTTTTTGGCAATGGAGCCCGATGCCTTTCTCCATGATATCGTGGGTAGACATCTGGTCCTTGTTCATTTTTTGATAATGGAGTACCCTCTATGGTGTTTTGAGAATGGCATTTATTAGCCCAATGTCTCCCTCTATGGCATTGTGGGCAAATACCTGATATTTTACTCCTTTGATACCTAGTTTTGTTAAATCCTCCTCCTATGGGTGCAATTCCTTTTAAAATGTCCTGTTTTTTCACAATTGTAGCATGTTTTTGGCCTGGCATCTAAAACCTGTTTTACTGTAGCAGCCAAGACTTGCCCTTGTTCATTAATGTCTCTACATAATTTAATATATGTGCTTAAATCTTCATGTTTCCATGGTTTAATGACCTCTCTGCACCAATGATTTGCTTGCTCATAAGCCAGTTGTTTTATGAATGCCATTGCTTGTTCTGTATTCCCAAAAACTCTGGTAGCTGTTTGAATAAGCCAATCTACAAATTCAGCATATGGTTCATTAGCTCCTTGTATTACCTTAGATAATTGACCTTGTAAACCTTCATGTCCTTGTAAAGTCTTCCATGCCCTAACCGCATATGCAGCAATTGTGAGTATATGGCAGGATCATATGCAATTTGTTGCTGCTGACCCTCATAAGGTACCTTTCCTAACAACATATCTAGATTTCTCTGAGGATAACCAGCTGCTGCATTTTGCCTAGCCATCTCCTTGCAAAATTCCTCATTGGCAACCTTCCATAACAAGTATTGTCCTCCATTTAGCACAGCTTTACACATACTAGTCCAATCTGCTGGCGTCATGTTCAAGTTGGTAATGGATTCGACCATGCTTACAGTGAAGGGTGCTTGAGGACCATAGGTTGTTACAGCCTCTTTTAGCTGCTTCACTGTTTTGAAATCTAAACATGGTGAATTCGCTGCCCTCCTGCCTGCTCAAATACAGGACATGCTAATATTTGAGGTCCTGTCTCAGGAACCCATCTATCAACTATGGGGGTTGGCGGCCTCCCAGCATATGGAGGTGGCACTGTTGGTTGGACACTTACACCCTCTGGTGATAGAAAAGTATTAGTAGCAGTCTCCTGTTGTAACTTTTCCCCTGATGGCTTTTTCTGCTCTAAACTTTCTTCCTCTGTCTGACTAGCTGGAGAGACCTTCTCCTTTACTTGAATTTTTTCCTCTGTTTGACTAACTTGAGAGACCTTCTCTTTTACTTGAATGTTTTCCTCTGTCTGACTAACTTGAGAGACCTTCTCTTTTACTTGAATCAATATGTCTTCTCCTTCCTCTACATTGTCTTAACTGAAGGCTTTGGACTAAGCAAACAAGATACGAACGTCCACAATGGCAATGTGCCAACTGGCATTGTTCCTGGACTTTTCTTTTCTATTCTTTTTAAATCTTCACCATGATGGTTCCATTGTGATATATTTAATAACTCCTCCTTAAAAAGCCATGGGCTACATTTTTGTATTGTATCAACATATGCCCTGACTGCTCTTGATTTTACTAGGATGCCTCCTTCCTCTAACAATTTACTTAACACTCTTTTGGTTTGTTTTTTTACTAATTTCTCATCCCATATTTCTACTATAATACAACCCAACAAGATGATGCCAAACAAAATCGAAACAGAATGGAACAACAAAAAATCATTATATCCTTTCTCCCTATCTGATCCTCAGATGCAAATAGTTTTTCCTCAGATGTGAGCAGTTTTTCTTCCGTCTCACCCATCTCCAGGGACAGGCAACTTAAAACAAAAGCGAAACAAAATGAAAGAAGAATCTTAAAATGGCTACCCATCCTCTCGCCCTGCCCTCAGTGGTGAGCAGTTTATCACTTACCCTCAGTCATTCCCTGTACAGGCCACCAAATGCTGCAGTCTGGCTGGGCACAATTCACAAGCCACTTATCAAGCAGAAACGAACTTTATTTTTAGAACACACACACCACACCACACCACACGAGCTCTTCAGGAATTCCCTCAGAGACCAACTGCCACCACCAGATTCCCACAAGCTTCTCAACCCCCCAACTCCTCCTGCTCTTGAGGCCGATTGGCTGAGTCATGTGGGTGGAGCCAAAAGAGTCTCCCAATGAGCAGCTCTGTGGTCTGAAAGGGTGGGGAAACAACCCAATGAGCATCACCGCAGAGGAGCCAATCAGCTGGCAGCTGGAAGTTTGCTGGGGCCCCTTCAGCTGTGGCTCTCAATATCTCCCCCTCTCTGTTTAAACAACAAGCATGTGGCTTAGGGACCATGCCTGCCTTAGGTTGTCCAGTACTACATATGGTCCTTACCTGTCATTGGATGAGCTGACCTCAAGGCGTCAGCCTCCTGTCTTAGGTTGGTACCATTGCAATTGGATCTTACCCATCATTGACTACCAGTCCAGCATACAGCCACACCTGTGGATAGGCCTTTGTACCTGCAGGGGGTGAAGTTCTTTGCCTCACCTCTGTTGGCCCCCAAATTTTAGCTGAACGACCATCACAAGAGGAAGGGAGGAGGATACACCAAGACAATTGATGGCTCCTTTTGGAAAAATTGTACCACTGAAGACACCATCAGCAAAAATACCCCAACACTACCACAAGTTGCTGCACCAACAGATAGTTCACAATGCATACAAGTGATACATAGTCCAGGCAAGTTCTCAAAGCAGTTCAGTGATAGCTATGGCAGAAGCTGTAGATTGGCTTTATCTTTGTCTTCACCGGCACTGGGATGAAGATAGGAATTCTGGCAATAATGGCTAAAGAAAAAATTATGTAACATTCCAGCAGGCACTAAAAGAAAACAATTTCCTGAACAATTTACATTATCCTGAACAGAATTATTAAATATAATGAAAAGGAAAGGTGAAAGTAAACAAAGAGATCTGTTAACCTTCTTTTTTGTTTACATATTAAAACAATCCTCAACAGCTGTTTACCCAATTTAAATTAAACCATTTAAATCACATGAATAAGAAAAAAAATATTTGGATCCATTTTTTCATGAGCGCTCATCATATATGATATATGGACATATGGACATACAAACATACAACACAAAACACAAGTGTGCACACATAATATAATACATACAACACATAACATAATACTAAAGGCCTTATGACTTTTTACAGGTGAAATCTCCATTGCAATGTTTAAAAACTCTATAGTCAAAAAATAGAACTAATCAGCAAAACATTAACCTAGGTCTGTATGAGCTCAAAAAACAAAATAGAACTTCATGATGTGGGAAAGGGCAATAATAAAATAGATATTGAAAAAAGCATTCTACTTCTGTTGCAGATGTAAGGATAGCCAAACTGGAGTTCTGGATATCAGCTGTTATGGATTTGAGCCAAATCATCTTCTTTTTGGTCTGTAGAAATCCCATTAGTTAATCTCTCTGGAATCCAAATCGGCTGCTGTTCTCCCTGTAGAAACACACAAACAGACCCCTGACTCCAGACAATTACTGTGTCAGGACCTTTCCATTGTCCTGTTAGAATATCCTTCCAAAGTACCTTGGGCTTATGTACATTTTTTGGACATATATGCCTTTCTGCAGCACTAAGCCCTGATGAATCCAAATTTAAAAAGTTTAGAGTAAAAAGGGTTATTTTAGGTTTATCTTTGGGGAATATATACCCCTGCCCAATTCCCTCTTTTTGCTATAATAAGTACATTTTAATAGTTTGATAAGCTCTTTCAACTATGCCTTGTCCCTGTGGATTGTATGGGATTCCTGTTATATGAGTAATACCAAATGATGAGCAAAATTGTTTAAAAGAGGTAGAAGTAAAACCAGGGGCATTATCTGTTTTAAACTGTTTTGGAATGCCCACAGTGGCAAATTTTGTAAGCAATGAGCTATAATATCCTTAGTTTTTTTCTCTGGCATGAAGGGACCCCATCAAAAATCCAGAAGAAGTATCAACTGTAACATGCAAACATTTTAATTTTCCAAATTCTGGCAAGTGTGTGATGTCCATCTGCCAAATATGGTTAGGTATCAGTCCTCTAAGATTGACTCCAATATTAACTTGTGGTAAAAAGGTCACACAATTTTAACATTGTTTTATTATTTGTCTAGCTTGTTCCTTAGATATTTTAAAATGCTTTTGTAAAGTATTAGCATTGACATGGAACTTTTTATGAAAATTTATAGCTTCTTCTAGTGTAGAGAAAATATGTATGTCATGTGTAGTTTTATCTGCTAAATCATTGCCCAAACTAAGGGTTCCAGGCCCTGATATGTCCTATAAAGAATGCATCTTTTCTGTCCCAGATTAGACTTTGTATACTGGAAAGCAAAGAGAAAACAGTAGAGGAAGGGGAAATCCTACCAGCATATTCAAGGGATACTATAGCATTAACTATATACTGACTATCAGAAAATAAATTAAATACAGAATCTTTAAACATTACAAAAGCTTGTAATATGGCATTAAGCTCTAACTTTTGAGCTGATTTTTTGGGTACTAAAAATGTAAAAGTATGATCAGGTGTAACTATTGCTGCTGTACCATTATTTGACCCATCAGTGAATATATTTGGAGCATTCATGATAGGTGTTTTTCTTGTCATTTTTGGAAAAATTACAGGATGTGAAGACGAAAAAGACAATAAAGGATTAGATGGTAAGTGGTTATCAAATGAAACATTAGATTTGCACATGATTATTGCCCAAGTATTTAACTCATTAGCTAACTCATCAATTTGATCCATAGTATATGGAGTAATAATTTTATTGGGAGAAATTCCAAACACTCCCTTTGCTGCTTTTATTCCTTTGAGTATTAATTGTCCTACAGCCTCAGGATACCTAGTAAGAATAGTTTTAGGAGAATAAGATAAATGTGTCCATAATAATGGACCTTCTTGCCAAAATACTCCTGTAGGAATATTTTTTGTTGGTAGTTCAATAAATAATGAAGGCAAACTTATATCAATTCTATCCAAATGCATATTTTCCATATATGTTTTAATGATTTTTAATGCCTTTCTTGCCCCAGGCGTTAACATTCGGGGTGAATTTGGATCTGATGGACCATTTAGGATATCAAATAAAGGTACCAACTCTCCTGTTTGTATGCCTAGATAAGGCCTTATCCAATTTACCTCTCCTAATAACTTTTGAAAGTCGTTAAGTGATTTGAGTTGATCTACTCGTGTTTGAATTTTTGGTGGATGGACCATGGTTGAGGATAATAGAACTCCTAAATAATTAATTGGAAAATTTAATTGTACTTTATCTATTGCTATCTCTAGATTATAATTTTTTAATAAGTTTGTAAGTGTGGCATAACATTCTAGCAATGTGTTTTTAGCTTTGTGTGCTAATAATACATCATCCATATAGTGAAATATTTGTAGTTCAGGATTTTGATTTCTAAGTGGCTGGATTACTTTGTTAACATAAATTTGACACATAGTTGGGCTGTTAGCCATCCCTTGAGGGAGTACTTTCCATTCATATCTCTGATCAGGACCTTCATGATTCAGTGCAGGGATAGTAAATGTAAAACGTGTACTATCCTCAGGATGAATTGGAATTGAAAAAAAAAACAATCTTTAATATCTATAACTGAAACATACCAGTTTTTGGCAAAGCAGACAATTGTGGAATCCCTGATTGAGCAGGTCCCATAATAATCATCTCAATATTAATGGCTCTTAAATATTGCAATAATCTCCATTTACCAGATTTCTTTTTGATGACAAAAATGGTAGTATTATGGGGAGATACAGAAGGTTGTATATGTCCCTCTGCTAATTGTTGTTTGACCAGGTCATGGGCTCTTGTATCTTTTCTTTAGTCAGGGGCCACTGAGGAACCCATACTGGTCTTTCTGATTTCCAAGTAATTTTTATTGTCTCAGTGACCCCTCCTGAAAATCCAATCCATGTCTGTCTGTTCCTTGATCTATTTGTATTGGTGCTGCTATACTTTGTTCTTGTTCTCCTAATCTTTTTCCTTTCCTAAAACCTAGTGTAGCCATAATAGTGAGTGCATTTGGATTGATGTTATTTGTTAATGTTAGTCCTAATTGATCTAGGACATCTCGTCCCCATAAATTTATGGGAAGATGATCCAATACATATGGCTGTATAGTTCCTTCACATCCTTCAGGATCCTTCCAATCTAATACCATTGCACTTCTATGGGGATTAGTCGCCACTCCTAGGCCTCTAAGCGTTTGAGTGTCTTATTGTAACGGCCAATGTTTTGGCCATTGTTGATGAGAAATGATGCTAAAGTCTGCACCTGTATCCAGTAGCCTATTAAATTCATGTCCTTGAATATTTAGTTTTAGCATGGGGTGAGAATCTAAATTTAAAGAAAGCATAGCCCAATCTACACCTGTAGAGCCTAATCCCCTGGAACTGTTAAGGTCGGGCGAGCGTCAGAGGAAGAGACCACCAAGAGACTGTCTCATGCAACAGCAGAGGGTTTATTGGGGGTCCAGCATGATGGGGCTCAGAGCTCACTTCAGAGGAGCAGAGAGCCCCAAGAACAGCTTAAGCTGAGCTTATATACATTCTTTGGAGAGGGCAGGGTCTTCCCATACATCTTAGCAAATCATCCTACAATGCGGGAAAATCAAACAAAAACTCTAAAACATGATTAGCTCATCTACTGGTGGGAACAAGCTGGGTAGGGGTGATTGGTCAGTACAAACAAAGGGGTATACATTCGAACTGATTGATTCAAGCCCTGAGGTGTGTACATGCTGGGCTGCATGGTTTCTGGGTGGGTTGTTTTCACAGAGCAACCAGATGGTCAGGGGAAATTTCTCAACATACATTTAGTGGCTTTTTCCGGGAGTTGTTTTGACAGCTGCATAAATTTCAGGTTCCAGGAAAACAGAACTTAAACTCAATCAAGAAAATGAAACTTAACATAACTTAAAACAAATCTTATCCTTTATATTTTTAACCTTTCAGAACCTCTTTCTGGAAAAGTTATCATGTAGGCTGAGTATTATTAGTAACTGTGCTATTCTATCTCCTGGTGAAATTACTGATATACCCTTTGGAGAACTGGCTATAATTTTTATTTCACCTTCATAATCAGGATCAATTACCCCAGGACTTATCATAAGTCCTTTTAGAGTAGAAGAACTGCATCCCAATAATAAGCCTACTGTTCCTTTGGGAAAAGGTCATTTTACCCTTGTGGGAATGATTTGATCTCCCATCTCTGGAGTTAGTACTGTTCTGGCAGAGGTGCAGATGTCCAATCCTGCTCTTCCTCTGGTTTCTCTAGTGAGGGATCTAATGGACAATGTGTCCTGGGAATTACCCAGATGGGGTTGCTGGGTTCCTCCAGTGCCCTGTATATTTGTGGTTGTGGGCCCCGGAGCATTAGGCCCCCCTGTTCTTTTTTTGGCAATGGAGCCTGATGCCTTTCTCCATGATATCGTGGAAAGATGCCTGGTCCTTGTTTGTTTTTTGATAATGGAGTACCCTCTATGGTGGTTTGAGAACTGCATTTCCCATTCCACCCATAATTTCATCTGTACAGCTTCATACATCACCCTCTCAAGGGTTGCATACAGGATTTCTAGCCCTGTCACTCTTTGCTTGATCTCTCAGGCCTTCCTTGGAAATTTTGGTGGAACTTTTAATTTCCCATTAACTGCAGCATACTGTATTCCTGAAAAATAAGCTCCACATGGAGGATACCAGTCTGGTGCCTGCTGGAGCAAAACTGAACCCCCTTGGGCCAGGCCAATTAGTACCCTCTTAGTGTCTGGATGATGGAGCATGGTGAAACAAATCCTGGGGAAACAACTTCCTAGGCATCCCTGTGAGAACAGGGTGTTCCCAAGTTCTCTGGGGTTTTACTTTTACACCAATGGATGTGGTCATGCTGATTCCTGAGATACCTTCAAGGCATCTTTCTTATTGTCTCCTACAAACACTCAATTTCTCATTAGTGGTGGTAATCTCCTCAGCAAGCACACATTACCAGTATTTCTTCTTTTGCTAAACTGCAAGTGTTTTAAATATTTCTTCTTGTTTTTGCTCCCAATTCTCAGTGTAAACATGGCTGAAAGCCTCCAGTAACACCTATGCCAGAACATGAATGCTATGCTGCCTTGATATTTTCTCTGACAGATTCATTAGTCCATAAAATTTAAATTTACCTTGCAGAATGTCTCATATCAACTTTTTTACCAGAGTGTAAGCTGTGCTTCCTCTGTTCCAATTTCCAACAGATTGCCCATTCCCCTTTAAAGCTCATGAGCACATTCCTTACTCTTCTCATTCCTATCTGCATTCTGATTATTGAAACTCTCATGAGAATCAGTCATTGAGATCTGCTTACAACACTTTAAGCCTTCTTCAGCTTGCATCTCCAAACTTTTCTAAACTCTCACACCAACTAGTTTCAAAAATTCTGTACAACATGGTCTGGTTAGTTGTTGAGGGCCACAGCTGATTCAGGATGATGCATGGCATATTGCCAGAAGGGAGTGGAGTGGTTGAAAGGTGAGGCCAGGGAGCCATTGAGATAATGATGGTTATGTTAAGCTGTGTATTCAATTGTATATTTGACCTTTACTGTCTGATAATAGGGAGGCTCTTGCTGCCTCAGGCACCCGCTACTTGGGAGTTTCCATGGAGTTGGGGGGGGGGGGGTTCCGAGGGAGAGTTCTCGCAGAACCCGGTAGAGGGTGAGAGTGTTCCTGGGGAGCATGTATGGAGTGCTGGTGGAGTTCGGCAATAAAGAGTTCTGTTTTGAGCCTACAAATGCTTTGTGGTGGCTCAGTTATTTGTGCCCAGCCAGACTGTGGCAGTTAGTCACAGCAATGATCCCCCTTCTTCCTTCAAACTGCTGTGTTAGCAGTTGGAAATTTTTTTTTTTTTTGACTCTTGGTTTCAGAGGTTCAGTTCATGGTTGGCTTATGCCTCTTTTCTGGGCACAAGGTCAGCAGAATGTCATGGCAGTAGGGCAAACTGGACAAAAGCTATTCAGCAAAAGACAGCTGGGAAAAAGTGTGAGAAGCCTGGGACAAAATATATAATCCCCAAAGCATATCCCAGTGACACACCTCCCTCGCCTACAGCTACTGCCCAGAAATACCTTCAAATTATAAATCCATTAAATGGTTATGGTATATGCTTAGGTTATGGCTCTCATAATCATTTTATTTTCTGCATTAACATGGAAACTTTAGGGGGATTCCTCATAGCCAAACTATAACAGACAGTATCTTCTCATTGCTGTATGACATACATGAAGTAACAGATTCTGCATTTCCATTCACACATTTGTTATTGAACACAGAGTGGTGTCACCTTCACATTCATTAGAGATGTAAAACCCAAGGAAGACAAAATGTTTCACGCATCTAATCCTGAAAGCTGAAATTGTAAGGGTCCCGCGAAACATCGGAGAAAGAGACCACCAAGTGACCACTCATGCAATTGGCAGAAGGGGGATTTATTGAACCAGCATGCTGGGGCTCCGTGCCCACTCAAGAAGGGAAAGCAGCCAGAGCCCCGAGCAGGGGCTGAGCACTGCTTAAGTACACTTTTTGGGGAGGGCGGAGGGCTTTGTATACATCAGAACAAATCATCATGAGGCGCGGGAAAATTGAACAACAACTCCTAAACATGATTAGTTCATTCATTGGTGGGAACAGGTCAGGCTGGAGTGATAGGTCATTCCTAAGGAGGGGGTTACATTTAAACTGATTGGTCCAGGCCCTGCAATGCCTATGTGCGACCACACAGAGCCCTTATTAAACAACCAAATAGTCAGGGGAAATATTTACATGGCAGTTCCAAGCATTGTCTTAACAGCTACAGAAATTTCAGGTTTTGCAGGTAGCATAGAAACTTAACAATACCTCCTTTACATTTTAACTCAGACCTTGCAGCTTAGAAACTTTTACAACACCTGGTCTTTTACCCTATAACTTTTACGCTTTAACTTCAATTTCTTTTACCCTTACATTCCCCACTCCTTTTTCTGACTACTTTTAATCTTAAAAGTAATGCATCACGATTATTGAAGGGTTTCACATTTCATGAGTTGTTTTGCGTTCCCTGGAATCATTTTCAGCATGGCCTCCATTTTAGATTCCACTCGGTATTAGACCCTGATTTATCTAACTACACTGACTACCTAACTTAAAATCTGGCTTCATTTCCCCCTCTAATTTGGGAACTCCTTACTGCTGTAAGGAAGAGGGGCGAAGAAGATCTTTCTGGCTTCTTAAGTCTGAAAAGGGATGATGTGGGGCAAGCAGTTTGGAGTCCCACTTTAAAAATCGAGTCTATCGAGTGGTCCATGATAGAAGTCTGATTGAGAAGTAATAGGCTGGAGGGCCATTCGAGTGATAGGTGGTCTATAAAAGAAACAAGAATTCATTAATTTACTGGAACCATATTGATGCAACAATAAATGTCACAGCACAGGAATATGCCAATGAGTATGATGGCCAAGACAGAGACTAACAATGTTTTCCACCAGGAAGTACCAAGAACCAGGAGCTAAGATATTGTTTCCATGACAAAGTTGCTGAGGACATGGCTTCTATCTGAGCATGTAAATCTTTAAGGATATTTGTCACCTTGCCAGAAATGTCAGGGATGTAAACACAACAACTAACATTTAGGTTTACAGATGTTCTTTCCCTTTAAGATATAGTCTTATAATTTAATGTCATCTGATCTTGCAAAATCCTTTTACTAGTATGACCTGTGTCTAATAGAGAAACCTTTAATTCTGCTACTTAGGGCTGGATAACCATACTAGCAAACACCAAGCCTACCTGTGTAGGTTAGGAATATCTGTGGGCCTTAAACTAAAAACTACTCTGGCAGTTCCTTTTAATAGTTATCAGACATTCCTGTCTGAGAATCTCTTTTGTAGCCTCCAGTTTACTTATTTTTGGAAGTTACATTTAATTATTATTATCATTTAAAATGTCTAGGAACAGCTGTGCTTTGGCTTTAACTATCTTTGCTAAGTGTTTAAGATGAAGCAAGTCAAACTGACTTTTGTTCTTATCTATTGTCAACAGTCAGCTGAGTTTCCCTGGGAGTCCTCGGGGAACTTCATTGCAGCTTCTCAGTTCTGCTGGTGCCATTTACCTTAGGATGGGTCCAGGCCTTGCTTGACCATGTGGCTTCCCTCGGAAGCATCAGGGATGTTTCCCATTTTCTGATGACCCTCCTTTTCACAGCAAATGCACCGATTGGCTTTCTGTCCTCCACTGGTCTCATTAATCTCCCTGCTCAGGAGGTTATGTGGCCTAGAGTTGCAGAGCCCTCTGGAGAAGTCCCATATTCCCTGATTCAGACTGACTCAGAGGGCAAGAGCCAATTTTTTAATTTTAAAACTTAATCTTAAACATCTAGCAAATAACAGCCTTCTATTAAGAGCACTGGGCTTTAATGTCTATCTCTCTATCCTGTAGGTGATAACTCCTTATCTTATGTTGACCCAGGTTGTGTTCTTAAAGCAATACCTCTTTAAAACATTAACAGGCAATCCTTAAACCATCTATAAGCAAACTACAAAACAAAACTAACTAGGGTAAAAAAAATATTTAGCTTACATAATGGCTACCTTGAATTCTGGCAGAGTTATACATCATAATTCCCTATTTGAGATCCTAGTAATCTTGGCAAAAACCTACTTTTGGACACAACTTTAACTGTACTGAAATCTGGCTTACTTCTTTCATAGCCACTTTCACATGTAGTGAGATGGGACAGAGCCTTATCTCAAGTAAGGCAGGGCTCTTTATAAATCTCAAGTACTATAGTTCTGAAGCTGATCATTTTACAAAGTTTACATAAATTGTTGTTCAAGTTTACATGAACATTAGCTAACACAACATAATATCACACCTAAAACATGAATTAAAGGCTGAAAGCTTTTAACCTCTTGTAGAAAAGTAGTAATGTACTCTTGTGTTTTGCAATAAAACCTTCACACAGATTAGGCTCTCATTAACTTAAAAATACATTTAAATTGTATCTCAGTGTAAAAAGTAACATGGAACAGTGCATATCTTATTGATAACAAGTCCAGTTGTAGAACACAAATGATATGAATAAATCTCCAACATGTTTTTTTTTTCTTTTAAGCCTAAAATTACCATACAACTTTAGAACACCAGCTTGATACAATGTTCTTTTGAAGCTCCTACCTTATAGACTTGTATACCTGGAAGATATGAACACATTAATAGCGCCATAATTACATTGATGTTTTTATATTAACTGAGGTTAGCTTTTAAAGTAACAACATTACAATATTGAAAAATAACAGCTGTTGTTTAACCATAGTTGTATAATCTTTAATTTTCTTTAAGATTACTTGCTCAAACTTACACATATAACCAACTTACACAAACCTTTTTTATCACTTACTTAAACCTTCTTAATTACTTAATCACATAGACTCTCTTATCCAGAAACACATTTTCCCTCTATTAAATCCATACCTAAAACTTTCTAGTTTTTCTTTTCCATCTGTTAACCTCCTTCTGTTCACACTTTAAAACAATATCTGTAAATTTCTGAATTTAAGCAGATTATTTTATAGACATCAACATTTTATCTGTTTACCCAATTTAAATTGAACGATTTGAATCATGTGAATCAAAGATATTTGGATTCATTTTTAAATTTTTTTATGAGCGCTCCTCATCTGTCAATTGTCATATCACTGCAGGATATATGGACATACACACATACAGACATACCGACATACAACACATAACACAAGTGTAACACCCTTGTAGCTTTTTCAGGTGAAATCTCCATTGCAATGTTTAAAAACTCCACAGTTGATCAGAAATAGAACTGATCAGAAAACTTTAACCCATCTGTGGGATTAAAATCATGAGCTCCAAAAAAAAAAAAAAAATGCAGAATCTAAGAAAAAGCAAGAGTCCTAAAAAAAGATGACTGGCCAGTAATTAATAAATACCATATAATTTACTTTTTGGTTGGGGTCTAGTTTGAGTTCAGGTAAAAAGACACTTTAACTCTTTTTTTCCTTGGGCCTGAAATCTGTCTCCTGCTGAGTGTTCCAAGCTTCTTCTATTTGCATATCAGCTTAAGTCCTGGCTGAGGTCTGGAAGGAACTGGGAAAACTGGAATTCTGAGCAGAAACCTCATGCCTAAGGCATTTTAGCTATAAGTCATAATTTTCAGGTTTAAGATGCAATTCTCAAAATTTTATATCTTTATATCTCTTTACATTAGAAACACTTGCTCACACAAAACTGAAAATAGGATCTTTTTCTGATAATATAAAGGCCATCATCAGAGGAAATTCCCTCAGGATCATTAAGCTGCTTCCTTTGTTCTGAAGGTCCTAAAGTAGTATTAAGTTCTACCATGTATATCTAAAATCAAGCCTTAAAAATTCCCAAGACTGTTGCTAATTAATGTCGTTTCAATAAGCCAGACCAACGTTTTAATTTAGCACCCTTTTTTTTTCCTGAATCTTACACACTGAGGGGAACAGATATCATATCATAATTTATTATCTTTGCCCAAGTTAAGGCACTGGAATACCTAGTGAAATTTTCTCAGGCTACCCAGTTCAAAATTGAAACTTTCTAATTTTTTTACCCTAAGTATTTAAGTTTTCTAGCATGAACTATCTGAAATCAAACTAAACAATTGCTTAAACCCAACTTTTAACTGCAAGATAGTGCAATGCTTTAGAAACCCATTCAGATACCAAATTGTTACAATAAAAAAAAATTATCTTTTAGATACACATTTAGCCAAGATTATCCCCAAGAAACAATCTATAACATCAACACATTACTGCATTTATAGTCCCATTAGTTAAGCAAACAGAGGTGGATTAATCTTTAAAGTGCAGGTAAGGAATGAGGAAACTCCCCAAAGCAAAATGGCTTTGGCAGCTGCTGGGAGCCCCTTAGTTCCACCTTTTACTTCCAAGATTAGTTCCTCTGGTTAGGTTTGACCCCAGACACCAGGCATTTTTCACATCTCCTAACTTTTTAGTAGTCAGCTTCCCAAAAAGCTGATCCTCTGCTTGCAGTTGTTTAGAGTTTGAGAAAAGTTTAAGCGAGATATCAAAGTTTTTAGACCCCAGGCATTTCCCTCTGCAGTGGGCGTGCTCAAGCCAACTACAGGAAGAAAAGAAAACACTGCTTCCCTAATCTCGTTTAACAAAGGGAGGTAAAGTTTATCAAAGTTCTTTAAAACACAGCTAAGAGAGGTGTAAAAGGTGAGAACAGAAAAGCTGGTGGTTCTATTGACTTTTGGTCCCTCACAGGAGAAGCATTAGGTTAAAATTTAGCTAAAGTTACTTCCACACATCTAAGGTCATTTGGAATTTGGGACTCTGCATCGGTCCAAAGTAAAACAATGCCACCACACTTAACAGAGACACAGACAAAAAGACACACAAAGATCATCATGCAGCTCCCATTCGTTCACAACCCCAAGATCTACAATCTTGTGACTCAAGGAGAATGGAGGGAAAAGGGGGAGGAGCAGAAGGATTGAGTGATAGGATCTTGGGGGAAGGGGTCGGAGTGGAGGCAGGGACCAAGAAAGGCTTCAGGGACAGAGGCGTGGAATGGCTTTGTCATATACTGGGAGTTACTCAGGCAGAGACAGGGACAATACAAACGTGACACAGAGACAAGGACAAACAGTAAACGATTAACACAAGTTTAGAGGCAAAGATTAAAGACAGACTGTGAATCCAATCTGAGAGAAAGAATTGCCGGCGAAATAAACGGGTTGGCAGCAGAGTACAAACGAGGGCACTCTTGTCCCTCTACCAACTGGGGGCACTTTTGCCCCCCCCCCGAATCCTCTAAGGCATCCCTTAAGAGGAGTGGCCTGTGGATTAGGACACGTCTGTCACCACTGCCAGGGAGAATTTACACTCTCTGCTGACGGCCATGCTGCCAACCCAACCAAACCAATCCAAGCCAAAGACCAAACCTGAACCAAAAAGCTTTGAGAACTTACGCTCTCCACCGAGCCAAAAACCAAAAAGCTCTAAGCAATCGCAAAGGAAAAACAAGAAGGAGAAGAAGGAGGAGAAGAAGAGGAGGAAGAAGAAGAGGAAGAGGCGCCTTACTTACCCCCTAAAGGAGTCTGTTGGAGGTCTCCTTGTCCGGCGATGCGCTTTTCCCGGCCAATGCACCAAATGTAAGGGTCCCGCGAAACGTCAGAGAAAGAGACCACCAAGTGACCACTCATGCAATTGGCAGAAGGGGGATTTATTGAACCAGCATGCTGGGGCTCCGTGTCCACTCAAGAAGGGAAAGCAGCCAGAGCCCCGAGCAGGGGCTGAGCACTGCTTAAGTACACTTTTTGGGGAGGGCAGAGGGCTTTGTATACATCAGAACAAATCATCATGAGGCGCGGGAAAATTGAACAACAACTCCCAAACATGATTAGTTCATTCATTGGTGGGAACAGGTCAGGCTGGAGTGATAGGTCATTCCTAAGGAGGGGGTTACATTTAAACTGATTGGTCCAGGCCCTGCAATGCCTATGTGCGACCACACAGAGCCCTTATTAAACAACCAAATAGTCAGGGGAAATATTTACATGGCAGTTCCAAGCATTGTCTTAACAGCTACAGAAATTTCAGGTTTTGCAGGTAGCATAGAAACCTAACAATACCTCCTTTACATTTTAACTCAGACCTTGCAGCTTAGAAACTTTTACAACACCCGGTCTTTTACCCTTTAACTTTTACGCTTTAACTTCAATTTCTTTTACCCTTACAAAATGTTAGATCAAATAGATACTTTTATTAAATCAAAAAGTGACACTTGTCCTATTTGCTAACGATTTACTTAAGTCACATAAACTTGAATAATATTTCTGGTCATTTTGATAGTTTTGAAAGACATACTTCAATTTACATAATCATTTATTTTTTTTAAGCTTTTGAATAGAGTTATCAATTCCTTGGTTAGTACCACATAGTTGAAAAATATTACACCTATAAACAGTTCTTTGTACATATATAGATTCAAGTTGATCTGATACTTTTCATTTAGTATTAGAGAATAAAAAGAAACACATCCAATTTTTTAAGACATTTGAGATCCATTATTGCTTACAATATATTGAAGAGAAAAAATAATATATATGTATATCTTTTTCCTTTTCATAATGGTGATGGAAACTAGCAGTGCTTTGCTACTGACCTACAATCACAATCCTTTTTATTTTTTACTTTGACAGAGTTCTGTGTTGCTTAGGGCCTTGCTCATTTGGTTAGGCTAGCCTTGAACTTGCAATCCACCTTCTTCAGCCTCCCAAGTCACTTTAGTTACAGGCATGTGCCACAATGGCTGGCTATGATTTTTTTTCCTTTGTAAAAATTTGTTCTTATTAGTTTCACATGATAGTAGAATGCATTTTGATATGTTGTGCATAAATGGAATATAACTCCTCATTCTTCTAGATGTACATTTTATACAATCACAATGGTCAAGAAATCAGATATGTATATAGGGTTATAATGCCTGATTCATGATACAATCCTTTCTAAACCCATGCCACTTCCCGCCTCTTCACTCTCCTATACCTAATCCAAAGTACCTCTATTTTTCTCTAGCACATCCCCATTATTGTGAATTAGCATCTACTCATCAGAGAAAACATTCAGCCTTTGGTTCGGGGGACTGGCTTATTTCACTTAGCATGATTTTCTCCAGCTCCATCTATTTACGTGCAAATGCCATAATTTCATTCTTCTTTAAGGTTGAGCAATATTCTGTTGTGTATATATGCCACATTTTCTTTATCCATTCTTTGAAGGGCATCAAGTTCTGTTTCATAATTTGGCTATTTTGTATGGAGCTAAAAGCAGCATAGATTCCTCAAAAACATGGAATGACTGATATTTTTAAGGTTGAAAATTCCTCTCAATGGCCATGGTACTCTCAATTTTTTAAATTAGTTCATAAATTCTCTAGAAATTCCAGTTCCTACAAGTTAAGAGAATCAGAGCCCATGGATTGAAAAGTGGCCATTATTGCTGTCTGTTTGAAATTCTTCCACAAGAAACCTGTTTACTTACCGTGTCCATTTTCTCTATAAATTCTAAAGTGGAAACTAGTGGGATGTTTAAACCTAATCAGAATTAAAAATGCTCAAATATATATGGGCTACTTGACAAAAGTGTAAAATTCATACTTGAAAATCATCTGTTATGACATTTGCTATGGTTGGATATGGTTTGAGTGTCTGCAAAGGCTTCATGGTTTGAAATTTAATCCTCATAAGATAGTAAGAAGATGGATGCTTTATATAAGACCTACTAGCATTGACTTTTGAATGTTCATTGAGAATCAGTGAGCTCAGGGCTTTCTTGGTTCTTAGCTTGTATGTGTATTTCTTGTGGTCATTATCTTGATCTCCTCAAAATTACAATCCTACCATTACAACAGGTTAAATATAAGGTTGACATAAAACTGTCAAATGTTTATTTTATTTCTTAATCTCAGTCTATGCGTGTTCATAGATATTCTCATAGGCAACACATACTTGAATATTTTATTAATTCATTTGATCACAACATGTCTTTTAATTGAATATTTTAACCATTTACATTCTAGGTAATTTTCAGTATGTAGGACTTACAAAAGCAAAATTTTTAGCTTATTTGTCATTTCATTTTGTTTCTTTTTTTTTCCTCATAATTTTCTGTTTGACTTAAGTGACTTATCTAGTAATGTCTTTTGATTTTTCATTTATAGCCTTGAATTTGTCAATTACAAACTTTTGCTTGAATTGAACTACAGTTGGTATTGACTTCAAAAAGCTATTTTGAAATTATATCTCCATAATATAAGATGGTAAAAAAGAAACATAATACATACTAATATAAATCCATAGGCTTGCACATTTTGAACTTTTGATGTCCCATTTAATATCTGCCCATTTTTTGTTAACATACTGTTGTAATTATTATTCTTAACTGTTTTATTTCAATCTCATAGTAAAGACATAAATGGCTTACTCACTGTGTTTTCAATATCAAGGCATTTTCTATTTTTCTTTTTAGCTACTCTAACCAGTGAGTCTTATTGCTTCTTATGTTCTCTTCTTAGTCATTGAGGTTTCAGTCTCAGTTTGAGGAACTCCATTTCACAGCTCTTATAGGATCAGTCTAGTGGTGATACATCAGGTCAGCTTTTAATTCTCTTAGAATGTCTTTATTTCTTCTTAATTTCTGAAGGAGAGTTATGCTAGGTTCAGGATTCTTGGTTCACAGGGTTTTTTTTCATTCATTACCATGAAATATTCATGTCTTTCTTTTCTTGTCAAAAAGGTTTTCTGGAGAAGCTGGTTGTCTGGCCAACTGGGACAAACTTAAGTGCTCCCTCTCCCCTTTTTCTTACTGGTTTGAGAATTCTCTCTTTTCCTGTGACCTTGGTCACAGGAATTGATAATTATTAATTAGTATTAATATTAATTGGTGTGGATTTGACCTCATTGTACCTTGATTTGATATCTTTCTCTAACTTTGGAAGTTTTCTGCCATGATCTATTTTGACATATGTTTCACAACTTGGGTATTTCAAGTTCCTCTTAAAACTCAATAGCTAGAATATTTACTATTTATTCTGTTCCAGTTTCCACCACATTTCTTCCTTCTACTTTATTATTTTTCCTTCTCTCTCCACTAACTTTGAAATTTCAAATCCACTATTCAAAATAATTAATTTCCCTTCTTGTGTAACCAATTCTGGTATTGATTCTTCTTATTATGTTTTTAATTCCATTTAGTGTATTTTTCACTTCAAGAACTTCAGTTGGATTGTTTATTGCTTCCATCTCTCTATTAAGCTTTTCTGCTATAATATTGAATTATTTCTTTGGGTTCTCTTGAAGCTTCTTCATTTTCCTTAAATCAGATAAAAGTTAGTTTCTTCATGTACACCTTTGCCCATCTGGGATATTTTCTGGTCAGAGTCTGTCAATTTACTTTAACCTATAAATAAGGCCCTGATTCCCTGAAAGTTTTTGAAGCTGTTTGGTATGAAAGATACTATGCCTATTCAAGGATACATACTTATACCAGTCTGCATAGCGTGAAAACCTTTGTGACTATCTTGCCATAAATCCAAGAAGGCTGCTTCTTTTCTCTGAGACTATAGTCACTTCTGCTCTTTTAGCACTCAAGTGTGGCCAAAGTATAGATGTACTGTGAGTTGGCTTTTGGTGTGTTGTCACTATTTCAGTTCAAATTAGCTCCCAATTCCTATCTGGTATGTTCCAAACAAACAGGTTGAGCACCTCAGAATGGTACTTTGTCCCTGCAAGCTTCTCTCTGGAGCTGGAGAATGCAAAGAGTTTTCATCATCAGTCACTTGCCTGTGATCTCTCACTGCTTAATTCTGTTCTACTCTGTAAAGGATCATCTAGGGGTGACAGGTCGCAGGACTCTGCCAGAACTATGGCCATGCACACCTTAATGCTGTTACATTCAGAACTTAAGACTCTCTAAGACTAGTGAAACACTGGGAAGGAAAAAGACACCCCTTTCTTCATTGCCAATAAGTCTGTGAATTCCTGAGCCATAACTACTGCAACCAGCCATAGGTCACCTGGGATAGAATGGAACTCTGTTAGCTTGGGCTCTTGTCCAGGTTTATTTGTGAGGCTTAACCATGTGCACTAGTCTGTCTGTGTGTGCTTTTAGACTCTGCCCACTATTAGATTGAACCAGACTGGTCCTGAGTTCCAAGTATTGTGCCCAGCAGTTTGTCTTCCCCTCCAGAATCGAAGTCTTACTTCACACAATGACACTAAAATTGTCAGTAGTGTTAGTGCAGGCAGTACCTTGGCTTCCATGTCATGATTAACTCACAACTGAGTGTCAAAGCTGCAGGTATTTACAGTATGCAGACTTTGAGTATGAGTCATCCCATTCCAAGGTGGGAAGTAATGCAGGCCTGAACTCAACTCAGTCCACCTGGTAAGTCTCAAGACTGTCTCACACAGGACCTGCTCTAGGAAAAGCAGTTTTGATGTCTGCCCAGTGATGTGTTTCTCCATGATGAAGACTCAACTTCAAGAAAGAAGCCTGTCCTATATTTCTTGCCCTGTTTTCCAGTAGTGGACTCTTACATCCCCTCTCCTTCCAAGGTAAGTAAGGAATGCTGGCAGCAGCCCCTTGGCCACTTGTTCAATGCAGGTATAGCAAGTCAGGTTTTAAGAATGGGCTTTAGAGAGGGATTGTGAGCATCTCCTGGAAGTGGGATTCATCAAACTATGCCTAATACTGGGTTCAAAGCCTAAATCCTGGACTGAATTCCCTCTTTGCCCCACAAGCAGTAGGTATCTCCCTACTTGCCTGCCTGGAGTTCAAGAAGGAGTTACATGACCATCTCTTCTCCTCCAGAGTTTCTCAATACTTTTTTTCCTGTAGTATACGAAATCTAGACACTATGATTTCTCATCTGGCATTCTTAATTCTCACGAAGGTAGTTTGGTGCACAAGTACCTATTCAATTTGGCGTCCCTGATCAGATGCTGGTTAGATTATCTCAGTTAGCTGCATCCTGGCTTTATCTCCTCTAATTTGCAAGAATGTGAGCACTTCACATTTCCTCATTCAGTAGAACCACATTATAACTTGTTTCGCCAATATACTAATGAATCAAAACAAAAGACAGCACAAAACCCCTAAACAAAGACACTGTCACCATCAATCTATTAAAACAGATTTCATCCAGGTAAACAAAGACTTCCAGCTGGCTTCAATCAATTAATATTTTTCAATTGTCTTATTTTTGGTGGTGTACTGAGAATTGAACTTAGGGGCACTCAACCCAGAGCCACATCCCAACCCCCTTTTTTATTATTATTTTATTTAGAGACAGGGTCTCACTGAGTCACTTAGTGCCTACCTGTTCCTGAGGCTGTCTTTTAAGTCACAGTTCCCCTGCCTCACCTCTTAAGAGCTGCTTGAATTATACATGTGTGCCATTGCACCTGTCTCAATTCTTTTGAACTTGCTTCTCAACAATAATAGAATTTATAATCCTTCCCTACTTAGAACACTCTCTTCCTTTATTTCAATGGTACTATTTGCATCTGATTTACATTTTGGTTCCCCAGTTGCTCCATTATGTATTATCAAATAAACTTTATTTATCAAATAAACCTTAAATGACTTTTCTTTTTCTGGAATGACACTGGGAATTTACCATTGATTGTGAATACAAAATCATTTTCCTCTTCATGAAAGAGAAGATGGCTCCATCTTTGTCAATGAGATAAGTGCATTTGCACAAGAAGCTTCAGAGATATCCATGGGATTTCTTTTTATTCTTCTATGTTCAGTCTCATCCTTTCTTCTTTGTCCATACATGCACACCATGAAAAACTGTCTTACACCATGATCAAGTGGGGGTTCAAATGCAAGGTTGGTTCAACATACAGAAATCAATAAATGTAACTCATCACATCAACAGTCTTAAAGATAAGAACCATGTGATCATCTCAATAGATGCAGAAAAAGCATTTGACAAAATACAGCACCCCTTCATGTTTAAGACACTAGAAAAACTAGGGATAACAGAAACCTATCTCAACCTCGTAAAATCTATCTATGCTAAATTCAAGGCCAACATCATTCTAAATAGAGAAGAATTCAAAGTATTCCCTTGAAATCCTGGAACAAGAGAGGGGTTCCCTCTTTCTTCACTTTTGTTAAACAAAGTTCATTAAACACTTGACAGAGCAATTAGACAGATGAAAGAAATTAAAGGGAATATGGATAGGTAAATAAAAACTCAACTTAGCACTATTTGCAGATGATATGATTTTATACCTAGAAGATACAAAAAGTTAGACCACTAATCTCTAGGATATATAAAGAACTCAGAGAAGATGTCCTGTTTCTTGTTGCTCTGTGTCATGAAACCAAGAAAACAGGCAGCTTCTCTACAAGGTCTCACCTAGATGGAATACAACATCTCAGAGTGTGTGAGAGGACCACTATACATCAGATTTTTGCAGAGACCACCAACGCTAAGACCACCACCCAGAAATCAGAGCCTGTGCATTCCAGTAAGACTCTGGACTCTGGACCCAAAGCCTTCAGTTCTAGCACACACAGGACTCTCAAGTGGCCTAGCCGAATCACATAATCAGCACCCCTGCAGAACTCCAGACTATGCCTTCTCCCACACAGGCCACTCAGTTGCTATCTAGCCACAGCACAAGGCCATCCCAGTTCCCCAACCTCACCAGACACCCCAGAGCTGGAAGCAGACTGACTTCATCTTGGAAAAACTTTCTTGCCTTTTTTTTTTTTTTGGTGGGCGTGGTGATCAGCTCAAATATCCATCTGAACAGGTACCTGGTTTCCATATCCCTCCCTCTTCCTCCCTCCACAGCTGTGATAACTTGGCACAGTGACTACCCAACACAAAAAATGCTCTCAGCTGAACAGGAGCACAGTCCAACAAGTGTGCCACCCACCTGGTGCTAGCCTAAGGGTGAGAGGTCTGGCAGTTGGGACCTGATACGCAAAAGGGAGAAGGGGTATAAAGCCTGGAGCAAATTGGGAAACCTCTAGATAGGAGAGGGAGACAATACCAAAGGCTCAAGTTTTCTCACCCTGGTTACCTACACTACCCTGAGGGCAGAGACTCCAGCTTATAATAGACAACTCTACCTACTGGAAGAGAAGCAGGAAACAAATAGAATTCTAATAGTGGTTTTCTTTCTTTCTTTCTTTTCCTCTTCTTGTTTCTCCTCTACCCTTCTATCCTCTGGCTCTCCCAACCCCAACGTATGTGAAACAAAACTTTGCATGAAATAGAACTTTGGGAACTGAGTCATCTGAATAATATAATATAGAAGAATTGCAGAAGCCCCGCCCCCTTTTTATTTTTATTTTTCTTCTTTCTTTCTTTCCCTTTTTTTCTTCTTCTCTTTTTTCTTCTTTTACCTTACAAATTTTACTATTTTTACATCCTGTAACTTTCTAAATACATATGTGTTTGTTTTTATGTACTCTACTGTCCTCCCACATACTTGTCTACCCTAAATTACTTCCTGTCTATTCTCTGCTACTAACCTTCTTCATTATAGTTCTCCTTCAAATTTCCTAAGTTATATTAATCCCATACCCTCATATCTTTCCCCCTTAGTATATTGTCATATGCCCAACCACCAGTTCACTGTCCGCTGCCAGAAACTGTAAACCTTTTAGGAAACTATTGATTATATTTTAAATAACAACTGAATCCAACATCTCTGGACATTGATACTAAACTATAAATGTTTTAATAACAATAATTTGTACATAGGTGATGTATTGTTGATAGTAGGATCTGTTAACATTGTCCTTCCCCACAAAGGAGGGAATCTTGAAACCATACAAGAGCACTACAAATCTATAGGGTAAAATAAATAACACACCAGTCCCACAGAGCTGAAAAGAAAAAAAAATGTGAGCAACATGAAAAGACAAGGGAAGAGAATACCACAAACAAGACAACATATCATTAGAAGAATTGACAGCTACAGCAGAAAAAGGACAGAGAAAGATTTCAGGATATACATAGTTTACATATTCTGCAATCTCAAAGAAGACATATGAGAACAAATTCAGGCAGTGAAAGATCCCTTTCACAATAAGCTACAAAACAAATCCAAGAAGCAGTCAGGGAGATGGAGGTATGAAAAAAAAAAACACCAGAAATCCTTGAAATGAAAGAAATAATAAACCAAATTAAAAACTCAAATGAGAGCATCACCAACAGAGTAAACCACTTAGAAGACAGGACATCAGACAATGAAGATAAAATATATCATCTTGAAAAGAACATAGACAACACAGCAAAAATGATATAAACCAGGAGCAGAACATTCAAGAAATATGGGATTGCATAAAAAGACCAAACTTAAGAAATATTGGGGCCGCCCCTTCCCCCTGCACCGGCAAGGTAGAGGGAACTGTGAACACGCACAGAGCAGGCCCACCGGCCTGCTGAGGGGCAGAGCCACCCCCCACCCCCCGCGCCTGCCAGGTGACCACCGACAGAAAAGGCCCAGTGGCCCGCGGTGGGACAGAGCTTCCAATCACTCCTGCAAGGTAGGCGGGCCTGCGACCCACCGGCAGAAGAGGAGCAGAGGCCTGCTGAGAGGCTGAGCCACCCCCTCCCCCTGCGCCGGCAAAGTAGAGGGAACTGTGACCATGCACAGAGCAGGCCCAGCGGCCTGCTGAGGGGCAGAGCCGCCCCCCACCCCCCGCGCCTCCCAGGTAGGTGGAACTGTGACCACGGACAGAAAAGGCCCAGGGGCCCACGGCGGGACAGAGCTTCCAATCACTCCTGCAAGGTAGGCGGGCCTGCGACCCACCGGCAGAAGAGGAGCAGAGGCCTGCTGAGAGGCAGAGCCGCCCCCTCCCCCTGCACCGGCAAGGCAGAGGGAACTGTGACCATACACAGAGCAGGCCCAGCGGCCTGCTGAGGGGCAGAGCCGCCCCCCACCCCCCGCGCCTCCCAGGTAGGTGGAACGGTGACCTCCGACAGAAAAGGCCCAGTGGCCTGCGGCGGGACAGAGCTTCCAATCACTCCTGCAAGGTAGGCGGGCCTGTGACCCACCGGCAGAAGAGGAGCAGTGGCCTGCTGAGAGGCTGAGCCGCCCCCTCCCCCTGTGCCGGCAAAGTAGAGGGAACTGTGACCATGCACAGAGCAGGCCCAGCGGCCTGCTGAGGGGCAGAGCCGCCCCACACCCCCCGCGCCTGCCAGGTAGGGGAACTGTGACCACCGACAGAAAAGGCCCAGTGGCCCGCGGCGGGACAGAGCTTCCAATCACTCCTGCAAGGTAGGCGGGCCTGCGACCCACCGGCAGAAGAGGAGCAGAGGCCTGCTGAGAGGCAGAGCCACCCCCTCCCCCCAGCGCCTGCAAGGTAGACGGAACTGTGACCACCATCAGAACAGGCCAGACCTGCAACCGAGAGACAGAACAGGCCCAGTGGCCTGAGGAAGGGTAGAGCCGCCCCCCCCCCGCCGCGCCTGCAAGGTAGGCGCACCTGCGACCCACTGGCAGTACAGCCCCAGAGGTCTGCAGAGGGGCAGTGCCACTGCCTGCGCCTGCAAAGTAGACAGAACTGTGACCACCGACAGAACAAGCCTAGCGGCCCGCAGAGGGACAGAGCCACCGCCCGCTCCTGCGAAGGAGACTTTGCAAATATACAAGACCATATATAGGGGAAAATTCAATAGCACAACAGTTTCACCAAGTAGAAAGGAACGCGAACAGTATGAAGAGACAAGGAAAGAAAGGACCACAAGCATTGCAGGTCAACTCAACGTTAGAAGAGGTAATAGCTGCAGCAGATGGAATGTCAGATAAAGAATTCAGGATATACATGCTTCAGATGATCTGGAGTCTCAAGGAAGATATCAGACAGCAAAATCAGACAATGAAAGATCACTTCAACAATGAATTACATAAACAAATCCAAGAAGCAAAAGATCAACTATACAGGGAAATAGAGGTTATAAAAAACAAACAAACAGAAATCCTAGAAATGCAGGAAGCAATAAGCCAACTTAAAAACTCAATTGAGAATACTACCAGCAGAGTAGAACACTTAGAAGACAGAACATCAGACAATGAAGATAAAGTATTTCAACTTGAAAAGAACATAGACAGCTCAGCAAGACTGTTAAGAAACCATGAGCAGAACATCCAAGAAATATGGGATAACATCAAGAGACCAAACTTAAGAGTCATTGGGATACAGGAAGGGACAGAGTTTCAAACCAAAGGAATGAGCAATCTATTCAATGAAATAATACGAGAAAACTTCCCAGACTTGAAGAATGAGACAGAACCCCAAATCCTAGAAGCCTACAGGATGCCGAATGTGCAAAATCATAAGAGACCCACACCTAGACACATTATAATGAAGATGCCCAACATACAGAATAAGGAGAGAATTTTAAAAGCTACAAGAGAAAGGAAGCAGATCACATTTAGGGGTAAGCCAATCAGGATAACAGCTGATCTTTCAACACAGACTCTGAAAGCTAGAAGATCCTGGAATAACATATTTCAAACACTGAAAGAAAATGGGTTCCAACCAAGAATTGTGTTTCCAGCGAAATTAAGCTTCAGGATGGAAGATGAAATTAAAACCTTCCACGATAAACAAAAGTTAAAAGAATTTGCAGCTAGAAAACCATCTCTTCAAAACATCCTTGGCAAAACATTACAGGAAGAGGAAATGGAAAATAATAATGAAAACCAACAGTGGGAGGTAGGACACTAAAGGGGGGAAAATAATCAAAGAGGAAAACAAACCATGTTTAGTAACAGAAATACACAAATATGGCTGGAACAACAACCCATATCTCAATAATAACCCTAAATGTTAATGGCTTAAACTCACCAATCAAGAGACACAGGCTAGTAGAATGGATCACAAAACAAGACCAAACAATATGCTGCCTACAGGAGATGCATTTGATAGGAAAAGACATACATAGGCTGAAGGTGAAAGGTTGGGAAAAATCATATCACTCATATGGACTTCGGAAACAAGCAGGAGTATCCATACTCATATCAAATAAAATAGATTTCAAGCCAAAGTTAATCAAAAGGGATAAAGAGGGACACTACATACTGCTCAAGGGAACCATACACCAACAAGACATAACAATCATAAACATATATGCCCCAAACAATGGTGCAGCTATGTTCATCAAACAAACTCTTCTCAAGTTCAAGAGTCTAATAGACCACCATACAATAATCATGGGAGACTTCAACACACCTCTCTCGCCACTGGACAGATCTTCCAAACAAAAGTTGAATAAGGAAACTATAGAACTCAATAACACAATTAATAACCTAGACTTAATTGACATATATAGAATATACCACCCAACATCAAGCAGTTACACTTTTTTCTCAGCAGCACATGGATCCTTCTCAAAAATAGATCATATATTATGTCACAGGGCAACTCTTAGACAATATAAAGGAGTAGAGATAATACCATGCATCCTATCTGATCATAATGGAATGGAACTGAAAATCAACGATAAAAGAAGGAAGGGAAAAGAATACATCACTTGGAGAATGAACAATAGGTTACTGAACGATCAATGGGTTATAGAAGACATCAAGGAAGAAATTAAAAAATTCTTAGAGATTAATGAAAACACAGACACAACATATCGGAATCTATGGGACACATTGAAAGCAGTTCTAAGAGGAAAATTCATTGCTTGGAGTTCATTCCTTAAAAAAAGAAAAAACCAACAAATAAATGATCTCATACTTCATCTCAAAATCCTTGAAAAAGAAGAGCAAAACAACAGCAAAAGAAGTAGAAGGCAAGAAATAATTAAAATCAGAGCTGAAATTAATGAAATTGAAACAAAAGAAACAATTGAAAAAATTGACAAAACTAAAAGTTGGTTCTTTGAAAAAATAAACAAAATCGACAGACCCTTAGCCATGCTAGCGAAGAGAAGAAGAGAGAGAACTCAAATTACTAACATACGGGATGAAAGAGGCAATATCACAACAGACACTTCAGAAATACAGAAGATAATCAAAAATTATTTTGAATCCTTATACTCCAATAAATTAGAAGATAGTGAAGGCATAGATAAATTTCTTAAGTCATATGATCTGCCCAGATTGAGTCAGGAGGATATAGACAACCTAAACAGACCAATATCAATTGAGGAAATAGAAGAAACCATCAAAAGACTACCAACTAAGAAAAGCCCAGGACCAGATGGGTATACAGCAGAGTTTTACAAAACCTTTAAAGAGGAACTAATACCAATACTTTTCAAGCTACTTCAGGAAATAGAAAAAGAGGGAGAACTTCCAAATTCATTCTACGAGGCCAACATCACCCTGATACCTAAACCAGACAAAGACACTTCAAAGAAAGAAAACTACAGACCAATATCTCTAATGAACCTAGATGCAAAAATCCTCAATAAAATTCTGGCAAATCGGATACAAAAACTTATCCAAAAAATTGTGCACCATGATCAAGTAGGATTCATCCCTGGGATGCAAGGCTGGTTCAATATACGGAAATCAATAAATGTTATTCACCACATCAATAGACTTAAAAATAAGAATCATATGATCATCTCGATAGATGCGGAAAAAGCATTTGACAAAGTACAGCATCCCTTTATGTTCAAAACTCTAGAAAAACTAGGGATAACAGGAACATACCTCAATATTGTAAAAGCAATCTATGCTAAGCCTCAGGCTAGCATCATTCTCAATGGAGAAAAATGGAAGGCATTCCCTCTAAAATCTGGAACAAGACAGGGATGCCCTCTCTCACCACTTCTGTTCAACATAGTTCTCGAAACACTGGCCAGAGCAATTAGACAGATGAAAGAAATTAAAGGCATCAAAATAGGAAAAGAAGAACTTAAATTATCACTATTTGCAGATGACATGATTCTATACCTAGCAGACCCAAAAGGGTCTACAAAGAAATTATTAGAGCTAATAAATGAATTCAGCAAAGTGGCAGGATATAAAATCAACACACATAAATCAAAGGCATTCCTGTATATCAGCGACAAAGCCTCTGAAATGGAAATGAGGACAACCACTCCATTCACAATATCTTCAAAAAAAATAAAATACTTGGGAATCAACCTAACAAAAGAGGTGAAAGACTTATACAATGAAAACTACAGAACCCTAAAGAGAGAAATAGAAGAATATCTTAGAAGATGGAAAAATATACCCTGTTCATGGATAGGCAGAACTAACATCATCAAAATGGCGATATTACCAAAAGTTCTCTATAGGTTTAATGCAATGCCAATCAAAATCCCAACGGCATTTCTGTAGAAATAGAGAAAGCAATCATGAAATTCATATGGAAAAACAAAAGACCCAGAATAGCAAAAACAATGCTAAGCAGGAAGTGTGAATCAGGAGGTATAGCGATACCAGACTTCAAACTATACTACAGAGCAATAGTAACAAAAACAGCATGGTACTGGTACCAAAACAGGCGGGTGGACCAATGGTACAGAATAGAGGACACAGAAACCAATCCACAAAACTACAACTATCTTATATTTGATAAAGGGGCTCAAAGCATGCAATGGAGGAAGGGTAGCATCTTCAACAAATTGTGCTGGGAAAACTGGAAATCCATATGCAACAAAATGAAACTGAATCCCTTTCTCTCGCCATGCACAAAAGTTAATTCAAAATGGATCAAGGAGCTTGATATCAAATCAGAGACATGGCGTCTGATAGAAGAAAAAGTTGGCTATGATCTACATACTGTGGGCTCGGGCTCCAAATTCCTCAATAGGACACCCATAGCACAAAAGTTAATAACTAGAATCAACAAATGGGACTTACTCAAACTAAAAAGTTTTTTCTCAGCAAAAGATACAATAAGAGAGGTAAATAGAGAGCCTACATCCTGGGAACAAATCTTTACTCCTCACACTTCAGATAGAGCCCTAATATCCAGAGTATACAAAGAACTCAAAAAATTAGACAATAAGAGAACAAACAACCCAATCAACAAATGGGCCAAGGACCTGAACAGACACTTCTCAGAGGAGGACATACAATCAATCAACAAGTACATGAGAAAATGCTCACCATCTCTAGCAGTCAGAGAAATGCAAATCAAAACCACCCTAATATACCATCTCACTCCAGTTAGATTGGCAGCCATTATGAAGTCAAACAACAACAAGTGCTGGCGAGGATGTGGGGAAAAGGGTACACTTGTACATTGCTGGTGGGACTGCAGATTGGTGCAGCCAATTTGGAAAGCAGTATGGAGATTTCTTGGAAAGCTGGGAATGGAGCCACCATTTGACCCAGCTATTCCCCTTCTCGGTCTATTCCCTAAAGACCTAAAAAGAGCATGCTACAGGGACACTGCTACATCAATGTTCATAGCAGCACAATTCACAATATCTAGACTGTGGAACCAACCTAGATGCCCTTCAATGGATGAATGGATTAAAAAAATGTGGCATTTATACACAATGGATTATTACTCTGCATTAAAAAATGACAAAATCATAGAATTTACAGGGAAATGGATGGCATTAGAGCAGATTATGCTAAGTGAAGCTAGCCAATCCCTAAAAAACAAATGCCAAATGTCTTCTTTGATATAAGGAGAGTAACTAAGAACAGAATAGGGTCGAAGAGCATGAGAAGAAGATTAACATTAAACAGGGATGAGAGGTGGGAGGGAAAGGGAGAGAGAAGGGAAAATGCATGGAAATGGAAGGAGACCCTCAGAGTTATACAAAAGTACATACAAGTGGAAGTGAGGGGAAGGGGAAAAATAATATAAGGGGGACAAACGAATGTCAGTAGAGGGAGCAGAGAGAGAAGAGGGGAGGGGAGGGGAGGGGAGGGGAGAGGGGATAGTAGAGGATAGGAAAGGCAGCAGAATACAACAGACACTAGTATGGCAATATGTAAATCAATGGATGTGTAACTGATGTGATTCTGCAATATGTATATGGGGTAAAAATGGGAGCTCATAACCCACTTGAATCAAATTGTGAAATATGGTATATCAAGAACTAAAAAAATAAATAATTAAAAAAAATAAAATATAAAAAAAAAGAAATATTGGAATAGAAGAAGGCATGGGGATTCAAACAAAAGAAATGAGGAATCTATTCAATGAAATAATATCATAAAACTTTCCAGACAAGTATGAAATGGAAATACAAATCCAGGAAGCTTAAAGGATGCCAAATGTGCAATATTACAACACATCCACACCAAGAAACATTATAATGAAAATACCCAATACAGAATAAGGAGAGAATTTTAAAATCCAAGAGAGAAAGCAGTCACATTGCATATAATGGTAAACCAATTAGAATGTCAGCAGATTTTTCAACATAGACCCTGAAAGCTAGCATATCCTGGAACAATATATATCAAGCTCTGAAAGATAATGGGTGCCAATAAAGACATCCAGTAAAATTAAGCTTCAGATTTGAAGATGAAATAAAAACCTTCCATGATAAACAAAAGTTAAAAGAATTTATAGCTAGAAAACTGCCACTACAAATCATCCTTGACAAAATATTTCATGAATAGGAAATGAAAACAACAATGAACCAGTAGAGGGAAGTAGTACACTAAAGGAGAAACAAATCAAAGATGTAAACCAAGTCAAGTTAAATAACAAAAATAAACAAATATGGTTGTAAATACAAACTATGTCTCAATAGTAACCCTAAATGTTAATGGCTTAAACTCACCAATCAAAAGACACAGGCTAGGGCTGGGGATGTGGTTCAAGTGGTAGTGTGTTTGCCTGGCATGCGTGTGGCCCAGGTTCGGTCCTTAGCACCACATACAAACAAAGATGTGGTGTCTGCTGAAAACTAAAAAATAAATATTAAAAATTCTCTGTCTCTCTCTCTCTCTCTCTCTCTCTCTCTCTTTCTCTGTCTCAAAAAAAAAGACACAGGCTAACAGATCAGATTTAAGAAAAAATATAACAATATACTGCCTCTAGGAGACTCATCTGATAGGAAAAGACATTCACAGATGGAAGGTGAAAGGTTGAAAAAAAATCATACCACTCACATGGACTGTGGAAGCAAGAAGGGGTTTCCATACTCATATCAAATAAAGTGGACTTCAAGCCAAGGTTAATAAAATGGATAAAAATGGACAGTACGTACTGCTCAAGGGAACTAGACACCAACAAGACATAACAATCATAAATATATATGCCCCAAACAATGGTGTAGCTATGTTCATCAAATAAACTCTTCTCAAGTTCACAAGTCAAATTGATCACAACACAATAATCTTGAGTGACTTTAACACACCTCTCTCACTACTGAATAGCTCTTCCAAACAAAAGTTGAATAAAGAAACTATAGAGCTCAATAACACAATTAATTAATTAGACTTAACTGACATATAGAATATTTCAACTGGCATCAAGTGGATACAATTGCTTCCCAGCAGTACATTAATCCTTCTCTAAAATAGACCAAATACTATGCCACAAAGCAACTTAGCAAATACAAAAAAAGTAGAGATACTACCATGTATTTTATCAGATCATAATGGAGTGAAATTGGAAATCAACAACAAAATAAAGAATAAAAATTTATGTATCACATGGAAACTGAACAATATTCTACTGAATGAACAATGGGTTACAGAAGGCATCAAGGAAGAGATTTAAAAATTCATAGAAGTAAATGAAAACACAGACACAATATATTGAAATCTCTGGGACACTATGTAAGCAGTACTAAGAGGAAAATTCATTGCATGGAGTTCATTCCTCAAAAGAAGAAAAAGTCAACAAATAAATGACCTCACACTACATCTCAAGGCCCTAGAAAAAGGAGAACAAATCAGTAGCAAAAGCAGTAGAAGGCAACAAATAATTAAAATTAGAGCAGAAATCAATGAAATAGAAACAAATAAAACAATTGAAAAAATTGAGAAATCTAAAAGTTGGTTTTTTGAAAAAATAAATAAAATTGACAGATCCTTAGCCATGCTAATGAAGAGAAGGAGAGATAATTCAAATTACCAGCATACGTGATGAAAAAGGCAATATCACAACAGACACTACAGATATACAGAAGATAATTAGAAATTGTTTTGAGATTTTTAAACCCCAATAAAATAAAAGACATTGAAGGCATCAACAAATTTCTCAAGTCATATTATTGAGTCAGGAAGATATACACAACTTAAACAGACCAATATCAAGTGAGGAAATAAAAGAAGCCATCAAAAGCTTATCAACAAAGAAAAGCCCAGGACCAGAAAGATACACAGCAAAGTTCTACAAGGCCTTTAAAGAAGAACTAATACCAACACTCTTCAATTTATTTAAGGAAATAGAAAAAGAGGCGGCACTTCCAAACTCATTCTATGAGGCCAATATCACCCTGATTCCAAAACCAGACAAAGACACATCAAAGAAACAAAACTTCAGACCAATATCTTTAATGAACATAGAAGCAAAATATCTCAATAAAATTATGGCAAATCGAATACAAAAACATATCAATAACATATCAAAACATACAAAAATTTATCAAGGCTCAGTATGGCGCAGATGGAAGCCCTGGCTGTGTGGCACTCGATCGGCATAAATGGAAGACAGAAAGAAGGAGCAGAACAGAAACTTTGCTTGCGGGTCCCCAGACCAAGATCTGGACACAGCACAAAGTTACCCCAGCACACCACACCTCACCAAACACCCTACACAGGTAACAGACTGAATACATCTGGGAAATCTTTACTTGCCAACTATTGGTGGGCATGGCTACCAGCTTGGTTCTGTGGCTGATCAGGTACCCGGTTTCCAACTTCCCCACCCCTAGTGTGATAACTCAAAATTTTTCCCACAAGCTTTTCGGGGTGTAGCTATCAATGCAGAACAGCAACTGTACAGGAACCTGGTTTCCAACTCAGAGACTAAGTAGGGAGGCTCCAGGTAGAAGCTCAAGCCCCCTTACACTGGCTACCTCCACCACCCTGAATGCAGAGACTCAAGCTAGGAATAGACAACTCCACCTACTGGAAGAAAAGAAAACAGAGTTCTGAGACTTTTTTTCTTTTTTCTTTCTTTCTTTTCATTTCTTGCTCTTCTCATCCAATCTCCTCTCCCCTCCCCCTCTGGTGCTCACATCCTCAGCATATGTGAATCCAAGAACATTGCATGAAATTAGACTTTAAGAATTGAATCACCAGAATAATATAATACAGAGGAGTTGCATAGGCCCCACCTCACCTCCCTTTATTTTTTTTCTTTTTTCTTATTTTCTTTCTCCCTCTCTTTCTTTCTTTCCTTCTTATTTTTTCTTCCTCCCTCTGTCCCACTTTCAACCTCCTATCTTTTACTATTTATATATAGGGTAATTTTCTAAATACAGATAAGGAGTTTGAAGTTATACATTCTTCCGTAAATTACCCCTGTCTATTCATTAGAGTTCTTCTCTAAAGTTGCTAAATTAGAGTAATTTGACACCCTCACTCCTTTCCCCCTTAACAAATGTCCTACACCTGACCCTCAGTTCTCTATATGCCACCAGAAATGGTATGCCTTTTATGAAACTAATGACTATATTCTAAATAATTATTGAAGCCAACATATGTAGACTAGAGTCTAACTATAAATGTATTAATAATAAAAACTTGCTCATAGATTATGTATTATTTATATTGACAACTGTTAACATTGTTTTTGTCCACAAAAGAGAGATTTTGGAACTATAGAAGAGCAATATAAATATATAGGGGGAAAATATTAACACAACAGTCACACAGAGCTGGAAAGAAATGTAAGCAATATGAAAAGACAAGGAAAGAAAGGACCACAAACAATGCAGGACATGTCAACATTAGAAAAGGTAACATCTGCAGCAGAAGGAATGTCAGATAAAGATTTCAGGTTATACATGGTTCAGATGATCTGAAGTCTTAAGGAAGACATTAGACAGCAAGTGCAGAAAATGAAAGTTCACTTTGACAATGAATTACATAAACAAATACAAGAAGCAAAAGATCAACTCTACAGGGAGATAGAGGTTATACAAAGAAAAAAAATACAAAACAGAAATGAAGGAAATTATAAACCAAATTAAAAACTCAAATGAGAGTATAATCAGTAGAGTAGACCAATTAGAAGTCAGAACATCAGACAATGAAGACAAAATACATCATCTTGAAAAGAGCCTAAACAATTCAGAAAAGCTGATAAGAATCCATGAGCAGAACATCCAAGAAATCTGGGATACCATAAAAAGACCAAATTAAAGAGTTATTGGGATAGAAAAAGGTATAGAGGTTCAAACCAAAGAAATGAGCAATCTGTTCAATGAAATAATTTTAGAAAACTTTCCAGACATGAAGAATGAAATGACAATCCAAATCCTAGAAGCCTACAGGACACTGAATGTACAAAACCACAAAAGACCAAGGCCAAGACACATTATCATGAAAATGTCCAACATACAGAACAAGGAGAGAATTTTAAAAGCTACAAGAGAAAGGAGGCAGATTACATTAAGGTGTAAACCAATTAGGTAAATGGCTGATTTTTCAGCACAGATGCTGAAAGCTCTAAGATCCTGGAATAATGTATTTCAAATGCTGAAAGATAATGGGTTCCAACCAAGAATCTTGTATCCAGCAAAATTAAGCTTCAGATTTGACAATGAAATAAAAACCTTTTATGATAAAAAGAATTAGCAGCTAGAAAACAGGCTCTGCAAAACATGTTGAGCAAAACATTACACGAAGAGGAAATGAAAAACAACAATGAAAATCAACATCGGGAAGTAGTACAGTAAGGATAAAAACTAAATAAAGAGAAAAAAAATCAAGTTAAATAACAAAAATAAACAAATATGTCTGGAAGTACAAACCATATCTCAATAGTAACCCTAAATGTTAATGGCTTAAACTCACCAATCAAAAGACATAGGCTAGTAGACTGGATTAAAAAAAAGATTCAACAATATGCTGCCTACAGAAGACTCATCTAATAGGAAAAGACATACACAGACTGAGGGTGAAAGATTGGGAAAAATCATACCACTCACATGGACTTTGGAAGCAAGCAGGGGTGTCCATACTCATATCAAATAAAATAGACTTCAAGCCAAAGTTAATCAAAAGGGATTAAAGACACTACATACTGCAAAAGGGAACCATTCACCAACAAGACATAACAATCATTAATATATATGCCCCAAACAATGGTGTAGCTATGTTCATCAAGCAAACTCTTCTCAAGTTCAAGAGACAAACAGACCACACCACAATAATCATGGGTGACTTTAACACACCTCCCTCACTACTGGACAGATCTTCCAAACAAGAGTTGAATAAAGAACTATAGACCTCAATAACACAATTAAAAACTTAGAATTAATTGACATATATAGAATATACCAACCAAAACAAAATGTATACACTTTTTTTCTCAATATCTCATGGATCCTTCTCAAAAATAGACCATATATTATGCCATAGGGCAACTCTTAGCAAATATAAAGGAGTAGAGATATTACCATGCATTTTATCCAATCATAGTAGAATGAAATTGGAAATCAACGATAAAATAAGGAAGAAAAATTCCTACATCACTTGGAGAATGAACAATATGCTACTGAATGAACAATGGGTTACGGAAGACATCAAGGAGGAAATTTAAAAATTCTTAGAGATAGGGCTGGGGATGTTGCTCAAGCAGTAATTCGCTCACCTGGCATGCACAGGGCGCTGGTTTTGATCCTCAGCCCCACATAAAAATAAAATAGAGATGCTGTGTTCACTGAAAACTAAAATAAATATTTAAAAATTCTCTCTCTCTCTCTCTCTCTCTCTCTCTCTCTCTCTCTTTAAAAAAATTCTTAGAGATAACTGAAAACACAGGCACAACATATCAAAATCTATGGGACACTATGAAAGCAGTACTAAGAGGAAAATTCATTGCATGGAGTTTATTCCTCAAAAAAAGAAAGAGCCAACAAATAAATGATCTCACACTACATCTCAAAGCCCTAGAAAGAGAAGAGCAAATCAGCATCAAATGCAGTAGAAGGCAAGAAATAACCAAAATCAGAGCTGAAATCAATGAAATTGAAATAAAAGAAACAATTGAAAAAATTGTAAAAACTAAAAGTTGGTTCTTTGAAAAAATAAATAGGATTGACAGACCCTTAATCATGCTAACAAAAAGAAGAAGAGAGAGAACCCAAATTACTAGCATATGAGATGAAAAAAGCAATATTACAACAGACACTAAAGAAATACAGAAGATAATTAGAAATTATTTTGAAACCGTATACTCCAATAAAATAGAGAATAGCGAAGGCATTGATAAATTCCTTAAGTCATATGATCTGTCCAAATTGAGTCAGGAAGGTATACACAACATAAACAGACCAATATCATGTGAAGAAATAGAAGAAGCAATCAAAAGATTACCAATCAAAAAAGCCCAGGACCGGACGGATATACTGCAGAGTTTTACAAGGCCTTTAAAGAAGAACTAATACCAATACTCTTCAAACTATTTCAGGAAATAGAAAAAGAGGGAGTACTTACAAATTCATTTTATGAGGCCAATATCATCCTGATTCCAAAACCAGACAAAGACACTTCAAAGAAAGAAAATTTCAAACCAATATCTCTAATGAATATAGATGCAAAAATCCTCAATTTAATTCTGGCAAATCGGATACAAAAACATGTCAAAAAGATCGTACACCATGATCAAGTGGGTTTCACCCTGGGATGCAAGGCTGGTTCAACATACGAAAATCAATAAATGTAATCCACCACATCAATAGACTTAAAGATAAGAACCATATGATCATCTTGATAGATGCAGAAAAAGCTTTCGACAAAATACAGCATTCCTTTATGTTTAAAACACTAGAAAAACTAGGGATAACAGAACCTTCCTCAACATTGTAAAAGCTATCTACGCTAAGCCTCAGGCAACCATCATTCTAAATGGAGAAAAATTGAAGACATTCCCTCTAAAATATGGAACAAGACAGGGATGCCCTCTCTCACCACTTCTATTCAACATAGTTCTTGAAACACTAGCCAGAGCAATTAGACAGATGAAAGAAATTAAAGGCATAAATATAGGAAAATAAGAACTTAAACTAGCACTATTTCCTGATGATATGATCCTATACCTAGCAGATCTAAAAAGTTCTACCAAGAAACTTCTAGAACTAGTAAATGAATTCAGCAAAGTGGCAGGATATAAAATCAACACCCATGAATCAAAGGCTTTCCTGTATATCAGTGACAAATCCTCTGAAAGGGAAATGTGGAAACTATCCCATTCACAATATCCTCAAAAAAAAACAAACAAACAAACAAAAAAAAACCTTGGGAATCAACTTAACAAAAGAGGTGAAAGATCTATACAATGAAAACTATAGAACCCTAAAGAGAGAAATAGAAGAATACCTTAGAAGATGGAAAGATATACCTTGCTCATGGATGGGCAGAATTAATATTATTAAAATGGCCATATTACCAAAAGCACTCTACAGATTTAATGCGATTCTGATCAAAATCCCAATGGCATTCCTCACAGAAATAGAAAAAGCAATTATGAAATTCATCTGGAAAAATAAGAGACCCAGAATAGCTAAAGCAATTCTAAGCAGGAAGAGTGAAACACGTGGTATAGCTATACCAGACCTTAAACTATACTCCAGAGCAATAGTAACAAAACACCATGGTACTGGAACCAAAACAGGCTGGTAGACCAATGGTACAGAATAGAGGACACAGAGACCAACCAACAAAATTACAACTACCTTATATTAGACAAAGTTTTTAAAAGCATGCAATGGAGAAAGGATAGTATCTTCAACAAATGGTGCTGGGAGAACTGGAAATCCAAATGCAACAACATGAATTTGAATCCCTATCTCTCATTATGCACAAAAGTTAACTCAAAATGGATCAAGGGTCTAGGAATCAAACCAGAGACTTTGTGTCTAATAGAAGAAAAAGTAGGCCCTAACCTCCATCATGTGGGGTTAGGCCCCAAGTTCCTTAATAAGACGCCTATAGCACAAGATTTAAAACCAAGAATCAACAAATGGGACGAAGTCAAACTAAAAAGTTTTTTTTTTTTCTCAGCAAGAGAAATAATATGTGAAGTTAATAGGGAGCCTACATCCTGGGAACAAATTTTTACCCTTTTTACCCCTCACACATCAGTTAGAGCTCTAATCTCTAGGATATACAAAGAACTCAAAAAGTTAAACAACAAAAAAACCAAATAACCCAATCAACAAATGGGCCAAGGACCTGAACAGACACTTCTCAGAAGAGAATATACAATCAATCAACAAATACATGAAAAAAATGCTCACCACCACTAGCAATCAGAGAAATGCAAATTAAAACTACTCTAAGATACCATCTCACTCCAGTAAAAAATGGTAGCCATTATGAAGTCAGACAACAAGTGCTGGTGAGGATGCAGGGAAAAATGTACACTCATATATTGCTGGTGGGGCTGCACTTTGGTGCAGCAAATTTGGAAAGCAGTGTGGAGATTCCTTGTAAAACTGGGAATGGAACCACCATTTGACCCAGCTATTCCTCTTCTTGGACTATACTCAAAGGACTTAAAAATGGCATACTACAGGGACACAGCCACATCAATGTTTATAGCAGCACAATTCACAATAGCTAGACTGTGGAGCCAACCTAGATGCCCTTCAATGGATGAATGGATAAAAAAAACACACAATATTTATATTTACACACAATATTCCATTTTGTATAAATATTTCATTTATACATAATGGAATATTACTCAGCACTAAAAAAATAACAAGATCATGGCATTTGCAGGGGAATGGATGGCATTAGAGCAGATTATGCTAAGTGAAGTTAGCCAATCCCTAAAAAACAAATGCCAAATGTCTTTTCTGATATAAGGGAGGTGACTCAAAAGGGGGTAGGGAGGAAGAGCATGAGAAGAAAATTACCTCTAGATAGGGAAGAGAGGTGGGAGGGAAAGGGAGGGAGAATGGGAATTGCATGGAAGAGGGAAGGAGACCCCCTTAGTTATACAGAATACAGGTATGAAGATGTGAGGGAAGAAAAAAGAAGTGGGCCACATTAGATTGGGTAGAAAGAAGTGATGGTAGGGGAGGGAAGAGGCAGGGGGGGAATGGAAGGACAGCAGAATAAAATAGACATTATTATTGCTGTGGGTATATATATGACTGCATGACCAGTGTAATTCTGCAACCTGTACACTCAGAAAATTGAGAAATTATATCCCATCTGATTCAAATGTAATAAATAAATAAATAAATACCATATAAAAAACATATGTGCACCATAATCAAGTGGGATTCATCCCAGGGATGCAAGGTTGGTTCAATATACAGAAATCAAAAAACGTAATTCATCACATCAATAGACTTAAAGATAAGAATCATATGATCATCTCAATAGACATAGAAAATGCATTTTACAATATATAGCACCCCTTTATGTTCAAAACACTAGAAAAACTAGGGATAACAGGAAAACATGTCAACATCGTAAAGGCCATCTATGCTAAGTCTCAGGCAAACATCATTCTAAAAGGAGAAAAATTAAAGACATTCTCTCTAAAAACTGGAACAGGACAGGGATGTCCTCTTTCACCACTTCTGTTTAACATAATTATTGAAACACTGGCCAGAGCAATTAAACAGACAAGAGAAATTAAAGGGATACACATAGGAGAAGAAAAACTCAAATTGGCACTATTTGCTGATGATATGATTCTATAACTAGAAGACCCTAAAAGTTCCACCATAAAACTTCTACAACTAGTAAATGAATTCAGCAAAGTAGCAGGATATAAAATCAACACCTATAAATCAAAGGCATTTCTGTATATCAGTGACAAATCCTCAGAAAGGGAAATGAGGAAAACTACCCCGTTCACAATATCCTCAAAAAATAAAACTTGGGAATACATTTAACAAAAGAGGTTAAAGATCTCCACAATGAAAACTACAGAACCCTACAGAGAGAAATCAAAGAAGACCTTACAAGATGGAATGATCTACCTTACTCTTGGATAGGCAGAATTAATATTATCAAAATGACCATACTACCAAAAGCACTATATAGATTTAATGCAATTGTGATCAAAATCCCAAAGAAATTCCTCATAGAAATAGAAAAAGCAATCATGAAATTCATCTGGAAAAATAAGAGACCCAGAATAGCTAAAGCACCCTTAGCAAGAAGAGTGTAGCAGGTGGTATCACTATACCAGACATTAAGCTATACTACAGAGCAATAGTAACAAAACAGCATGGTATTGGCAGAATAGAGGACACAGAGACTAACTCACAAAATTACAACTACCTTATATTAGACAAAGGTGCCAAAAATATGCACTGGAGAAAAGATAGCATCTTCAACAAATGGTGCTGGGAAAACTGGAAATCCATATGCAACAGAATGAAATTAAACCCCTATCTCTCACCATGTACAAAACTTAACTCAAAATGGATCAAGGAACTAGGAATTACACCAGAGACTCTGCATCTAATAAAGAAAAAGTAGGCCCTCTTCTTCATCATTTGAGATTAGGCCCCAACTTCTTAATAAGACTCCTATAGTGCAAGAATTAAAACCAAGAATCAATAAATGGGATGGAATCAAACTAAAACATTTCTTCTCACCAAAAGAAACAATCTGAAGGTGAACAGACAGCCCACAGCCTGGGAGCAAATTTTTACCCCTCACGCATCAGATAGAGCACTAATCTCTTGGATACATAAAGAACTCAAAAAGATAAGCACCAAAATAATAATGATAATAATAATAATAATAATAATAATAATAATAATAATGACAAATAAGGCAATCAACAAATGGGCCAAGGACTTGAACAGACACTTCTCAGAAGAGTATATACAATCAATCAACAAATATATGAAAAAAATGCTTATCCTTGCAACCAGAGAAATGCAAATCAAAAGTACTCTAAGATTTCATCTCACTCCGGTCAGAATGGCAGCTATTATGAAGACAAATAACAATAAGTGTTGGGGAGGATGTGAGGTAAAAGATACACTCATACATTGCTGGTGGGACTAAAAATTGATGCAACCAATATAGAAAGCAATATGGAGATTCCTTGGAAATCTGGGAATGGAACCACCATTTGACCCAGCTATCCCTCTCCTCAGATTATACCCAAAGGACTTAAAAACAGCATACTACAGGGACACAGCCACATCAATGTTTGTAGCAGCACAATTCACAATACATAAACTGTGGAACCAACCTAGATATCATTCAGTGGATGAATGGATGAAAAAAATGTGGCATATATATACAATGGAATTTTACTCAGCATTAAAAAGAACAAAATCATGGCATTTGAAGGTAAATGGATGGCATTGGAGAAGATAATGCTAAGTGAAGTTAGCCAATTCCCCCCCAAAAAATGCCAAATGTTTTCTCTGATACAAGGAGGCTGACTCATAGTGAGATAAGGAGGGAGAGCATTGGAGGATTAGATGAATTCTAGATAGGGAAGAGAGGTTGGAGGGAAAAGGAGGGGGCAGGGGATTAGCAAGGATGGTGGAATACGATGGACATCATTATCCAAAGTACATGTATGAAGACTTGAATTGGGTGTCAATATACTTTATATAGGAACAGAGATATGAAAAAATTGTGGTTATATATGTGTATTAAAAATTGTAATGCAAAAAAACACAAAGTACATGTATAAAGGAATGAATTGTTGTGAACATACTTTATATACAGAGATATGAAAAATTATACTCTATATGTGTAATAAGAATTGTAATGCATTCCACTGCTGTTGTGTATTTAAAAAAAATAAAATCAATAAAATATTTTAAAAAAAGAACTCAGAGAACTTAACACCAATAATAATAATAATAATAACCCAATCAATAATGGTTCAAGGGACTGAACAGACACTTCTAAGTAGGTGATATACAACAATCAACAAATATACAAAAAATGTTGAACATCTCCAGTAATTAGAGAAATGTAAATCAAAACTACTCTAAGATTTCATCTCACTCCAGTCAGAATGGTGGCCACTAAGAAGACAAACAACAATAAGTATTGGTGAGGATATGGGGGAAAAGGCACACTCATTCACTGCTGGTGGGACTCCAAATTGGTGCAGACAATATGGAAAGCAGTATGGAGATTCCTTACAAAACTGGGAATGGAACCACCATTTGACCCAGCTATACCACTCCTTGGTCTATACCCAAAGGACTTAAAATCAGCATACTACAGGGACACAGCCACATCAATGTTTATAGCAGCACAATTCACAATAGCTAAACTGTGGAACCAAACTAGATGCCTACATAAGATGAATGGATAAAGAAAAATGTGGTATATATAAACAGTGGAATACTACTCATCATTCAAAGAGAATAAAATCATGGCATTTTCAGGTAAATTAATGGAATTGTAGAAAATAATACTAAGGTAACTTAGCCAATACCAAAAAACAAATACCAAATGTTTTCTCTGATTTGAGAATGCTGATTCATAATAAAGTGGTGGGGGCCCTGGGAGGATTAGATGAACTCTAGATAGGGCAAAGGGGAAAAGTAGAAGGAGTGGAGGAGAGTAGGATTGGGGGTAGCAAAGACAGTGGAATGAGATGGACATCATTACCCTAAGTGCTTGTATGAAGAGATGTATGGTGTAACTCTATGTGGTGTAGAGTCACACCATATGAGAGATATGAAAAATTGTACTCTATATGTGTAATATGAATTGTAATGCATTCTGCTGTCATATATAACAAATTAAAAACAGTGAAAAAATCAAACAAAACTACAACAATAACAATAACAAAAACTATCTTATGAGGAAAGTGTCCTCACCTGACATCAAATCTAGCAGTGCTATCATCTTTGACTTCCCATGTCCCAGAAATGTGAGAAATAATTGTCTATTATTTAAATATTACTAAATTCTTGTGTTCTTATAGCCTGAACTGACCAAGGCAAAAATTGGTACCAGAAGTGGGATGTAGCTGTCAACAATATCTAAAACTATGGAAATAGTTTTGGAGAGAGGTCATGGCAGAAATACTTTGGAAGTGAACAGGAAAAAATTTCCATTATGCCAGTTGGCAATTCTGGGGAGGGCTCTAAAGGAAAGTAGAACTGTAAGGAAGCTTCAATATAGAGAGAGTTAAAATGGAAGGCAATAATCACAATGCTGGTAGAATTAGGAAGAGTAAAACCTATTTCGATGAGGAAGCAGGTAGCGATGAATAATGTGTTACTGGGAACCCTAGTAAAGAAAGTCCTTGTTAAAATGGTGAATGCCTTGGATGAATGGAGTTTCTGTTGTATCCATTTCATTGTTTTATAGAAACAGAACATAAGGGCAATGAACTAAGGCTTTAGGTAGTGTAAACTGCCGAGCAATATGCTGTGAGTGTAGCTTCCATTCTGACAATTTGTAGTTAATGTGGGAAAAGAGAAAATTGATGACAGAATTTACCATGTCAAGAGAAGTGGAACTTTAGGAGTTGAGAGTTTCTTAACCTGTGAAAACTGACAAAGATCGAGAGAGAGAGAGAGAGAGAGAGAGAGAGAGAGAGAGAGAGAGAGAGAGCACCAAGAGTTTGATGAGCAAACTTCCTTTGATAAGAACATAAATATGGAGAGAAGAAAGACAGATGCTCTTTGTGAAGACAATGGGCAAATTACCCCAATTGTATTTCATAGTCCTTTAGTGCTATAAACTCCATCTCAAATAATCAGAGCTACCTGGCAAATAATAATAATCCAAGCAACCTAGAATATGAAGAGACCAAGAAAAAGAAAATCTTAGCTTGAACCAGAGTGTTGGGGAAGAGATTATGTAAGTGGTCATATTGGGGTTTATTTTTAAGGGAAAGCCAAATCCACTTGGATATGAACAATGTCATGGGGAGTGAGGTATCAAAAATTATTCTTATGTTGATAAATAATTGGGTGAAACAACTCTCATTAATGGAGAAAGAGTTGGGAAATATTATGAGCTCTATATTTGTTGCCCTCCTCAATTACCTCATTTGAATCTCCAAACCCCGTACTTCAAAATATGACCATCTTTGGAGGTAAGGCCATGAAAGAGGGTTGAAGTATGATAATGGGGCTCTTAGTATAGGACCCTCTTAAACATAGTACTCTGACAGGTATCCTCACAGGAAGGCACTATGAATATTTTTAATGATCCCAGGGATGCATGTGCACAGAGGAAGCCCTGTTATGCAATAGCAGTAGGTGAAGCTCTGAAAGCCAAGGAGAGTGGCCTCTAAAGAATCCAAGTCAGCTCTTACCTTTACCTAAGAGGTCTAGCCACAAAACTGAATGAAAACAAATTTCTCTTGTATATGCCATACTAACCATGGGTATTTTGGCAGATATAGCAGATATGGGGGAAAGCAGGATGGGGAAATTAAGAAATGTACTGGTGGCCATAAAACTTCTAGAACCAGTAAATGAATTCAGCAAAGTAGCAGGATATAAAAATCAACACCCATAAATCAAAGGCATTTCTGTATATCAGTGACAAAGCCTCTGAGAGGAAATGAAAAAACTACCCCATTCACAATAACCTCAAAAAAGATACTTGGGAATCAACTTAACAAAAGAGAGGAAAGATCTAATCAATGAAAACTATAGAACCCTAAAGAGAGAAATCAAAGAAGACCTTAGAAGATGGAAAGGTCTACCTTGCTCTTGGACAGGCAGAATTAATATTATCAAAATGACCATATTACCAAAAGCACTATACAGATTTAATGCAATTGTGATCAAAATCCCAATGGCATTCCTCATAGAAATAGAAAAAGCAATCATGAAATTCATCTGGAAAAATAAGAGACCCAGAATAGCTAAAGCAATCCTTAGAAGGAAGAATGAAGCAGGTGGCATCACTATACCAGACCTTAAACTATACTACAGGGCAATAGTAACAAAAACAGCATGGTATTGGCACCAAAACAGACTGGTAGACCAATGGTACAGAATAGAGAGCAAAGAGACTAGCCCACAAAATTATAATTATCTTATATTAGACAAAGGTGCCAAAAACATGCACTGGAGAAAAGATAGCATCTTCAACAAATGGTGCTGTGAAAAACTGGAAATCCATACAAAACAAAATGAAATTAAACCCCTATCTCTCACCATGCACAAAACTTAACTCAAAATGGATCAAGGTCCTAAGAATTAAACCAGAGACTCTGCGTCTCATAGAGGAAAAAGTAGGTCCTAATCTTCATCATGTGGCATTAGGCCCCAACTTCCTCAATAAGACTCCTATAGCACAAGAATTAAAACCAAGAATCAATAAATGGAATGGAATCAAATTAAAACATTTCTTCTCATCAAAAGAAACAATTTTCAGGTGAACAGAGAGCCCACATCCTGGGAACAAATTTTTATCCCTCACACATCAGAAAGAGCACTAATCTCTTGGATACATAAAGAACTCAAAAAGCTAAGCACCAAAAAAACCAAATAACCCAATCAACAAATGGGCCAAGGACTTGAACAGACATTTCTCAGAAGAGGATATAAAATCAATCAACAAATACATGAAAAAATGCTCATTCTCTCTAGCAATCAGAGAAATGAAAATCAAAACTACTCTAAGATATCTCACTCCAGTCATAATGGCAGCTATTATGAAGACAAACAACAATAACTGTTGGTGAGAATGTGAGGGAAAATGTACACTCATTCATTGCTGGTGGGACTGCAAATTAGTGCAGCCATTATGGAAAGCAGTATAGAGATTCCTTGGAAATCTGGGAATGGAGCCACCATTTGAACCAGCTATCCCTCTCCTCAGTCTATACCCAAAGGACTTAAAAACAGCATACTAAAGGGACAAAGCCACATCAATGTTCATAGCAGCACAATTCACAATACCTAAACTGTGGAGCCAACCTAGATGTCCTTCAGTGGATGAAGAGATTTTTTAAAATGTGGCATATATACACAATGCAATTTTACTTAGCATTAAAAGACAATAAAATCATGGTATTTGCAGGTAAATGGATGGAGTTGGAGAAGATAATGCTAAGTGAAGTTAGCCAATCCCCCCCCCCCCAAAAAAAAAAAAAAAAACAAATGCCGAATATTTTCTCTGATATAAGGAGGCTGACTCCTAGTGGGGTGGGGTGGGGCGGAGCATGGCAGGAATAGATGAATTCTAGATAGGGAAGAGGGGTGGGAGGGGGCAGGGGATTAGCAAGAATGGTGGAATGTGATGGACATCAATATCCAAAGTACATGTATGAAGACACAAATTTGGTGTCAACATACTTCATGTACAGAGATATGAAAAATTGTGGTGTATATGTGTAATAAGAATTGTAATGCAAAAAATATATATGTATAAAGACAGGAATTGGAGTGAAGACACTTTATATACAAATATAGGAAAAATTGTGCTCTATATGTGTTATAAGTTTTGCAATGCATTCAGCTGTCGTGTATTAAAAAAAATAAAATCAATTAAAAAAAAAGAAATGTACCGGTGGCATGTTAAGTGTAAGGTACATAATCCATTCAGGAGCATTGCCTGGGGAGGTCAATCCACCCAAAGTTTCATAAGCTGCCTGTTGTAGCCTTGCTCATGCTTCAACCCCACCCTTCTGACAGTCTTCCCTGTGAGCTGTTCCGAGGTCTTGGTTGCTTGTATCTGATGAGTGCACAGGTGGTATTTTTCTTTCATGACACACTAATCTCATGAATGCTTTGCTGACACCAGGGAAGGTCAGGTAAAGGGCCCCAGCTGAGTGATATTTGGAAAAATCACCTGCCCTGTGCCAGGACCCACTAGGCCATCAACAAGGATGCCTGCCACAAAGACATCCACATCAGCAGCAGCCCGCTCAGGGTGAGAATGTTTTCCTACACTACCCCCTGGTCCTTCTCTGTCACCTTGATTTCCCAGCTGAAGATCAACCACCAGCCACGATGAACACCACTGTCTTTTAGCATTCCCTCTCATGAAGTGTCTTCAGAAACAAGAGACTCTCATGGGAACATACAGAGGGACCTGCCAGGAAGAAGTGACCACTCTCTGACTTTCATAGGCCCATAAGCATTCAGGACTGTTCGCTATTCAAATCAACAGAGAACAACTGACAACTGCATTTGTATTCCCTTTCAGAATACATACATGAGCATGCCAGGGGGAAAAAAATCATCAGCCTACTCACCTGGCAAGGGTCAAGTGTCTGCAGCAAACCCCAATGTGTAGGAGGCCTTCCCTCAGTAATCTCTGCACTCCTGTAGAAAGGGCCAGAAAAGAAATCCTTGCTCAAAACAGAGGACCCCATCATCCATGCTGGACAAGGGGATCAGTGCTGGATTTCATTTGTGTGGCCTTCCCTGTTTTACCTCAAACCAATCTCTCCTCTAATTACCACCAACCAAGACAAAACCCAATAATCACCCAAGACTTACGGAATACAATGATGACACAGCTGGGTATTCTGGTCAATGCAGGTTTTCCATGAAAGAGTGATCAGGCCATTACTAGATGGAACAGAGTGGATAGCAACTGAATAGACATCAAGCAATGCCATACCCGGAGAAAACCTACTGGAGCATAATTATCTCCAGTTGGAAATAAAACATAAAACAAATCTCATGCAGGATAGACTAGAACCTGATTTGTTATTCAAAAGCATTCTGCTATAATGGCAAAGGGAATGGCAAGATATCAAATAATAAATATAGGTTTGATTAATATTCAGAACACAAAATATCCACTCTCAGATTCAGAAAAAGAGTAGGAGGACTGCCAGACACAATATTGCAAAAAACATTCTTTACTGAAGACCAACAGGAGAATGCAGCACAGAATGTGACTGTGAAAGAAACACGAATGCAATGCAGTTGGGAGGCTGAGTGAGCAGCAGATTGCATTATTCAAATCCATAATTTTTGGTATTAGGAATTTATCACAGAAGCACTTTACCACTAGGTCACCTCTCCTGTCCTTTTTTATTTTTTAAACAGTATCTTGCTAAGCTGCTTTGGGATTGCTAAATTGCAGAGGCTGCCTCCAACCTGGAATCACCCCAACTCAGCTTCCTAAATTGCTGTGTTGACAGGCATGGGCCACAGTTCTGGCAAAATTATGCCAAATTTGTAATGGGTGTGATAGCAATGTTTCCTAGAAGAAATGAAGCTGAAAAGACATGTTCTAGAACACTATGAAAAAGGGGAGGCACCAAAGAGAATGTGAGGCCCAAAACAGCTTGTTTCATCCAGGAACTGGCTATTCATGTGCCATGCTATGAAAATACATGGGGTTTTAAGGCCAGATTGATTTACTAACTCAGAGATATCGCTAAGAAGAGAATGTTTTAGCCATCTGATTCTACAATTCCTGATTAGGGCCAGAACAACTGAATGCTGGGTAATCTTTCTGACTCTGTGAAAACTGTCAGAGAAACATAGTAGTGGTTTAGGACATGTATGGTGTCCAAAAGGATTACAGAGTTGAACAGAAATGGTCTGGATTTCACCAAGTGAAAGGAGGGAAGGAGATGAGTAGACTTCAGAATTCTTAGAACAAGGGTAAGGACACTTATGTCCTCATTCCACATCCAATATATCAATTATATTTTATTTAAAGTCTAAGGGGATGACCATAAACAATTTTTGGCCAGAGGAATGATAAGGTAAGTTTGGATTTGTAGGCTGACCTGTGTGTGCTGTGTAGGACAGAATGGTAAGACTGAATGAGGTAGTCCAGTTGTGAAGACATTATCATAATCAAGGTAGAAGTGAGTTGTGGCAATCTCGCTGTATAGTGACACAGGACAGAATAAAGAGGTATACACACATCCGAGATGCCTCAGAAATGGAGAATTGTATAATAATTTGACTTTCTCCATATAAAAAGATAGAAATATTAGGGCCCTATTTTCACATTTTATACTCAACTACAACTATTTTAATATGTCCTGAATAGTGTATGTGACCCATGACAAAACATCTGCTGCTGGTTTCCCCTCTCAAGAAAGCATGTGAATATAAGCAAAACATGTAAAAAATGTATAATAATGATAAAATGGGATTTTGAAATTCCCAGAATACTTAACAAATATTAGGAGCAAGGTTTGAAGAATTCTAGGGATGACAAAATTTTGGTTTAGTTTTTTTATTATATTATTTTTTTAGTATCAAGCACATTTTTGAGACTCAGCATGGCAACCACCAGCCATTCCATTATAGTCTCCTATGCTGCCCACAGAATCACGTAGAATGACTGACAAGTTCACTTAGGGGGTGCACAGGTTGTGGTTGGAAGTCACCTTTCCCTATAGGAGGCTCAGTTTCATCTGTGAGATTGAGGACTAACTTTTCACTTCATCGTGTGCTTCATTTCTTAGAGTTTATAGCTATGAACACTCTTCCTCCTCCATGGAATCAGTTAAGATCCAATTCATCCTCAACTTTCTTTTTGTTTTCCTCAGGAATTTTTCAATTTTACAAAATTCATGTTGTCATCACTTTTATTTTTGCATGCTAGTTCTCCCAAAGATATACATGAACTTTCCCCAACCTAAATTCTGCAGGTGCATGACCACCAACTTGAATAACAGGGAGCCCTGGCTTTCCTCACAAGACTAAGTCATCTGCTCCCCCAGGGAGAAAGGACTGTGGAGAGATGATTCATGAATGGGAAGGGCCCTTATTCTGGCTCTTCCCTGGTGCTGAGAGTCACTCAGCAGCTTCATTTTTCCTCGGTAGGCCTCTCTAGCACTGCAGAGTTTCAGGACAAAATGAGCCCAAGTAAGCATCTGGATTCTTTTTCTCTGTTTTCCTCTGTTCTGCTGTGTCCTGGTAACTGACAAAAACTTCCACAGCTGTTTAGTGAATCTTGCAGGTCATCACTTATTTTTCTCTTCTCTGTCTTAGTATTTTTCCATGGGGACCTTGGGCCCTGACAAACTCATCTGTTGTTTCAATACAGGGCTCAGGTGAAAAGACTTGAATTCATGCTCAGCACTTATTACTGTGTCTCAAAACATAACTGACATTCTTAATACTTTTATTTTGTAACTCTTCTGTCTCAGATGGTTAGGTGATCAAAACATTTTTGTTGTTGTTTTTAAAACTTAAGGACAGCCAATTGTTCTTGGAACTGAATGTGAGATATTCCATATGAGAGTAAACTGATAAAGGAGTTCTTCATGAGGAAGGAGAGGCCGTGAGGAAGGTTGGAAGCTGAGAATAACATTCAGGGAAAAAGGGTCTATGTGACAAGATCAGAGAGATAAATAGTAAGGAGTTTTCCACCACTAAGCTCATCTATTCTTGGGCTGTACCCAAACAGATAGTGACGAGCAAAGCCAGATCTACCAGCAGCAGCCTCAACGATATCATAATGGAGGATTCAGACCTAGACCTCCTGCTGGTTACAGAAACCAACAAGAAGGTTCTCAGCAAGGACCACCTCAACAAGGAGGCCAGCAGCAGCAACCAAATGGTCCCCCTTGTCCTGGTAACCATCAGAGACCACCTCAACAAGGAGGTCAGCAACACCAACCCGATGGTCCCCCTTGTCCTGGAAACCAGCAAGGACCATCCAACAAGGAGGTCAGCAGCAACAGCAGCAGCAGCAACCAAATGCCCCCCCCCATCCTGGTAACCAGAAGGGACCACCCCAGCAAGGAGGCCAGCAGCAGCAGAGCAACAAATGCCCCCCCCCTCGTCCTGGAAACCATCAGGGACCACCTCAACAAGGAGGCCAGCAGCAACAACCCAAAGGGCCCCCCTTGTCCTGAAAACCGGCAGGAACCACCCCAACAAGGAGAACAGTACTAACAGCAGCAGCAGCAGCCAAATGGCCCCTTTCATCCTGAAAACCAACAATGACCACCCCAATCACAAGGTAATCATGAGCATACTCCTTCATTTCATCCCATCTGGTAAAGGAACCACCACCCTCCTCTGAGGGTAGACTACAAAGACCTTCCATCTTCTATCATCCCAGTAAATCTAAATTCAAAGACACCTAAGATTCTAATTCACTCCTCAGATAGGACACTAACACAGAGTGCAGTGTTCCAGAAAATCAATTGGTAAAATAGGGAATATTTGCAGTCATGGAATCTCTTTCTAAATGTTTCTCTGCTGTAGAGAATGCCAATATTTTAAGTTCTTACTCCAAAGTAATTATGATTTTAAGGAGCATTGCCCTCTATTTTGCTTTCTCTCACTGATTATATTCTTGACTTCATTCAAGTTGGTTTAAGCAAGCAGAGCATGATTCTTTCTTTTGTCCTCTGCCTCTTTGTTCAGACTCAATGGCTTCTCATCTCATATATCCTCCTGATGACTCTTAGCTTAGTTCTATGTCATATCACAGCTCTCACGTTCAGTACTCCTTTCAAATAATATTCAGTCTCTGATACTAATTTTTATCTAGATTTTAAAGTGCTCACTTTTAAATGAATCAATGCTCATGCAAAAATAAAATTGGTCTAAATGGAGAGAAAGGTATGAAGCTATTTTTAAAAGACATTTCATTCTACCTTCCCCATATCCCTCACCAAAAGCCACAGTATAATTTCTTTATGAAATCTTTTTAGAAACATTATGAACATATAAGTACATCATACTTTTTCCTACAACTGATGACAAAAATGATATGCATATCTGTATGTTGCTCATTTCAAATGACATATTCTTTAATATTTCTTTTCTAATATGTTTATTTAGATGTATAGATAGTTTCTTTATTCCTTTTTTTCCATTCTTCCTTCCTTCTATTTTCTTTCTCTCTTCCTTTTTCTGATTCTATTCTTTCTGCTCTTCCTTTCCTTATTTCATTATATCTATCTCCTTCTCAATTTTTTACTTTCTTCCACATTTAATATTCTTGCAATTGTATCATTTTCCAGTGTGTAACTTTGTCATACTTTTGAATCAAATATTGCTTATACACTTTGAGCCTGTTTCAATTTCACTATTATAAATATATTTGTAGTGACTATTTTTGTAGACACAGAATTGACCATTTTCAATAGAAATCAAAAGACAACCTAAGAATAATTATCACTGCCTCATATTCCAAGCAAACTTGGTAGCCTCTAAATGTGTTCAGGTGCCTAACAAGAAAGAATAATGAGATTAGGAGGGAAAAGGGGGAAGGACAAAGGGAAAAGAAAGAGGAGGTGGGCTGTCACCTGCCTCACTTCACTGATACCAACAAGTGATGATCAGTCTCCCGCCATATCAGTTCTCCCCTGAAATTTTCCATTCTTGTTTCAGACAGCAAAAGAGAAGATGTTGCCCTTTGGAGTGTTACGCTGTTGGAATAATTCAGTCATAAAAGTGTCTTTAATCTGCAAATAAAACAATCAGCATGTCATTTCTGATTTCTGTCCTCTTTTGGGGGGCTGGAAGGTCTGGAATTTGGAGACTATGGACACAATGTATGGACAACTAGGACCCCTTCCCATGGGTGCTTCCACCCAGCTTCCCACCTCCTTTAACCACAAGCCAGCTGCCAGGCAAAAGATTTATTGTTTCCTGTCTGCCTTGGATTCTATAGAAAAAATACATTTTTAAAAATGTATTTTTAAAATATATATAACAAATTTAGGAATGTACACAGGCTGAAAAATCCTTAATATGTCCAAAATAATTCAATCAAGTATTTTTGGACCTGAATGTGTTTGTAGTTTGCCTCTTCCTTGAACCCTGTCTTCTCTTTCCCTCTATTTTATCATTACTCATTTGTGATCTATGCCTTCCACCTTTTGTTATTCAAATAAAGAATGTTGAATTTCACACAAGACACACCCTGAGGGTTTTAAGGAGTAGGAAATTTGGAGTCCTTCAGATTTGATTTTATGCTTCTATTCTTCCTTAGAAGTTTTTGACACCCAATAAGCTGATATGGTACTCAAAATGATAAGTGATAACATCATATAAGATCATGTTAGGTTTGCAGAAATTTTGTACAATTTATGAGATACTTATTAATCATTTTATCCATGTGACTCAGTAAACATGAGGCAAATTTAGGAAATCCTAAAATTTCCAGGCAAATTTTAAAAATTGAAATTTTAATTAGGTTAATATCTCTCTTTTAATTAGGAGAGAAAGTAAATTCTTTGGGGATATTCCAAGACCCTCTGGAAAAATGGTGGGGGATCCAACATGGCGGCGAGAGGGGAGGCAGCGCTTTCAGTACCTCCTCAACAAAGGGGTCAGAGAGACGCATGGATACGCTTAGATTTGACCTGCTGAGAAACTCCTAGCAAAATTCCACTAAAGAGAGACCGGCCGGGAATTGGAAGGATTTTTGGAGGTGACAGTCTGCGCTAGACGAGTGAATCTCCGCCACGCAGCGCAGAGGTCCAGACCCGCCAGCCGCTGCCCGCGCGACTCGGCGACTGTCGGCTGCCTGCACGCGGCCCCCGCGTCAGGGCGGATAGCCTCCAAGGCGCAGCGCAGCAGGAGCGGTGCAGGGACTCTAGGAAGAGGTCTCTTGCCAAGCCTTCATGAAATAGAAAACCGGGAGCTGAAACCAACCAGAGACAGACCAGTCCCACCCCTCCCTTCGGACACTCCGGCAAGGAGCCTGGGGCCCGCCATAGCAGAGTGGTGACATCACCAGAGTTCCGCAGACAGAATTCCTTCCCAACGGAATCCACATTAGCAGGATTGAGAGACTCCCAGGAGCCACCGTACAGGGATTTCTGTCAGCACATAGAGGGCAGAAGCTCAGCTCAGAGGGCACAGCTCCGCCTATTGGAAGAGAAGAAAATGGGATTCAGCCATAGAACAGGGGATGCCAGCATGGCAGAGATCTGATGTCATCGGAGAGCGGCCGAGGAGAAAACTTCATCGGTGCCAGCGGCGACGGAAACAGTTGGTCCCCTGGTAGGGAGGGTGAGTCACAGATACCCAAGTCTCTCTCGCTTTGTCATCGAGCCAGAGGCGAGGAGAGGGGCCGCCGCCCGTGCCCGCAAGGTAGGAAGACCTGCGACCAACCTGCAGATCAGGCCCAGCGGTCTGCAGGTGTGGTAGGAGGGACAGGGCAGAGCCACTGCCAGCGCCGGCAAGGTAAGCAGACCTGCGACAGACCGGTGGATCAGGCCCAGCGGCCTGCCAGCGTGGTACACACTTCACCCCAACTGGAGTAGGGGCAGAGCAGAGCCTTAGCCCGTGCCCAGATCAGGCCCAGCGGCTCGCCTGTGTGGTGGTCAAGTGACCCCAATTGGAGTGGGGGCGGAGCGGAACTGCCACCCGTGCCCGCAAGGTGGGCAGACCGGTGACTAACCTGCAGATCAGGCCTAGCGGTCCCCGGGTGTGGTAGGAGGGGCAGGGCAGAGACTTCGCCCCCACCTGCAAGGTAGGCAGACCTGCGACAGAACAGCGGATCAGGCCCAGGGGTCCGCGGGCGTGGTAGACATCTCACACCAATTGGAGGAGGGGCAGAGCAGAGCCCCCGCCCGCACCTGCAAGGGAGAATTTTAAACTATACAAGAGCAATATAAATATATACGGGGGGGAAAAAATTTCAAAAACACAACAGTTTCACCAAGAAGAAAGAAACGCAAGCAGTATGAAAAGACAAGGAAAGAAAGGACTACAAGCAATGCAGGTCAACTCAACTTTAGAAGAGGTAACAGCTGCAGCAGATGGAATGTCAGATAAAGAATTCAGGATATATATGCTTCAGATGATCTGCAGTATCAAGGAAGAAATTAGACAGCAAAATCAGACAATGAAAGATCACTTCGACAAGGAATTACACAAACAAATCCAGGAAGCAAAGGATCAACTATACAGGGAGATAGAGGTTATAAAAAACAAACAAACAGAAATCCTAGAAATGCAGGAAGCAATAAACCAACTTAAAAACTCAATTGAGAGTACTACCAGCAGAGTAGAACACTTAGAAGATAGAACATCAGACAATGAAGACAAAGTATTTCAACTTGAAAAGAACATAGACAGCTCAGCAAGACTGTTAAGAAACCATGAGCAGAACATCCAAGAAATATGGGATAACATTAAGAGACCAAACTTAAGAGTCATTGGGATACAGGAAGGTATAGAACTCCATACCAAAGGAATGAGCAATTTATTCAATGAAATAATATGAGAAAACTTCCCAGACTTGAAGAATGAGACAGAATCCCAAATTCTAGAAGCCTACAGGACACCGAATGTGCAAAATTATAAGAGATCCACACCTAGACACATTATAATGAAGATGCCCAACATACAGAATAAGGAGAGAATTTTAAAAGCTACAAGAGAAAGGAAGCAGATTACATTTAGGGGTAAGCCAATCAGGATAACAGCTGATCTTTCAACACAGACTCTGAAAGCTAGAAGATCCTGGAATAATATATTTCAAACACTGAAAGAAAATGGGTTCCAACCAAGAATTGTGTATCCAGCGAAATTAAGCTTCAGGATGGAAGATGAAATTAAAACCTTCCAATACAAACAAAAGTTAAAAGAATATGCAGCTAGAAAACCATCTCTTCAAAACATCCTCAGCAAAAGATTACAGGAAGAGGAAATGGAAAATAACAATGAAAACCAACAGTGGGAGGTAGGACAGTAAAGGGGGGGGAATAATCAAAGAGGAAAACAAACCATGTTTAGTAACAGAAATAAACAAATATGGCTGGAACAACAACCCATATCTCAATAATAACCCTAAATGTTAATGGCTTAAACTCACCAATTAAGAGACGCAGGCTAGTAGAATGGACCACAAAACAAGACCAACAATATGCTGCCTACAGGAGACGCATTTGATAGGAAAAGACATACATAGGCTGAAGGTGAAAGGTTGGGAAAAATCATATCACTCATATGGACTTCGGAAACAAGCAGGAGTGTCCATACTCATATCAAATAAAATAGATTTCAAGCCAAAGTTAATCAAAAGGGATAAAGAGGGACACTACATACTGCTCAAGGGAACCATACACCAACAAGACATAACAATCATAAATATATATGCCCCAAACAATGGTGCAGCTATGTTCATCAAACAAACTCTTCTCAAGTTCAAGAGTCTAATAGACCACCATACAATAATCATGGGAGACTTCAACACACCTCTCTCGCCACTGGACAGATCTTCCAAACAAAAGTTGAATAAGGAAACTATAGAACTCAATAACACAATTAATAACCTAGACTTAATTGACATATATAGAATATACCACCCAACATCAAGCAGTTACACTTTTTTCTCAGCAGCACATGGATCCTTCTCAAAAATAGATCATATATTATGTCACAGGGCAACGCTTAGACAATATAAAGGAGTAGAGATAATACCATGCATCCTATCTGATCATAATGGAATGAAACTGAAAATCAACGATAAAAGAAGGAAGGAAAAAGCATACATCACTTGGAGAATGAACAATAGGTTACTGAATGATCAATGGGTTATAGAAGACATCAAGGAGGAAATTAAAAAATTCTTAGAGATAAATGAAAACACAGACACAACATATCGGAATCTGTGGGACACATTGAAAGCAGTTCTAAGAGGAAAATTCATTGCTTGGAGTTCATTCCTTAAAAAAAGAAAAAACCAACAAATAAATGATCTCATGCTTCATCTCAAAATCCTAGAAAAAGAAGAGCAAAACAACAGCAAAAGAAGTAGAAGGCAAGAAATAATTAAAATCAGAGCTGAAATTAATGAAATCGAAACAAAAGAAACAATTGAAAAAATTGACAAAACTAAAAGTTGGTTCTTTGAAAAAATAAACAAAATCGACAGACCCTTAGCCATGCTAGTGAAGAGAAGAAGAGAGAGAACTCAAATTACTAGCATACGGGATGAAAAAGGCAATATCACAACAGACACTTCAGAAATACAGAAGATAATCAAAAATTATTTTGAATCCTTATACTCCAATAAATTAGAAGATAGTGAAGGCATCGATAAATTTCTGAAGTCATATGATCTGCCCAGATTGAGTCAGGAGGATATAGACAACCTAAACAGACCAATATCAATTGAGGAAATAGAAGAAACCATCAAAAGACTACCAACTAAGAAAAGCCCAGGACCGGATGGGTATACAGCAGAGTTTTACAAAACCTTTAAAGAGGAACTAATACCAATACTTTTCAAGCTACTTCGGGAAATAGAAAAAGAGGGAGAACTTCCAAATTCATTCTACGAGGCCAACATCACCCTGATACCTAAACCAGACAAAGACACTTCAAAGAAAGGAAACTTCAGACCAATATCTCTAATGAACCTAGATGCAAAAATCCTCAATAAAATTCTGGCGAATCGGATACAAAAACATATCAAAAAAATTGTGCACCATGATCAAGTAGGATTCATCCCTGGGATGGAAGGCTGGTTCAATATACGGAAATCAATAAATGTTATTCACCACATCAATAGACTTAAAAATAAGAACCATATGATCATCTCGATAGATGCGGAAAAAGCATTCGACACAGTACAGCATCCCTTTATGTTCAAAACTCTAGAAAAACTAGGGATAACAGGAACATACCTCAATATTGTAAAAGCAATCTATGCTAAGCCTCAGGCTAGCATCATTCTGAATGGAGAAAAATGGAAGGCATTCCCTCTAAAATCTGGTACAAGACAGGGATGCCCTCTCTCACCACTTCTGTTCAACATAGTTCTCGAAACACTGGCCAGAGCAATTAGACAGATGAAAGAAATTAAAGGCATAAAAACAGGAAAAGAAGAACTTAAATTATCACTATTTGCAGATGATATGATTCTATACCTAGCAGACCCAAAAGGGTCTACAAAGAAACTATTAGAACTAATAAATGAATTCAGCAAAGTGGCAGGATATAAAATCAACACACATAAATCAAAGGCATTCCTGTATATCAGCGACGAATCCTCTGAAATGGAAATGAGGACAACCACTCCATTCACAATATCTTCAAAAAAAATAAAATACTTGGGAATCAACCTAACAAAAGAGGTGAAAGACTTATACAATGAAAACTACAGAACCCTAAAGAGAGAAATAGAAGAAGATCTTAGAAGATGGAAAAATATACCCTGTTCATGGATAGGCAGAACTAACATCATCAAAATGGCGATATTACCAAAAGTTCTCTATAGGTTTAATGCAATGCCAATCAAAATCCCAATGGCATTTCTTGTAGAAATAGAGAAAGCAATCATGAAATTCATATGGAAAAATAAACGACCCAGAATAGCAAAAACAATGCTAAGCAGGAAGTGTGAATCAGGTGGTATAGCGATACCAGACTTTAAACTATACTACAGAGCAATAGTAACAAAAACAGCATGGTACTGGTACCAAAACAGGCGGGTGGACCAATGGTACAGAATAGAGGACACAGAAACCAATCCACAAAACTACAACTATCTTATATTTGATAAAGGGGTAAAAGCATGCAATGGAGGAAGGATAGCATCTTCAACAAATGGTGCTGGGAAAACTGGAAATCCATATGCAACAAAATGAAACTGAATCCCTTTCTCTCGCCATGCACAAAAGTGAATTCAAAATGGATCAAGGAGCTTGATATCAAATCAGAGACACGGTGTCTGATAGAAGAAAAAGTTGGCTACGATCTATATTCAGTGGGGTCGGGCTCCAAATTCCTCAATAGGACACCCATAGCACAAAAGTTAATAACTAGAATCAACAAATGGGACTTACTCAAACTAAAAAGTTTTTTCTCAGCAAAAGAAACAATAAGAGAGGTAAATAGAGAGCCTACATCCTGGGAACAAATCTTTACTCCTCACACTTCAGACAGAGCCCTAATATCCAGAGTATACAAAGAACTCCAAAAATTAGACAATAAGATAACTAACAACCCAATCAACAAATGGGCCAAGGACCTGAACAGACACTTCTCAGAGGAGGACATACAATCAATCAACAGGTCACCGCTCCTGAGCAGCGAGCTCCGCAGGGCCACGCGTCCCCTTGCGCGGCGGCCACGAGCAGCGCACCGGCCCGCACTCCCAGTCGGCGCCCCGGCGGCGGCGCGGCCCATGCGGCTGGGGACGGAGGCCGGGAGCGGGTGGCGGGCTCGGCTTCTTGGAGGCCGGGGCCTGGGAGGTGAGGGGGCGGCGGCGCGCCCGCCCGCGCCGTGATTGGCCGCGCGCCGGCTGCGGCTGAGGCCCGGCGCCGGGCGGGGAGGACAGGCGGAGCCCCGGCTGCCAAGCCGGGAAGATGCTGCTGTCCCTGGTGCTCCACATGTACTCCATGCGCTACCTGCTGCCGAGAGTCGTGCTCCTGGGCTCTGCGCCCACCTACGTGCTGGCCTGGGGGGTCTGGCGGCTTCTGTCCGCCCTCCTGCCAGCCCGCATCTACCAGGCAGTGGACGACCGGCTGTACTGGGTCTACCAGAGCACGGTGCTCTTCTTCTTCGAGAACTACACCGGGGTGCAGATATTGCTATATGGAGATTTGCCAAAAAATAAAGAAAATATAATATATTTAGCAAATCATCAAAGCACAGTTGACTGGGTTGTTGCTGATATTCTGGCCATCCGGCAGAATGCTCTCGGACACGTGCGCTACGTGCTGAAGGATAGGCTCAAGTGGCTTCCATTATATGGGTGTTACTTTTCTCAGCATGGAGGGATCTATGTGAAGCGAAGTGCCAAATTTAACGAAAGAGACATGAGGAGGAATCTGCGGAGTTACGTGGACGCGGGGACCCCAATGTATCTTGTGATTTTTCCAGAGGGAACAAGGTATAATCCAGGACAGACAAAGCTCCTTTCGGCTAGCCAGACATTTGCTGTTCAACAAGGCCTTCCAGTATTAAAGTATGTGCTGACACCAAGAATAAAGGCAACTTATGTTGCTTTTGATTCTATGAAGAACTACTTAGATGCGATTTATGATGTTACAGTGGTTTACCAAGGGAAAGACAATAAAGGAGAGCGAGAAGAGTCACCGTCCATGACGGAATTTCTCTGCAAAGAATGTCCAACAATTCATATTCACATAGCTCGTATAGACAAGAAAGATGTCCCAGAAGAACAAGAGTATATGAGAAGATGGCTTCATGAGCGTTTTGAGATAAAAGATAAGTTGCTCATAGAATTCTTTGATTCACCGGATCCAGAAAGAAGAAACAAATTTCCTGGGAAATGTGTTCATTCCAAACTAAGTCTCAAGAAGACCTTGCCATCACTGTTGATCCTCAGTGGACTGACTGCTGGCACGCTGACCACGGAGGCGGGAAGGAAACTGTATGTGAACACGTGGCTCTATGGGACCCTGCTGGGCTGCCTGTGGGTCACCATCAGAGCATGAGCAGGGGGCACCCCAGCCACAAATGTGCTGCCTTGCCTCTCACCGTTGTGGCTGCCTAGTACGTCAACTTGTTTCCTGAGTTTAGTAAGAAGTGTAAATAAAGCCTTGTTGATTGAACATTGGATAAGATAGAGTTTGTGACTAAAGCCGATAAGCAGATGATCTTGGGCAAACATAAGGTGGTTTTTCAACGTTATTGCAGGAGCTGCTGGAAAGGTAAAAGCCAAGTGGAGCTTATGCTATTCTTTACACCTCCCACGAGCTAACGTCAGCTTCCGAAGATTATTAGCATTGTATAATTTGATGTCATTTTGTAATTTAGAGGGCTGTATTTTTTAACATTAATTTGCAGCATATTTCACTCTATTTGTTATTTTCAGTTTTTTTTTTACAACCTGACAACTCCAAACTCATCACTGTTTAGTATCTTGAAGCTAGCAATATTTGGCTTTTACTTACTTTGTGCAAGCCCATGAAAGAAACTGAATTTAAGTATGAATACGTTCAAGGAAAAGGGCAAGAAATGTTCATGGGGAAAGAAATTCTGTTCAGTGTTTTTTTTTTTTTTTTTTTTTTTTGTATTGCGATATTAGCTGATTTTACTTTGTATTTGAAAAATAATTAACATTTCTAATATTTATGCAAAACACTTAATTTGCATACCCTATACTCTGCACAAGAGAATACTGTATCAAATGTCAGAATGAACTTTAAGTTAAATTTGCAACTGATTCATTACAACAGAACTTGAATTTGCCCAGCTTTTGAAGATTTAAGCTACGCTATTAGTACTTCCCAACATCTGTGCCATAAGTGCTTGAAAACAAAATTGTTTCCTGTTATTTTTTATATCAGAGTAATTACTGTGAACTTTTGTCTGGATCTGGAGTCCCCAGGTCTTTGAGGTGGTCGGAGCCCACAAACATCACGACTCCATTGCTAGCATGTGCCTTTGGCCTCTTTTCTCTTTGATCTAGCCAACTGTTTGATTCAGAAACCATCTTTCTGCTATCATGGTAGCTGCACTGGGCCCTTCCTTCCTCCCGGACCCCTTCCTTCAGTGGTGCTGCTCCTAGCTTGCACAGTAGACCAGCAGTGAAGAGTGGCCGGCCAGCGGGCCTGGCTTGGAGTGGAACTCACCAGGCACTCCGAGCAAGCTTCCCAGACTTCTGCAGAGGCATCTCGCACTTGTTCAGTGTCAAGAAATTCACCTTCCTCACATCATTCATCAGGACTGAGTAGATTTGGTTCTTTCCATTGGTTTAAATGGAGCTACAAAGTGAGAATAAGAGCTACTACGTTCCAGGAACCAAATCACGGCTTTCAGTTATGGAAGAAGACCTTTTTAAAGGTCTGTTTTTATGCTCTGTTTTTATGTTATAATTTAAATACAACTGCTTTCTGGTGTTTTAAGATAACAATTCTGCTTTCTGTTGGTCAGTTTTTGTTGCAAAATCATTTTGTGACCCAGATGAAACACACCAATTGAATTATAAAAAGCAAAATGGAGGGAAAAAAATCGAGGGAAATTTTCTCTATCTTCCGTTACTTTTCCAAAACCAGAGAATAAGCCATTTCAAACAATACCTTTGAAGAGTAGTGTGGTGTGAATCAGTCTCTGTCCGTTAGTATGTGTATGTGTACAACATTCATATGCCTATCTTCCCACAGAATACGGTCAGCCTGACTATATGAGTGGAGGCTTGGATCAGACTCATGAAAAGTGTCCTCATGCTGAATTGCCGTTTTCTTTTACATGTAAAGTGAAATTTAGATCAATTCCATGTCTCTGTTAAATACTTTTTTTTAAGTCCTAATTTTAGAGCTTGTTTCTGACAAATCAAAATGAATTTAAGTTGTGGAACTTGGAATATCATGGATATGCTTCTATTTAAATTTTAAGAGAAAATATTATTGGAATTATGTGGATTACAAATGATTTTAACAAGAAAGGTGACCTTCACGAGGTCATTTTTGAATAAGGTGTTTCTTAGGACTGTATTTAACTTTCTTATCACAAAAGGTCAATAAAACATGGGAGTTGGAAACATTTTTGTATCAAAACATTTGAGGAGTCAGAAACTTAACACATGTTGATGTTGACTTGAATTAACTGTTTTCTAAAATTAAAAGCTATATGCCTACCTGTAAATCATTTCACATTATCATTTTAAGCTTTCCTTGTATTATTGTTGATTTACAGCTTACTTATTACTTGGTTTTTCTTTATAAGAATTTCATCATTGTGCATGCTTTTATGTTTTTCAGCAAAGGGTGTGTTTGGATGAAAGTAAAAAATAAAATAAAACCTTTCACTGTCAAAAAAAAAATCAATCAACAAGTACATGAAAAAATGCTCACCATCTCTAGCAGTCAGAGAAATGCAAATCAAAACCACCCTAAGATACCATCTCACTCCAGTAAGATTGGCAGCCATTATGAAGTCAAACAACAACAAGTACTGGCGAGGATGTGGGGAAAAGGGTACACTTGTACATTGCTGGTGGGACTGCAAATTGGTGCAGCCAATTTGGAAAGCAGTATGGAGATTTCTTGGAAAGCTGGGAATGGAGCCACCATTTGACCCAGCTATTCCCCTTCTTGGTCTATTCCCCTTCTTGGTCTATTCCCTAAAGACCTAAAAAGAGCATGCTACAGGGACACTGCTACATCGATGTTCATAGCAGCACAATTCACAATAGCAAGACTTTGGAACCAACCCAGATGCCCTTCAATAGACGAATGGATTAAAAAAATGTGGCATTTATACACAATGGAGTATTACTCTGCATTAAAAAATGACAAAATCATAGAATTTGCAGGGAAATGGATGGCATTAGAGCAGATTATGCTAAGTGAAGCTAGCCAATCCCTAAAAAACAAATGCCAAATGTCTTCTTTGATATAAGGAGAGTAACTAAGAACAGAGTAGGGACGAAGAGCATGAGAAGAAGATTAGCATTAAACAGAGATGAGAGGTGGGAGGGAAAGGGAGAGAAAAGGGAAATTGCATGGAAATGGAAGGAGACCCTCAGGGTTATACAAAAGAACATACAAGAGGAAATGAGGGGAAAGGGAAAAATAATACAAGGGGGAGAAATGAAGGTCAGTAGAGGGGGTAGAGAGAGAAGAGGGGTGGGGAGGGGAGGGGAGGGGGGATAGTAGAGGATAGGAAAGGTAGCAGAACATGACAGTCACTAGTATGGCAATATGTAAATCAATGGATGTGTAATTGATGTGATTCTGCAATCTGTATATGGGCTAAAAATGGGAGTTCATAACCCACTTGAAGCAAAGTGTGAAAGATGATATATCAAGAACTATGTAATGTTTTGAACAACCAACAATAAAAAAAAATAAAATAAAAAAAAGACCCTCTGGAATCTCCTCATGCATAATGACAAAAAGACTTATTTTATTATGGATTTTGGAAACTTGTCAAAATGCAAAAACATTCAGAACACTTCAATAAATAAAATCACACCTCACTGTAAAACCATACTAAAGTGACAAAGCATTGTAAGGCAAATGTATAATATATGAAGTTGCATGATGAAAAGGAACTGTCCAACAAGGAGTTCAGTAGCAACAACAGTGGCAGCAAAATCATCCTCCTCATCCTGGAAACCAGCAGGGACCACCACAACAAATAGCAGCAGCAGCAGCAGCAGCCAAGTCACCCTCCTCATCCTGGAAACCAACAAGGACCAACCCTGTCAGAAGGTAATTAGGAGCTTTCTGACATTTATCATCCTGCAAAGCCCTGGACATCACCTTCACTTTCCCAAGTGGTAGGGTATAAACTCTTCCCAAGCTCAATCTACCCCAGGTCTAGATTTCAGGGGCACCTGTGATTTAAGCTCACTCTCCAGAAAAGGTCCTAACTCTTATGTTTCTCATAATTCAAGGTGTTAACAAATCATCCATGAACATGTTGAAATAACATGGTCATGGAGCCCATTTCTAGATGTTTATAAATATTCTTGAATAGTGTAAGTTTAAGTTCTCCAAGGTAATTCTGATTTGGAGTCATACTGCACCAAACATCTTTTCTCCCAATATTTACTGAAAGTAATTGCTTTGTGAATACCAGCAGTGTTTTCTTTTGGCCCTGTGTCTCCTTGCTCAGACTCAAATGATTTCACATTTACTGTACATGTCACCAGGATAAATCAGTTTTATCTCCCATTGGGCCTCTCAGTCCAGAATCCCTACTACATGAATTCAAGCCTGTGCTCCCAAATGTGAATTTTATTTTTCTATGCAATTTTGTTAATCAATCCACGTTGTGCTGGAAAATTCAACTGAATATAAAGGTATGCAATGAAATCAGGAAAGCCTATCCCACCTCCTCACATCTCCCAACATAAGTCTGGATCATTAATTTTTATGTGTTCTCTTGGAAATAGTCATACACTTACAAGCACATAACTCTATTTTACTCTATGTTGCTCACATCAAGTGCCATATTTTACAACACATTCAGAGCTTCCTATGAGATACATGGATCATTCTAGCAGTCCTTCCTTCCTTTCTTTCTTTTGTTCTTCTTCTTTGTAAATGAAAATGTTTTTAATTTACTCATTTCTTGCTTTTTAAAATTCCTCCTTATCCATCCCTTCTGCTTCTTTATCTATTAATTTGAAATTACACAGTATTCCATGAAGTTACTAACCATAATTTCTTTAATTAAGCCCTTTTAATACACTTGTTTAATACTAGTATTATGGTTCAATGTTGCGGTCATCCTCTTTGTAAATATGATCATGACTATTTTCAATAGTACCCCCAGAATAAGTAATATAGAAATTATATTTTTATATTTTTATTGATGCATCATAATTATACATGGTATTGGGATGTGTTGTTAAAAATCATACACCCACACAATGAAATAATATAACTTGTTGAGTTTCAATCTCCATACTTCCCCTTCCAGGAATAGTCTTTATTTCCTCAGCTTATAAGCAACAATGTAGAGCAGGTTCCATGCTAGTTGCTTAACCAGAGTGAAAGAAAAAGAAATCAAAAAGGAAAGGGTAAGAAAGAGAAGCAGGAGACTGTCGGGGTTTTTAGCCCTTGTTCCCTCCCGACCTGTGGGAGAGATGGGGAGATCAAGCCCAGACCAACATGAGCCAAGAAAGGAGAGGGCCCACTGACCGCCGGCACCCAGCCCTCCCTCGCCCAAGGACAATCAGACGCGTCAGGAAGACAGGAGCTCATTTATTGAGGAAGCACACACAGCTAATATAATGTACAGGAGCCAATCAGGATAAAGGTCAGCAGGGTGGGGAGAGTTCACGTGTACACCCATCCTACAGGCAGTAATGGGTGACACGAACTGTCCACGAGGGCAAGGGCGGAAGGGTTCTGAGCCTCTCCTAGAGGTGGTCCAATTTTTCATCACAACCCACAGCAACACCTTCTGGCTGATTGCCAGGTGCCATCTTAGCCACATGTGTGGCCCCAAGACCAGGAAGCGGGTAGCAGCCAGCAAGTTAGGTTTCCTCTTTTCTAATGCAACATATCCCACATGTTACATCATGCCCTACAGGAGACCAGAGGAGGTGGGCTCTCCCATGAAGGGCTTCATTGATGCCAGCCAGGGATTAGAAACCTTCTGCATGTCATATCTTCCCTACAACCTTCCCTCTTTGTTTATTTCAGAGAGTGAATAAGAAGATCTTTTTTGGAACAAAATGGTCGTAGTCGTGCCCTCTATGGACCAATAAAATAATCAGCATGCATTTTCTGATTGCTGTCTTGTCTTTCTGGGGTGGGAGAGTATGGAATCTGAGGGTCATGGACACAGTGTTAAGAACATCCTGGACCTCTGTCATGGATGCCTCCAGAAAGCTTCCCTCCCTCTTCATCCACAAGCCAGGTGAAATCACTGCAGTGTTCCCAGTATCCTTTACATTTTATAAGACAAGTGCAAGCTTTTAAATTATTTTAGAATATATGAACTAAGATTCTTATAAATTTGGGGGAAAAAATGAATGTAGAACACCAGTGAGGAATTTGCACAGGCTGAGAGGGTCTACACATTTCCAACATGACTCTTGTTTCCAAGAATGTGAAGGTGGGTTCTGGTTATTTCTTCCTAAAACCTAACTTTTCTAGTTTATCATTTCCTAAATCTGTCCCTCTCTAGATTCCCATCTTTCTTTGTCCAAAACTGTGTGAATTTGGTAAATAGGCAGTAAAATGGATTTTCTGAGACAGGAAATTTGGAGTTCTTCAGAAATTATTTTCAGTTTTGTTGTTTTCTTTCCTTTTTTCTTTTATTTATAATCTCAACAGGCATCAGGCATATTGAATAGAGCTATGGCTAGTAATAGTGTATGTCAGGTGTTTGGTATTTTATATTTCCTTGGACACATACTGATCATATATACTTATATAACTCAACAAATTTAAAACATCATTTCTTATTTGGCATGTAATTATAACATATTGAAATATCCTAATTATTTTATATATTCATTTATTTATATATCTATTCATTACTTAATATAGAGTCTTGCTATGTTGGTAAGGCTGGCCTTGAATTCACATTCTTTCTATTTCATATCCCCCAAGGAGTGGGGACCCCGTGCTCTGTCAATCCTCATTAGTTTAATTTATCATTTTTTATAAGAGAAAATAACTTGAAATATTTCAAAGCCCTCTGAAATCTTCCAAAATTTTAAAAAGTAAAAAAGGCCTTGAGTGAGAATTTGATTTTTGGAAGAGTTCAAATATGCCGAACCTTTTTAAAACATTTGAATAAATACAATCATGGCCCAATTTCAAATTCTCTCCCAGTGTCAAAATATTATGCAAACACATTGGGTGAGGTAGTTGTAAGATGACAAGTGAGGTGTTGTAATATTAAGAATACTCACATTTCTTAGAAGTCAAGGTCCTTATAAAACACAGCATGAAGCATATGGAAAATATCTTGATGAAACAAAATCTTTACTTCCTGGCCTTTTGCATAAAAAAAAGGAAAACCCTTTACATTTTAAGATCAATATTCACAGAAAATTTTATCATTTCAACAGCGATCAAACTCACTTCTGTTTTTCTGCCAACAATCCTATTACATTGGAAGCTTAATAAGTGGTGAGTAAATGCATTTAAATCTTGACCAGGTTAGGCATACATACAATATGTTTTTCAACATTCCCATTCCAGAGCTCTTCTATAATTTCCTAGTGTCTATTTAGGTTTTTGTTTTCCTGTTGTGGACCAATTGAGATATTCTGATTTGAGACAATAATTACTTTCATTTTTCTTCACAAAAACAAACATTTCATACCCCATAACTTCATTTGTCAGAAAAATGATTTACTTTTCTCCTACACAGAGCTGCTTTCCTTCATTTTTTTAACTTTTATTTTGCACATTGAGTTCTTAGCTTACTCTTTATTTTTATAAAGTTGTTTTTAGTCATATTACAAACATTTAATGTGCCACAGAATGGAATTATCAACACCTTGAGTAATGATTTATTTTTATGTAATAAGAAGCCAAAAATATACACATTTCTGTTTGCAATTAGCAATTAGCATTATCTTATATAATCTAATTTAGTAATGATCTAGGTTTTACTAAGTATGTATTATTGATACTTAAGAGTTAATGGTCTGAGAAATGGAAAATATTTTAACAGACATTTTATAAATACTATCATTGCTAAAATTTATTTATACACTTTTATTTTTCTTGAACTATTACAATTATGTTAGATTACTCATGAAAATTTCATCATGTTTGACAAAAGTAGCCATCATCTCATGTTAATTCTGGGTAGAGTATTTACCTGTTAGGCAGTTCTCATCAGAGTTAGACTCTTATAAAAGTTAAATACACAGATTTTTGTTGTTTCAATTTTCATCCTTGAGAATTAAGTTACTGTTTGTACACTCTTCCCTGAGCATAAACCCCCAGTCTTATAACAAGCATGTTAGTATTTCCTGACATGAGGGGATGTCTTTCACATGGAAATTTTACAACTTCTTTTAAGGAAGAGAAGGAAGTTCAAAGAGTTTGTTTATAGTTTACCCTGGTGTCAACTTTTATGAGGGCAGAAGTATAAAGTTATTTTCAATAAAGAATTGCTATTCTGCTAGGGATATAGCTCAGTTGGTAGAGTTCTTGCCTTGCATGCACAAGGCCCTGGGTTCAGTTCTCAGCAACACACATGCACACACACACAGAATTGCTATTCTGTATTTAAGCAGAAATTGGGAAGTCAAAGATGATGTTTTTTGTTCTGCTTTTTCTCAATTAATTCTGAAGAGCATATATGTAGAGGACCATTCCAATGACCTGCAGAACCACACTGGAGGCTCTGGCAGGAACCTATGCCAAAGTTAGGCCCAGTACTGCCCTGCCAACCAGTAGACCCATGCTGGAACCCAGGCCTAGCCCACTTCATCTTGGGACACTGCAATCACCTCCATAGCCCTCGCCATGCAGTAACCTCCACTTTGGGACAATAGATAAGTCCCAGAGGCAGCTGCATCTCCAAATAGGCAGCTGACCCTTTCAGCCCCATCTTTGAAAGCAGTTTCAGTCATCCTCGGACACCCCCACTGCTATTTGAATTACCTCTGCTATTGCCACCACCATCTGTAGTTACAATAGCATTTATGATGGGACACTGGCCAGGAACTAGAAGCCCAACAACAAGGTAAGGTACAGGTAATCTGCAGGGAAACTAAAAGATTATAGGGTAGAAATTGTAATACCTCAGATCTGCACTACAAGAAAGGGAGACATGTAGAAACAAGGGAGGAAAGTGCCCCAAACAAACCAAGATACTACAATAATAGAACCCATAGACAGCACAGTTGATAAAATGTGAGGGAAGGAGTTCAGAATGTACATAATTAAAATGATCTATGAATTAAAGAATGACTCAAGTGAGCAAATACAGGCAAAAATTGATCACTCCAACAAAGATATGAGAGAGCAAATACAGGCAAACTTTGCTCACACCAACAAAGAGATAAAGGAGCAAACACAGGTAGAAAAAATAACTTTAAGAAAGAGATATATATTCTGAAAAAAAACATAAATCTTTGAAATAAAGGAAACAAATAAAAAAGAAACAAATAAAAAACTCAATAGAAAGCATCACCAACAGACTAGATTACTTGGAAGACAGAACATCAGATAATGAAGAAAAAATACACAATACTGAAAATAAAGTTGATCACATAATATACATGGTAAAAAACCATAAACAGAACATCCAAGAATTATAGGATAGCATCAAAAGTCCAAATCTAAGATTTATTGGGATAAAGGAAGGCACAGAGATCAAACCAAAGAAATGTACAATCTCTTCAATGAAATAATATCAGAAAATATCCCAAACCTGAAGAATGAACTGGAAAATCAAATCCAAGAGGTGTATAGGACACCAAATGTACAAAATTACAACAGATCTATACCAAGGCACACTATAATGAAAATGCCTACCATGCAAATAAGGATAGAATCTTAAAGGCCACTAGAGAAAGGAATCAGATCACATATAGGGGGAGACCAATTCATATCTCAGTATATTTTTCAACCCAGACCCTCAAAGCCAGGAGATTGTGGAACAACATATGCCAAACTCTGAAAGAAAATAGATGCCAACCAAGAATCTATATCCAGCAAAATTAAGCTTCAGATTTTATGACAAAATAAAAATCTTTTATAATAAACAAAAGCTAAAAGAATTTACAGCAAGAAAACTTTTGCTAGAGAGCATGCTCCACAAAATATTCCAGGAGGAGAAAATGAAAAACAACAATGAAAATCATCAAAGGGAGAAACTACACTAAAGGAAAGGCCAATCAAAAGAGAAACCAAGTCAAGTTAAAAGTCAAAAACAACCCAAAATATCTGGGAATACAAATCATACTTCAATAATAACTCTGAATGTGAATGAACTAAACTCATCAATTAAAAAAACATAGACTGACAGATTGGATTTAAAACAAAAGACTCAACAATACGCTGCCTTCAAGAGACTCATCTCACAGGAAAAGACATCCACAAGACTGAAGGTGCAAGGGTGGGAAAAAACATATCACTCATATGGACCATATAAACAAACAGGATTTCCATCCTCATATCAGATAAAGTGAAATGCAAACCAAAGCTAGGGATAAAGAATAAAGAAGGACATTTCATACTGCTTAAGAGATTCATACATCAACAAGACATAACAATTATAAAAAGCTATGCCCCAAACAATGGGACATCTATGTACATCAAATAAACCCTTCTCAACCACAAGAAGCAAACAGACCACAACACAATAATACTGGATGACTTTAATACACCTCTCCCACCACTGGAAAGATCTTACAAACAAAAACTAAACAAAGAAACTATAGAACTTAATAATACAATTAACAAGTTAGGTGTAACAGACATATATAGAATATTCCATTCAGCCATGATAGAATACACTTTCTTCTCAGCAGCACATGGATCCTTCTCCAAAATAGACCATATGTTATGCCACAAAGCAAGTCTTAGCAAATACAAAAATATAGAGTTACTACCATGCATTCTATCTGACCATAATGAAATGAAATTAGAAATCAATGATAAAATTAAAAAAATAGAAGCTACTCCAACACCTGGAGACTAAACAATATGTTCTTGAATGATGCATGGATAACAGAAGATATCATGGAGGAAATAAAAAGTTCTTGGAGGTGAATGAGAACTTTGATACAACTTATCAAAATCTGTGGAACATTATGAATGCAATGCTAAGAGAAAAGTTCATTGCAATAAGCTCATTCATTCAAAGAAGAAAAAGTCAACAAAAAAATAACCTGATATTACAGCTCAAAGCCCTAGAAAAAAGAGAAACAAACCAACACCAAAAGTAGTAGAAGACAGGAAATAATTAAAATCAGGGCAGAAATCACTGAAATTGAAACAAAAGAGACAATTCAAAAAATTGACAAAACAAAAAGCTGATTCTTTGAAAAAATAAATAAAATTGACAAACCCTTAGCCACCCTAATGAAAAGGAGAGAGAAACTCAATTTTTTTTTAAATTTGTGATGAAAAAGGAAGTATCACGCCAGACACTATTGAAATATAGAAGACACTTAGAAACAATTTTTAAAATTTATACTCCAGTAAAATAAAAAAAACTCAAAGTCACCAACAAATTTCTAAAGGCATTTGATTAACCCAAATTGAGTCAAGAGGACATATACAATTTAAACAGATCAATTTCAAGCAAATAGGGAGAGAGAGAGAGAGAGAGAGAGAGAGAGAGAGAGAGAGAGAAGAAGAAGAAGAAGAAGAAGAAGAAGAAGAAGAAGAAGAAGAAGAAGAAGAAGCAGCCATAAAAATCCTACCAACCAAGAAAAGCCCAGAACCAGATGGATTCACAGATGAGTTCCACGGGAACTACAAAGAAAAATTAATATCAATACTCCTCAAATTATTCCATTAAAATCAAATGGAGGGAAACCTTCCAAACTCATTCTATGAAGCTAGGATCATCCTGATACCAAAACCAGGCAGAGACTCATCAAGGAAAGAAAATCTTAGACCAAGATCCCTGATGAACATTGATGTAAAAATTCTCAATAAAATTCTGGCAAATTGCATAGAAAAATATATTTAAAAAATAGGGCACCTGATCAAGTGTTGTTCATTCCAGAGATGCAAGGTTGGTTCAACGTATGAAAATAAATAAATATAATTCATCACATCAATAGACTTTAAGATAAAAACATATGATTATATCAATTGATGCAGAGAAAGCATTTGACAAAATACAGCGCCCTTTCATGTTCAAAACACACTTAAGTGCTTTTTATTCCTTTTTTTTCTTCCTGGCTTGAAAATCCTCTTTATATTTGACTATGAGAGTTTGATCATAATATTACTTTGTATAGATTTGAGTCAAATCTGATAGCCCTTGACCTTATTGTAATTGGAATTTGTATCTTTCTCTGGTATTGGGAGTATTATGTTATGTTCCCTTTTAATATGGTTTTCCATAACTTGGGCACTTCAAGTCCCTCTTGTATTGAAATAGCTAGAATATTTGCTTTTAAATAGTGTTATGTTATCATATTGAATTATTTCTGTGTTCTCTTGAAGCTCCTTGGCTTCCTTAAATCAGGTGTGTCAACTTATCCATCTACAAGTTTGCTCTTATTGATATTTTCTGGTCAGTATCTGGTAGTTTACTCTAACTTATATGTAAAGATCTGGTTCCCTGAAAGTTCTTGAAGTTATTAGTATGAGAGATAGTCTACATATCAGAGGATTAGGCATTTAAATCAGTCTTCATAATTTGGCAATTTTTATTCCTGTCTTGCCAAGAAATCTGCTGCTTTTCTCTGAGTATGTTATGGTTTGGATATATGGTGTCCCACAAAATTTTATATAAGAATGTTCAGATGTGAAATGATTAGATTATAAGATTGTGACATGATATGGATTAACTGAATGGTAACTGTAGGCAGGCTTGGTGTGACTGGAGGTGTTAGGTCCCTAAGGCATTCCTTTATAATACATATTTTGTGCCTGGTGAGTAGAGTTCTCTCCTTGTTGCCATGTCCTGAGCTGCTTTCCTCTGCCATGTGCTTTGGCCATGAGCTTCTACTTCACCTTGGGCTCAAAACTATGGAGCCATCCATCTATGGACAGAGACAACAGAAACTTAAAGCCACAATAAACTTTCCTCTTCTACATTGTTCTTGTCAAGTCTTTCAGTCACAGTGACAAGAAAAGTTGAAAAAAATAGCATATAGTCACTTCTACTATTTCAGCACTCAGTGGTAGCCTAAGTATAGGTGTGCTATAGGTTGGTTTTTGGTGTGTCATCAGTATTTCAGCACTAGGGGGCAATCCAAGCCCAGGTTAGCCTCCAATCTCCATTTGGTGTGCTCCATATTAACTGCGTGAGCTCCTAAAAATGGTACTCTGTTCCTTCAAGTTTCTATCTGTGATGAAGAAGGACAAAGACTTCATCAAGAGTCACCCGTTTGTGACCCAGCCTTGCTGTTCTACTCTGTAAATAATCACCTGGGGATGAATAGGCTCAGAGTACTCTGCCAGACCTGTGGCCATACCTACCTCAATGCTATTATATCCAGAACCCAAAGCCCTCTGATACCATTTATCACTGGTTAGGAATAAAGCACACCTTTTATTAACTGCCATTGTCTCAGTGTCCTGAGAAAAAAACCACTGCAAGTAGGCAAAGGTCACAATGGATAGAATAGAAAGAAGCCTAATAGATTGGAGCCATGTTTCTCTCCTTAGAACCAGATTGTTTCAGAGGCTCAACCATGGGCACTGGCCTGGAGAATTTGCTTTTAGAATCTTTCCACTGTTAAGTTGAACTAGAAACAATGAAATCCATGCAATATATATCATACTCAAGTATCTGACCACAAACAGAAAAGAAAAAAAATCTTGAATGCATTTGTATTTAAAAGAGTGTTTTATGTTAATTAAAACTATATAAATGAAAGCAGAACATATCAGAAACAAAAAAAAAGTCATAAGGAAGTGGCACAATATTTCCAAAGTGCTGAAACACAGGCAAAGTTAATTTCAATTTCTGATTTGGTGAATTTAACTTCCAGTTAGGAAGGGTATGTTAAGGCATTAGGTTAAGGGACACTCATAGAATTTTTCTTCAGTAACTTATCTTAAAAGAATGACTAAAAGAAAAGTACTCATCATTTAAGAAATAATTAAAACCACAACTTATACAAATAAGAATAAATAAAGGACAACGAAGATTATAATAGCATAAATAGGATGTATATTTCTTTTCTGCCTGAATTTTTGAATGTTTCATGGTTGAAGTACAAATAATAACATTACTTCATAGTTTACTAAAGTGAATGTAAAGAAATATAGTCATTCCTAGGTATGCATAGAGAATAGGTCCCAGGTATTGAATTGTGTGGATACACAGGTTTCTTATCTAAAATAGCAAAATACATGTTTGTAACTTATGCAGATCCACCCATACACTTTAAACATCTCTAGCTTATTTGTGATTTATAAAATAGTGGAAATACTATGTAAAGTGTGTTTTACTATATTGTTTAGGGGGAAAGTATGAGAACAAGAATCTGTACATATTCAAGGAATACAAATTATATTTGCAAATATTTTAGATCCACATATGGTTGCATGAGAGAATTTATAATGCATGGATACAGAAAGATGATTGTATTTAATAAATTATAGTATGCACATAGAAATGTAAAGGAATAAAAAGTAGATAAGGTTTTCATACATAAAATTATAAAAATTGACTCTATCAAACCATGAATAGTCTGACACTATGCATATATAGATATATTTGCATATAATATAAAAACTACAAAATTCTTTAAAAAACCTGAGTGAAGTAATATAGTAAAAAAAATCAAAATAGATATATGCAAAATGTCTAAATAATACCCAGGAAGGCAGAAAACATAGGAAGTAATAAAATAAACAGAAATCATGAAGGAAAATTGAAGGTACATGATCCAACATATTAATAATTACATCAAATATAAATAGTTTAAAAAATTCAAATCTGTTGAAAATTGGAAGTGGTGGTTCTAGATTACAGAAACATAAAAGTATACACTATTATCAATATCTACCCAATATTTATATTATATATAGGTGGTAAACATTTTTGCTAAATGATATTTAATTTACATATCATGCAACTTAGTTTTGTTAAAATTCATTAGTTTTCTACAGTTACTAATATTGTACAAACCTTGGACATACTCTGAGTAACCTATGTAAGTTTCCCAGGGTAGACTTTTTCAGGCTAAGGGAAGGCTTCATAGGTATCTGTGTTAAGTAGGATGGGGGTTGGGCTCCTCATCCTTTTCTGTTTCCTGTGACACAGGGATATCTCAAGGATCTTACTACCCCCTGGTAGTTAACACTATTTCTAGTGGACCCAATCAAAGCCCATGACTTCAACTCCCTAAATGGGATGGCTAATTGCATTGAACATGTGCCACAACTCCTCAAGTTGGGCATCTAATTATTCTTTGGGCATAAACTTGTAATTGATCAATGCATATGAAATAAAGCTGTTTTTTTTTTTTTTTCATTCTGGATAGACACTCATAAGTTACCACTGGACTCCACTGGCCCAATATTGCAAATTGTCCAAATGCTTCATCATACATATCCAGACTGAAATCTACCTGAAATCACAAATTGGGAAAAGAAATGAAAAATGGTGTCAGGAAGAACAAAATATTCATCTTGTTAAAGGAAGTTTCTAGAGGCTTTGGAGCTATTTTTCCACTTAGAAAAAAATCTCATGGCAAGAGACTGGATGGAGCCTTATTGGACATAAGGAATGCAAAAATCTGATGTGCTAAAGGGCAAGCTCATCTCAACAGTGAGGAATTCAAAGCAAGTTCTGTAACTTTGTGGGATACTTGGAATATTTATCTCTGGTATCAACTAATAACTAATTGTGCATATAAATTATGCCAAATATCATTATTAATTGCTGCTAAAATATACATTAAAGGAGTAAAAAAGAAATTTTCAGATGGACCAATTCTATCACATTTTACAGGAGGAACATGGTTTGTAAGTGATAATATCAGTCTGTAACAGAGGTGATGAGAATCTGCATATTCTCATTCTCATTTACATTACATTAAAGAACAAATGGGCCTTACTCGACAAATGGAGAATCACCTCAAAGAAAACTTGTAGTAGAGACGCCCCCTCCCCCTGCACCAGCAAGGTAGAGGGAACTGTGACCACGCACAGAGCAGGCCCAGCGGCCTGCTGAGGGGCAGAGCCACCCCCACCCCCCGCGCCTGCCAGGTAGGTGGAACTGTGACCACCGACAGAAAAGGCCCAGTGGCCCGCGGCGGGCCAGAGCTTCCAATCACTCCTGCAAGGTAGGCAGGCCTGCAAAGCACCGGCAGAAGAGGAGCAGCAGCCTGCTGAGAGGCAGAGCCACCCCCTCCCCCTGCACCGGCAAGGTAGAGGGAACTGTGACCATGCACAGAGCAGGCCCAGTGGCCTGCTGAGGGGCAGAGCCACCCCCAACCCCCGCGCCTGCCAGGTAGGTGGAACGGTGACCACAGACAGAAAAGGCCCAGTGGCCCGTGATGGGACAGAGCTTCCAATCACTCCTGAAAGGTAGGTGGGCCTGCGACCCACCAGCAGAAGAGGAGCAGCGGCCTGCTGAGAGGCAGAGCCGCCCCCTCCCCCTGCACCGGCAAGGTAGAGGGAACTGTGACCACCCACAGAACAGGCCCAGCGGCCTGCTGAGGGGCAGAGCCGCCCCCTCCCCCCCGCGCCTGCAAGGTAGACGGAACTGTGACCACCATCAGAACAGGCCAGACCTGCAACCGAGAGACAGAACAGGCCCAGTGGCCTGAGGAAGGGTAGAGCCGCCCCCTGCCCCGCGCCTGCAAGGTAGGCGGACCTGCGACCCACTGGCAGTACAGCCCCAGAGGCCTGCAGAGGGGCAGTGCCGCTGCCTGCGCCTGCAAAGTAGACAGAACTGCGACCACCGACAGAACAAGCCTAGCGGCCCGCAGAGGGACAGAGCCGCCGCGCACGCCTGCAAGGTCGACGGACCTGCTACCGACCGGCAGAGCAGGCCCAGCGGCCTGCTTGCATGGTAGGCACATTGCCCCAATTGGAGGAGGGGCAGAGCCGCCACCCGCGCCTGCGAGGGAGACTTTGCAACTATACAAGACCAATATAAATATATAGGGGGAAAATTCAATAGCACAACAGTTTCACCAAGTAGAAAGGAACGCGAACAGTATGAAGAGACAAGGAAAGAAAGGACCACAAGCATTGCAGGTCAACTCAACGTTAGAAGAGGTAATAGCTGCAGCAGATGGAATTTCAGATAAAGAATTCAGGATATACATGCTTTAGATGATCTGGAGTCTCAAGGAAGACATCAGACAGCAAAATCAGACAATGAAAGATCACTTCAACAATGAATTACATAAACAAATCCAAGAAGCAAAAGATCAACTATACAGGGAAATAGAGGTTATAAAAAACAAACAAACAGAAATCCTAGAAATGCAGGAAGCAATAAGCCAACTTAAAAACTCAATTGAGAATACTACCAGCAGAGTAGAACACTTAGAAGACAGAACATCAGACAATGAAGATAAAGTATTTCAACTTGAAAAGAACATAGACAGCTCAGCAAGACTGTTAAGAAACCATGAGCAGAACATCCAAGAAATATGGGATAACATCAAGAGACCAAATTTAAGAGTCATTGGGATACAGGAAGGGACAGAGTTTCAAACCAAAGGAATGAGCAATCTATTCAATGAAATAATATGAGAAAACTTCCCAGACTTGAAGAATGAGACAGAACCCCAAATCCTAGAAGTGTACAGGACGCCGAATGTGCAAAATCATAAGAGACCCACACCTAGACACATTATAATGAAGATGCCCAACATACAGAATAAGGAGAGAATTTTAAAAGCTACAAGAGAAAGGAAGCAGATCACATTTAGGGGTAAGCCAATCAGGATAACAGCTGATCTTTCAACACAGACTCTGAAAGCTAGAAGATCCTGGAATAACATATTTCAAACACTGAAAGAAAATGGGTTCCAACCAAGAATTGTGTTTCCAGTGAAATTATGCTTCAGGATGGAAGATGAAATTAAAACCTTCCACGATAAACAAAAGTTAAAAGAATTTGCAGCTAGAAAACCATCTCTTCAAAACATCCTTGGCAAAACATTACAGGAAGAGGAAATGGAAAATAATAATGAAAACCAACAGTGGGAGGTAGGACACTAAAGGGGGGAAAATAATCAAAGAGGAAAACAAACCATGTTTAGTAACAGAAATACACAAATATGGCTGGAACAACAACCCATATCTCAATAATAACCCTAAATGTTAATGGCTTAAACTCACCAATCAAGAGACACAGGCTAGTAGAATGGATCACAAAACAAGACCAACAATATTCTGCCTACAGGAGACGCATTTGATAGGAAAAGACATACATAGGCTGAAGGTGAAAGGTTGGGAAAAATCATATCACTCATATGGACTTCGGAAACAAGCAGGAGTGTCCATACTCATATCAAATAAAATAGATTTCAAGCCAAAGTTAATCAAAAGGGATAAAGAGGGACACTACATACTGCTCAAGGAAACCATACACCAACAAGACATAACAATCATAAATATATATGCCCCAAACAATGGTGCAGCCATGTTCATCAAACAAACTCTTCTCAAGTTCAAGAGTCTAATAGACCACCATACAATAATCATGGGAGACTTCAACACACCTCTCTCGCCACTGGACAGATCTTCCAAACAAAAGTTGAATAAGGAAACTATAGAACTCAATAACACAATTAATAACCTAGACTTAATTGACATATATAGAATATACCACCCAACATCAAGCAGTTACACTTTTTTCTCAGCAGCACATGGATCCTTCTCAAAAATAGATCATATATTATGTCACAGGGCAACTCTTAGACAATATAAAGGAGTAGAGATAATACCATGCATCCAATCTGATCATAATGAAATGGAACTGAAAATCAACGATAAAAGAAGGAAGGAAAAAGAATACATCACTTGGAGAATGAACAATAGGTTACTGAATGATCAATGGGTTATAGAAGACATCAAGGAAGAAATTAAAAAATTCTTAGAGATTAATTAAAACACAGACACAACATATCGGAATCTATGGGACACATTGAAAGCAGTTCTAAGAGGAAAATTCATTGCTTGGAGTTCATTCCTTAAAAAAAGAAAAAACCAACAAATAAATGATCTCATACTTCATCTCAAAATCCTTGAAAAAGAAGAGCAAAACAACAGCAAAAGAAGTAGAAGGCAAGAAATAATTAAAATCAGAGCTGAAATTAATGAAATTGAAACAAAAGAAACAATTGAAAAAATTGACAAAACTAAAAGTTGGTTCTTTGAAAAAATAAACAAAATCGACATACCCCTAGCCATGCTACCAAAGAGATGAAGAGAGAGAACTCAAATTATTAACATACGGGATGAAAGAGGCAATATCACAACAGACACTTCAGAAATACAGAAGATAATAAAAAATTATTTTGAATCCTTATACTCCAATAAATTAGAAGATAGTGAAGGCATCGATAAATTTCTGAAGTCATATGATCTGACAAGATTGAGTCAGGAGGATATAGACAACCTAAACAGACCAATATCAATTGAGGAAATAGAAGAAACCATCAAAAGACTACCAACTAAGAAAAGCCCAGGACCAGATGGGTATACAGCAGAGTTTTACAAAACCTTTAAAGAGGAACTAATACCAATGCTTTTCAAGCTACTTCGGGAAATAGAAAAAGAGGGAGAACTTCCAAATTCATTCTACGAGGCCAACATCACCCTGATACCTAAACCAGACAAAGACACTTCAAAGAAAGAAAACTACAGACCAATATCTCTAATGAGCCTAGATGCAAAAATCCTCAATAAAATTCTGGCCACTCGGATACAAAAACTTATCAAAAAAATTGTGCACCATGATCAAGTAGGATTCATCCCTGGGATGCAAGGCTGGTTCAATATACGGAAATCAATAAATGTTATTCACCACATCAATAGACTTAAAAATAAGAACCATATGATCATCTCAATAGATGCGGAAAAAGCATTCGACAAAGTACAGCATCCCTTTATGTTCAAAACTCTAGAAAAACTAGGGATAACAGGAACATACCTCAATATTGTAAAAGCAATCTATGCTAAGCCTCAGGCTAGCATCATTCTCAATGGAGAAAAATGGAAGGCATTCCCTCTAAAATCTGGAACAAGACAGGGATGCCCTCTCTCACCACTTCTGTTCAACATAGTTCTCGAAACACTGGCCAGAGCAATTAGACAGACGAAAGAAATTAAAGGCATCAAAATAGGAAAAGAAGAACTTAAATTATCACTATTTGCAGATGACATGATTCTATACCTAGCAGACCCAAAAGGGTCTACAAAGAAACTATTAGAGCTAATAAATGAATTCAGCTAAGTGGCAGGATATAAAATCAACACGCATAAATCAAAGGCATTCCTGTATATCAGCGACAAATCCTCTGAAATGGAAATGAGGACAACCACTCCATTCACAATATCTTCAAAAAAAATAAAATACTTGGGAATCAATCTAACAAAAGAGGTGAAAGACTTATACAATGAAAACTACAGAACCCTAAAGAGAGAAATAGAAGAAGATCTTAGAAGATGGAAAAATATACCCTGTTCATGGATAGGCAGAACTAACATCATCAAAATGGCGATATTACCAAAAGTTCTCTATAGGTTTAATGCAATGCCAATCAAAATCCCAATGGCATTTCTTGTAGAAATAGAGAAAGCAATCATGAAATTCATATGGAAAAATAAAAGACCCAGAATAGCAAAAACAATGCTAAGCAGGAAGTGTGAATCAGGTGGTATAGCGATACCAGACTTCAAACTATACTACAGAGCAATAGTAACAAAAACAGCATGGTACTGGTACCAAAACAGGCGGGTGGACCAATGGTACAGAATAGAGGACACAGAAACCAATCCACAAAACTACAACTATCTTATATTTGATAAAGGGGCTCAAAGCATGCAATGGAGGAAGGATAGCATCTTCAACAAATGGTGCTGGGAAAACTGGAAATCCATATGCAACAAAATGAAACTGAATCCCTTTCTCTCGCCATGCACAAAAGTGAATTCAAAATGGATCAAGGAGCTTGATATCAAATCAGAGACACGCCATCTGATAGAAGAAAAAGTTGGCTACGATCTACATACTGTGGGGTCGGGCTCCAAATTCCTCAATAGGACACCCATAGCACAAAAGTTAATAACTAGAATCAACAAATGGGACTTACTCAAACTAAAAAGTTTTTTCTCAGCAAAAGATACAATAAGAGAGGTAAATAGAGAGCCTACATCCTGGGAACAAATCTTTACTCCTCACACTTCAGACAGAGCCCTAATATCCAGAGTATACAAAGAACTCAAAAAATTAGACAATAAGAGAACAAACAACCCAATCAACAAATGGGCCAAGGACCTGAACAGACACTTCTCAGAGGAGGACATACAATCAATCAACAAGTACATGGAAAAATGCTCACCATCTCTAGCAGTCAGAGAAATGCAAATCAAAACCACCCTAAGATACCATCTCACTCCAGTTAGATTGGTAGCCATTATGAAGTCAAACAACAACAAGTGCTGGTGAGGATGTGGGGAAAAGTGTACACTTGCACATTGCTGGTGGGACTGCAAATTGGTGCAGCCAATTTGGAAAGCAGTATGGAGATTTCTTGGAAAGCTGGGAATGGAGCCACCATTTGACCCAGCTATTCCCCTTCTCGGTCTATTCCCTAAAGACCTAAAAAGAGCATGCTACAGGGACACTGCTACATCGATGTTCATAGCAGCACAATTCACAATAGCTAGACTGTGAAACCAACCTAGATGCCCTTCAATGGATGAATGGATAAAAAAAAATGTGGCATTTATACACAATGGAGTATTACTCTGCATTAAAAAATGACAAAATCATAGAATTTACAGGGAAATGGATGGCATTAGAGCAGATTATGCTAAGTGAAGCTAGCCAATCCCTAAAAAACAAATGCCAAATGTCTTCTTTGATATAAGGAGAGTAAGTAAGAACAGAGTAGGGTCGAAGAGCATGAGAAGAAGATTAACATTAAACAGGGATGAGAGGTGGGAGGGAAAGGGAGAGAGAAGGGAAAATGCATGGAAATGGAAGGAGACCCTCAGAATTATACAAAAGTACATACAAGAGGAATTGAGGGGAAGGGGAAAAATAATATAAGGGGGACAAACGAATGTCAGTAGAGGGGGCAGAGAGAGAAGAGGGGAGGGGAGGGGAGGGGAGGGGGGATAGTAGAGGATAGGAAAGGCAGCAGAATACAACAGACACTAGTATGGCAATATGTAAATCAATGGATGTGTAACTGATGTGATTCTGCAATCTGTATATGGGGTAAAAATGGGAGCTCATAACCCACTTGAATCAAATTGTGAAATATGATATATCAAGAACTATGTAATGTTTTGAACAGCCAACAATAAAAAATTAAAAAAAAAAACTTGTACTATCTTAGCATGTCACATACATGATTGCACATATGTATAACAAAGTCTTACTACCACATGCTATACAAATTTTATGTGAAGTCATGTATATCCTATGGAAAATATCTCATTTTTACATTACCAAAGCATTAGAAACTATCTCCAATAAACACTGAAGCAAAAATTGGGAAAGATCAGAAATCCTTCCCTTCTGTGGCAGAAAAGCAGTATGTACCCAAAGATGTCCATATCCTGATTCCCAGAACCTGTGAATATGTGAAATGACATAGCAAAGGGAGAATTAATGTTACTGATCAGTGGACCTTCAAATAGAGACAATATTCTGCTATCTAGGGCTAGGGCTGATGTAATCACAAGGCTCCTTAGATGGGTTAGAGAAAGAAAAAAATGTCATTGTCTGAGTGAAATAGAAATAATGTGATGAGGAAGAGGATCCAACATGGCGGGGGAAAGGGAGTGAGCCTCCCAGTGCCCCATGCATCCAGAATGCAGATCTTGCCTAGTCAGAATACTACATCTTCAAGAATATTGGAGGAGCCCTATCCAGCTGCTCTCCACAGAAATCACCAGTGCTATGACCCCACGTGGGGCTCCAGGCGTCAGCATTCCAGTAGGACGCCCGGCATTGGAGCAGGACCCAAAGCCCGATGTTCCAGTCCACAAAAGACTCAATGAGCGCCTTAGCAGAATCACCTATCAACACACATGCAGATCACCAAGACCTTGCTCTGCTCCAACGCAAGTCACTCAGCTGTTACCTACCCACAGCACAATGCCATTGCCCAGCGCCCCCCACCTCACCAGGCTCCCTCCACCTTACCAGACACCCGAGCACTGAAAGCAGACCACTGACATCTTGACTTAACATTCTCGCCATTTAGCTGGGGGCAGTTCCCAGATTGGATCTCCAGCAACCAGGTACCAGATTTTCAACCTTCCCCCCTCCCCAGTGGCAGTAGCCCAACACAGTAGTTGTCCAACACAGATGTGTAGTGCAACCAGGGAGCTGCCCATGGGAGCCCCAGGTGAGAGTTTCCTCATTTGGGAACTTCTAGGGAAGAGGGAGAGACCAGGAACTGGGAAATCTCCAGGTAAGAGAGGGAGATAGTACCTGGCACTCACATCATATAAGCAAGCAGTCCAAAAAAGAGATCCGTGAGGTGCAGTCTTTCTGCAGGGGACTGGTGGGTGCCACTCCCCCCTTCCAGGCACCCTGTGCCAAGACCTGTCTTTCTACCCTGGTTACCTCCACCATTCAAAGGGCAGAGACACCAGCTTACAACAGACAACGCCACCTACTGGATGAGCAGAGACACAGGAAAGATAGGGATCTCTGAGCTACACAACCTTGGTTTCTTCCTTTCAACTTTTTGTTGGTTGGTTGGTTGGTTGGTTGTTTTTTTCTCTACTATCTCTCCATCCTCCAGCCCTCACATCCCCAACATATGTGAAACCAAGAACTTTGCATGAAATAGGACTTTGAGGACTGAGTCATCTGAATCATACAATATAGAGCTGTTGTATATGCCCTTTTTTTCCTTTTCCTTTTTATTCTTTCATTTTTCTTCCCCCCTTCCAAATTTTACTTTTTAACATCTATATTTTTCTAAATACATATGTGTGTTTGTTTTATGTACTCATACTGTCTTCCCATGTACTTGCCTACCCTAAATTACTTCTTGTCTATTCTCATGCTACTAACCCTTTTCACTAGAGTTCTCCTTAATACTTCCTAAGATATATTAACGCTATATGCTCACATTCTACCTCTTCAGTATATCATCATAAGCCCCACCCCCAGGTTATTGTCCATTGTCAGAAGATGTAAAACTTTTTACAAAACTACTGATTGTATTTTAGATAATGATTGAATGCAACATTTCTGTACATCGAGACTAAACTGTAAATGTCTTAATAACAACAAATTGCTTATAGGTGTTATATTGTTGATATTGGGATCTGTTAACATTGTCCTTCCCCACAAAGGAGAGGTCTTGGAACCTTACAAAAGCACTACAAACTTATAGGGTAAAAACAATAGCAATCTAAACCCACAGAGCTGGAAAGGAAGACACATGAGCAATGTGAAAAGACATGGGAATACAGTGCCCCAAACAAATGAAAACACCACATTATTAGAATCATTGGCAGCCACAGCAAGAGGAATGACAGAGAAGGAGTTTAGGATATACATGGTTAAAATGTTCAGGGAACTCAAGGAAGATATAAGACAGCAAATACAGGCAGTGAAAGATCACTTTGACAAGGAGATACATAAACAAATACAGGAAGCAAAAGATCACCTCAATAGGGAGATAAAGGTGCTAAAAAAACACAGAAATCCTTGAAATGAAAGAAATAATAAACTAAATTAAAAGCTCAATTGAAAGCATCACCAACAGAGTAGACCACTTGGAAGATAGGACATCAGACAATAAAGACAAAATATATAATCATGAAAAAAATATAGACCACACAGTGATAATGGTAAAAACCACAAGCATAATATTCAAGAAATACAGAATAACATAAAAAGACCAAATTTAAGAGTTATTGGGATGGAAGAAGGCATAGAGGTCCAAACCAAAGGAATGAAAAATCTATTCAAAGAAATAATATCAGAAAACTTTCCAAACATGAAGAATGAATTTAAAATCCAAATTTAGGAAGCCTACAGGATGCCAAATGTACAAAATCACAACATACCCACACCAAGGCATATTATAATGAAAATGCCCAACATACAGAATAAGGAGAGAAATTTAAAAGTCACAACAGAAAGGAATCAAATTACATATAAGGGAAAACCAATTAGGATAATGGGGCAGATTTTCAACACAGACCCTAAAAGCTAGAAGATCCTGGAAAAACATATATCAAGTTCTGAAAGATAATGGGTTCCAACCAAGAATATTGTATGCAGCAAAATTAAGCTTTATATTTGAAGATGAAATAAAAACCTTCCAAATAAACAAAAGTTAAAAGAATTTATAGCTAATAAACCAACACTACAAATATCCTTGGAAAAGTATTTCATGAAGAGGAAACAAAAAACAACAATGAAAATCAGCAGAGTGAAGTAGTACCCTAAAGGAAAAACTAATCAAAGAGGAAAATCAACTCAAGTTAAATAACAAAAATGAACAAATATGGCTAGAAATACAAATTGTGTCTCAATAATAACCCTGAATATTAATGGCTTAAATTCACCAATCAAAACACATAGACTAGCAGATTGGATTTAAAAAGACCCAACAATATGCTGCCTCCAGGAGGCATCGTTAGGAAAAAGCATACACAGACTGAAGGTGAAAGGTTGGGACAAATCATACTATCCACATGGACTGCAGAAGCAAGCAGGGGTTTCCATCCTCGTATCAAATAAAGTAAACTTCAAGCCAATGCTAATCAAAAGGGATAAAGATGAACATTACATACTGCTCAAGGGAACCATATACAAACAAGACATAACAATCATAAATATATATGCCCCAAACAATGGTGCAGCTATGTTCATCAAACAAATTCTTCTCAAGAGTCAAATTGACCACAACACATTAATCTTGGGTGACTTTAACACACCTCTCTCACCACTCAATAGATCTTCAAAACAAAAGTTAAATAAAGAATCTATAGACTTCAATAATACAATGAATAACTTAGACTTAATTGACATATATACAATATTTCAACCTGCATCAAACAGATACACTTTCTTCTCAGCAGCACATGGATCCTTCTCTAAAATAGACCATATACTATGACACAAAGCAACTCTTAGCAAATACAAAAAAGTAGAGATACTGCCATGTATTTTATAAGATTATAATGGAATGAAATTGAAAATCAATAACAAGATAAAAAATAAAAATTACTCCAACACCTGGAGACTAAAAAATATGCTACTGAATGAACAATGGGTCACAGAAGATATCAAGGAGGACATTAAAAATTCTTACAGATAAGTGAGAACATATCGAAATCTCTGGGACTATATGAAAGCAGTTCTAATAAGAAAGTTCATTGCATGGAATTCATTCCTTAAAAGAAGAAAAAGTCAATAAAAAAATGACCTCACTTTCCATCTCAAAGCCTTAGAAAAAGAAAAACAAACCAACAGCAAAAGCATTAGAAGGCAAGAAATAATGAAAATTAGAGCTGAAATCAATGAAATCAAAGCAAAAAAAAAAAAAAAAACAACTGAAAAAAAATTGACAAAAAAAGTTGGTTCTTTGAAAAAATAAATAAAATTGACAGACCCTTAGCTACACTAGTGAAGCAAAGAAGAGAGGGAACTCGGTTTACCAGCATACTTGATGAAAAAGGTAATATCACAACAGACACTACAGAAATACAGAGGATAATTAGAAATTATTTTGAAAATTTATACTCCAATAAAATAGAAGATAGTAAAGTCATTGATGAATTTCTTAAGTCATATGACTTGCCCAGACTGAATCAGGAAGATACACACAATTTAAACAGACCAATATCAAGTGAGGAAATAGAAGGTGCCATCAGAAGCCTACCAACCAAGAAAAGCCCAGGACCAGACAGTTACAGGCCAAGTTCTACAAATCCTTTAAAGAAGAACTAATACCAATACTCTTCAATTTATTTCAGGAAATAGAAAAAGAGGCAGTACTTCCAAACTCATTCTATGAGGCCAATATCACCCTGATTCCAAAACCAGGCAAAGACACATCAAAAAAAAAGAAAACTTTAGACCAATATCTCTTATGAACATAGATGCAAAAATTCTCAATAAAGTTCTGACAAATCATATACAAAAACATATCAAAAAGATTGTGCACCATGATCAAGTGGGATTCATCCCAGGGATGCAAGGTTAGTTCAACATATGGAAATAAATAAATGTAATTTATTCCTCAATGGACTCAAAGATAAGAATCACATAATCATCTTAATAGATGAAGAAAAAGCATGTGACAAAATACAGCACCCCTTCATGTTCAAAACACTAGAAATACTAGGGATAACAGGAACATATCTCAACATTAGTGAAAGAAGAATCCCTGTCTTGTGCCAGTTTTTAGAGGGAATTCATTTAATTTTTCTCCATTTAGAATGATGTTGGACTGGGGCTTAGCATAGATAGCTTTTAAAATGTTTCTATTATTTCTAGTTATTTTAGTGTTTTGAACATGAAGGGGTGTTGTGTTATGTCAAATGCTTTTTCTGTTTCTATTGAGATAATCATATGGTTCTTATCTTTAAGTCTATTATATGATGAATTACATTTTTTTTATTTCCACATGTTGATTTTAATACTTGCACCAAAGAAGTCTTATTAAGGAAGTTGGGGCCTAATGCCACATGATGAAGACAAGGGCCTACTTTTTCTTCTGTTAGATGCAGTGTATGTGGTTTTATTCTTAGGTCCTTTGTCCATTTTGAGTTGAGTTTTGTGCATGGTGAGAGATAGGGGTTTAAATTTATTTTGTTGAATATGGATTTCTAGTTTTCCCAGCACCATTTGTTTAAGAGGTTATCTTTTCTCCAATGCATGTTTTTGGCAACTTTGTCTAATATAAGATAACTGTAATTGTGTGGTTTAGTCTCTGTATCCTCTATTCTGTACCATGGGTCTACCACTATGTTTTGTTGCCAATACCATGCTGTTTTGTTACTATTTCTCTGTAGTATAGTTTAGCTCTGGTATTGTGATGCCACCTGCTTCACTCTTTCTGCTAAGGATTGCTTTAGATATTCTAGGTCTCTTATTTTTCCAGATTAATTTCATGATTTCTTTTTCTATTTCTATGAGGAATGTATTGGTATTTTGATTGGAATTGCATTAAATCTGTACAGTGATTTGGGTAGTATGGTCATTTTGATAATATTATTTCTGCTTATTCAAGAACAATGTAGATTTTTTCATCCTCTAAGTTCCTTTTTCATTTCTTTCTTTGGGATTCTGTAATTTTCATCATATAGATCTTTCACCTCTTTCATTAAGTGATTACCTAGTTTTTTGGTTTTTTGAGGCTATTGTAATTGGGGTAGTTTTTCCTCATTTCCCTTTTTGAGGATTTGTCACTGATATACAGAAATGCCTTTGATTTATGGGTGTTGATTTTATATCTTGCTACTTTGCTGAATTCATTTACTAGTTCTAGAAGTTTTCTGGTGGAACTTTTAGGGTCTTCTAGGTATAGAATCATATCATAAGCAAATAGTGCTGTTTTGAGTTTTTCTTTTCCTATGTGTATCCCTTTAAATTCTTCATCTAATTGCTCTGGCCAGTGTTTCAAGAACTATGTTAAACAGAAGTACTGAAAGAGGACATCCCTGTCGTGTTCCAATTTTTAGATGGAATGCCTTCAATTTTTCTCCATTTAGAATTATTTTGGCCTGGAGCTTAGCATAGATAGCATTTATGATTTTGAGGTATGTTCCTGTTATCCCTAGTTTTTCTAGTGTTTTGAACATCAAGGGGTGCTGTATTTTGTCAAATGCTTTTTCTGCATATATTGAGATGATCATATAATTCTTATCTTTACGTCTATTGATGTGATGAATTACATTCATTGATTTCCATATATTGAACCAACCTTGCATCCCTGGGATGAATCTCACTTCATCATGGTGCACTATCTTTTTGATTTTTTTTGTATTCAATTTGCCAGAATTTTATTGAAAATTTCTGCATCTATGTTTGTTTAGAGATATTGGTCTGAAATCTTTCTTTGATATATGTTTGTTTGGTTTTGGAATCAGGGTGATATTGGCCTCATAGAATGTGTTTGCAAGTGCTTCCTCTTTTTCTATTTCTTGGAATACATTGTTGAGTGTTGCTATTAGTTCTTCTTTAAAGGTCTTGTAGACCTAGGCTATGTATCCATCCAGTCCTGGGCTTTTCTTGGTTGGTAGGCTTCTGATGGCGTCTTCTATTTCATCACTTGAAATTGATCTGTTTAAATTGTGTATATCATCTTGGTTCAATTTGGACAAATTCTATGACTCTAGAAATTTGTCAATGCGGCTTTCTGCTTGCTGTCTTGATGGCTCTGTATACACTGTCCGGCAGCCACACCTAGAGGTTGGAGCTGGGCTGCGTGCCGAGCCCTGTCCTCCGAAGGCTGGACTGCAGCCTCGAGCGTCTCTGTGGCCTGTTCGCCGCTGCACCTTCGGGCAGAGCCTGCTCTGGGGTCGTTCTGCACCCCCCTGCCAGGGGACCCGTGCTCCGGAGGAGGGGGACGGAGAGCCGCGGCGGCAGCCGCTTGGGCCCCTGGGGCCTGACACCGGGCTGAAGAGCTGCGGAGGCCAGGGCGGCTCTGCTAGGGTCGCAGACAAGCGCGGACGCTCGTCAGCGCGGCCCAGAGTTTCATTTCTAGAAATCTGGAGTGGAAACAGAAGCAGCAGTTTGTATAATCCCAAGAACTTGCTTATACCAGGAAGCTGTAAGGGCAACATGAATATTACTGAGGAGATGTAACATGGTGGCAGGCGCAGAGAAATCAAGTCTCTGACATCTTCAACTGCGTGGGCATAGGGAGCCGTAAACTGTCTAAATGCTGTTTGCTCAGGATCACTAGGCAATGCTGAGCTGACGTGGATCTGGGGTGTACAGGCTGGGCCCCTCAGAACACACACACAGAGCCCGAATCGGAGGCAATTAAGCTCCGGTTCGCCTGCTTCGTGTGACTCAGCACTAACAATCCCGCTGAAATAATTGGCCGGCCCTTAGGAACTTACAGAGGTAAAAGCCAACCGAGCCTTCATAGGCAGTGGCCACAGGACTGAAACGGGGATTGGGAGAGACAGTCAGGACCCACCCGTTGCATTGGTCATCCGGCAAAGGGAAGAAACGGTCACCATTTGCATGGGATATCACCATGGCAGAGAAATGGCGTCACGGGCGGAGGAGATAACTGCAGTGAAACCAGCACGACAGGTGTGTAATCCCCTAGCCATCTCTCTCCACACAGTGGGGAAACCTTAAGGGCCACTCCCAGCTCTCCTGTGAACGCAATAACCAGACCGAGGGAATCAGGAGTGGCACGGGACTCGCGGCGCGGAACTCCCGGCTACCGCTCCCACCAGTGCTGACAACTGAGGTCTCTTGCACCAGCTACCGGGGGCGTGGCTACAGGAGGGCAAGCAAATTCGCTGGGGGATCTCAGCCCCAAGCTCTACAAACTTAGGGTCTGAGGGAGGCAAACAGGGAGAGTGAGCCCAGGTGTTCATGAAAACAGGGCTCCCAGGAGCAGCAGACCTGGCGTGTAGCCAGTATTGTGGTGAGCGCCACAGGTGAGCACGGCCTGGCTTGAGGAAACACAAGACAAGGCCCTAGACACTCAGGATTGGAGACCCGCCCAGTCTAGGAGAAAGAGCTGCTGCACAGTGAATGGTTCCCACCTATTGAGAGGAGAAGCTTGGCCCAGTGGGCACAGCTCCACCTACTGGAAGAGAAGTTAATAGAACTCTAGGACTGCATTTATTATTATTATTATTATCATTTTTTTTTCTTTTCTTTTTCTTTTTTTTTCTTCTTTTTCTTTCATTTTCAATTTTTATTTGTTGTTGTTCTTTAATTTTTTTTCAATGTTTCTATTTTTTTTAATTTTTTTTTATTTTATTATTATTTTTTTTTAATTTTAATTTTCATTTTTTATTATCACTATTATTTTTTTTTTAATTTTTTTTTATTGGTTGTTCAAAACATTATAAAGCTCTTGACATATCATATTTCATACATTAGATTCAAGTTGGTTATGAACTCCCAATTTTACCCCAAATACAGATTGCAGAATCACATCGGTTACACATCCACATTTTTACATAATGCCCTATTAGTAACTGTTGTATTCTGCTACCTTTCCTATCCTCTACCATCCCCCCTCCCTCCCCTCCCATCTTCTCTCTCTACCCCATCCACTGTAATTCATATCTCTCCTTGTTTATTTTCCCATTCCCCTCACAACCTCTTATATGTAATTGTGTATAACAATGAGGGTCTCCCTCCATTACCATGCAATTTCCCTTTTCTCTCCCTTTCCATCCCACCTCATGTATCTGTTTAATGTTAATCTTTTCTTCCTGCTCTTCCTCCCTGCTCTGTTCTTAGTTGCTCTCCTTATATCAAAGAAGACATTTGGTATTTGTTTTTTAGGGATTGGCTAGCTTCACTAAGCATAATCTGCTCTAGTGCCATCCATTTCCCTGCAAATTCTATGATTTTGTCATTTTTTAGTGCTGCGTAATACTCCATGGTGTATAAATGCCACATTTTTTTTATCCATTCATCTATTGAAGGGCATCTGGGTTGGTGCTATTATTTTTTGGTGCTATTATTTTTGTTAAATTTTTTTTTTGTCTTTTCTTTCTTTCTTTATTATCTAATCTTTGTTATTCTTGTTTCTTTTGTCTTTTCATTTCTTTTCAATCTTCTTATTCCCCCTTCCTTGAATTCTACCTGCCTACTCTCATTCTCTTTAGTGACTTCTTCCCTTCCCTTCTAATATCTTTCCTCTCAAGCATCAAATAAATCTATAAGAGTAAACAGTAACTCAGCAGTCAAACAGAACAAGAAGTAACATGAGCAGCATAAAAAATCAAGGAAGAAAAGGAGTACAAACAATGAAGGACAGCCTAAATATTCAGGAGGACCTAGAGTCAGCAGAAAAATGGTCATATAAAGAACTCAAGGAATACCTTAGACAGATGGAATGGAACCTTAAAGAAGATACGAGACAGCAAATCCAAACAGTGAAAGAACACTTTGAAAATGAATTACATAGACACATAAAAGAAGAAGTTAAGCATCTTTATCAGGAGATTGAGATTATAAAAAAAACCAAACAATAATTCTAGAAATGAAGGAAACGATAAACCAAATTAAAAACTCAATTGAGAGTATCACTAACAGAGTGGAGCAAGTAGAAGCCAGAATGTCAGATAATGAAGACAAAATATATCATCTTGAAAAGAGCCTAGCCAACTCAGAAAGGCTGGTTAAAAACCAGGAGAAAAACATCCAAGAGATATGGGATAACATAAAGAAACCAAACCTACGAGTCATCGGGATAGAAGAAGGTACAGAGATTCAAACCAAGGGAATGAGTAACCTGCTGAAAGAAATAATTACAGAAAACTTTCCAGAAATAAAAAAGGAAACGGATATACAAATTGTAGATGCATACAGGACACCGAGCACACAAAATCACAGTAGACCAACGGCAAGACACATTGTTATGAAGATATCCAATATACAGAAAAAAGAGAAAATACTAAAAGCTACAAGAGAAAGGAGGCAGATTACATTCAGGGGTAAACCAATAAGGTTAACAACGGACTTTTCATCACAGACGCTGAAAGCGAGAAGATCCTGGAACAACGTATTTCAAACACTGGAAGACAACGGATGCCAACCAAGAATTCTGTATCCAGCAAAATTAAGCTTCAGGTACGATAACGAAATAAAAATCTTTCATGATAAACAAAAGCTAAAAGAATTTGCAGCCAGAAAACCAGCATTGCAAAGCATCTTGAGCAAAACACTACACGAGGAAGAAATGAAAAACAATAACCAAAACCATCAGTGGGAAGTGCCTCTATAAAGACAGAGGGCGGGGGGAAAGCTAACCATGGAGAAACAAACTAAATTTAAAAAAAAAGAAGATAAATAATCAAACATGGCTGGAAGTACAAACCATATATCAATAGTAACTCTAAACATTAATGGCTTAAACTCTCCAATAAAGCGACATAGGCTGGTAACATGGATTAAAAAAACAAATCCAACAATATGCTGCCTCCAGGAGACACATCTGATTGGAAAAGACATACACAGGCTGAAGGTGAAAGGTTGGGAAAAAATATACCATGCACACGGTCCTCGTAAGCAAGCAGGGGTGGCCATCCTCATATCAAATAAAATTGACTTCAAGACTAAATTAATCAAAAGGGATAAGGAAGGACATTATATACTGTTAAAAGGAACCATTCACCAACAAGACATAACAATTATCAATATTTATGCACCAAATAATGGTGCTGTGACGTTCATAAAACAAATTCTCCTCAAGTTCAAGAATCAAATAGACCACAACACAATAATTATGGGTGACTTCAACACACCTCTCTCACCATTGGACAGATCCTCCAAACAAAAGCTGAATAAAGAAACTATAGAACTCAATATCACAATCAACAACCTAGACTTAACTGACATATATAGAATATATCAACCATCATCAAGTGGATATACTTTTTTCTCAGCAGCACATGGATCTTCCTCAAAAATAGACCATATATTATGCCATAGGGCAACCCTCAGTAAATATACAGGGGTGGAGATAATACCATGCATTTTATCTGATCATAATGGAATGAAACTGGAAATCAATGATAAAAGACGGAAGGAAAAATCCTACATCACATGGAAAATGAACAATATGTTACTGAATGATCAATGGGTTACAGAAGACATAAAGGAAGAAATCAAAAAATTCTTAGAGATAAATGAAAATACAGACACAACATATCGGAATCTATGGGACACAATGAAAGCAGTTTTAAGAGGGAAATTCATCGCTTGGAGGTCATTCCTCAAAAAAAGGAAAAACCAACAAATAAATGAGCTCACACTTCATCTCAAAGCCCTAGAAAAGGAAGAACAAAACAACAGCAAATGTAGCAGAAGGCAAGAAATAATTAAAATCAGAGCGGAAATCAATGAAATTGAAACAAAAGAAACTATTGAAAAAATTAACAAAACTAAAAGTTGGTTCTTTGAAAAAATAAATAAGATCGACAGACCCTTAGCCATGCTAACGAAGAGAAGAAGAGAGAGAACTCAAATCACTAACATACGGGATGAAAAAGGCAATATCACAACAGACACTACAGAAATACAGAAGACAATTAGAAATTATTTTGAAAACCTATATTCCAATAAAATAGAAGGTAGTGAAGACATTGATAAATTCCTTAAGTCATATGATTTGCCCAGACTGAGTCAGGAGGATACTCACAACTTAAACAGACCAATAACAATAGATGAAATAGAAGAAGCAATCAAAAGACTTCCAACCAAGAAAAGCCCAGGACCGGATGGGTATACAGCGGAGTTTTACAAAACCTTTAAGGAAGAATTAATACCAATACTTTTCAAGTTATTTCAGGAAATAGAAAAAGAAGGAGCTCTGCCAAATTCATTCTATGAGGCCAACATCACCCTGATTCCGAAACCAGACAAAGACACCTCAAAGAAAGAAAACTACAGACCAATATCCCTGATGAACATAGATGCAAAAATCCTCAATAAAATTCAGGCGAATCGGATACAAAGGCACATCAAAAAAATTGTGCACCATGATCAAGTAGGATTCATCCCTGGGATGCAAGGATGGTTCAATATACGGAAATCAATAAATGTTATTCACCACATCAATAGACTTAAAAATAAGAACCATATGATCATCTCAATAGACGCAGAAAAAGCATTCAACAAAGTACAGCATCCCTTTATGTTCAAAACATTAGAAAAACTAGGGATAACAGGAACTTACCTCGACATTGTAAAAGCTATCTATGCTAAGCCTCAGGCTAGCATCATTCTCAATGGAGAAAAATTGAAGGCATTCCCCCTAAAATCTGGAAGAAGACAGGGATGCTCTCTATCACCACTGCTATTCAATATAGTTCTCGAAACACTGGCCAGAGCAATTAGACAGACGAAAGAAATTAAAGGCATAAAAATAGGAAAGGAAGAACTTAAATTATCACTATTTGCAGATGACATGATTCTATACCTAGAAGACCCAAAAGGGTCTACAAAAAAACTACTAGAACTAATAAATGAATTCAGCAAAGTGGCAGGATATAAAATCAACACGCATAAATCAAAGGCATTTCTGTATATCAGCGACAAAACTTCTGAAATGGAAATGAGGAAAAACACTCCATTCACAATATCCTCAAAAAAAATAAAATACTTGGGAATCAACCTAACAAAAGAGGTGAAAGATTTATATAATGAAAACTACAAAACCCTAAAAAGAGAAGTAGAAGAAGATCTTAGAAGATGGAAAAATATACCCTGTTCATGGATAGGCAGAACTAACATCATCAAAATGGCGATATTACCAAAAGTTCTCTATAGGTTTAATGCAATGCCAATCAAAATCCCAACGGCATTTCTTGTAGAAATGGATAAAGCAATCATGAAATTCATATGGAAAAATAAAAGACCCAGAATAGCAAAAGCAATTCTAAGCAGGAAGTGTGAATCAGGCGGTATAGTGATACCAGACTTAAAACTATATTACAGAGCAATAATAACAAAAACAGCATGGTACTGGTACCAAAACAGGAGGGTGGACCAATGGTACAGAATAGAGGACACAGAGACTAATCCACAAAGCTACAACTATCTTATATTTGATAAAGGAGCTAAAAGCATGCAATGGAGGGAGGATAGCATCTTCAACAAATGGTGCTGGGAAAACTGGAAATCCATATGCAACAAAATGATCTGAATCCCCTCCTCTCGCCATGCACAAAAGTTAACTCAAAGTGGATCAAGGAGCTGGATATCAAATCAGAGACTCTGCGTCTGATAGAAGAAAAAGTTGGCTCCGATCTACATATTGTAGGGTCGGGCTCCAAATTCCTTAATAGGACACCCATAGCACAAAAGTTGATAACAAAAATCAACAAATGGGACTTACTTAAACTGAAAAGTTTTCTCTCAGCAAGAGAAACAATAAAAGAGGTAAATAGGGAGCCTACATCATGGGAACAAATTTTTACTCCTCACACTTCAGATAGAGCCCTAATATCCAGAGTATACAAAGAACTCAAAAAATTAAACAATAAGAAAACAAATAACCCAATCAACAAATGGGCCAAAGACCTGAACAGACACTTCTCAGAGGAGGACATACAATCAATCAACAAGTACATGAAAAAATGCTCACCATCTCTAGCAGTCAGAGAAATGCAAATCAAAACCACCCTAAGATACCATCTCACTCCAGTAAGATTGGCAGCCATTATGAAGTCAAACAACAACAAATGCTGGAGAGGATGTGGGGAAAAGGGTACTCTTGTACATTGCTGGTGGGACTGCAAACTGGTGCGGCCAATCTGGAAAACAGTATGGAGACTCCTGGGAAAGCTGGGAATGGAACCACCATTTGACCCAGCTATTGCCCTTCTTGGACTTTTCCCTGAAGACCTTAAAAGAGCGTACTACAGGGATACTGCTACATCGATGTTCATAGCAGCACAATTCACAATAGCTAGACTGTGGAACCAACCCAGATGCCCTTCAATAGATGAATGGATAAAAAAATGTGGCATTTATACACCATGGAGTATTACGCAGCACTAAAAAATGACAAAATCATAGAATTTGCAGGGAAATGGATGGCACTAGAGCAGATTATGCTTAGTGAAGCTAGCCAATCCCTAAAAAACAAATACCAAATGTCTTCTTTGATATAAGGAGAGCAACTAAGAACAGAGCAGGGAGGAAGAGCAGGAAGAAAAGATTAACATTAAACAGATACATGAGGTGGGATGGAAAGGGAGAGAAAAGGGAAATTGCATGGTAATGGAGGGAGACCCTCATTGTTATACACAATTACATATAAGAGGTTGTGAGGGGAATGGGAAAATAAACAAGGAGAGATATGAATTACAGTGGATGGGGTAGAGAGAGAAGATGGGAGGGGAGGGAGGGGGGATGGTAGAGGATAGGAAAGGTAGCAGAATACAAAAAAAAAAAAGAAATTTGTCAATGCCTTCAATATTTTCTATTTTATTGGGGTACAAGTTTTCAAAATATTTCTAATTATCCTCTGTATTTCTGTAGTGTCTGTTGTGATATTTCTTTTTCATCATGTATATTAGTTATTTGAGGATTTTTTCTCCTTCTCTTTGTTAGCCTCCTAGGGGTTTGTCAATTTTATTTATTTTTTCAAAGAACCAACTTTTTGTTCTGTCAAGTTTTTTAAAATGTTTCTTTTGTTTCAATTTCATTGATTTTAGCTCTGATTTCAAGTATTTCCAGTCTTCTTCTACTTTTGTTGTTGATTTCTTCTTTTTCTAGGGCTTTGAAATCTATATTAAGTCATTTATTTGTTGACTTCTACTTCTTTTAAGGAATGAACTTCATGCAATGAACTTTCCTTTTAAAAGTGCTTTCATATTGTCCCAGAGATTTCAATATGTTGTATCTGTGTTCCCATTTACCTCTAAGAATCTTTTAATCTCTTCTTTGATGTCTTTTGCAACCCATTGTCACTCAGTAGCATACTATTTAGTCTCTAGGTATTGAAATAGCTTTTCTCATTTTATCATTGATTTCTAATTTCATTACATTATGGTCTGATAAAATACAGGGTAGTTTCTCTACTTTTTTATACTTGCTAAAAGTTGATTTGTGGTATAATATATGGTCTCTTTTAGAGAAGGATTTATATGCTGCTGAGAAGAAACTGTATTTATTCATTGAAAGATGATATATTCTATATATGTCAGTTAAGTCTAACTTATTAATTGTATTATTGAGTTCTCTAGTTTCTTTGTTCAGCTTTTTTCAGAAGATCTATCCAGTGGTGAAAGAGGTGTGTTAATGTCACCCAGAATTATTGTGTTGTGGTCTATTGTACTCTTGAACCTGAAAAGAGTATGTTTGATGAACGTCGATGCTCCATTGTTTGAGGCATATAAATTTATTATTGTTATGTCTTGTTGATGAATTGTTCCCTTAAGCAGTATGAAATAGACTTCTTTATTCCTTTTGATTAACTTTGGCTTGAAGTCTACTTTATTTGATTTGAGAATGGAAACCCCTTCTTACTTCCACAGTCCATGTAAGTGGTATGATTTTTCCCTACCTTTCACCTTCAGTATGTGGATGTCTATTCCTATGAGATGAGTCTCTTGGAGGCAGCATATTTTGGGGTCTTTTTTTTTAAAAAAATCTGCCATTCTATGTCTTCTGACTGGTGAGTTTAGGCCATTAACATTCAGGGTTATTACTGAGAAATGATTTGTATATCCAGCCATTTTTGTTTATTTTTTATATTCAATTGAGTTGATATATTTAACTTCTCCTTTCATATGTTTTTCCTTTAGTGTAATATCTGCCTTTTGCTGATTTTCATTGTTGTTCTTCAGTTCCTCTTCATGGAATATTTTGCCAAGGATTTTTTTTTAGTTCAGGCTTTCAAGTTTTAAAATCTTTTTAATTTCTGTTTATCATGGAAGGTTTTAATTTCATCATCAAATCTAAAGCTTAAGTGTTCTGTATATAAGATTTCTGGTTGGTATCCATTTTTTTTCTCAGAGTTTGATATATGTTGTTACAGGTTCTTCTAGCTTTCAATGACTGGGTTGAAAAATTTGCACATATTCTAATTGGTTTCCCCCTATAGGTAATCTGATTTTTTTTCCTCTCATGGCCCAAAGATCCTACCAATGAGATACATCACCAACCTTTTTGAATTTTTAGTTGGAGACAGGGTCTGGCTAAGTTGCCAGGGCCTCTCCAAACTGCTGAGGTTGCCTGGGAGCTTGCTATCCTCCTGCCAAAGCTTCCTAAGTATCTGGGACTACAGAAGTGCATCACCACACGCAGCCAGTGAAAAGGCTTCTGAGCAACAATGACTGATCTGATACAAAGCACCTAGGCTCGGATTTCTAACCTACTTGTCTGTTCCATGTGTCAGCATACATTATTACTCTTCTTCAGATTCTCCCCTACTTCAGTTCCCATTCACTAGACTGGGATGGACATCCTAGAGACACAGGAAGGAGGGAATGCTGGAGAACTTCTGGGAGAGGCTCTATTTATACCTAGTCTATTTAGCTACAAAAATATATAAAATATATAAGACAATTGGGCAATGAAGAACTCAAAGAGAAGGTTTGCTATCTTTAAACTACTTTCAGAATTTATTGATGGTCTGAGCCTCTGCAAAGGGTTCAGTCTGAAATCTTTTTCTATTTTTGACATAAAAAATAAAACCAACACTAATAAAAGATCAGGGGTAAGGGATAACAAATTGACAAAGATGCACTGCATGCTCTCATTACTTCCTTTGGAGGTGCTGGTTTGGTCTTCAATGAAGTCAAGAAATAGTTTTGATTCATTTATAGGATCACAAATATTATGCCTAGCATTCTGTTAAGAGCCCAAAGTATTTAGTGAGTGTGGGATTCCTTGAAGTCTGTGGCACTAAACCATGCCTTCTCCTGCAGCACAGGTACTGTGGCAGGGGTGAACTCCCTCCAGTGGGTGCAGAGTGCTGTGGTGTATTATGGGCATTTTAATAATATTGGCTTTTCTAATCTGTGATTATGACTTCTAATTATGAGCAATTCTTTTGTCCTTAGAATAAATATCACTTATTGTCATGCAAATATTTTTGACATGTTGTTGGGTTTTGTTTGATGGTATTTTGTTGAGAAATGTTGCATCTGTATTCATCCTGGATATTGCTCTGCACTTTTCTGTTGTTGCTGTGTGATTATCTGGTTTTATTCTGAGAATCATGCTCTAGCCTTGTAAGGACAAGTTTGGTAGATTTCCCTGTTTTTCCGTTTTTTGACATATGTTGAGAAAAATCAGAAGTAGTTTTTCTTTAAATGTTTTGTAAAATTTAGCAGTGAGTCTGTAATGCCCTGGTCTTTCCATTGAGGGAGAAATCTTAATTACTGATTTAATCTGTTACTCATTGATGGTGTATTTAAATTGTCAATTTATTTTTTATTCATCATGGTAGGTTACATGTGTCCTGGAATTTACTAATTTCTTCTAGGACTTAAGTAATTTACTGTGTAATTGTTCATAGCACTGTCACATGACCCTTTGTATTTCTGTGGTATCAGTGGTAATATCTCCATTTTCATGTCAAGTTTTATTAAGTTTTCTTTTACCTTTCTTAACCTAGTTAATGGTTTATTTATTTTGTTCATATTTTTAAAGAACCAACTTTCTATTTCATTGATCTTTTATCTATATTTTAGTTTTAATTTTATCTATTTCTTCTCTGATCATTATTATTTTTTTCCATCTTCTCATGGGCATTTACTTAGTTCTTGTCTAGATTCTTATGATCATTATTATGTAGTTTATATAAAATCTTTCTGCTTTTTGGTAAAGGAATTTAATGCTATAATCTTCTGTCTTCATACTGCTCTTGCTGTCTCCCACAGGATTTGATATTTTGTGTATTCCCATTTTTTTATCTTATCTCTTTTTTTCTCTTTTTAATTTTTATTATTGGTTGTTCAAAACATTACATAGTTCTTGACATATCATATTTCATACATTTGATTCAAGTGGGTTATGAACTCCCATTTTTACCACATATACAGATTGCAGAATCACATCGATTACACATCTACTGTTTTACATATTGCCATACTAGTGTCTGATGTGTTCTGCTGCCTTTCCTATCCTCTAATATCCTCCCTCCCCTCCCCTCCCCTCTCATCTTCTCTCTCTACCCCATCTACTGTAATTCATTTCTCCCCCTTATTTTTTTTCCCTTTCCCCTCACTTCCTCTTATATGTAATTTTGTATAACAATGAGGGTCTTCTTCCATTTCCATGCAATTTCCCTTCTCTCTCCCTTTCCCTCCCACCTCTCATCCCTGTTTAATGTTAATCTTCTTCTCATGCTCTTCCTCCCTGCTCTGTTCTTAGTTGTTCTCCTTATATCAAAGAAGATATTTGGCATTTGGTTTTTAGGGATTGGCTAGCTTCACTTAGCATAATCTGCTCTAATGCCATCCATTTCCCTGCAAATTCCATGATTTTTGTCATTTTTTAGTAAAAAGTAATACTCCATTGTGTATAAATGCCACACTTTTTATCCATTCATCTATTGAAGGGCATCTAGGTTGGTTCCACAGTCTAGATATTGTGAATTGTGCTGCTATGAACATCAATGTAGCAGTATCCCTGTAGTATGCTCTTTTTAGGTCTTTAGGGAATAGACCGAGAAGGGGAATAGCTGGGTCAAATGGTGGCTCCATTCCCAGCTTTCCAAGAAATCTCCATACTGCTTTCCAAATTGGCTGCACCAATTTGCAGTCCCACCAGCAATGTACAAGTGTACCCTTTTCCCCACATCCTCGCCAGCACTTGTTGTTGTTTGACTTCATAATGGCTGCCAATCTTACTGGAGTGAGATGGTATCTTAGGGTGGTTTTGATTTGCATTTCTCTGACTGCTAGAGATGGTGAGCATTTTTTCATGTACTTGTTGATTGATTGTATGTCCTCCTCTGAGAAGTGTCTGTTCAGGTCCTTGGCCCATTTGTTGATTGGGTTGTTTGTTCTCTTATTGTCTAATTTTTTGAGTTCTTTGTATACTCTGGATATTAGGGCTCTATCTGAAGTGTGAGGAGTAAAGATTTGTTCCCAGGATGTAGGCTCTCTATTTACCTCTCTTATTGTTTCTTTTGCTGAGAAAAAACTTTTTAGTTTGAGTAAGTCCCATTTGTTGATTCTAGTTATTAACTTTTGTGCTATGGGTGTCCTATTGAGGAATTTGGAGCCCGACCCCACAGTATGTAGATCGTAGCCAACTTTTTCTTCTATCAGATGGCGCGTCTCTGATTTGATATCAAGCTCCTTGATCCATTTTGAATTCACTTTTGTGCATGGCAAGAGAAAGGGATTCAGTTTCATTTTGTTGCATATGGATTTCCAGTTTTCCCAGCACCATTTGTTGAAGATGCTATCCTTCCTCCATTGCATGCTTTGAGCCCCTTTATCAAATATAAGATAGTTGTAATTTTGTGGATTGGTCTCTGTGTCCTCTATTCTATACCATTGGTCCACCCGCCTGTTTTGGTACCAGTCCCATGCTGTTTTTGTTACTATTGCTCTGTAGTATAGTTTGAAGTCAGGTATAGCTATACCACCTGATTCACACTTCCTGCTTAGCATTGTTTTTGCTATTCTGGGTCTTTTATTTTTCCATATGAATTTCATGATTGCTTTCTCTATTTCTACAAGAAATGCCATTGGGATTTTGATTGGCATTGCATTAAACCTATAGAGAACTTTTGGTAATATCGCCATTTTGATGATGTTAGTTCTGCCTATCCATGAACAGGGTATATTTTTCCATCTTCTAAGATCTTCTTCTATTTCTCTCTTTAGGGTTCTGTAGTTTTCATTGTATAAGTCTCTCACCTCTTTTGTTAGGTTGATTCCCAAGTATTTTTTTTTTTTTGAGGGTATTGTGAATGGGGTGATTGTACTCATTTCCATTTTAGAAGATTTGTCACTGATATACAGGAATGCTTTTGATTTATGCATGTTGATTTTATATCCTGCCACTTTGCTGAATTCATTTATTAGTTCTAGTAGTTTCTTTGTAGTCCCTTTTGGGTCTGCTAGGTATAGAATCATGTCACCCGCAAATAGTGATAATTTAAGTTCTTCTTTTCCTATTTTTATGCCTTTAGTTTCTTTCATCTGTCTAAATGCTCTGGCCAGTGTTTCAAGAAATATGTTGAACAGAAGTGGTGAGAGAGAGTATCCCTGTCTTGTTCCAGATTTTAGAGGGAATGCCTTCATTTTTTCCCTGTTCAGAATGATGCTGGCCTGAGGCCTAGCATAGATAGCTTTTACAATATTGAGGTATGTTCCTGTTATCCCTAGTTTTTCTAGAGTTTTGAACATAAAGGGATGCTGTACTTTGTCGAATGCTTTTTCCACATCTATTGAGATGATCATATGGTTCTTATTTTTAAGACTATTGATGTGGTGAATAACATTTATTGATTTCCATATATTGAACCAGCCTTGCATCCCAGGAATGAATCCTACTTGATCATGATGAACGATCTTTTTGATATGTTTCTGTATCTGATTTGCCAGAATTTTATTGAGGATTTTTCCATCTATGTTCATTGGAGATATTGGTCTGTAGTTTTCTTTCTTTGAAGTGTCTTTGTCTGGTTTAGGTATCAGGGTGATGTTGGCCTCATAGAATGAATTTGGAAGTTCTCCCTCTTTTCCTACTTCCTGAAATAGCTTGAAAAGCATTGGTATTAGTTCCTCTTTAAAGGTTTTGTAAAACTCTGCTGTATACCTATCCAGTCCTGGGCATTTCTTAGTTGGTAGTCTTTTGATGGCTTCTTCTATTTCCTCAATTGATATTGGTCTGTTTAGGTTGTGTATATCCTCCTGACTCAATCTGGGCAGATCATATGACTTAAGAAATGTATCGATGCCTTCACTATCTTCTAATTTATTGGAGTATAAGGATTCAAAATAATTTATAATGATCTTCTGTATTTCTGAAGTGTCTGTTGTGATATTGCTTTTTTCATCCCGTATGCTAATAATTTGAGTTCTCTCTCTTCTACTCTTGGTTAGCATACCTAAGGGTCTGTTGATCTTATTTATTTTTTCAAACAACCAACTTTTAGTTTTGTCAATTTTTTCAATTTTTTCTTTTGTTTCAATTTCATTGATTTCAGCTATGATTTTAATTATTTCTTGCCTTCTACTACTTTTACTGTTGTTTTGCTCTTCTTTTTCTAGGGTTTTGAGATGAAGTGTGAGATCATTTATTTGTTGTTTTTTACTTTTTTTACGGAATGAACTCCAAGCAATGAATTTTCCTCTTAGAACTGCTTTCATTGTGTCCCATAGATTCCTATATGTTGTGTCTGTGTTTTCATTTATCCCTAAGAATTTTTTAATTTCCTCCTTGATGTCTTCTGTAACCCATTGATCATTCAGTAACCTATTGTTCATTCTCCAAGTGATGCATGATTTTTCCTTAATTCTTTTATCGTTGATTTCCAGTGTCATTCCATTATGATCAGATTGGATGCATGGTATTATCTCTACTCCTTTATAATTTCTAAGAGTTTCCCTGTGACATAATATATGATCTATTTTTGAGAAGGATCCATGTGCTGCTGAGAAAAAAGTGTGACTGCTTGATGTTGTGTGGTATATTCTATATATGTCAATTAAGTCTAGGTTATTAATTGTATTATTGAGTTCTATAGTTTCTTTATTCAACTTTTGTTTGGAAGATCTGTCCAGTGGTGAGAGAGGTGTGTTGAAGACTCCCATAATTATTGTATGGTGGTCTATTAGACTCTTGAACTTGAGAAGAGTTTGTTTGATGAACATAGCTGCACCATTGTTTAGGGTATATATATTTATGATTGTTATGTCTTCTTGGTTTATGGTTCCCTTGAGCAGTATGTAGTGTCCTTAATTATCCCTTTTGATTAACTTTGGCTTGAAGTCTATTTTATTTGATATGAGTATGGACACTCCTGCTTGTTTCCGAGGTCCATATGCGTGACATGATTTTTCCCAACCTTTCACCTCAGTCTATGTATGTCTTTTCCTATCAAATGCGTCTCCTGTAGGCAGCATATTGTTAGATCTTTTTTTTTTTTGATCCATTCTACTAGCCTGTGTCTCTTGATTGGTAAGTTTAAGCCATTAACATTTAGGGTTATTATTGAGATATGGATTGTACTTCCAGCCATATTTGTTTATTTATGTTACTTAACATGGTTTTTTTTCCTCTTTGATTATTATTTCCCTTTACTGTACTACCTCCCGCTGTTGGTTTTCATTGCTCTTTTCCATTTCCTCTTCCTGTAATGTTTTGCCAAGGATGTTTTGAAGCGCTGGTTTTCTAGCTGTAAATTCTTTTAACTTTTGTTTATCATGGAGGGTTTTAACTTCATCTTCCATCCTGAAGCTTAATTTCGCTGGATACACAATTCTTGGTTGGAACCCATTTTCTTTCAGTGTTTGAAATATGTTGTTCCAGGATCTTCTAGCTCTCAGAGTCTGTGTTGAAAGATCAGCTGTTATCCTGATTGGTTTACCCCTAAATGTAATCTGCTTCCTTACTCTTGTAGCTTTTAAAATTCTCTCCTTATTCTGTATGTTGGGCATCTTCTTTATAATGTGTCTAGGTGTGGATCTCTTATGATTTTGCACATTTGGCGTCCTGTAGGCTTCTAGGATTTGGGATTCTGTTTCATTCTTCTAGTCTGGGAAGTTTTCTCGTATTATTTTGTTGAACAGATTGCTCATTCCTTTGGTTTGGACCTCTATACCTTCCTGTATCCCAATAACTCTTAAGTTTGGTCTCTTTATGTTATCCCATATTTCTTGGATGTTTTGCTCATGGTTTCTTAACAGTCTTGCTGAGCTGTCTATGTCTTTTCAAGTTGAAATACTTTGTCTTCATTGTCTGATGTTCTATCTTCTAAGTGTTCTACTCTGCTGGTAGCACTCTCATTTGAGTTTTTAATTTGGTTTATTGCTTCCTGCATTTCTAGGATTTCTGCTTGTTTGTCTTTTATAACCTCTATCTCCCTGTATAGTTGATCTTTTGCTTCTTGGATTTGTTTATGTAATTCATTGTCAAAGTGATCTTTCATTGTCTGATTTTGCTGTCTAATGTCTTCCTTGAGACTCCAGATCATCTGAAGCATGTATATCCTGAATTCCTTATCTGACATTTCATCTGCTGTAGATATTACCTATTCTAAAGTTGAGTTGACCTGCATTGCTTGTGGTCCTTTCTTTCCTTGTCTTTTCATACTGCTCACGTTTCTTTCTGCTTTGTGAAACTGTTGTTATTGAATTTTCCCCCTATATATTTATATTGCTCTTGTATAGTTGCAAAGTCTTCCTTTTGTGGAGATGTATTCCCATTAATTTGTCTCCAGCAATTTTTTTATTTCCCTGTTTATGTTTTCAATGAACCACTAGGCATTCAATAGCGAGGTTGATCAATTTCCGTATCTTTTTATACTTTCCATTGTTCATTTAGTTGTTGATTTCTAGTTTCATTTTATTATAATCACAGAGGATACATGATGTGATTTTAATTCTTTAGTATTTATCAAGACTTCTTTGTTGCCACAGCTGGTGTTCTACCACTGGGAATATTCTATATGCAGAGAAGTATGTGAATTTTTCAAGTATTGAATGAAAAATGTTCTATAGATATCTCTTAAGTTCAGGTGATCTGTAGTGTAGATCAACTGCTCTGTTTAAATGTTATTTTTGTGTGTGAATGGTCTGTCCACTGTTGAAAGTCAGGTGTTAAAGACTATTGTTATAGTCACATTTGTTTATCCCTTTCAATCTAAAAATACTTGTTTGACCCTGCTACAGCATGTATCTGAATTTCTTTCATAGTTCTGTATTAAAGGGTCATCAGTTTAGTGCAAATAGAACATGGTATAACCATTTAGAAGTAGATCATAGGGAGACATCTTCAGGTCATTTCACCAGAGCACTTTCCTCTTTCTCCTTCATTATTGGCCGTAAGGTGAATGAGCTTCCCCAGCCAAATCCTTCTGACATGATGTACTGCCACACGTTAGGCCCAGAAGCATTGTGTGCTAATTGACCATAGATTGTAACCTTCAAAACTAGGGGAAACAAAATAAACCCTTCTTTGTTTTAAGTTAATTATTTAAGGATTTTGTTGTAGTAATGGCAATCTGACTATTGATAGATTCTTTTCTCTCTTTAATTTGTTTTTCTGCCTTGCCAATGGGATTTATTACTATCTTTTTTTTGTAATAATGGCACTACCCATTCTTTGAATCCAAATGTAGGGTTTCTTAAGTACTTCTTTTAAGTCTGCTGTACTGTTGATGAATTTCAGTAGCTTTACCTTGTCCAAGTAATATTTTTTTTCATTTTTTGAAGGATAGTTTTGCTGGCTATAACATGTTGGTTGGCAATATTTTTTCTTTTGGATTTGTGAATATATCATCCCATTCTTCTCTGATCTGTAAGGTTTTGATGGAGAAATCCACTGTTATAAATAAGGAAATACCCAGATATTATTATTCATGATTTTTCCTTTTGCTGATTTTAGAATTCTCTGCTAGTTTTATACTTTTGATAGTTTGAATAAAATAGGCCATGCATAGGGTTGTTATTAGTTCAGACTAGTTGGAGTCCTTTCAACTTCCTGCATATAGAGTTTTATATATTCTTTAAAGATTTGCAAAACAGGTTGAGCTGTTATTTTATTACATATGGTTTCAATGACTGCTCCCTTTTATTCTCTAACAAGAAAATGCATAATGCAAAAAAAAATGTATTAAATTGATGGTATCCAGAAGTCTCATACACTTACTTTATTAGTTTTTATTCTTTCTTTTGTAATTGTGTCTGTTTGAGTTATTTTAAAATACCTTTCCTCAATTTAAGAATTCTTTCTTCTGTTCAGTCTGGTTTTTGTTCAAGATTGCAGTTGCAATTTTTTCTAAGATTGAATTGTTCAGCTCTTATTCTATCATATGATTTCTATGTGTTCATTGACTATCTCATTCACATTATGAATTGTTTTTCTTATTTTATTGAATTGTCTGTCTGGATTCTCTGACACTCACTGAGCTTCCTTAGGATCATTTTTTTTAAAGTCTATTTTCATGCACTTCATATATGGTCTTTTTTTTAGTGTCTGTTTCTGAAGAAATACTATTATTTGGAGGTATCATGCTTCTTTGTTTATTCATGTTGCTTATGACTCGGGTACCTCCCAAACCAGATTCAAAGCCTATGAAGACTGTTGAAATCCCCTGCAGTTAGAATACCTGGTCTGTGGTGATGATAGGGACCTCTGCACTTTTCTAATTATCTTTTTTTTTTTGGCAATGTGAAGCTCCCTATAATCAGGGAGACAAGATCAATGTTGTAGCATGCCTTATTCTTTTTCCTGTGCTGCAATCTCTAATTTCTGGACCTTCCAGGGTTCCTGCTACTCCCTTACTGAATTCCATTTTTCTCTCTCTGTCACTCCCCTTGAGAAATGGTCATGCATTTGTTTCCTTGGTTCTTCCCTTTGGAGGTGCAGAGGAGTAGGCACAACCATTCCAGCATATTAGATCTTCTCCTGGGAGAAATTCCATAATTATTAAGGTGAACATCTAAGGAAATTATTCTTCTTAATAAAATCCCAAGATTCTCAGTTTGTTGATAATTGCCAATCACATTCTATTTCTGAAAATCAGTGGTGAAAACATGTGTGCCCCTCTTTCCAGAAATGACCACCGTGGTATAGGCAGTGAGGCTGTTGTTCTTGTACTCCAATGTGATAACATTTCTGAAGCCTCAGGAGTAATAAAGCAGGGAAAATACAACTAACCTTAACCATTCACTACAGACTATGTAGTTGGAACACTACAAATACTGATGTAAAAGAACATTTTTCAAAGCAAGTATATTCTACAAAGAAACGAATTCTCACGAGAGAAAGAATTTAAAACCACATAACCAATAGCATATTAATAATCCTTTCAGCCAAATGTTAAATTCCTATATTTCTCCAACTATGATAAAAATGCCCAGACAAACTTAGAGAAGGAATAAAAGAAAATATGTTATTATCTGTAGATATATCAGATTATTCAGAAAATTTTTTTGGTAGGTAACATCTAAGACTCCTTTTTATCAGAATCTTAGACATTCCTCTAATTATTGAAGTGTGTTTGTGGGGCAGATATTATTGAAATCTTACAAACTTTGGGGTAATTTGTAGGTGGAAAAATAAAAACAGATGGAAGCTTGAGACACTGAGTGGCACTGGTAACATGACTGCTTATTGCTTATTCATGGGGTTTAAAAATCCATTTTTCTTCTATTCACTGTATGCAGAGAATAAACAGGTGTGTACTCAGAAGAAGGACATCAAAGCTTGTGGTTTATTTGTTTTATAGAAAATTCAGATTTATCCAAATGCAATACACAAACCATTTTTGGATCATAATTTTAACATATTAAATTCTAAGTTTTATTATGTTCAACATTGACACAGGTGCATTAAGTACATCAGAAATTATAACCTATTTTATATATCTGTATACATATATACATGTGTGTGTGCGTGTGTATGGAAATATATTTTTCAAATGCTGTAGTTATTAACATTACTTTTATCAAATGAACAGACCTCTAATACATAAGAATTATTTCAGGGTTACTGTAAATGCAATATTACTTATTTTAAATTTTATACATGTTCTGCATCTGGAACAAAATGGATTAATGAGCCTGAATTTATTCTACAAATATGCAAAAGGTTATATTTGATATAATCAGGAAAGCATGATTATAAACTGGATTTAGCTAAAAAACAGATAAAATTAGGAAAAATTAAAGATCAATCCAAATTCATTATGTGTCTTATCATACAGTTAAGTTTTTGTTTGGTTCTATTTGTAAAAGAGGACAAAGATTTTCTTGACCTATGGAGAAGTTTATTTTGGTAACTCACTGGTGATCAACAGATAGATTCACATTCCTCAAGGGAAAATATATTTGGGAGACTATTACAGTAGCAAACAATATTTATTTATTTAATATCATTTCTAGGTTTCCAAAAATACATTGAGTAAACTCATCCTTCTTGGGAATGTTTTCCAGCTGATTCTGAAGTACAGCCATATTATATTTAATAAAGGCAACAAAATATAAATAAATAAGACTGAGCAGATTCTGCAGTTAAATTTAGGAGAGTACAAAGCAGAAGTCTTCCTAGCAAAATAACTTGGAAAAAAATGTCTTTAAAAATTATTTTGAATAAAGGTGTTCTCTCTCTCTCTCTCTCTCTCTGCCTGTATCCCCCTGCCCCTCTTCTTCTCTCCGTTTGTATCTGTCCCCCAACTTCATCTCTCTATTTCTTTCTATTATATGTACTAATATACAAGTGTAAGGCATTGGTGAATACAACCCATAAAATTATGTGTCTGTTCTTTTCTTTCTATGTTTGCACAATGTAGGTCACCATCGAAGGTTGTTGTAAGGAATAGAATATGCCATGAGACATTGTAGGAACCATGGAATGATTAATACATCTTGAGCTACATAGCCAGACAAGGATGAATATTTATTATTTGATAAATAGGGAAGTTCAATCACTGATGAAAGCTTGATATTCAAAGTAGTTTGGGAAAAAATCACAAATCCAATTATTTTAATGAATTTAGATCTTTACATCTCAGCATGGGTTTCCTCACAGTATGTGGTCAGGTTTCCAAGAGAACAAGTTTGAATCAAATAGCACTTCTGTGCCCTAGAATCAAAAGCCACAAATTATCTCTTCCAACCTGCTCTCTTGGTTAAGGTGGTTGCAAAGCACCACCATGTTTCAAGAAAAGGAATCACATCTCACCCTTGAAGAGAGGACATCAGGTCCTTGATAAAATGTAATCATTGAATGAAATGCACTGCTGTGCCATTCCTTCAAATATACAATCTGCCATACATCCCAATTTCCAAGACATCAATTACAAATGTACTTTGTGAAATAACAAAGTATCGCCAGGTGGGCAGCGCCTCACCAGGAGTCCTTTTCCCTGCTCAAGAAAGTGTAAGTCAACAGAGAAAATAAAACTGAAATATTGAGTGAGAAAATAAGATGCAGAGTCCAAAAAAATTAGTTTTAAAGCAGACTGACTGATAGGTCCAGTCTACACAGAAGCTGGAGCTGAACAATTAGAAAATGACTCCTGTGGTTTGTTTAAGGGGGTACATCAAAGGCAGGGATAAGGTTTCAGGGGTGGAGTTTTGCTTCATGATGTCTTGCAGTCAGCTGGTTGACTGGCATCTTGGCATGTTACATCCATCTCTGAGAGGCTGCCCTGCAGCACGTCACCCCATCTTAGGTGCTGTGTGGAACCAGACAGAGCTGAATAGAAATTCACATGTATGTGGGTGATATTACCCTGTAGGATTGCAACGGGAAGTTCCCAAATACCAGATTTTCCTATTCAAAGGCAACAATGCCGTTGCAGTCCACAAATAGCCCATGGATGGCTCTTGACCCTAAAATATGGCAGTTGTCCATGTAACTACCAATGTGGTTATCAGAGAGGCATTCCACATTCTGAAGGAAATTATACATGTTCATGTTGAATAAAAGGGAGTCATTCATTAATAGCTTGAAAAAAATTCTCTCTTAAGGAATTTGATTACCTGCATTTTGTATACTTTTAGAAAACTATGAGGGAGAAATGCCTTGCTTCATATCTTATGTGGAAGAAGTAATGACTGTATTTCTCTCTAAACTCAGGAGGAAGAGTAACTGAAAGTTCAGAACACAGCTTGACACTGGTAAAACACTGGTGGTCTGAGCCTAAAGGGACTCCCTGTGGGGATGGAAGCAGTGCCTCCTCTCCAGCCTGCAGAATCTGAGGACTTGACTGCCCCACCATGGGCAGGATAAGGGAAGCCACTCAGGCAGAAAACTGTAAGCAGGGCAAGTGATACAGACTACATGCTTTGATAGACCATTTTTTTTTGTACTAGGGATCAAGCCCAAGGGCACTTAACCACTGAGCCACATCTCCAGCACGACCCCCTGCCCCCTCTTTTTAGAGACAGGGTCTTGCTTGCTTAGAGACTCACTAATTTGCTGAGGCTTGCTTTGAACTCAAAACCCTCCTGCCTCAGTCTCCTGAACAGCTGGGACTACAGGTGTGAGCCATAGCACCGGCTGATAAGACAACTCTTGTCCTCTCTCTTTATTTTCTAAAAATTAGTCATTATCACTATAAGAATCTTAGCATAATCCAGGTAAAGGGCATCCAGAAATTAAGCTAATGTTAATATATCTCCACAGAAAACTCCATTTCAGATGCATGAGGTAATTAATACATGCATGATGTTCATCCCCAGAGTTTTTGTCTTAGAAAGCAAAAAGAAAAACTACCCTGTTATTGTTGCATGAAGAAGAGGGACAGAATACTAAATGACCATGGAAATGGCCATATCAATGACAAAATCAATTATTTGGGGAAAGAACTTTTCTCACTCATCTATTAAGGTTCAGGAAGCATTTCACCTTGACCGACTCCTCAGAGGAGTAACTCATTCCTTCTGGGGTTCTAAGGAAACACTGCAGGAAACAATGGGGCAGAGCAGCAGGAAAGCAGGCCCTGGTTTTGGCTGCCTCCCACACATTGAAGGCCTTTACATCCACCTTGGCCTGTGACCCTGTCTTCTCATCTGCAATAGTGATAATGATAATAGTTATATTAAGATGTAAGATGTTTCTGAAGAGAAATGGCATGTGGTAAGTGCTTAATAAATGTTACCTGTTATGTAGATTCTGGGCTCTCTTGGCACATATCTATAAGCCAGAACAGAGACCATGTGTGACTGACTCCAGGAGGGACTTGAGGTAGAGATTAGGCACATAGTCATAATGGGATCAATTTAGAAAAAAGATGGAGGTCAATTTGTTAATTGACACTGCTTGGGGGAGTGAAAAGCCAATGGTAAATCATGGTTTTGAACAATGGGATAAAACAACAACAACATTAACGGAGAACAGATTGGGAGGTGTTGAGGGCTGATTTTCCCTACCCCAGTTCCCATGTTGAAGCCTAAACCTTAGCACCTCAGTCTAATAATGTATTTGAAGACTGACCTTTACAAAGGAGATTAACATGGGTCAAATCCAACATGATAAATTATGATAGGATGCCCTGCTTTCTCCAAAAGTCTAGTTGTACAACTATATGAAAGAAATCACTTGGCTTTGTGGTAAATGGGGAAAAAAAAAACAGATATTTGGTCAACAGCTCAATATAAGTCAACAGTGCAGTGTGATTCAATCCTGATAATGAGTGCTTTGGGAATGTAAAATACTTATCACACAGTGTTCTGCATTAGCAAGATATTAAATTTTTTTCATAGGGTATATGAACACTGTTTAGTTATTTAACTGAAACTATCTTAGACAATACAGGGCAGTCATTCTCAAACTCTTTGGTCTTTGGATCCCTTTACAATTTTGACAGTTACTGAGGATTCCTTAAACTGTGTTGATATGAGTTTTTCCTCTCAAAATTTACTGCATTAGAAATGAAAACGGAGAACATAACAAAGAAAAAGGAGATTGCATTTTAATGTGGTTGACAGGATGGCACACAATCAAATCTGCCTGGGGCTTGTGTCTTTATAAGAGGACATTTGGACACACAAAAGACACAAGGAGGCTTTTGCACAGAGGAAGCCCCATATGAGGACACGGCATGCCGATGACCCTCAGGTACTCAGAAGAGGCTTCGGAAGACACCTAACCTGCCACTATAATTGTATACCTGTGGTCTCCATATCTATAGAAAAATTAATTTCTGTTGCTAATTTCACCCAGTCCCTGCATATTTGTAGCAGACAGTCCAACTAACATGAAGGAAAACAGGTATTCCAATGTGGAAATCTAGAATTCTATTGCTGGCAAATTAAGGGTTCTGTACATATTTTGGACAAGAGTATTGCTTGAGGGCATCACACACTAAATCTGCCCAGGAGCCTGCTGTGGGCTGTTCAACACTTCAACTTCCTGACAGTCCTCCCTCTCAACTCTTCCATAACCTCAGTTTGATTGTGTCTAGTGAGGTCTTAGGTGGTATTTTTCTTTTATGACACCTTAATCTTGTTTATGCATTGCTGGCACCAGAGAAGGTCAGAAAAAGAGCCTCAGCTGAGTAACATTTGGACGAATCACCTGCCCTAGTACCAGGACCTGCCAGGTCAGGGACAAGGCTAACTGCCCCCAGGACCTTCTCCACTTCCACAGCCACCTGCATAGGGTGAGCATGTCTGCCTGGCTCTTCTCTCTTTCCTTCCTTTTCCACCTCAACTATCAGCCACTTGTTAAGGACCACTCATCACTTTGTTCCCTTCTCATATAGTATTTGCCTAAATCAAAGACAATCATGACAATAGAGGGACCTGCCATATGAAGCAACTTTACTATGTCTCCCAATAAATTCACAATCCAGGGAGAACTACTCTGCCTTATACATCACCAGCAAATAATTGCCCACTAATAATATATCCCCCCTTCAGAACACATGCATGATTATGCCAGAGGTGGGGGTGGGGGGTATCAGCCTGGTCATCCTGCAAGAGTCATATTATCTGCTAGGAGGCCTTTCTTTTGTATTCTTTCCACAAAGGTCCAGAACAAACACATGCACAGTAGAGGATCCAGTCATCCACACAAGGAAAAGGGTCTGTCTCCAAGATTTTTATATGGCCCTATCTGCCTTACCTCCCAACTTTCATCAGTTTACTTCCAGTACTGTAAAAATTTTCACAATCACACACAAGGTTTAAAGGTCTGAAATGATGAGAAACAGAACTGGTTATACAGATCAATGCAGATTTTCAATAAAAAGAATGAGCAGATAACTGGTAGATATGATAGAATAAATTGCAGGTGAATAGAGAACAGACAATGCAAGGAACCCAAAGGAGACCTGGTGGAAGAACAATCCCTTATTACCAAAACTTGAAAAAGGAAAAAAATGAAACAAAGTTTGTGAAAAATAAAATAGTAACTGACTGGAAAGATTAGATAAAAGTATTCTTCAACAATGCAAGGGGGAAAAACAACATAAGATGATAAATAAACACAAAGAAGTCTGGATTAGAACACAAAATACCAACAAAACAGATTTGAAAGGAGAGAAGGAAGGATTTCCTTTCAAAAATTGCAGAAAAGTTCTCTGGTGAAAGTGATAGTGTGAACGTAGCATAGAATATGTCTGTAAATCAGAAGGCAATGGCAATGCGATGGGAACTTGAAAGGTGGTATCAGACTCCTTTATTTAACTGCATAATTATGATCAATATCAGTGGCATGCATAATAATATTTCATGGAAGATATAATGCCCCAAACAAATGGATAATCTGGCAAAGGGTAGAGCTGAAAAAGTCTGATAGACATGGAATAGCACTGTTCATTCTAGGAATATATATTCATATTTCTCTGTTGTGGAAATTCCATGGGGTTTCATTTTTGCTTTGATAATACCCAAGGATATTAATACAAAAATATTTAGGCCATCTGCTTCTATAATAACAAGGCCTCCCTAATTGGAACCTGACCTATTGAATTCTGGGCAATCTTTCTGGGTCAGAGCAGACTTAGAGTTCCATGTGTTCCTAACCCATTACATATTTGAGCAGCAATGACCACTAAATCATCAAAACTTTAGTTAAATACCATACATATGTGACAATATACATCACCAGAGTACCTCATTCAAGGGCATAATTGTGGCAAATCAGTTTTTACTGGGATAATCAATAGTATTTCCTACAAAAAGTAAGACCTAAAGGCATCCTATATAACATCCCATAAAAGGAGAGGAACTGAGAGAACTGAAATGTGTGGTTCCTCCAAGAACTATGCATTCACATTGCTGGGCCATGAAAACCCCGTGGTATTCCTGTGGACACTTTTGCTTTAATAACACCTAGGGATATCACGAAGAACATAATATTTTAGGGTATATGCTTCCACAGCACCAGGGCCTCCTCATTAGAACCAGATCCAGTGAACCCTGAATCATCTTTCTGAATCTGAGCAGACTGAGGGTCAATGTTCAGTATTGTCCATGTGGTATCCCAATCCATTACAGGGTGGAGCAGAAATGACCCCAAAGTCATCAAAACTTTAGCTAAATACCATACACATAGGGACATGAACATCATAATTGATGGAGTGTGGACTATAATACTACTCAGATACATTGACCATCTCCATTTTTGATGCTAGGTTCACTGCTGATACAAATGTATACAGGTGTGCACTACAACTGCCCCCTACTCACAACACAATATAAAGACACACTCACATTCTTACCAACTAGACTGAATTCAAATAATGATGAAATTTCAGTTGGATTATCTGTGCTGAATGATCAACAAGTTTCCTTCAACGCTTGCCCAGGTCACATATTGTACCTTTTAGAAAGGAGGCACTGACAACCTCCTTCCCATCTATCCTGCTGGGCTGAGGTCCCAAAGAGAAAGCAGGGATGCAAGACATCCTAATGTGTCAGCTGTGAGGTCACCCATCATGGAGCTCAAAGGCACCACTGTTCTGCTCCTCCTTAAAAAGGGAGCTGCCTGACTTCCCCCAGCACAGACTTAGGAGCAACTTCAGAGCCTCCTCCAAGATGCTGGTAGTCCTGCTCACACTGGCCTTGCTGGCCCTGAACCCAGCTCCAAGCTCCAGTGAAGGTATAAGGGAATGCTGCTACTGCTACTAGTGGAGGCTGGGAGCTTGGGTTTGATTCTGGTTGGGGCCTAGGAGACCATGCTGGAGACGGGAGGGGGCATGGAGAAGGGATGGGGAAGATGAGAAGAAACATTGGAGTGCAGAATTCTTACAACAGGAGTAAGACCAGTTATGTCCTCATTCCACATTAAAGCTTTGGATTTTACTTAAAATACAAGGGAATGCCATAAACATTTTTGACTAGAGGAATGGTAAAGTAAATGTTTAACTTGCAGAAAAAAATCTGTGCTATAAGAATGGAACTGCATATGGCAAGATTGAATGTGGTGGTCAGGTTTTGAAGACCATATATCATAATTAAAGTAGAAGTGGGTACCTGCAGCCTTACTGTTGTGGGTGTGGGCAGAGAGAGGAGATAAGCACACATATCTTCAGAGCTGAAGAATCAGACAACAATTTGACTCTCTCCCAATAAACATAAATATCAGGCAGGGCCCAATTTTTGCATTTTACTCTTACTCATAATCAATATTGCAATGTGCTGTAAGAAGTAGCAAATGTTTACTGCTGGTTCCTCTCTTGAGAAGGCACGTGAAGATAAGCAAAGATTTTTGAACAAAGCGATCAAAGAATAACAAAATGTGACACTAAAATACCCACAATACTTAATAAATATTAGCAGCAATGTTGAGAGATTCTAGGAAGAATAAAAATATAGTTGGTTTTTTTTTTTAATGTACATGAAATTCTTACGAGACAGCATAGCAGCCACTAGTCACTTACTGCTTCCTGCAGTGGAAACATCATCTCAGAGAGTGATTGGTGAGTTTATTTATAAGTTATAATGATTGTGGCTGGAAGTCACACTTCCCCACAGGACTCTTCGTGACCAAGTTTTCCCTTCCTTCTGCTCTACTTCCTTGAGGTCAGCTATAAAGACTTTTTCCCTACTGTCAGTTGAAGCCCAAATGACCCTCAATCACGCTTTTCTTATTATATTTCCTTAGGAATTATGCCATTATCCTAAGTCATATTATCCTCATTTTTCTTTTGGGGAATGACTGAATTCTAGTTCTCCCAAAGATAAAGGCAAACCCCCTGAACCTAGAACAAGAGTCTATGTACAGGACTGCCAACTTGGGTAACAGGGACCCCTGGCTAGGCTGCCTGTTCCTCCAGGCAGGAAATGATGGCTGGGAGATGATACATGATTGGGAAGGGTCCTAATTCTGACTTTTCCGTGGTGCTCAGAGTCACTTACCAGCTTCCTTCCTCCTTGATGTTCCTCTCAAGCATTGTATTGTTTGAAGATGAAATGCACGAATATAATTTTCTGTCTTTTTTCTCCACTCAGCTGAGTCCCTGTAGCTGAGCAAAAATTTGCTGCAGCCATTTAGAGGATCCAGTGGGCCATCACTTTGTCTTTCTCTTCTCTACCTTACAATGTTCCCATGTAGGTGAAGAGGCCTGAACAATTAGTCCACTGTGTCAGCACGGGGCTCAGATATCAAGACTTGAATTCATGGGCATCCCCTTATTATTGTGTCCAAAAACATAAATGGCAGCATACCTGACATTAACAATTCTTTCATTTTGTTTCTTTTCTGTCTCTGGACATATCCTAAACCTCATCTTTTGATATTGAACAACAAGTGATTGTTCCAGGAGCCAGATGTGAGATGACTCATATGATTAGTATACTGTTGAAGGGAGCTCGTCTTCATAAAGAGGGAAACAACATGTGGGAGGCTGGCAGTTATAAGATCCTCTTGGTAGAAAAATCTCTGTGATCAGTTCAGAGAGGGAAGTAGCAAGGAGAGGTTTCCACCACTAAGCTCTTGCATTCTTCTGCCATATCCATACAGGTTATGAGGTAGAAAAACAGAAAGAGCACCAGCAGCCTCAGGGAGCCCCTAATGGAGAATTCAGACCTCGACCCCCTGCTGGTAATAAAAACCATCAGGAAGATCCTCAGCAGGGACCACCCCAACAAGGAGGCCAGCAGCAGCAGCAGCAGCAGAAGCCAAATGGCCCCCCTAAACCTGGAAACCAGCAGGGACCACCACAACAAGGAGGCCAGCAGCAGCAGAAGCCAAATGGCCCCCCTAAACCTGGAAACCAGCAGGGACCACCCCAACAAGGAGGCCAGCAGCAGCAGAAGCCTAATGGCCCCCCTCAACCTGGAAACCAGCAGGGACCACCCCAACAAGGAGGCCAGCAGCCGCAGCAGCAGAAGCCAAATGGCCCCCTCAACCTGGAAACCAGCAGGGACCACCCCAACAAGGAGGCCAGCAGCAGCAGAAGCCTAATGGCCCCCCTCAACCTGGAAACCAGCAGGGACCACCCCAACAAGGAGGCCAGCAGCAGCAGCAGCAGAAGCCAAATGGCCCCCCTCAACCTGGAAACCAGCAGGGACCACCCCAACAAGGAGGCCAGCAGCAGCAGAAGCCTAATGGCCCCCCTCAACCTGGAAACCAGCAGGGACCACCCCAACAAGGAGGCCAGCAGCAGCAGCAGCAGAAGCCAAATGGCCCCCCTCAACCTGGAAACCAGCAGGGACCACCCCAACAAGGAGGCCAGCAGCAGCAGCAGCAGAAGCCAAATGGCCCCCCTCAACCTGGAAACCAGCAGGGACCACCCCAACAAGGAGGCCAGCAGCCGCAGCAGCAGAAGCCAAATGCCCCCCCTCGTCCTGGTAACCAGCAGGGACCACCCCAACAATGACTGCTCTAATCAAAAGGTAATCAGAAGCATGGTCCCCCATTTCACCCTGGGTTACCCTTGTCCCACCACCATCCTCCCCAGGGATAGATCAAAAAGCTCTCCACCAGGCTTATTACTTCACAATCAAACTTCAGTGACATCCAAGATGGTAGTTCATTCTCCAAAAAAGACCCTTGATCCTATCCTTACCAAGTTCAAGGTGCCAAAACATCTGATGGTAAATGGGGAAATTACAGGGTCATAGAGCCAATTTTTAAATATTCCTAAATATTCTGCAGTAGGATAGAAAGACAAGGTAATGCTCAGTTTCAGCACCACTGCCCTAAATTTTCCTTTTTCCAAATGGTTACCTGTCTTCTTGTTGGTTCCTTTAAGCAGAGCAGTGTTCTCCCTCTGGTCCTCTGCCTCTTTTCTCAGACTCAATGATTTCTCTTTTCTCAGTGAACCCTGATTTCTCTTGGCTCAGTTCTATCTCTCTGCACAGAATTCAGGTCCAGAACCCCTGCCAATCAGTATTCAAGTCTATGCTCCTCATTGTCTTCTAGCTTTCAAAATGCTCAGTGCCCAATTAATCTATGCTCATGTTAAAAAGCAGCCTAGCTGAAGAGAGGGTATGAAGCCAAATCTGAAAGGCATATTCTTTCTTCTTCCCCACATGCTTCACCAAAACTACAATCATAATTTATTTTTGACATCTTCTTGGAAACATTTATGGACAGAAAAGTACATCATCTTTATTTTTTCATAAAGAATTATACTAAAAAAAGTAAACTGAAGTGATGCCATAAGTTATAAGCAGATCTCTCCATTGCTCATTTCAGAGTATATTTCTTAGAAAAATTTTACCTTAGTTCATAAACATATACAGATAGCTCTTTTCTTCCTTTCTTTCTTCCCTACCTACATCTTTCCTTCTTTTCCTTTATTACTTTCTTGCTTCCTTCCTTTCCTATTTCTTTATCTTTTTTATGCAGTGTTATATTTTTCTTCCTCATTTATTGTTTTTACAATTGCACAGTATGCCATTTTTGTAATTTTTCAATAACTGCTTCAATCCAACCCTATGAGTATATGCCTACCTTGTTTCTGTATCACTATTATAGGTATACATTGTGAAGACAATCTTTGAAAATATAGCCTTGGTTATTTTCCATGGGAACCAAAAAATAAACAGCTTCATCTTTATTTCTTCAGATAACAAGCAAAAATTTTAAGCATATTACATTGTGGCTGCCTACTAAGAATGAATAATTAAATTAAGAAGAAAATAGGGGAAGGAGAAGGAGTTGGGCAACAGGAAGAGGAGGTGGGCTGTCACCTAGAATCACTTCAGTGATACCAACAGGAATTATAAATCTCTTACCTTATCAAGTGTCCTCTACAACCTTCTTTGTTTATTTGTTTCAGACACCACAACAGAAGATGATGTCCTTCACAGTGTTTGGCTTTGCAATAAGTAATCATAGCTGTATCTTCTATAACCCAATAAAATAATCAGCATACCATTTCTGACTTCTGTCTCTCTTTCTCGGGGCTGGACAGTATGAAATTTGGGGGCTATAGAGGCAATGTAAGAAAATCTAGGACCCCTTCCTATGGGTGCTTCCAACAAGCTTCCCACCTCCTTCAACCACAAGCCAGCTGTCAGGCAAAAGACTTCCACTTTCCCCTAACATCTCTGGATTCTATAGGACAAGTGTAATCTTTGAAATTATTTTTAAAGTATTTACTAGTCCTTGTAACTTTCGAAGAACAACAAATATGTAATAAATATGAGAAAAGTGTACATGCTGAAAAAGCCTTCAATTTTCTAAAAATATTTGAACCAGGTTTGGTGAGGGGACATGAATGAGAACGTAGGTTGCTTCTTCCTGGAACCCACCATTCTCTTTCTGCTACTTTATCATTGCTGAATTCTGAGCCTCCCTACGTCCCCCACCATTCTTTTATCAAATCCTCAGTAAATTTCATAAGAGGCGGCATGATGGACTTTAAGTTGGAAGTTAGGTGCAGTCCTTCAGACGTGATTTTAAAGTCTTTTCTCTTATGATCTTTGGACACCCGGTAACTTAATTATACTCAACATTAGGAATGATAAGAGGGACACAATTAGATTTTTCAGGAATTTCATACAATCTGAGATATTAATCACATTTATCTATGTGACTCAGCAGACATGAAACATTTCTCATTGCCTGTGAAAATGTAACATAGCCAATAACCCTAATTAGTTTACTATCTCTCTTATATAAAGAAAGTAATTTCTTTGAGGGTATTCCAAGATCCTCAGGAAGCTTGCAAACTTAGTGTGAGAGCAAAAATCTTTAATATGGCCTTTGATTTTGGAAAGTTGTCAAAAATGCCAAAAGCTAAGAACATTTCATTGAAAACAATTACAGCTTACTGTGAAGCAATACTAAAGTGACAAAATATTGTCAGGCAAATATATAATTTATGTAGTGGCCAAATGAAAACCAAGTTGTTTTAACACTGAGAAGGCTCACTTTTCTTTCGTGACTTCATAAAAGACAACATGAAGCATAAGAAAGCATTTTGAAGAAACACAAAAGTCTTTATTACCTATAGGGGTATTTCAAAGACAAAGAAAAACATCTACCTTTTAAGACCAATGTTAGAATAAGATTTTGTCATCTTAACAGAGATCATACTAGCTGTTATATTTGTAACTTTTTTATATTAAGAATCGCCATTAAAAATAAAATATAAATTAATGTATTCAATATTAGCTAGTTTACACAGATTGAATTATTTTTCAAGGTTCTTTTTCACAAATCTATAATTTTGTTTTATCTATTTAGATTTTGTCCTATATTTTTCCTCTTCTTCTTTGTGGAATGAGCAATAATTCTTAGGGTAAAAATGATCCTCATTTTTCCTTAAGAAGAACAAATCCTTCATACTTCAAAGATCCACATGACAAATACATGATTCACTTTTCTCACATGGTTGTTTTCCTTACATTTTTTATTTGTAATTTTCATATATTAATAGGACTTTTTGACTCTCAGTAACTTTAGCTGTGTGAAGCAAGTGCTTAGTCATAATACAGCTATTGGATTTAGCGTTGAGCAAGTTCATTAACACAGGAAAATGCCTTTCATGTTCTTTAATAATAAGAAGATACATTTGTATTCACAAATTGGTACTTTTTCGTATCCTCATATGAGATTTGAATGAGAACTGGAAATGTTCTAGTAGAAGACATATTATAAATATTATCATTGTACAAAAGTTCATTTAAACACGTTTATCTTTCACAAACCTATTTATATATTCTTAACAATTATGTTTGGATTACTCATGAATGTTCCATGACATTTGACACAGCTAACCATCATCTGCAGTTAACTCTGTGTACAGTGTTTGTCTATCAGGCAGTCATCATCCGAGTAAGACTCATAAAAATGTTAAATGCATGTTGATTCCTTGAGAATCAAGTTGCTGTTTTTACAGTTTTCCCTCAGCATAAACTTCCAGTTCATCATACTAAACATGTTAGTATTTTGGATGTGAAAGGACTTCTTTCAAATGTAAATTTTTTGTCCTTGCTTAAAGAAAAAGAAAGAAGCCCAAAGAGGGTCTTGATTGATTGATTGATTGATTGTAGTTTATGCTGGTATCACCCTCTGGGGTGACAAAAGTCTAGAGTCTTCTCCAGTAACACAGCACTAATATTCTGCTTTTAAGGAGAAATTACCAAGGCACATTCTCACCAATAGTTTTTGTTACTTATATTCTTGGTATTGATTTTTTTTTCAATTCCCCTCAAAGAGTTTCCATGCAAAAATGCGCAGGTGTGACTTCTTATTTTCTCACTGCTGTTTGATAGACATGAAGTAACAGAGCCTGCATTTCCTCTTGCATATCTATTCTTTGGTTGTGTGATATTAACATTCAGTATGGTTGTAAAGACCCAAAAAGAACAAAAATTATGGGTGCTCATATAATTCTGAAAGCAAATTAGTTACAAAAGAAGACATTTTTCTTAAATAAAAAAAAATTAAGCTAGTTTTATTTGCTGAAGACTTAAGTCACAGGAACTTGAAAAGCATTTCAGTTCATTTTTGTAAAATTCTTAGAGAATATTAAATTTACATAAAACTTATTTTATTTATGAGAATTAAGTAGATTTCTTTTATCTAGTCATTGGGCACTACCATCTATGCTTAAAAAATATTGCACATATAAAACATTTACTTGAACTTATATAAATGTACAGATGTTAACAGATCTTATTTTCATTTAGTGTTTTATAAAACTGTGTGACATGAATAAATATATCCCACTTTTTTCCTGCAGCATTTGAGATCCCTCATGTTTTCTTCCATTTATTACACACATGAATAATATTTTAGATTAAAACTTCTCTTTGGCCATGAGAGTCTTAAATTATTTTTCAGTAGTTCATCACTGTCTCTAAAAAAGTGCAGTTTGATGATAGAAGAGAAACAGTTACTGGGTTGAAATTAGCTCATTATTTACTTTCTACTGGAACTTGTCCTATCTGATAAAGGTCAGTCCATTTACTGTGAAGACTTCTGATGTGGGAGCCAGTGTAACTTTTGTACCAAGAATATAAGTAACAAAAACTATTGGTGAGAATGTGGGGGAAAAATACACTCATACAATCCAGTCGTGGGTGGGACTGCAAATTGATGCAACAACCCTGGAAAGCAGCATGGAGATTCCTCAGAAAACTTGGAATGGAACCACCATTTGGATTATTTATCCCACTCCTCAGCTTATACACAAAGGACTTAAAATCAACATACTACACTGACACAACCACATTAATGTTTATAGCAGCTCAATTCATAATAGCTAAGCTATGGAACCAGCCTAGGTGCCCTTCAACAGATGAAAGGATAAAGAAAATGTATTATATACATAATGGAATATTATCCCACATTAAAAATGAATATGATTTTTCTGGTAAAAGGATGGATCTGGAGACTATTATGCTAATTGAAATAAGCCAATCCTCTCCAAAAAACAAAAGCTGAATGTGCTCTTTGATATGAGGATGCTAACATACAAAAAAGGGGAAGTCCAGTGGATTAGACAAAGGGGAATGAAGGGAAAGGAAGGGAGGATAGAAATAGGAAAGAGAGTGAAATGAATCTAGCATAACTTTCCTAAGTTCATATGTGAATACATCACAACGAATCTCTACATCATGTACAACCACAGGAATTGGATCCTAAGTTACATTCCATGTATTTATAGTCTGTCAAAATACACTCTATTGTTATATATGCCTCAAAAGAACAAATAAATTTTAAAAAATAGACAAATACTCAAATATATTTGGGCAATTTGACACAAATGTGGCATTCATATTTAAGAAACAACCCAGCAATGACCTCTGCTATGGTTGGAAATGATTTGAGTGTTCACCAAGAATTATGTGTTGTTATTTGATTTCATTGTGAGGTAGTTGGAAGATGGAATTGTCATCTGCGATCTGACCTCTACATGTTCAAGGAGAAGCAATGAGCACAGAGCCTGCATGTGGTTCTCCTGCAGATTACAATCCTGCTATTAGAACACTTTAAAAATAAACTTGAGCATCCACTTAAATTCGAGGTAATCATCCATGAGTAAGGACTAATAAACCCCATTAAATAATGTGATTTTAAATTTCATTATAGTTCTTTCTTCCTTCTTTTCTTATAGTCATCTGTTGTGTTTAGATACTTAGTTATATATTTTGATTCATATATATATATATATATATATATATATATATATATAATTTTTTTAGTTTTTCAATTACAGACTTTTGCTTGGTGGCTACCTTGATGCTCACAACACCATATTTTGATTTTATAAAGAGTTATTTTAAAATGATAACAACACAATATAATTTTAAAGATAAGAGAAAATATACTAATTAAAATTTCTAACCTTGCTCTCCCTTAGTTCCTGCATTTTGATTTTTGATGTACCAATTTACATGTCTTTTTTTTTTAATATAGAGATTGAACTCAGGAGTACTTGGCCACTGAGCCACATCCCCAGCTCTGTCTTGCATTTTAATTAGAGACAGGGTCTTACTGAGTAGCTTAGCGCCTTGTTTTTACTGAGGCTGACTTTGAACTGGAGATCCTCCTGCCTCAGTCTCCTGAGCTGCTGGGATTACAGGTGTGCATCATTGTACCCAGACTACATGTCATTCTGAAATGTTTGTTTTTAATTTTGGTCTTCATAGTAAAGATATCAGAGGCTTACACACCATGTTTACCAAGTCACAGCATTTTCAGTTTGTCTGTACAGTTACTCCTAGCAGTGAGCTTCATATCTTCTCAAGTTTTCTTCTTAGCAATAACAATCTCTTTCTCTCAGTTTGAGGAATTCCCACTGGCATTTCTTGTATGTCAGGTCTGGTGCATATACAACATCTCAGCTTCTGTTTGTCTGGGCATGTCTTTATTGCTCCATCATTTCTAAATGAAGCATTCCTGGGTACTGTATTCTTAGTTGGCAGATTTTTATCCTTCAGCACTGTGAAAACCTTCATGCTACTATTTCCTGGCCTGATAAGTTTCTCTGGAAGAATTTGCTGTCAGGCAAGTTGGGGCACAAGTTGCATGGTTTTAATTTCTTTTCTATTGCTGCCTTGAGTATCCATCCTCTCTTAATCTTTCACTTTGAGATCTTTATTACAATACTACTGGTTTTAGACTTGAGTTATACCTGACTTTTGATTGACTTCCATGAACCCAGATATTTGTGCCCTTTTCTAAGACTGGAAGTTTTGTTATCTCTTTGAATAAGTTTTCCAAAACTTGGGTATTCTCAGGTCTCTCTTGTACCCTAATATCCTAAATACTTGATTTTTAAATGCTATCCCATAGCTCCCACAATATCTTCATTCCTCTGTATTCTTTTTCCTTCTTTCTCCTCTAACTATGTACTTTCACGTAGCCCATTTTCCCGCTCACTAATTTTGTTTGATCTACTCTACTATCATTTTTTTCTTTCCTGTTTTTAATTTCATTTATTTTTCAGCTCAAAATTTTCTGTTTGATTTTTTTCATCACTTTCTTCTCTCTGTTAAGACTTTGTTGGAGTACTGACTCATTTCTCTGTGTCCTCTTGGAGCTCACTGAATGTCCTTTATTTGTATATCTGTTAAATTCTCTATGTAAGATTTTGCCCTTGCTGGACAGTTTCTGGATTTTATTTTATTTTTTTTTTAATTTTTTTATTGTTGGTTGTTCAAAACATTACATAGTTCTTGATATATCATATTTCACACTTTGATTCAAGTGGGTTATGAACTCCCATTTTCACCCCGTATACAAATTGCAGAATCACATCAGTTACACATCCATTGATTTACATATTGCCATACTAGTGTCTGTTGTATTCTGCTGCCTTTCCTATCCTCTACTATCCCCTCTCCCCTCCCCTCCCCTCCCCTCTTCTCTCTCTACCCCCTCTACTGTCATTCATTTCTCCCCCTTGTATTATTTTCCCCTTTCCCCTCACTTCCTCTTGTATGAAATTTTGTATAACCCTGAGGGTCTCCTTCCATTTCCATGCAATTTCCCTTCTCTCTCCCTTTCTCTCCGACCTCTCATCCCAGTTTAATGTTAATCTTCTTCTCCTACTCTTCGTCCCTACTGTGTTCTTAGTTACTCTCCTTATATCAAAGAAGACATTTGGCATTTGTTTTTTAGGGATTGGCTAGCTTCACTTAGCATAATCTGCTCTAATGCCATCCATTTCCCTGCAAATTCTATGATTTTGTCATTTTTTAATGCAGAGTAATACTCCATTGTGTATAAATGCCACATTTTTTTTATCCATTCATCTATTGAAGGGCATCTAGGTTGGTTCCACAGTCTAGCTATTGTGAATTGTGCTGCTATGAACATCGATGTAGCAGTGTCCCTGTAGCATGCTCTTTTTAGGTCTTTAGGGAATAGACCAAGAAGGGGAATAGCTGGGTCAAATGGTGGTTCCATTCCCAGCTTTCCAAGAAATCTCCATACTGCTTTCCAAATTGGCTGCACCAATTTGCAGTCCCACCAGCAATGTACAAGTGCACACTTTTCCCCACATCCTCGCCAGCACTTGTTGTTGTTTGACTTCATAATGGCTGCCAATCTTACTGGAGTGAGATGGTATCTTAGGGTGGTTTTGATTTGCATTTCTCTGACTGCTAGAGATGGTGAGCATTTTTTCATGTACTTGTTGATTGATTGTATGTCCTCCTCTGAGAAGTGTCTGTTCAGGTCCTTGGCCCATTTGTTGATTGGGTTATTTGTTTTCTTATTATTTAATTTTTTGAGTTCTTTGTATACTCTGGATATTAGGGCTCTATCTGAAGTGTGAGGAATAAAGATTTGTTCCCAGGAAGTAGGCTCCCTATTTACCTCTCTTATTGTTTCTTTTGCTGAGAAAAAACTTTTTAGTTTGAGTAAGTCCCATTTGTTGATTCTAGTTATTAACTCTTGTGCTATGGGTGTCCTATTGAGGAATTTGGAGCCCGAGCCCACAGTATGTAGATCATAGCCAACTTTTTCTTCTATCAGACGCCATGTCTCTGATTTGATATCAAGCTCCTTGATCCATTTTGAATTAACTTTTGTGCATGGCGAGAGAAAGGGATTCAGTTTCATTTTTTGCATATGGATTTCCAGTTTTCCAGCACAATTTGTTGAAGATGCTATCCTTCCTCCATTGCATGCTTTTAGCCCCTTTATCAAATATAAGATAGTTGTAGTTTTGTGGATTGGTTTCTGTGTCCACCCGCCTGTTTTGGTACCAGTCCCATGCTGTTTTTGTTACTATTGCTCTGTAGTATAGTTTGAAGTCTGGTATCGCTATACCGCCTGATTCACACTTCCTGCTTAGCATTGTTTTTGCTATTCTGGGTCTTTTATTTTTCCATATGAATTTCATGATTGCTTTCTCTATTTCTACAAGAAATGCCGTTGGGATTTTGATTGGCATTGCATTAAACCTATAGAGAACTTTTGGTAATATCGCCATTTTGATGATGTTAGTTCTGCCTATCCATGAACAGGGTATATTTTTCCATTTTCTAAGATCCTCTTCTATTTCTCTCTGTAGGGTTCTGTAGTTTTCATTGTATAAGTCTTTCACCTCTTTTGTTAGGTTGATTCCCAAGTATTTTATTTTTTTTGAAGATATTGTGAATGGAGTGGTTGTCCTCATTTCCATTTCAGAGGATTTGTTGCTGATATACAGGAATGCCTTTGATTTATGTGTGTTGATTTTATATCCTGCCACTTTGCTGAATGCATTTATTAGCTCTAATAATTTCTTTGTAGACCCTTTTGGGTCTGCTAGGTATAGAATCATGTCATCTGCAAATAGTGATAATTTAAGTTCTTCTTTTCCTATTTTTGTGCCTTTAATTTCTTTCGTCTGTCTAATTTCTCTGGCCAATGTTTAGAGAATTATGTTGAACAGAAGTGGTGAGAGAGGGCATCCCTGTCTTGTTCCAGATTTTAGAGGGAATGCCTTCAGTTTTTCTCCATTCAGAATGATTCTAGCCTGAGGCCTAGCATAGATAGCTTTTACAATATTGAGGTATATTCCTGTTATCCCTAGTTTTTCTAGAGTTTTGAACATAAAGGGATGCTGTACTGTGTCGAATGCTTTTTCCGCATCTATCGAGATGATCATATGGTTCTTATTTTTAAGTCTATTGATGTGGTGAATAACATTTATTGATTTCCGTATATTGAACCAGCCTTGCATCCCAGGGATGAATCCTACTTGATCATGGTGCACAATTTTTTTGATATGTTTTTGTATCCGATTTGCCAGAATTTTATTGAGGATTTTTGCATCTAGGTTCATTAGAGATATTGGTCTGTAGTTTTCTTTCTTTGAAGTGTCTTTGTCTGGTTTAGGTATCAGGGTGATGTTGGCCTCATAGAAGGAATTTGGAAGTTCTCCCTCTTTTTCTATTTCCTGAAGTAGCTTGAAAAGTATTGGTATTAGTTCCTCTTTAAAGGTTTTGTAAAACTCGGCTGTATACCCATCCAGTCCTGGGCTTTTCTTAGTTGGTAGTCTTTTGATGGTTTCTTCTATTTCCTCAATTGATATTGGTCTGTTTAGGTTGTCTATATCCTCCTGACTCAATCTGGGCAGATCATATGACTTAAGAAATTCATTGATGCCTTCACTGTCTTCTATTTTATTGGAGTATAAGGATTCAAAATAATTTCTAATTATCTTCTGTATTTCTGAAGTGTCTGTTGTGATATTGCCTTTTTCATCCCGTATGCTAGTAATTTGAGTTCTCTCTCTTCATCTCTTCATTAGCATGGCTAAGGGTCTGTCGATTTTTTTCATTTTTTCAAAGAACCAACTTTTAGTTTTGTCAATTTTTTCAATTGTTTCTTTTGTTTCGATTTCATTAATTTCAGCTCTGATTTTAATTATTTCTTGCCTTCTACTTCTTTTGCTGTTGTTTTGCTCTTCTTTTTCTAGGATTTTGAGATGAAGTATGAGATCATTTATTTGTTGGTTTTTTCTTTTTTTAAGGAATGAACTCCAAGCAATGAATTTTCCTCTTAGAACTGCTTTCAATGTGTCCCATAGATTCCGATATGTTGTGTCTGTGTTTTCATTTATCTCTAAGAATTTTTTAATTTCCTCCTTGATGTCTTCTGTAACCCATTGATCATTCAGTAACCTATTGTTCATTCTCCAAGTGATGCATGATTTTTCCTTCCTTCTTTTATCGTTGATTTTCAGTTTCATTCCATTATGATCAGATAAGATGCATGGTATTATCTCTACTCCTTTGTATTGTCTAAGAGTTGCCCTGTGATATAATATATGATCTATTTTTGAGAAGGATCCATGTGCTGCTGAGAAAAAAGTGTAACTGCTTGATGTTGGGTGGTATATTCTATATATGTCAATTAAGTCTAGGTTATTAATTGTGTTATTGAGTTCTATAGCTTCCTTATTCAACTTTTGTTTGGAAGATCTGTCCAGTGAGTGGTGAGACAGGTGTGTTGAAGTCTCCCATGATTATTGTATGGTGGTCTATTAGACTCTTGAACTTGAGAAGAGTTTGTTTGATGAACATAGCTGCACCATTGTTTGGGGCATATATATTTATGATTGTTATGTCTTGTTGGTGTATGGTTCCCTTAAGCAGTATGTAGTGTCCCTCTTTATCCCTTTTGATTAACTTTGGCTTGAAATCTATTTTATTTGATATGAGTATGGACACTCCTGCTTGTTTCCGAAGTCCATATGAGTGATATGATTTTTCCCAACCTTTCACCTTCAGCCTATGTATGTCTTTTCCTATCAAATGCATCTCCTGTAGGCAGCATATTGTTGGTCTTGTTTTGTGGTCCATTCTACTAGCCTGTGTCTCTTAATTGGTGAGTTTAAGCCATTAACATTTAGGGTTATTATTGAGATATGGGTTGTTCTTCCAGCCATATTCCTTTATTTATGTTACTAAACATGGTTTGTTTTCCTCTTTGATTATCCCCCCCCCCTTTACTCTCCTACCTCCCACTGTTGGTTTTCATTGTTATTTTCCATTTCCTCTTACTGTAATGTTTTGCCAAGGTTGTTTTGAAGAGATGGTTTTCTAGCTGCAAATTCTTTTAACTTTTGTTTATCGTGGAAGGTTTTAATTTCATCTTCCATCCTGAAGCTTAATTTTGCTGGATACACAATTCTTGGTTGGAACCCATTTTCTTTCAGTGTTTGAAATATGTTATTCCAGGATCTTCTAGCTTTCAGAGTCTGTGTTGAAAGATCAGCTGTTATCCTGATTGGCTTACCCCTAAATGTAATCTGCTTCCTTTCTCTTATAGCTTTTAAAATTCTCTCCTTATTCTGTATGTTGGGCATCTTCATTATAATGTGTCTAGGTGTGGATCTCTTACGATTTTGCACATTTGGCGTCCTGTAGGCTTCTAGGATTTGGGATTCTGTCTCATTCTTCAAGTCTGGGAAGTTTTCTCATATTATTTCATTGAATAGATTGCTCATTCCTTGGTTTGAACCTGTATCCCTCCCTGTATCCCAATGACTCTTAAGTTTGGTCTCTTGATGTTATCCCATATTTCTTGGATGTTCTGCTCATGGTTTCTTAACAATCTTGCTGAGCTGTCTATGTTCTTTTCAAGTTGAAATACTTTGTCTTCATTGTCTGATGTTCTATCTTCTAAGTGTTCTACTCTGCTGGTAGTATTCTCCATTGAGTTTTTAAGTTGGTTTATTGCTTCCTGCATTTCTAGGATTTCTGTTTGTTTGTTTTTTATAACCTCTATCTCCCTGTATAGTTGATCTTTTGCTTCTTGGATTTGTTTATGTAATTCATTGTTGAAGTTATCTTTCATTGTCTGATTTTGCTGTCTGATGTCTTCCTTGAGACTCCAGATCATCTGAAGCATGTATATCCTGAATTCTTTATCTGACATTCCATCTGCTGCAAATATTACCTCTTCTAACGTTGAGTTGACCTGCATTGCTTGTGGTCCTTTCTTTCCTTCTCTCTTCATACTGTTCGTTTTTCTTTCTGCTTGGTGAAACTGTTGTGCTATTGAATTTTCCCCCTATATATTTATATTGGTCTTGTATAGTTGCAAAGTCTCCCTCGCAGGCGTAGGCGGCAGCTCTGCCCCTCTGCGGGCCACTGGGCTTGTTCTGTCGGTGGTCGCAGTTCTGCCTACTTTGCAGGCATGGGCAGCGGCACTGCCCCTCTGCAGGCCGCTGGGCCTGTTCTGCCGGTGGGTCGCAGGTCCGCCTACCTTGCAGGCGCGGTGGCGGGGGGTGGCTCTACCCTTCCGCAGGCCGCTGGGCCTGTTCTGTCGGTTGCAGGTCTGGCCTGTTCTGTTGGTGGTCGCAGGTCTGCCTACCTTGCAGGCGCGTCGGGCAGCTCTGCCCCTCCGCGGGATGCTGGGCCTGTTCTGCCAGTGGGTCACAGGTCCGCCTACCTTGCAGGCGGGAGGGGCGGCTCTGCCCCTCAGCAGGCCGCTGGGCCTGTTCTGCCAGTGGTCACAGTTCCGCCTACCTTGCAGGCGTGGGGGGAGGGGGCAGCTCTGCCCCTCAGCAGGCCGCTGCGCCTGTTCTGCCGGTGGGTCGCAGGCCCGCCTACCTTGCAGGCATGGTTGGCAGCTCTGCCCCTCCGCGGGCTACTGGGCCTGTTCCGTAGGTTATCACAGTTCCGCCTACCTTGCATGCACGGGGGGAGGGGCGGCTCTGCCCCTCAGCAGGCCGCTGCACCTGTTCTCTGGATTTTATTTTGATTGTTAGTTGGGGCTGTGGTTCCTTGAGAATTCTTGGTGCCTGTTGGTATGTGATGTAGTCTGCTGTTCTGTGCCTATCTTTCTAGAAACTGATGTCCCAAAACTTCAAGTTGATGTTTCTTTCCTCTGAGTTTTTAGTCACTTCTGATAATTCAGCACTTATGGCTGACTAAGTGCCATTTTGGTTATCACTTTTCTTAATTTTTAGTGTATATTAATTATTCAGAATAAGAGGCTTCACCTCGCATTTGCATACATGTGTATAATATGCTTGATCATAGCCACCCCCAGTTACCTTCTCTGACATTACCCTGATCCCCTTCCTCTTTTCTAACAGTCTCTGTTCTACTTTCATGTCAACTTACTTTTTTCCTGAAGATTGCACATATGCAAGAAAAATAATATACACTACTTGTTTTTCAGTCTGTCTTATTTTGCTTAATGTGATGATCATTATTTCCATCCATTTTTCTGCAAATGAAATGATATTATTCTTTTATTTTTACTTTTTGGGGTACTGGGTATTGAACTCAGGGGCACTCAAGCACTGAGTGACATCGCCAGCCCTATTTTGTATTTTATTTAGAGACAGGGTCTCACTGACTTGCTTAGTGTCTTACCGTTACTGAGGCTGACTTTGAACTTTCTATCCTCCTGCCTCAGCCTCCTGTGCCTCTGGGACTATAGGTGTGTACCAGTGCACCAGGTGATGTTCTTTTGAATAACTGAGCAATGCTCCATTGTTTACACATACCATATTTCTTTACATATTTATCCACTATAGGGCACATAGTCTAATTCCTTATCTTGGCTATGTGTTGTGCTTAACATGAGTATGTGGTATCTCTATAGTATACTGCCTTTAATTTATTAAGGTATGTACTGAAAAGTGGTAGAGCTACTCATATGGTAGTTCTATTTTTAGTTTTTTGAGGAATTTCCATAGGCTGTACTAATTTACATCCCCACCAATAGAGTATAAGTTTTCTTGCCCCCTCCATCTTTAACATCTTTATTATTTGTATTCTTGACAATTGTGATTTTGACTTGGGTGAGAAAGGATTTTTTTTAATATTTATTTTTTTTAGTTGTAGTTGGATACAATACCTTTATTTTATTTATTTATTTTTATGTGATGCCTCACATATGCTAGACAAGCTCTCTTCCACTGAGCCACAACTCCAGCCCAAGACAGGATCTTAATGGAGTTTTGATTTGCATTTCCCTGATGACTAAAGATGTTGAACATTTTTATATAAATTTTTGCCATTTGTACTTCTTTTGAGAAGTGTTTGTTCAGTTCATTTGCTCATTTATTGATTGAGGAGGTGGGTTTTTAAAAGGTTTGAATTTTTAACATATTCTGGATAATAATTCTCTATTGGAAGTGTAGCTGAGAAAGTTTTTCTCCCTTTCTGTAGATTCTCTCTCTAATTTACAAAACCTTTAAATTTGATGCTATCAAATTGTCTATTCTTACTATTATTTCCTGAGCTTTTAGTACCCTTTCTGGGAAGTCATTGCCAGTGCGTATATCTTGAAGTATGTCCCCTGTTTTCTTCTAGCAGTTTCAAAGTTTCAGATACTATACATAGGCCTTTGATTCACTTTGAGTTGATTTTTACCCAGTCTGAAATCTAATTTCAACCTTTTACATGTAGATATTGAGTTTTCTCAATAGATTTATTAAAGAGGCTGGCTTTTCTCCAAAGTATATTTTTGGCACTTTTGCCAAGAATCAGACGACTGTACATATATGGGTTTATTTTCTATGGAGTTAGCCTTTCATTTGTTGTGACCATTTGAGTAGTAGAGGGCAACCGAGGCATAAATATGTCCTCAATCTATAGTGAATGTGTTCAATATAAATTGACTGAGCACCTATTATTCTTTGTATTCTTGATGATTGCCTTTTTGACTAGGGTGAGACAGGATCTGTCCTTGCAAGCTTCTATTTGGGGTTTGGGGGGCATAGAGTCTTCATCAACAGTCACCTGTCTCCTGAAAGAATTCTGTTCTGCTCTGGGAAGAATCACCTTGAAGTGACTATCCTCAGGTCACCATACCAGATCTATGATCACAAATGCTACAATGCTGTAACATTCCAAACCCAAAGTTCACTGAGACAAGTGAAGTGCTGGGTAGGACCAAGACACACCCTTTATTTACTTCTCACTGGGTAAGTTGACTTGTGGACCAAGATTACTGCAAACCAGCAATTGGTCACATGAGACAGATTAGAAATCTGGTAGACTGAGGCCAGGTCTCTATCTGGAATAAAAGACTACTGTTCAAAGGAGCAACCATGAGAATTAACCTGAGGGTGTGAGCTTTTAGCATCTGCTCACTCTTAGGCTTATCCAGCCTGGCCCTGAGTTCTAAGACAAACTATTGTGCATACCATTGGTAATAGAGCCATACTCCACACCATCCTGTCCAATATTTCAGTAGTGTTAATGAGGACAGTGCTTTGATCTCCAAGTCTATCACTAAATTATGTGTAACCCAGTCTCAAAATTTCAGGGACCTATGCCTACTGGGGGTTAGGTGTGAGCCAGGCCCACTACAAGGCTGTAAATAATACAGACCAAAACTAGACTATTTCCCACTGGTATGTGGTATCTGCCAATGCCAGGCAGGTATTAAAGCACTCTCTGCAGAAGAGTGGCCTTTGGTGTCCATATGGTGCCAGGATCTCGCAATGGTGCACTTGACACCAAACTTAAAGGAAAAATCCTGTGCTACATTTTATGCCCTGCTCCTGTGGGATAGAGTCTTACTCCCCCTTCTACTATCCAAGGTTGGGGAGAAGTGGTGGCAGCAGTCCCTCAGGCCACCTGGCTAATTCAAGTATAGCAAGTTAGGTTGCATTGACCAGTTTCCTATAGCAAACATGAAGATCAGCCTGGAATTGGATTTCACAAAGGCATTGCTGGTACTGGGCTTCAAGTCTAAAGCCTGGATTTAACTTTTTTTCTCTCTCTCTCTCTCTGCTTAGCTGTGTGAAGTTGGTGAAGGAGTGACATGACCACCTATTTCCTTCTCGGCTCTTTCAGTGTTTCTTGTTATTATTCTAAAATCAGAAACTATACTCTATCAGCTGGATTTTTAAACTATTATACATGTATTTTTTTGTTAGGGCAATTTGTTCAACTTGATCTGTGGGCAGTTGATTGCTGGAGAATCTAGTTCAGCCACCATCTTCCTCTACCTCTAATTTGTCAAGAGTTTAAGCACTGAGTGATTCAAGATTGAGGCATCACTAGACTATAAGTAGTTGAGCCAGTATACTAAGGAATCAAACAGAAAATCTTTGTAAGCTTATAACCCAAGTTTCTGTCCCCAACAGTATATTTAAACAACTTGGTTTATAACAATGACTTCTAGCTTGCCGCAATGAATGAGCAGCTTTCAGTTATCATCTTAACTTGCTTCTCAGCAGTGATGAACAGAGTTTACAATTCTGTCCAACTTAGTATATTCTTCTCCTTTCGTTCCATGATACTGTACAATCTGTTCTGTTTTAATTCTCTTGATTGTTTACTCCTTACTTATTTTTCTTTTCAGATACTTTTGAGCGTTTAATCTATGCCCAAAATGTTTCTAGGAATTTACCATTGAGTGTGAACATAATATCTTGGTCCACACACAAAGGTGCTAATGGATCCACCTTTGTGAAGGAAATTAGTGCCTTTACACAAGAAACTTCAAAGATGTGTCTTATCTATACTCTGTCTTCCTCCACATGAGGGCTTTTCTTTCTTCCCTTTCCAGTCTTTCTTACATACAGGACCCTACAAGAAGGGCCCTCATCCACCGAGTCTGGCATTGATATCACATTTGACTTTCCCCAGAAATGTGACAAATAAATGGCTCCTATTTAAAAATTACTCATGCTAAAATCTTTTGCTCTTGTAGTATGAGCTGGTCAATACAAAAATTAGTACCAGAAGTGGGATGCAGGTGTCAACAATATTTAAAAATGTAGAAACAGTTTTGGAATGGCATAGTGACTGAAAGAACCTTAAAGTAACATGAGGAAAAAGCCTGAATAGCCCAAATTAATATTTTCAATTATAGTAAGGGCCCAGAAGAAGAGGGGAACCATATGAAAGCTCTCAATGTACATGGGAGTTACTTATAAGACTGTGATCAAATCTTTGCAAAAAATATGAACAGTAAAGTCCATTGTGTTGGGGAGGAATGTCATGGCAGCTTTAATAAGACCTTCCTTGCTATAAAGTCATAACAATTTTGCTGAAGAGTGTTTCTATCCTTGTGTCTTTAGAAGGCAAACTTAAGTGTGATGAAATAGTATATTGGGTTCTATAATTTTCTAAAAAATATGTCGTGGATATGCCATGTGTTCTCTTAACTTTTTTAGTAAAAGAAGAAAGGCAAAATTAATTAAAAGTGCCATTTATCATTAAAAATTATTTAGATGTTCAAGAGCTGAAAAATTCTCAGCCTTATCAGGCTGGAAAAAATAATAAGCTAGCATGGCAGAGAATATCAGGAATGTTGTGACTGAGAGAATGTGTAATAAGTAGATTAGTATGGAGAGAAGGAAGACAGATGCTATTTATGAAGACAGTGGGAGAAGGACCCTAAAGGCATTCCAGAGATCTTCAGTACTGTAGTTCTGTCCCAGGTACAGAAGGAGAGGAACTTAAAGGCAAGATGGATTGGGGGAATTGTTCCAGTTGCCTGTGGGACTTCAGTGTTTGCTCTCTGAGGAGCCAGATGAACATATTCTAACAGAGCATATCTTAAATGCTCTACCTGTGGCTCAAAGGGCTACAGTGTGACTTTGGCTGGATCTCTAGGAGGCACAGGACATAAACCATGGCAGCATTCACATGAGTTTGACTCTATTCAAAACAATTTATTCAACATATAACTGTTCACTTTAGTATTTAAAACACTCCAAAGAAGGGGGAAAAGACATGTAAGTGGAATGTTGATGAAATAAAGGATCTTTGCACATCAGCAGGTTGCTTGTGAATAAGAATGACATCTACATCCTCACTGAAGTGTCAATGATTCTAATCTTTGACATAAGAGACTCTGTTTGTTCTGTATGTTTACAGAGAATCATGACATCTCTAATTAGGTCTATGTTCTCAAGGTAGAAAGTGAAGCTCAATCTCTCATACAGACTATAAGATTCCAGAAGAATATTACCTGCTGTTTCTTTATATCTAAAGTAAACTAATTACCATATTCAAAAAGATAAGGTGTGTGTAATTTGCTCTATTTCTCCCACTAAGAAGTACTAAAATCCCTGGATGTTTTATGTAACAAAAACATAAAGAGACTCTGAAAAATGGGGAAAACAAGGCAAAATTATCAGGGACCCAGAAGCAGATAAGATGGTAAGTTCTCTATATTTTCCTTTTGCCTTTATATATTACAGACACGTAGCTGAAGAAATCAAGAATAAAGAAAGGCCAATGATCATGAATGGAAACAACAACAACAAATGCCTATTGTTTTAGCTGATTAAACAGGAGGTAGACAAGCTGGGAAATCAGAAATTCTATGGTGGCCAAACATATACAGAGAATGTTATGACCTTCAGACTATATTGCAGACCTTCATATATGTCAGCATAAAGATCCCTAAACCCTTAATTGTTGCATTGTGAGAGAAGAGTAGAAATTGGAAATACCTCCCTACCTGGGAAGAATGAGCCCTTATTCTTTCTTCATCATAGGTAATCAATGGACCATAAATGGGGAGTTTGGATTCCCTTCCAAACCAGCAGTAATGAGGCACAACTTGTCTCCACACTGGTGTGTTGTCAGTGGAGACAAGTTGGGAAGCAATAATAAGGGATTTTTACCCCTAATAGACAGGGTGGTTTCCCTGGAAGCCAGCAGTCATGACCAAAATTCCCTTTTCATTAATGTCAACAGATGTTGAAAGACTAAAGCAGCAGCCCTATTCCCACCTTCTGGTAGACTTTCTTGAGCAAATGTCAAATAATAAAAAAAATTAAATAATATATAAATTCTCATAATACTTGAGATATTCCAATGAAAAATATCCACAGTCAGCTGGTTACATGTGGTTTATAACAAAAACTCTGGTATCCTGACAGCTGAATCACAGAAGAAGAAAAAATAGGAATGAAAGAACTCAAGCAAATTAATCCTCAAAAAAAACAAATTTGACAAAAGACACAAACATACAGATTGTAGGTGTGTGATTCCAACTGCCTTAGTCCATTGTGCCGCTACCATACAATACCATATTCCAGGTGGCTTATATTAAAAAGAAATATATTTCTCATAGTTCAGGAAGCCAGAAGTCAGATAATAAGTGGCCAGTGTGGTTGGGTTCTGATGAGGACCCTCTTCTGGCTTGTAGACAACCTTGTTCTCATTGTATCCTTGAAGGGCTAAGAACAGAGATACTTCCTGTTTTCACTATGGCACTAATGTCCACATGAATTCCTGGCAAGCATGATGTGATTAACCTCAATTACTTTTGAAAAGCTCCACCTCCAACTGCCATCGCATCGGGGGACAGGATTTTAACTAATTTGGGGACACATAAACATCCAGTACACAAGTCCAAGCAAGTTTAGCAGTGGCATGCACACCAGGATACACAATATGATAACAAAGACAAAGGGAAAATGCTTAGAAGTAGTGAAAGTGAAAGGGTTTTCCTTTGTTGGAGGAAATTACACAAATGAATTAGGAAATATGAACACTGAGAAGGCCACAAGAAAGTAGCTCCACGTTTTCCAAAGTGCTGAAATAAAATATCTGCTCATTCTGACTTCTTTATTTGTTGATTTTTTTTAGGAAAGAAAGGAATGGAAAGACAGTGTATGGAGGAAAACAGAGAATTTGTGAGCAGCAGACCCTACTTTTAAAAAAAATAATTAAAGGCAATTTTGTAATCAGTAGTGAAATGATATAAAAAGAAGCTGAAACAACAAAAAAGAAAAGCAACATATATGGAAATATATGTGTGAATGGGATATATCCTTCTCTTGCTCTTGAGTGTCTAAATATATTTTGTGGTTGAAGTAAAATTGTAATATCATCAGATAGGAACCAAAGTGTATATTGAGAAATATAGTCATCCTCTGGTGTCCTTGGGAATTGGATCCAGCACCCCAATTGTCCTAATTTTCTTGCAGGCTCATGTATTTTACATAAATGGCAAAATATTCTGTATGTAATCTATGCACATCCTGCCATACACTTAATTTACTTCTAAGCCACTTGTAAGAGTTAATATAATGTGTGTACTATGCAGATAGATGCTTAGGGTATTCTTAAGACATAAGGAAGAAAAATTGTGCATGTTCGGTACAATCATTGTTTTTGAAAATTTTTGATCCATATGTAGTTGAATGAAAGAATGTAGAACTCACAGATACAGAGAGTTAATGGAATACAACTATATTTTAAACAGATTAGGGAAAAGGTTAATATAATGCTAAAATATGAACTGCAGTAGACTGTGTTTATATATATATATATATATATATATATAATGTAAAATCTAGAACATCCATTAAAAGCATCTGTGCAACACTTAAAAATACTATAGTAAAGGAAAATGGAAATCTAACAAAGTGTCCAGGTGACACATAGGAAAGCAGGACATAAAAACAGAGGAAGTAATGAGATAAGCATAAATATTTTAAAAAATGGCAGAGTTAAGGTCCAACATATTGATAATTAGTTGAAGAATATAAATAATTTAAAATAAATAGAAGGTTGAAATTTGGAGACTTTATAAAATAAATTAATTATTTTATGCACTTAATAATGTTGTACAGAACTGGTACACATTGTAAATAATGCATGTAAGGCTCTCAGTGCAGTCCTTTCCTGGCCTTTGGTACCTGCCCTTAGAAGGACAGCAGCTGGGTTGGGCTCCTTATCCTTAGCTACTGCCTGTGACACAGGGCCCTCTCAAAAACCTTTCTCCTCTTGACAAATACACTATCTCTAAATGACTCCATCTAAGCTCAGGGCTTCGACTCCCACTTAGACCAGGACACACTATTTGTATGGCACATGCACAACTTCCCTGGTTTGAAACCACCTCACTGTTCTCTAGGTAGCCATGTCTTTTCAGTTAAAATTTGAAACAGAAACTTTCTTCCATCATTGCAAATACCAACATGTGACAATTTGGAGTCCACTGACACTTTCTACTGGCTTAATTTTGGAAATCATCAAAATGATTCATCATAAACTTCCAAGCTAAAATCTACTTTGAAACTACAAAGAAAAAGTATAGAAAATGGAAAAATCATGACTGGTAAAACAAAATTATCTTGTTAAAGAAGATCAGTGGAGGGCAAGTGTAAGAAATCTTAAAATTTGTTATGCTCTGGTACAAACTTATCAGAAGAATGAGAGATTTACTACATGTTGTACAATAAACATGGATGAACATGCAATATTTGCCTCTGGCATAAAGTAATGAACAATGATATAAGTTAATAATGCCAAACACTTTTGTAATAGTTCTTAAAATATATATTAATAGAGAAAAAAGAAATTTCCAACAGACTTGTTTTAACTATCTCATTTGACAAGAAATAACTGGGTTTTCTTTGATTATCCCACAGTCAGTATAGAAAGATGAGAATCATATGTTCTCATTCCCAGGTATGCACAACCCTCCACAGAAAGGATTGCCCTGATTTTCTAATACAGGAGAAACTCACAGTAAATTTGTTCAATTTTAGTTTGTCACTATAGCACATACATGCTATGAAGTACAAATTCATACCATATTAACCAATTTTATATGAAATCATACATACCTCTTGCAAATATCTTGTTTTAACATTAACAACATGTAGTGAACAGTCTCCTTTCAACATTGAAACAAACACAATACAGACTCATAAGAACTTTCATCCTGTCCATGGTCAAAAGAAAACATCCACCACAGATATCTAGACCATGTGTCGCAGAACATGTGAATATGTGAAATGACAAGGGAAAGAAGAATTAATTTTACTGATCAATAGACCTTCAAATAGAGGGATTATCCTGTATCATGCAGGTGGAAGCAATGTAATCACAAAGGTCCTTAGATGTGGCAGAGGAAGAAGCACCAGTGTCTGAGTGAAATGATGTGAGAAGATCAGCCACTGCTGTGCTTGAAGGTGGAGGGAGCAGAAGTCCAGGAGTGAGGGGAATTCCAGGCTGACCTTTCCTAGAGCCTCTGTAAGGGAAAATAGCCTGCTGACTTCTTTTAGCCCCGGGAGGCCCGTTTTTGACTTCTGACCTACATATATTTTTATTATTTTAATTTATTAAATTTCTGCCTTTTTGGTATAGTAGTCACAATATAAATGCACTCTCATAGGTCTGTGTGATCTTTTCTGGTGACACCTGTCAAGATTTGGTGTTAGAGTGAAAAAAAAAAAAAAGGCTACTTGCAGGGAAATACCACTATCACTATTCCTAACCAACGCCAATAAACAGTCTGTGATCTAATGAAATGCAAAATAATCTCAAAATTAAATCTAAATAAACAATTACTGAGTACATACCAAATGGTTAAGAAACGTCCCCCTCCTCCATCTTTGCACAGTTGGCTCCACACTGCTCTTTCTCCTCAGCAGGAAATGCCATCTTATGTGTGGCTACTTGCTGAAGCTGTGCGGTCCTTGATAGTGTTATTGTAGACATTTTTGAATCTCACAATTCACGCAGAGGGTGTTTGGTAGCAGGATGGTGTTCACACCTATAAAGAGAGAGAAAGAGGACTGCTCTGTGGCCTGGTGACCCAGAGAGAGGCCCACCCCACAACTGCATCCCACGCTGGGGTTCCTTAATCACCAAAGTGTGGCTCTATAGCCCAACATCAGGGTACATATGGGCTTGAGGCTGCTGCCACCATGAACCTGGGTTATCACAGCTTTTATCAAGGGACAATAAGGACCTGGTAAGCTGTCACCAAGGTCCCTGTGGGCCTGGCTGCACCTGAGTACCTCTACTAAAGGTGTTAACCATTATCCTGTTACTGAAGTAACAGGGAGTCTTGCATGGGGTAGCCTCTCTCTTGTTTCTCCCACTAACAGCCAACTTGTTATAATTACCCTTTCATTAGTCATATAATCTAATACCTCTATATTCTCACATCCTGCCTCACAAACATCTCAGCCAACTCTCCAGTCCCCCCTTCTACCATTAAAAACTATAAATACTTACACAAATCTATTGACTATGTGGTAGAAGATAACTGAACTTATCATTTCTGATTAGGGTGACAAAACTATAAATGTAAAAATAGAAGCTAACTGATATATGGCTGCATGTTCGATACATTGAGTGCTATAATATTGATCTCCCCATTAAAGGTGAGATTTTGGCACCCTATGGGATACTGTAAGAGAATAGGAAAGCTGTAATACCTCAGATCTAAACTGCATGTGAGGAAGACACAGAGACATCATGAAATAACAAGGGAGGAGAGTGCCCCTTACAAATCAAGATATTACAATAAAAGAATCCATAGATAGTGCAGTAGATAAAATGTCAGAAAAGGAATTCAGGATACACATAACTAAAATGATGGGAAATAAAAACAACTTAAGTGAGCAGATATAGGCACAAATGGATCACTCCAACAAATAGATAAGAGAACAAATACAGGTTGTTAGAGATTACGTCAAGAAAGAGAGATTCTGAAAAGAAAAGACAAAAGAAAGAAAAGAAATCCTTGAAATGATAGAAACAACAAGCCAATCAGAAAACTTGATAGATAGCATCACTAACAGAACAGATCACTTGGAAAACAGGACCTCAGACAATAAAGACAAAATATACAGTCTTGAAAATAAAGTTGACCTCACATTCAAAATGGTAAGAAACTGTGAACAGAATATCCAAGAATTAGGAAATACCGTCAAAAGACCAAATTTATGAGTTATGGGATAGAGGAAGATTCAGAGATTCAAACCAAAGGAATGCACAAACTCTGCAGTAAAATAATATCAGAAAATTTCCTACTCTTGAAGAATGAATTGAAAAATTAAATACAAGAGGCCTATAGGATACCAAATGTACAAAATTACAACAGATCTACACCAAAACACATTATAATGAAAATACCTACCATACAGAATAAGGATAGAATCTTAAAGGCCACAAAAGAGAAAAAATCAGATTATCCATAAGGGAAGACCAATTTGGATCTCAGCAGGTTTTTCAACCCATACTCTCAAAACCAGGAGATCCTGTGAAAAACATATATCAAGCTCTAAAAGATAATGGATGCCAACCAAGAATCTTATATCCAGCAAAATTAAACTTAAGATTTAATGACAAAATAAAAACCTTTCATAATAAACAAAAGTAAAAGAATTTACATCAAGAAAGGTTGCACTAAAGAACATTCCTGGCAAAATATTCCATGAGGAGGAAATGAAAAACAACAATGAAAATCTGCAAACGGAAGAGCTACAATAAAGGAAAAGCTAACCAAAAGAGAACCAATAAACCAAAAGCTAACCAAGTTCAATACCAAAAATAAACAAAAATGACCAGAAATACAAATCATGTCTCAACAATAACCCTGAATGTTAATGGCCTAAATTCACCATTCAAAATACATAGGCTGATAGATTGGATTTCCAAAAAAGACCCAACAATATGCTGCCTTCAAGAGACTCATCTCATAGGAAAAGACATACACAGACTGAAGGTGAAAGGTTGGGATAAAAAGTAGTATTCACATGATCTGTGAAACAAGCCAGGGTTTGAAATAAAGGAGACTTTAAGCCAAAGATAATCAAAAGGGATAAAGATGGACATTTTATACTGCTTAAGGGAACCATGCATCAATAAGACATAACAGTTATAAATATATATGCCCCAAGCAGTGGAGCATCTATGTTCATCAAACAAACTCTTCTCAAGTTCAAGAGTCAAATAGTCCACAACACAATAATTCTGGGTGACTTTAACACATCTCTTTTCCACTGAATGGATCTTCCAAACAAAAGCTAAACAAAGAAACTATAGGACTCAATAATATAATCAATAGCTTAGACTTAACTTACATATATAGAGTATATTATTCATCAACAAATGAATACACTTTCTTCTCAGCAGCACATGGATCCTTCTCTCAAAAATCAAATCTTAGCAAATATAAAAAAGTAGAGATACTACCCTGCATTCTATCAGATCATAATGGAATGAAATTAGAAATCAATGATAAGATAAAAAATAAAAGCTACTCGAACACCTGGAGACTAAACCATATGCTACTGAATGAACAATGGGTCACAGAAGAAATCAAGGAGGAGATTAAAAATTCTTAGAGGTAAATGAGAACATAGACACAACATATCAAGATCTCTGGGACACTATGAAAGCAGTATTTAGAGGAAAATTCATTGCATAGAGTTCATTCCTTAAAAGAAGAAAAAGTCAAAAAATAAATGGCCACACACTACGTCTCAAAGCCCTAGAAAAAGAAGAACAAATCAGCAGCAAGAACAGTTGAAGGACAGAAATAATTAAAATTATAACTGAAATCAATGAAATCAAAACAAAAGAAACAATTGAAAAAATTGAAAACAAAAGTTGGTTCTTTGAAAAAATAAACAAAATTGACAGACCCTTAGCCATGCTGAAGAAGAAAAGGAGAGAGAGAACTCAAATTACCATCATATGTGTTGAAAAAGGTACTATCACAACAGACATTACAGAAATACAGAGAATAATTAGAAATTATTTTGAAATCTTATACTCAATAAATTAGAAGACATTGAAGGCATTGACAAATTTCTTAAGTCATACAATTGGACCAAATTGAGTCAGGAATATATATAATTTATTTTTTTTAATTTTTTATTGTTGGTTGTTCAAAACATTACATAGTTCTTGATATATCATATTTCACACTTTGATTCAAGTGGGTTATGAGATCCCATTTTTACCCAATATACAGATTGCAGAATCACATCAGTTACACATCCATTGATTTACATATTGCCATACTAGTGTCTGTTGTGTTCTGCTGCCTTTCCTATCCTCTACTATCCCCCCTCCCCTCCCCTCCCCTCTTCTCTCTCTGCCCCCTCTACTGTCATTCATTTGTCCCCATTGTATTATTTTTCCCTTTCCCCTCACTTCCTCTTGTATGTACTTTTAATATACATAATTTAAACAGACCAATATCAAGTTAGGAAATAGAAGAAGCCATTAAAAGCTTCCAAATCAAGAAAAGCCCAGGACCAGATGGATACACAGCCGAGTACTATAAGACCTTTAAAGAAGAACTAATACCATAATCTTCAATTTATTTCAGGAAATAGAAAAAGAAGCAGCACTTCCAAACTCATTTTATGAGGCCAATATCACCCTGAATCCAAAACCAGAAAGACACATCAAAGAAAGAAAACTTTAGACCAATATCTCTTATGAACATAGATGCAAAAATTCTCAATAAATTTTTGACAAATCATATACAAAAACGTATCAAAAAGATTGTGCACCATGATCAAATGGGATTTATCCCAGGGACGCAAGGTTAGCTCAACATACGGAAAAAAATAAATGTAATTTATTGCATCAATAGACTCAAAGATAAGAATCATGTGATCATCTTAATAGATGGAGAAAAAGCATGTGACAAAATACAGCACCCCTTCATGTTCAAAACAATAGAAAAACTAGGGATAACAGGAACATATCTCAACATTAGTGAAAAAGAATCCCTGTCTTGTGCCAGTTTTTAGAGGGAGAGCCTTTAATTTTTCTCCATTTAGAATGATTTTGGCCTGGAGCTTAGCATAGATAGCTTTTAAAATGTTTCAATTATTTCTAGTTATTTTAGTGTTTTGAACATGAAAGGGTGTTGTGTTCTGTGAAATGCTTTTTCTGTTTCTAATGAGATAATCATATGGTTCTTATCTTTAAGTCTATTATATGATGAATTACATTTTTTTAAAAAATTTCCACATGTTGATTTTAATACTTGCACCAAAGAAGTCTTATTAAGGAAGTTGGGGCCTAATGCCACATGATGAAGACAAGGGCCTACTTATTCTTCTATTAGATGCAGTGTATGTGGTTTTATTCTTGGGTCCTTTGTCCATTTTGAGTTGAGTTTTGTGCATGGTGAGAGATAGGGGTTTAAATTTATTTTGTTGAATATGGATTTCTAGTTTTCCCAGCACCATTTGTTTAAGAGGCTATCTTTTCTCCAATGCATGTTTTTGGCAACTTTGTCTAATATAAGATAACTGTAATTGTGTGGTTTAATCTCTGTATCCTCTATTCTGTATCATGGGTCTACCACTATGTTTTGTTGCCAATACCATGCTGTTTTGTTACTATTTCTCTGTAGTATAGTTTAGCTCTGGTATTGTGATGCCACCTGCTTCACTCTTTCTGCTAAGGATTGCTTTAGATATTCTGGGTCTCTTATTTTTCCAGATAAATTTCATGATTGCTTTTTCTATTTCTATGAGGAATGTATTGGGATTTTGATTGGAATTGCATTAAATCTGTACAGTGATTTGGGTAGTATGGTCATTTTGATAATATTATTTCTGCCTATTCAAGAACAAGGTAGATTTTTTCATCCTCTAAGTTCCTTTTTCATTTCTTTCTTTAGGATTCTGTAATTTTCATCATATAGATCTTTCACCTCTTTCATTAAGTGATTACCTAGTTTTTGTTTGTTTGTTCATTTTATTTGTGGTTTTTTTTGAGGCTATTGTAATTGAGGTAGTTTTTCCTCATTTCCCTTTTTGAGGATTTGTCACTGATATACAGAAATGCCTTTGATTTATGGGTGTTGATTTTATATCTTGCTACTTTGCTGAATTCATTTACTAGTTCTAGAAGTTTTCTGGTGGAACTTTTAGGGTCTTCTAGGTATAGAATCATATCAAAAGCAAATAGTGCTGTTTTGAGTTTTTCTTTTCCTATGTGTATCCCTTTAAATTCTTCATCTAATTGCTCTGGCCAGTGTTTCAAGAACTATGTTAAACAGAAGTAATGAAAGAGGACATCCCTGTCTTGTTCCAATTTTTAGATGTAATGCCTTCAATTTTTCTCCATTTAGAATGATTTTGGGGGGCTGGAGATGTGGCTCAAGCGGTAGCGCGCTCGCCTGGCATGCGTGCAGCCCGGGTTCGATCCTCAGCACCACATACAAAGATGTTGTGTCCGCCAAATACTAAAAAAATAAATATTAAAAAATTCTCTCTCTCTCTCTCTCTCTCTCTCTCTCTGTCACACACACACACACACACACACACACACACACACAAAATCTTCTTCTTTAAAAAAAAAAAAAAAGAATGATTTTGGCCTGGAGCTTAGCATAGATAGCATTTATGATTTTGAGGTACGTTCCTATTATCCCTAGTTTTTCTAGTGTTTTGAACATCAAGGGGTGCTGTATTTTGTCAAATGCTTTTTCTGCGTCTATTGAGATGACCATATAATTCTCAAGGAAGAGATTAAAAAATTCTTAGAGGTAAATGAGAACATAGACACAACATATCAAAATCTCTGGGACACTATGAAAATAGTACTAAGAGGAAAATTCATTGCATGGAGTTCATTCCTTAAAAGAAGAAAAAGTCGATGCGACCCACCGGCAGAAGAGGAGCAGCGGCCTGCTGAGGGGCAGAGCCGCCCCCCACCCCCCGCGCCTGCCAGGTAGGTGGAACTGTGACCACCGACAGAAAAGGCCCAGTGGCCCGCAGAGGGGCAGAGCTTCCAATCACTCCTGCAAGGTAGGCGGGCCTGCGACCCACCGGCAAAAGAGGAGCAGCGGCCTGCTGAGAGGCAGAGCCGCCCCCTCTCCCTGTGCCGGCAAGGTAGACAGAACTGTGACCACAAACAGAACAGGCCAGACCTGCAACCGACAGACAGAACAGGCCCAGTGGCCTGCGGAAGGGTAGAGCCGCCCCCCCCCGCCCCTGCAAGGTAGGTGGACCTGCGACCCACTGGCAGAACAGCCCCAGAGGCCTGCAGAGGGGCAGTGCTGCTGCCTGCGCCTGCAAAGTAGGCAGAACTGCGACCACCAACAGAACAAGCCTAGCGGCCCGCAGAGGGACAGAGCCGCCGCCCACGCCTGCAAGGTAGGCAGACCTGCTACCGACCGGCAGAACAGGCCCAGCGGCCTGCCGGCGTGGTAGGCACATTGCCCCAATTGGAGGAGGGGCAGAGCCACCGCCCGCGCCTGCGAGGGAGACTTTGCAACTATACAAGACCAATATAAATATATAGGGGGAAAATTCAATAGCACAACAGTTTCACCAAGTAGAAAGGAACGCGAACAGTATGAAGAGACAAGGAAAGAAAGGACCACAAGCAATGCAGGTCAACTCAACATTAGAAGAGGTAATATTTGCAGCAGATGGAATGTCAGATAAAGAATTCAGGATATACATGCTTCAGATGATCTGGAGTCTCAAGGAAGACATCAGACAGCAAAATCAGACAATGAAAGATCACTTCAACAATGAATTACATAAAAAAATCCAAGAAGCAAAAGATCAACTATACAGGGAGATAGAGGTTATAAAAAAACAAACAAACAGAAATCCTAGAAATGCAGGAAGCAATAAACCAACTTAAAAACTCAATTGAGAATACTACCAGCAGAGTAGAACACTTAGAAGACAGAACATCAGACAACGAAGTTAAAGTATTTCAACTTGAAAAGAACATAGACAGCTCAGCAAGACTGTTAAGAAACCATGAGCAGAACATCCAAGAAATATGGGATAACATCAAGAGACCAAATTTAAGAGTCATTGGGATACAGGAAGGGACAGAGTTTCAAACCAAAGGAATGAGCAATCTATTCAATGAAATAATATGAGAAAACTTCCCAGACTTGAAGAATGAGACAGAACCCCAAATCCTAGAAGCCTACAGGACGCCGAATGTGCAAAATCATAAGAGACACACACCTAGACACATTATAATGAAGATGCCCAACATACAGAATAAGGAGAGAATTTTAAAAGCTACAAGAGAAAGGAAGCAGATCATATTTAGGGGTAAGCCAATCAGGATAACAGCTGATCTTTCAACACAGACTCTGAAAGCTAGAAGATCCTGGAATAATATATTTCAAACACTGAAAGAAAATGGGTTCCAACCAAGAATTGTGTTTCTAGCGAAATTAAGCTTCAGGATGGAAGATGAAATTAAAACCTTCCATGACAAACAAGAGTTAAAAGAATTTGCAGCTAGAAAACCATCTCTTCAAAACACCCTTGGCTAAACATTACAGGAAAGGGAAATGGAAAATAACAATTAAAACCAACAGTGGGAGGTAGGACAGTAAAGGGGGGAAAAATAATCAAAGAGGAAAACAAACCATGTTTAGTAACATAAATAAGCAAATATGGCTGGAAGAACAACCCATATCTCAATAATAACCCTAAATGTTAATGGCTTAAACTCACCAATTAAGAGACACAGGCTAGTAGAATGGATCACAAAACAAGACCCAACAATATACTGCCTACAGGAGACTCATTTGATAGGAAAAGACATACATAGGCTGAAGGTGAAAGGTTGGGAAAAATCATATCACTCATATGGACTTCGGAAACAAGCAGGAGTGTACATACTCATATTAAATAAAATAGATTTCAAGCCCAAGTTAATCAAAAAGGATAAAGAGGGACACTACATACTGCTTAAGGGAACTATACACCAACAAGACATAACAATCATAAATATATATGCCCCAAACAATGGTGCAGCTATGTTCATCAAACAAACTCTTCTCAAGTTCAAGAGTCTAATAGACCACCATACAATAATCATGGGAGACTTCAACACACCTCTCTCGCCACTGGACAGATCTTCCAAACAAAAGTTGAATAAGGAAGCTATAGAACTCAATAACACAATTAATAACCTAGACTTAATTGACATATATAGAATATACCACCCAACATCAAGCAGTTACACTTTTTTCTCAGCAGCACATGGATCCTTCTCAAAAATAGATCATATATTATGTCACAGGGCAACGCTTAGACAATATAAAGGAGTAGAGATAATACCATGCATCCTATCTGATCATAATGGAATGGAACTGAAAATCAATGATAAAAGAAGGAAGGAAAAAGCATACATCACTTGGAGAATGAACAATAGGTTACTGAATGATCAATGGGTTATAGAAGACATCAAGGAGGAAATTAAAAAATTCTTAGAGATTAATGAAAACACAGACACAACATATCGGAATCTATGGGACACTTTGAAAGCAGTTCTAAGAGGAAAATTCATTGCTTGGAGTTCATTCCTTAAAAAAAGAAAAAACCAACAAATAAATGATCTCATATTTCATCTCAAAATCCTAGAAAAAGAAGAGCAAAACAACAGCAAAAGAAGTAGAAGGCAAGAAATAATTAAAATCAGAGCTGAAATTAATGAAATCGAAACAAAAGAAACAATTGAAAAAATTGACAAAACTAAAAGTTGGTTATTTGAAAAAATAAACAAAATCGACAGACCCCTAGCCATGCTACCAAAGAGATGAAGAGAGAGAACTCAAATTACTAGCATACGGGATGAAAAAGGCAATATCACAACAGACAATTCAGAAATACAGAAGATAATCAAAAATTATTTTGAATCCTTATACTCCAATAAATTAGAAGATAGTGAAGGCATCGATAAATTTCTGAAGTCATATGATCTGCCCAGATTGAGTCAGGAGGATATAGACAACCTAAACAGACCAATATCAATCGAGGAAATAGAAGAAACCATAAAAAGACTACCAACTAAGAAAAGCCCAGGACTGGATGGGTGTACAGCAGAGTTTTACAAAACCTTTAAAGAGGAACTAATACCAATACTTTTCAAGCTACTTCAGGAAATAGAAAAAGAGGGAGAACTTCCAAATTCCTTCTATGAGGCCAACATCACCCTGATACCTAAACCAGACAAAGACATTTCAAAGAAAGAAAACTACAGACCAATATCTCTAATGAACCTAGATGCAAAAATCCTCACTAAAATTCTGGCAAATCGGATACAAAAACATCAAAAAAATTGTGCACCATGATCAAGTAGGATTCATCCCTGGGATGCAAGGCTGGTTCAATATACGGAAATCAATAAATGTTATTCACCACATCAATAGACTTAAAAATAAGAACCATATGATCATCTCGATAGATGCGGAAAAAGCATTCGACAAAGTACAGCATCCCTTTATGTTCAAAACTCTAGAAAAACTAGGGATAACAGGAACATACCTCAATATTATAAAAGCAATCTATGCTAAGCCTCAGGCTAGCATCATTCTCAATGGAGAAAAATGGAAGGCATTCCCTCTAAAATCTGGAACAAGACAGGGATGCCCTCTCTCACCACTTCTGTTCAACATAGTTCTCGAAACACTGGCCAGAGCAATTAGACAGACGAAAGAAATTAAAGGCATAAAAATAGGAAAAGAAGAACTTAAGTTATCACTATTTGCAGATGACATGATTCTATACCTAGCAGACCCAAAAGGGACTACAAAGAAATTATTAGAACTAATAAATGAATTCAGCAAAGTGGCAGGATATAAAATCAACACGCATAAATCAAAGGCATTCCTGTACATCAGCGACAAATCCTCTGAAATGGAAATGAGGACAACCACTCCATTCACAATATCTTCAAAAAAAATAAAATACTTGGGAATCAACCTAACAAAAGAGGTGAAAGACTTATACAATGAAAACGACAGAACCCTAAAGAGAGAAATAGAAGATCTTAGAAGATGGAAAAATATACCCTGTTCATGGATAGGCAGAACTAACATCATCAAAATGGCGATATTACCAAAAGTTCTCTATAGGTTTAATGCAATGCCAATCAAAATCCCAACGGCATTTCTTGTAGAAATAGAGAAAGTAATCATGAAATTCATATGGAAAAATAAACGACCCAGAATAGCAAAAACAATGCTAAGCAGGAAGTGTGAATCAGGCGGTATAGCAATACCAGACTTCAAACTATACTACAGAGCAATAGTAACAAAAACAGCATGGTACTGGTACCAAAACAGGCGGGTGGACCAATGGTACAGAATAGAGGACACAGAAACCAATCCACAAAACTACAACTACCTTATATTTGATAAAGGGGCTCAAAGCATGCAATGGAGGAAGGATAGCATCTTCAACAAATGGTGCTGGGAAAACTGGAAATCCATATGCAACAAAATGAAAATGAATCCCTTTCTCTCACCATGCACAAAAGTTAATTCAAAATGGATCAAGGAGCTTGATATCAAATCAGAGACGCGCCGTCTGATAGAAGAAAAAGTTGGCTACGATCTACATACTGTGGGGTCGGGCTCCAAATTCCTCAATAGGACACCCATAGCACAAAAGTTAATAACTAGAATCAACAAATGGGACTTACTCAAACTAAAAAGTTTTTTCTCAGCAAAAGAAACAATAAGAGAGGTAAATAGAGAGCCTACATCCTGGGAACAAATCTTTATTCCTCACACTTCAGATAGAGCCCTAATATCCAGAGTATACAAAGAACTCAAAAAATTAGACAATAAGAGAACAAACAACCCAATCAACAAATGGGCCAAGGACCTGAACAGACACTTCTCAGAGGAGGACATACAATCAATCAACAAGTACATGAAAAAATGCTCACCATCTCTAGCAGTCAGAGAAATGCAAATCAAAACCACCCTAAGATACCATCTCACTCCAGTTAGATTGGCAGCCATTATGAAGTCAAACAACAACAAGTGCTGGCGAGGATGTGGGGAAAAGGGTACACTTGTACATTGCTGTTGGGACTGCAAATTGGTGCAGCCAATTTGGAAAGCAGTATGGAGATTTCTTGGAAAGCTGGGAATGGAGCCACCATTTGACCCAGCTATTCCCCTTCTCGGTCTATTCCCTAAAGACCTAAAAAGAGCATGCTACAGGGACACTGCTACATCGATGTTCATAGCAGCACAATTCACAATAGCAAGACTGTGGAACCAACCTAGATGCCCTTCAATAGATGAATGGATAAAAAAAAATGTGGCATTTATACACAATGGAGTATTACTCTGCATTAAAAAATGACAAAATCATAGAATTTACAGGGAAATGGATGGCATTAGAGCAGATTATGCTAAGTGAAGCTAGCCAATCCCTAAAAAACAAATGCCAAATGTCTTCTTTGATATAAGAGAGTAACTAAGAACAGAGTAGGGTCGAAGAGCATGAGAAGAAGATTAACATTAAACAGGGATTAGAGGTAGGAGGGAAAGGGAGAGAGAAGGGAAATTGCATGGAAATGGAAGGAGACCCTCAGAGTTATACAAAAGTACATACAAGAGGAAGTGAGGGGAAAGGGAAAATAATACAAGGGGGACAAATGAATGTCAGTAGAGGGGACAGAGAGAGAAGAGGGGAGGGGAGGGGAGGGGAGGGGGGATAGTAGAGGATAGGAAAGGCAGCAGAACACAACAGACACTAGTATGGCAATATGTAAATCAATGGATGTGTAACTGATGTGATTCTGCAATCTGTATATGGGGTAAAAATGGGAGCTCATAACCCACTTGAATCAAAGTGTGAAATATGATATATCAAGAATTATGTAATGTTTTGAACAGCCAACAATAAAAAATTTAAAAAAATAAAAAAAAATCATGGCATTTGCAAGTAAATGGATGGAGTTAGAGAAGATAATGCTAAGTGAAGTTAGCCCATCCCAAAAAAACAAATGCCAAATGTTTTCTTTGATATAAGGAGGCTGATTCATAATGGGGTAGGGAGAGGGAGCATGGGAAGAATAGATGAACTCTAGATATGGGTGGGAGGAGAAGAGAGGGGGCATGGGGTTATCAATGATGGTGGAATGTGATGATCATTATTATACAGAGTATAGGTATGAAGACATGAATTGGTGTGAATATACTATGTATACAACCAGAGATATGAAAAATTTTGCTCTATATATGTAATAAGAATTGTAATACGTTCTACTGTCATATATAAATTAAAAAATTCTCCATAATAAATAAATAAATAAATAAATAAAATTCTCAATAAAATTCTGGCACATTGAATACAAAAACATTTCAAAAAGATCATGCATCATGATCAAATAGGGTTCATCCCAGGGATGCAAGCTTGGTTCAACTTATGGAAATCAATAAATGCAATTCATCACATTAATAGACTCAAAGATTAAAATCATATGATCATCTCAATAGATGCAGAAAAAGCATTTGACAAAATACAGGATCCCTTTATGTTCAAATTACTAGAAAAATTAGGGATATCAGAAACATATCTCAGCATTGTAAAAGCTATCTACACTAAGCCCCAGGCTAACATCATTCAAAATGGAAAAAAATTGAAGGCATTCCCTCTCAAATTTGGAACAAGACAGGAACACCCTCTTTCACCACTTCTGTTTAACATGGTTCATAAAATTCTAGCCAGAGCAATTAGACAGATGAAAGAAATTAAAGGGATACAGATGTGAAAAGAAAAACTCAAATTATCACTATTTGCCAACGATATAATTCTATACCTAGAAGACTGCAAAAATTCCACCAGAAAACTCCTAGAACTAGTAAATGAATCAGCAAAATAGCAGGATATAAAATCAACACTCGTAAATCAAAAGCATTTCTGCACATCACTGACAAATCCTCAGAAAGAGAAACTAGGAAAACAACCCCATTTATAAAAGCCTCAAGAGAATAAATAATAAATAAATAAAATACTTGAGATTCAACTTAATGAAAGAGGTGAAAGACCTCTACAATGAAAACTACAGAATGCTAAATAAAGAAATTAAAGAAGACCTTAGAAGATGGAAAGATCTTCCTTGTTCTTGGATAGGCAGAATTGATATTGTCAAAATGACCATACTACCAGAAGTACTATACAGATTCAATGCAATTCTAATCAAAATTCCAATGACATTTCTCATAGAAATAGCAAAAGCAATCATGAAATTCATTTGCAAAAATAAGAGACCCAGAAGTCCTTAACAAGAAAAGTGAAGCTGGTAGCATCATTATTCCAGACCTTAAACTATACTACAGAACAACATTAACAAAAACAGCATGGTATTGACACCAAAATAGACCTGTGGACCAATGGTACAGAATACAGGACACAGAGACAAAACCATGTAATTACAGTTATCTTATATTAAACAAAGGTAACAAAAACATATGTTGGAGAAAAGATAGCCTCTTCAACAAATTGTGCTGGGAAAAGTGAAAATACACATGTAACAAAATGAAATTAAACCCCTATCTCTCACCATTCACAAAACTCAACTCAAAATGGACAGAGGAGTTAGGAATACAACCAGAGACTCTGCATCTAATAGAAGAAAAAGTAGGCCCTAATCTCCATCATGTGGGATTAGGCCCCAGCTTCCTTAATAAGACTCCTGTGGCACAAGAATTAAAATCAAGAATCAATAAATGGAATGAACTCAAACTAAAAGGTTTCTTCTCAGCAAAAGAAGCAATCTGTGAGGTGAATAGAGAGCCTATATACTGGGAGCAAATCTTTACCCTTCAGACATCAGATAGAGCACTAATCTCTAGGGTATATTAAAGAACTCAAAAAGCTAAAAACAAAAACAAAACAAAAAACAAGTAATCCAATCAATACATGGGCCAAGGACATGAACAGACACTTCTCAGAAGAGGATATTCAATCAGTCAACAAATATATGAAAAAAAATTTTCATCAATTCTAGCAATCAGAGAAATGCAAATCAAAACTACTCTAAGATACCATGTCCCTCCAGTCAGAATGGCAGCTATTATGAATATGAACCACAGTAAGTGTTGGCAAGGATGTGGGGGGAAAGGCACACTCGTACATTGCTGGTGGAACTGCAAGTTGATGCAGCCAATATGGAAAGCAGTATGGAGATTCCCTGGAAATCTGGGAATGGAACCACCATTTGATCTAGTTATCTGTCTCCTTGGTCTGTACCCAAAGACTTAAAAACAGCATACTACAGGGACACAGCCACATCAATGTTTATAGCAGCACAATTCACAATAGCAAACTGTGGAACCAACCTAGATGCCCTTAAGTAGATGAATGGATAAAGAAACTGGTACATATACACAATGGAATATTAATCAGCAATAAAAGAGAACAAAATCATGGCATTTGCAGGTAAATGGATGGTGCTGGAGAAAATAATGCTAAGTGAAGTTAGCCAATGCCAAATGTTTTCTCTGATATAAGGAGGCTAACTCATAGTTGGGTAGGGAGGGGGAGTGTGGGAGGAATAGATGAACTCTAGATAGGACAGATGGGTGGGAGGGATAAGGGAAGGGGCATGGGGTTAGAAATGATGGTGGAATGTGATGATCATTATTATCCAAATTACATGTATGAAGACATGAATTGGTATGAATATACTATGTATACAACCAGAGATATAAAAAATTGTGCTCTATATGTGTAATAAGAATTGTAATGCATTCCGCTGTCATATAAATTATTAAAAATGGTAAAAAAAAAGAAACTGTGGTACATATACACAATGGAATATTACTTAGCAATAAAAGAGAATAGAATCATGGCATTTGAAGGTAAATGGATGGAGTTGGAGAACATAATGCTAAGTGAAGTTAGCCAATCCCAAAAAAACAAATGCCGAATGTTTTCTCTGATATAAGGAGGCTGATTCATAGTGGGATTTGGAGGGAGAGCATGGGATTATTAGATAAAACAAAGAACTAGATAGGGGAAGGCGAGTAGAATAGATGGTGGAATGAGATGAACATCATTACCCTAAGTACATGTATGAGACACAAATGGTGTGAATATACTTTGTATACAACCAGAGATATGAAAAAATGTGCTCTATATGTGTAATATGAATTGTAATGCATTCTGCTGTCATATATAACAAATTGAAACTAAAATAAATTAATTAATTAAAAATTAAAGAAATAAATAGAGAGGAAAAGAAATACAGTGGGAGAAAAATAGGAATCACTAATAGCAAAAAGAGGCAGTACTCAGAAGACCAGCCCCATCTTTTCACACTAATGACCGTGGTCCTTGACACAGGGCTTAATTTCTGGTGGGCTTCCCCCTACCCCTGCCCATGGTACTGTGGATTGAATCCACGCTTTGCGCACACTAGGCAAGTGCTTTACTGCCAGGTTATGTCCTCAGCATGGTACTTAATTTTCCATATTCTTCCTCCCCATCCCTGTGCTTTAATTGAGATATCTGCACACAGTTCAGGTATCCATTTTACCTTCAGCTGATCCAACATTAAGGGATTAAGAAAAAGAGTATGACAAAATGTTAAAATTAGGTCCCCTTATTTTTATTAAGCCTAGAATTCCTAGGTTTTGAAATTTTTAACCCAGTCACCTATTACATTCAACAGAAAACTTGATGGCAATTTTCAGCATATACCTTAGAAACGCCATAGACGAGACTGATCTTTATACCCTATCCTTCCTCCATTGCAATAATATTAGAAAATTCAAAGGAAAGTCTATGTTCATCCTATGTGTACTTAGGACTAAAAATCCAGACCTATATAAATGAAAGACCTCAGGAAGGAAAGATGTTGATGTCAGGTTGTGGGGACAAGTACATGGAGTACTGCATACATGGCATACATTAAGGGCGTCTGAGTGGCAGGCCACTCCCCTTGTGCTAGGCATGTGAGCTGCAGGCCTCTTATCCCGCAGGGACAGCCCTGGGCATGAGGCCATGTGTTGCAGTCCCTGTGCTTGCTCCATGGCGCACTCCTCGATTGGTCGCTTCAAGAACAGTTAGCAGAAATTGCATTGGTGGCTGCCTATAATCTGCTTAGCTACTGCCTCAGTATATATACGTGGTAACTGCGCAATAAAATCAGACCTGCTTCCTGCTTGGTCTCTGGAGGTCTTGATTAGTGACTCCGCAGCCACACTCTCCTCTACCCTGTTCCATTTACCTCCTCGTTGGACAAGAGACAACCCACGCATCAGGTTCTTCATTGGATTACAGAGTTGATCTGAGCACCTGAAAAGTAGTAGGTCTGAAATTCTTTTCTACTGGATTAAAATCCACATCAAAAAGGTATCAAATATCTAGCAAGACATCAGGTACAGAAGGCGATATTTATAAACATGCACTGGGATTGAATTCTTGCTTTCTGTGGAGGTGATGGTGCAGTCTGCAATTAAAGAAATGGTTTTCATGTACTTTCAGTATCAGTCATGATATGTCCAGCATTCTTTGAAGAGGCTGATGTTCTTTTAGTAAAAGTAGGATTTCACAAAGTCTGTGGCAACAATCTTACTTCAACAAAACACCCAGGCATGGAGTTAGGGCTGAAATTTCCCAACCAGAGTGGCACTCAGAAGGGTGTGGTGAAGGTTTCTGCATCCACTCACACTCTGGTTCCTACCACAAAGAGGACTTAACCACATGAATTGGACTTACCTTCATATACCAGGACTATATTTCCTCTTTTCCTCAAGAGTTTATTCAGCTAAACAAACATAGTGCTAGGTGAGAACAGCATATAACTGGTAACAGAGCATAAGAGTCCTTCTTCTTGATTTATTCCTGGAATGCCAGGGAAGAAAAATCACTCAAAGTCCACAATAAAGAAAAGATGCAAAGACCTTTGTCCTTACCTACTATTCCAGTCTAGTGTTCATCAGAATAAATAGCAGTTACATCACTTGAATTAGAAGAGTAACATTATATGACATGATTTCAGGAAAATTTCTCTTCCTATTTAAAAACCAAAGAGTCACAGGGTTTTGATTATTGCCACAATGGGAAACCATTTTTGATAGGTAGGTGTGGAAATGCCTGGGGTCTAATACACTAGCAGAAATCTCCTGAAAGTGCAGGACTTTGAGCTTGCTTTGTATTTGCTCTGATAATCCAAACTGAGAATTTTCCTGATATCACAGGGGTTATCAAGGAAGGAAGAAAAACCTAGCCTTAACTATCCTCATGAAGTAATAATTGGAGCACTGCAAATACTGACATGGAACATCATTTGGCAAGAGAGATATATTCAGCAGAAGAACAAGAATCAACCAATCAACCCCATTTTAATAGGGACCTCAACCTCCACTAAAATACAATTTTGAGGTTCCTAAACTGCAATACAAACCTTCAATACTCTTAGGATAGTGCTGAAATACCATCTGCTATTATCTGTACATTAAGAATCGGACTATCTAGAAATTTGCTTTTATACATAAGAACCAAAGCTCCCTGGGAGCAAAATCCCCAAATATGTGACAGGCTACTGAAGTTAGTTCATGGACAGAAAGCATTGAAATCTTGTTACACCATGGGTAAGTGGCAGATATGAAAGTGAAAAAATTAGGAGGGGTGAGCAAACAAGAGGCAGAAATAGGACAACTGCTTACTCATGGAGATTTTGAATCTATTCTTCTTCTGTTTGGTCTACCCAGGGTCTTGCATGAACCCTGTGCAGATGAGGGATCCCAATTATCTTTTTAGAAAAGTTGTAAAGCCAAAACTAATCTCTATGATATCTTTGTATGAAGGTGAGTAAAAACAGGATAACAGAAGTCTGGGTAAAAGTGCTTATGATTTTAAACAATTATTCAGGAAGATATTATTTTTCTCAACTCATCTATTAATACCCTAGAAAGCTTTCCCTTAGCTAACTCCAGAAACAAGTAGTTTTGTTTGTTCTCTAGATCTCATTCCTGCTCTCCTTCAAAGCAAGCAAACAGCAGGAAAGCAGTGGAGCCTAGCAGCAGGAAACAGCCCTGAACATGGCTGCCTCTGTGACCACTGTCTTCACAGCAGCCTTGTGCCATGCCTCACGATCCCACCTGCAAAAGTGAGATGATGATGATAATCAGTGATACCTAATAACTAGGTTCTCCCAATGAAATGGATTGCGATGAGGGCTGAATGAAGGATCTTGATAATACCCAGCCTTGGAGATGGGGGTTGTTAGAGATAATCACTGCCTGAATCAGGATTTTGGAGTAGATTACACAAGTGGTCATATTTAGGATGCATTTGGAAAGTAGAGTCAAATAGATTTGGAAATAGGCAGGGTCTTGGGGAGTGGGGAACCAAAAAGACTCCTTTATAAAAAAAATAGTTTAGTGAAGCAGTTGTCATTAGCTGAGAAAGCACTGGGAGATTTTATGAGCTATATTTTCTCCCTTTGCCAGAGTTCCTCTGAGTTTAAGACTTCCTCTGGGTTTAGGACCTCAGAACATTACTATATTTGGAGGCAGGCCCTTTAAAAAATGCTTAAGTAAAAATGAGGCTGTGGCAGGTATAGTGGTGCATGCCTATACTCCCAGTGGCTCAGGAGGCTGAGGCAGAAGGATTGCAAGTTCAAAGCCAACCTCAGCAACAGCAAGGCACTAAGCAACTCAGTGAGATCCTGCCTCTAAATACAATATAAAATAAGGCTGGGGATGTGGCTCAGAGGTTGGGTGTCCCTGTGTTCAATCCCCGATTCAAAAAAAAAAATGAACCTGTTAGTGTGTTAGTATCCATCCTAATACAATATGAGAGGTGTCCTCATAAGAAGATGGTGTTTGGATACACAGAGAGACAGCAGGGATGCATGTGCATAAATGAGGTCCCCTATGAGCACGGAGGCAATACTCTGGGAGCCAGGGACAGAGGCCTACAAAAAAAACAGAGCTGCTGCTACTTTCATCTTGAACTTATAACTTCAAACCTGTGTGAAAAAAAAAATCTGCTGTTAATTTTACCCAGACTATAGATTTTTTTCGTCATTTGTTGCAGACTAAGATGATGAAAAAACAAGAATTAGGATGTAGAAGGCAAGTATAACAGCTAAGTATAACACATGTATTCAAGAGAAGTGGGTTACTTGAGGTCTGCAATTCACCTTAAGGCACCTCACCTGCTTCCGAGGTCTTGCTTATTGCTTCAACCATACCCTTCCTACCTGACAGTCTTACCTGTGGGTTCTTCCTTAACCACTGTTTTGGTTGTGTGTGGTGGGGTCACAGGTGATATTTTTCTTTCATACTACACTAATTGCTTTCACTCATTGCTAACTTGGGAGAAGGTCAGGCAAAGGGCCTAATCGGAGTGATATTTGAAAGAATCACAAAGCCAGTGAAAAATTGCCAACAGCATTTATATTCCCCTTTAGAATACATCTATGACTGTGCCGAAGGAAAAAAAATCCATCAGCCTGGACACCCTGTGAATGTCATGTTATCTATAGAAAAACCCATTGTTTAAGAGATCTTCCTGCAATAGGTCTGCATACTACAGGAAGGGCCAGAAGACTGGACAAGGGGCCTATTTTTAAGATTTCCAGTCACAAGCCTGGGGCCTTAGTTCAGTAGCAGAGCGGTTGCCTACCATGCTTTGGAGGCTCTGGGTTCGATCCTCAGCACCACATAAAAATACACAAATAAAATAAAGGAAATCTGTCCATTTAAAACTAAAAAAAAAAAAACAAACCAGATTTCCAGTCACATGGCCATCCCTGGTATATCTCCAACCAATCTGTCCTCAATTTACCACGAGCTCTGTAATGAAAGGAATCACACACACACACACACACACACACACACAAGATCTAAAATGATAAGATGCAGCTAGTGAGACTGATCAATCTAGATCTTCCATGAAAATGATGAGCAGGTAAGTACCTGACACAACAGAATGAACACAAGGTGAAAAGAGGCAAGCAATGCAGGTACCCAAGAAGACTTGTTGGAAACACAATACCTTTTAATCAAATTTTGAAGTAAAAATTTAACAATCTAATGAAACATATAATCAATTGTAAGATTCAATAAAGGAGTTCATTCTAAATATAAAGGAGCAGGGAGCTAAATGTAAGATGATATATAAAATCAGGAGGTTGTTCAAAACTTGAACATCTGATTCCAAAGGAGAGTGGGAGAAATGATTATCAGGGTACCACACACAAAAGTGTCTAGTGGAGACCAACCTGAGGAAACAGCACAGAACATGACTGCTAAACCAAACACAAATGCAAAGCAATTGAACCTACAAAAGTGATGTCCTGCTACCTCAATGATTCAAGTAAATCGTTGTGGCCCATAAATTCTCACTGGTGTGATTCATAATGCTTTCTTCAATAAAGCAAGTTCCAAAGGCATCCTATAGAACATCTCACAAAAGGTACAGGAGCCTAGAGGAAGACTGAGACCTGAAATGTGTGGTTTCTCTAAGAACTGTGCATTCCCATTGCTGGGGAGTGCAAAACCCCATGGCTATTTTGTGACTGCTTTTGCTTTAATAACACCCAGGGATATCAATAAAAACAGAATTATTTAGGGTATATGCTTCCACAGAACCAAGGCCTCCTGATCAGAACCAGATCCAGTGATTCCTGGACAATGATTCTGGGTCTGAACAGACTGAAGGTCATCTTTCAGTTACCATGTGTCCATGAGGTATCCTAAGCCATTGCAGAGTTGAGAAGGAAGGACCCTAAATAATCAAAACTTCAGGTATCTATCATATGCATGGGAACACAGACATCATGTTTGATGGAATTTTGACTATAATTAAAAAAAAATAAGACTATCTCCATTTTTGATGCTAGGGTCATTGCTGACACAAATATGCAGGTGTGTAGCACCAACCCCCCATAAACACAATACACAATGGAAGGGCAGACCATGGTCTCATCAATCAGACTAAAGTTCAGACAATTAGAGAACCTCAATTCTAACATCTTTGCTGAATACTTGCCTAGTTTCCTTCAACACGATTGCCCAAGTCACATGTTGTACTTCTTGTAAATGACAGGTGACAACCTCTTGCCCAGCCTATCCTGCTGGGCTGAGGTCCCAAAGAGAAAAGTTAGGGAGGCAAGACATGCTAGTGTGTCAACTGTGAGGTCACTAAGACCTGGAGCTCAAAGGCACCACTGTTCCTTTACTCCTTATAAGGGGAGCTGCCCTGCTTCTCCCAGCACAGACTTGGGAGCAACTTCAGAGCCTCCTCCAAGATGCTGGTGGTCCTGCTCACAGTGGCCTTGCTGGCCCTGAGTCCAGCTCAGAGCTCCAATGAAGGTATAACAAAAGGGATGGGAGGTAGGGGTGACTTTGGGAACTCATGAAGCCCCACTAGAGAGAAACAGAAGGCAGATTAGGCTAAGTGGGATGTGGCCCCACAGTTTTTATGAAAAGTGTAAGGCCATACATTCCATATCAGGGCCATAGAGTTGAAGTTGAAAAAAATTAAATAGAATAAAAATTTCTGATGCAAGGAATGATAAGGATTTGCATTTATAGAGAAATTTCTCTGTGTTTTGAAGGATACAGGGAAGGTGGGAAGACAGACCCAGGGAAAGCAGTCATGAAGGCATTACTGTAATCAAAGCAGACAGTGGGTACAGGCTGCCTTACTGGACAGTGATGCTGGTTGAAGAAGAAGAGGCACACATATAGGGGCTGTGTCAGAGACAGAGATCCAGGAAAAAATGTGGGACTTTCTCTACACAGTAAGATAGAAATATCAGGAAGCAATTTCTCATTTCCTCTGACCTTTATTCAATATTGCAAAGTGCTGAAAATAGTGTATATGACATTGCACCCAAGAGTTTACTACTGATGTACCCTCTCTAAAAAACATGTCAAATGTGCTAATAATTTAATGCAGAAAAAGCTTAAAAGAAGACTAAAATGGGACAGTGTAATACCCAGAATACTTAACAAATATTAGCAGTTAAGGATTGATGGATTCTAGAGAGGACCAAATGGTAGAAACATTTTGAACAAGGGGTTGAGACTCAGCACAGCAACCCCCCAGCCACTGCATCACAGCTTCCTGCCTTGCCAACAGTCACATAGGGAGAGGCTGACACATTCACTTAGGGTGTATACAGGTTGTAGTTGGAAGTACTCTACCTTTCCTTGTAGAGTATTTGTGAGCACGGAGGTTGGGGAATAACTTAATTTCATCATGTGCTTCATTTTCTAGAGGCCATCTATGAAGATTCTCCTTCCTCCCTGCCATCAGGTAAGTTCCAATTCATCCTCACTTGGCTATCTCCTCAGCTCCTTTTGGAATTATTTGAGTTCTACAATGTCTCATTGCCATAATTTTTATTTGGGGGCATTAGTGACTGTTGGTTACCCTAACGATATAGACAAACCTTTCCCACCCTTGATTCTGGGGAACATTAGCAGAACCACCAATAGGGAAATGGGTTTGATGACAACAGGAGTAGTTTGCTGCCTTAGGCTGAGAGGCGAACCTCAAATGTGAGGTCTCCTAACTGACTCCTCTGTGGTAGTGAGAGTGGCAAAATGGCTTTCTCCTCCACCATGTTTCTTGCTAGAAAAAAATATGGCTTCAAAGGGACTGCACAAAATTGTACCTGTGTCTGTTTCCTCCAGTTGTTATGTCCCTATAGCTTCAGGTAATCAGTGAAACCAATGTGGGGCCATCACTTTGTCTTCCTCTTCCCTCTCTTAGATCTTATCCACATGGGTCTGGGGCACTAAGCAACTAGCTCCAGTTTCAACTTCTGGCTTAGTGTCCTGCCTTGGATTTACAGACAGCAAATCATCACTGTGTCCTGAAGTACAATCAGCAGACATTTATAAATCCTTTGCTTGACATCTCTTGTGTACAGGGAAACATCCTCTGGGGGTGGGAAGGCATCCAAGACCTTCCTTTTGGGCAGAATTAAGTATAAATACTCATCATAAGTATATGTTAGACATTCCACATGATTAGTACACAGGCTGAGGGGAGGTCCTCATGAGGAAAGAGTGGACACAAGGGAAGTTAGCAGTCAAAAGGAAAGTCTGGGACAAAATGTCTGTGTGACAATGTCAGAGAAGTAGATGGTGAGGGGTTCTTCCACCACTGATGCCATCTACTCTTGTGCTGTACCCACACAGAGGTTGAGGACCCCAGCCAGAGCTCCGAACAAGTCCCTCACAGACCACCTCCTGGAGGACGCCCACCCAGACGCCCCGCTGATGGTGGAGATGAAAATGACGATGAAGTTGAAGGTGGTGATTCAGAGCAGGGACCACCCCAAGGAAGCAATCAGCAGCCTCCTAAACCTCCTCGTCCTGGACACCAGCAGGGACCACCCCAACAAGGAGGCCAACAGCAGCATCCTACTCGTCCTGATGACCCACAGGGACGTCCACAAGAAGCAGCCCATCATCAGCGTCATCGTTGCTCTCCTCATCCTGGTAACCAGCAGAGAACACTCCAACAAGGAGGCCTCCAGAAGCAGCAGCAGCAGCAACCAGGTCACCCCCCTTGTCCTGGTAACCAGCAGGGACCACTCCAACAAGGAGGCCAGCAGCAGCAGCAGCAGCAGCAGCAGCAGCAACAACCAAATGGTCTTCCTCGTCCTGGAAACTAACAAGGTAAATAAAAACGTAATCTGGAGCTTCCTGCCACATATCATCCTGCAAAGCCCTGGGGATCTCCAGAACCTTCTCAGTAGATAGAGTTGAAATACCTCCCCCGCTCCATCTCCCCTAGTTCTAGAATTTAGTGGCAGCTGGGATTTAGGCTCACTCTCCACCAAGGGCCCTAACTTGTGCTTCTCAAAATTCAAGGTGTTAACAAATCCTCTGGGAACATGTTCAAAGTATGTGGTCATGGAACCCATTTCTAAATGTCTAGATTCAGGTATTCTTGGGTATTGTACAATGACCCATTTAAGTTCTCCAAGGTCATTCTGATTTTGAGAAGGACTTCATCAAACGCCCCTTTCCCCACATTTACTTGTGTTTCTTTGTAGAATCAAAGCAGTATTCTTTCTCCCTTGCATCCTCTGTCTCCTTGCTCACACTCCAATGGCTTTTCATTTCCTGTTTCTACTTGACTTTTCTGCTCAGTTCTATCTCCCAACAGCCCTGTCAGTCCAGTATACATTCTAAATTAATTCAATTTGTGCCTCCAAGTGTAGATTTTTAAATGCTTACTTGCAAATGAATCTAGGCTCGCATCATAAAAAGTATGGCTTAATTGAAGTTCAGTAGCTGTATCTAACAGGCATATCATGTTACTCCATATTTATTTGGATGTAAGTCTCATTCATCAATTCATTTGAACATCCTCCTGGAAACATTTAATCACATATAAGCACGACACTTTTTTCTTACAAATGATACCATCAGTTACATGCAGATATATATGTTGCTGATTTCAAATATCATAGTTCAGAAAATTTTCCATACCGTTTTTGAAGATATGTGCATCTTTCTAGTTTCTTTTTCCCTTCCTTCCTTTAATTTCTCCCTCCCTCCCTTTCTTACTTTTCTCTCTTTATTTTCTTCTTTCTTTCTTACTTTCTAAATTTCTTTTTTAATCTCTAAATTCATTTTTCTTAATTTCTAAATATTCTTCTTCTCTTCCTCTTATTCTTGCTCCTTCTCTTTCTCTATTATTTTTGTTCCACTGTGTTACTATGCCAAAATTTTGCTCATCAGGCCATGTTTAAGATACTAAAACTGGTCTTGCTCCCCTATTATAAAGTTATAGGTTTCAGTGACCTGCTCTATTAATATATCTTTGATCATTTTCAATAGCAACTCAAAGATAAGCAATAAATGAATATAATCTTCATCTCTTTACCGTGTACACAACGATATTATGTGCTAGGCGCCTAACCAGAGTGAACAAAAAGAAATAGGGAATGAGAAGGAAAGAGGGAGAGGAGGTGGGCTCTCACCTACCTTACTTCAGAGACGACAGCAAGGGATCAGAAGCCTCCTGCACGTCACATCTTCCCTATAACCTTCCTTGTTTCTTTGTTTCAGAAAGTGAATGAGAAGATGATGTCCTTCGGGAAGTTGTGCCTTTGGACCATACAGTCACAACAGCCTCTTCTGTATACCAATAAAATAATTAGCATATGATTTCTGATTGCTGTCTCTCTTTCTGGGGTTGGAGAGTCTGGACTTGGAGGTTCATGGACAAGATAAAAGAACATCCTGGACCCCTTCTCATGAATGCTTCCAGAAAGCTCCCCTCTATCTTTATCCACAAGCCAGTTACCAGGAAAACCTTTTCAGTATTCTTGGTCTTCCTTGGATTGCATTATACAAATGCAATTTTTAAAATTTATTTCAGAATATATGTACTGATGCTCTTGTAATTTGGAGGAATGAAGGAATATAACGAAATGTTGTGTAATGAAAGTTTGATACATTTTTCAAAGGCAAGTGAATTTTGAGTCCTCAAACCCGATGTTAAGACCTATCTTTTTTCTTGCAGAATCTGGACTGTCATCAAGCTAATATAGTAGAATTATAAGTGGTAATATTGCAGCAGGACACATTAGGCTTTTGGAACTTCAATTTCTTAGCCACACATTAATCACATCATTTATGTAACTCAGTGAAGATAAAACACCATTTCTTATTTCTCATATAATTTTAATATAGCAAATAATCCTAATAGATCATTTATTTTTTGAGTCCAGGTCATTCTCTGTTGCCAAATATGACCTCAAACTCAATATACTCTTGCCTCAGTCAAAAACACAGCCGAGAATATAAGCCCAGTGAATCCTAATTAGTTTACTATCTCTCTCTCTCTCTCTCTCTCTCTCTCTCTCTCTCTCTCTCTCTCTCTCACACACACACACACACACACACACACAGAATATGGAACATTTATTCTCAAGCAAAAAAAAAAAAAAGTCATGTAAAAAACTACAAGGAGTTCCCAAGCACCTGGTGTCTGTGTCGAAGAGGGCCCCTGAAATCTACAACACATTGGGTGGTGTGGTGAAGGAGGGATCAGCCCTCTTATAAAGGTGACAGGCCTGGCATCATACACGACAGGGATTCAATTCTAATGCAATCTGTTCTTTCCACACCCTCATTGTGAGTCTCTTCAGATTATATTGTGCAGTGAATTTTTTACGAACCATAGATCCTTCTTGGAATAAAAAGGTGTTAAGGCCTACCATTCTTCCTCCATTTCCCCAGTGCATTCCTTCTTTTATGTTTTCCACACAGCCAAATGACATCTCAGCACTGGGTGTGTGATGGGACAGATGCATTAAAATCTGGCTTAGCTGTCAGCGTTTTCTACCTCCAATATATTCAGTATCCTGGGTATTTCTGCTAGACAAATTCTTCTCAAAATACAATTTCATCATTTCCCTTTTATAATTTAAGAATCTATGGAAATTTACCACTAAGTTCAAACACCATTTACTATGGTTTAAATGATGGTGCCCTCTCCAAAATTCAGGTTGAAACTTAATTTCCAAATACAACAGTTTTAAGAAGTTGTAACCTTGAGAGGGACAGTGGTACACATCTGTAATCCTAGTCACTCTGGAGACAGAGGCCAGAAGATTCCAAATTTAACGTCAGCCTCTGCAATTTAGCAAGACTATGTCTCAAAAAATAAAAAGGGCTAGAGATGTAGCTCAGTGGTAAAGTGCCCTGGGCTCAATCCCAGTAGAGGGGGAAGTGGGTGTAGGTGTGACCTTTGGGAGAGTCAAGCATCCTTACAGAAGAGCTCAAGGCTCAAGTGAACACTTGCTTTCCCTTCCATACTTTCTACCATGTGAGGACACAGTGTCCTTCCCTCAAGAGTAGCAACAAGGTAACACCTTGGAGGAAGAGAGCAGTCCTCATCAGACATCAGTCAGCCCTGCTGGCTCCTTGATCTTGGATTTTCCAGCCTCCAGAACTGTGAGAAATACATTTCTGTTCTTTATAAATTATACAGTCAGGTATTTTTTTGTAGCAGCACAAATGGACTAAGACACTGTTTAAACAATCAAATCTTCATTTTCTCTCTGAAGAGACTTTTCTCTACGCACATAGCTAGGCTGCTCATCTCCCTGCCTCTCCAGCGTACTTCCATCATGCTGGTGAATTTGCTTTAGTCGTTTTTGTTTTTTAGTTGTAGATGGAAATAGTATCTTTTGTTTATTTTTTATGTGGTGCTGAGGATCGAATCCAGGGCCTCACAACTGCAAGGCAAGCGCTGTATCACTGAGCTACAGCCCCAGCCCTGCGTTAGTCTTAATATTCCCTTCCCCTACCTAGGGTACTCTTCTCATCACTTGGAATCTTGCTTTTCTCTTGTGTGCAAGCTCCATTTCTTCACAAAACTTTCTCTATCCTCAGAAATCCTTGCCTTCTGGTCACCATTGATATTTATATGGAATATTCTACATGTTAAATAAGAAACAAGATGGGAATGACAAAGAGAAGACCTATCTCCAAGCCCATAACACCAGACTATAACTAGCCTAAGAAATAACATGTGAGTCTTCACTTATTACTAATAACAGTAACCAAAAACATGCTGTTTCCTTTGCACACTCATGAATGAGAACACATCTTAGTTAACACCGAGAAAGAATATATCAACAAGTGATTTGTTCTTATGCACACAGCCGATAAGTGACACCAAAAAATCCTCATAAAATCCATTGTTTATGGATAATGAACATCCAGTAGTTTCTACTGGACCAAAATTTTCTTTCCTGAGTTTCTCTCTTTTAGGGCACAGTTCATCATTCCATAAATAAAATCAGTAAAAGAATCCTTGGGGACCAAAATTAACTAAGTTCAATACATTTTTTTACATCACCGAGGTCTCCAGGCTGCACAAGGTCACAGAAGCAGCTGTGGACCACTGAGCCCTGGAGACAGGCCCTGGAGACAGGTATACTGGCAGGAATGAATATGGACTATGAAGGGATATGATCCACAGTGACACTGGGGTGACATTCCAGAACCATCTACAATAGGGGTGTCTAGGCTATTTTAAAGATGCATCATCCTTTGGGAGTCTCCCCAAGAAAATGCATTTAAACTCAAATAAGTGCATATATTTTATAGACTCCATGAAACCCATCCAGTGAATTCTCAGAGGTCTGAGACCCAAGTTAAGAACTATTGATCTACACTTCCACCAGAAACTCATTTACTCCTACTATTGAAGAATCAGCTGCACACCATTTCCCATTTTCCTTCTCAGACTTGGAACTGCAATAGTAGATGAGTCATACCTATTGTGAGGAGTGGAGTCAGCCTGCAGCCTAGTGAGCAGTTTATATGTTTCTTTAATTATTGTCCTTGTTTTTAGTTATTCCAAAGTTGGTCCACAGAACTTCAGGGGACTATAACATTTATTTTCTTCTTACGAGACTCCTATGATGGGTCCACGTTGACCAGGAGTACACAGAAAACTACACCATCAAGTACCCACAGGAGAATGTGTCAGAATTGGCAGTCTGTCAGTCGTTCCACAATGTCAGATTAAGGAAAGCACTGGAGGCTGATATTGGGCCCATTCCCTTTCCAGGTGACAGCCTGGCCTTAAAACAGAGATGATCTGGGATTAGAATAGTTCTAATCATATAAAAGTCTTCTACCACAGCCAGGGGTATAGCTCAGTGGTTGAGTGCTTGCCTAGCACGTATAGGCCTTGGGTTTGATCCCCAGAACCACACACAAAATAATAAGAATTGTAAAATTTCTCTTCCAGGTCCTAGATAAAGTACATTCCATATCAATGCCAAAGAGCTGAAGAGGACTCCTTTTGGTGGGGGGTCTCAGACTGCTCTTGCACCTGAGTTTCATCTCATCTTTGCTCTGTCACTCTGGGTACCAAGAACCTTGGTCAGGTATGAGAAAGTTTCCATTTCTATTCTTTGTTCTAACTGTCCTGTGCATAGATGCCAAGTAAGGATGGAGCACAGGCCTTGGCAGTTACTCGTGCCTTGGATAGATGAATGGCTGTAGTCCATCTAGTCCCTTGGTCGCACCTGTTTGTATATTCCAGGCACTGGGAACACAGATGTCCAGAACCTCTTTACAATCAAGATGCCAAATATCTGTAATCATTCCCCAGATCTGACAAAACTTCTGGGATCTGGAGGCAAAGAAAGAATTTGTGACTATTGCTGAAGCTGCCTTAAGACTGGCCATTAGAAACCTGAACAACAATTTTCACTGAGAATCCAAATCCCAGACCACCTTTTAATTGCTTGGACTAGGATCAAGGAAACACAAAAAAAGATGCTGCAAGTGCCAGTGAAATCAAATTTTGTGGCAAGCTACATCTACCACCATTTCTCCACGGTGACTTCTCCACAGGACTTGCCCAAGCACAAGCAAAGGACCCACCAAGAGTCCAATGTACACCATACACAGATCAAACCTGCTGAAAAGGGCTGGTGCTGGTCCTGAGACACAAGCCTGCACACAAAACCCAGAGGCTAGCATTTTTGTCCATCACAGCAAATACCTTCCTAGTGTGAGCGTTAGGACAGAGGGGCTGGCAACATGCAGATAAGCTATTTGACACCAAGTCAGTCCAAAGAAGCAGCTCACAGGCCGCCTCTGCTGCCTCATGGCAGCCTCCAGATACCATGTCGAGGAATAACTCCCGTCTACTGTGGGCGTCATCTCCTTCCGTAACCCCTCTTCACTTCTATTCTGTTGTTTCCACATGGGCTAGAGGCTGGACCCCACACTCCAAGCCAGAGAACAGGCATGGATTTCTCTGCAGGGGATCCTGGATAAGTATTTAGTCACAATATCTAGATTAGGTAATGATGAGAAAAATGCTGGCCAAAACACTGCCGAAATTTCCAAAAGGTAAATTTCTGTGTATTCACGCCTAATCTTCCACAGTGGTGTAAACAATTCTTCTACCATCTCTCATCATCTGCAAAATTTTTTGTCAAGTCCAAACGTAATTGAAAATGAGGTAGCTAGTTTCTCTCTTCATGCCTTTGTCTTTGTGGTGACAGTTGAGGCCTGTGCCATGAAAACACTCGTCTCCTGGGCAGAGGCAGCCCCAAGGGCGGACACCAGTAGCTGGTAGAGCTTCTCAGTTGGCTATTTTCTCAATCTCGTCCAAATCATCTGTATTCAATCTTCCTATCTTCCTATTAAAATGCTCCTGGATTCTGTTCAGGACGCTCATGCTGCACTTTCTGTCAACCATGCTCACGGCCAGGCCTCTCTTGCCAAAGCGGCCAGTGCGTCCAATCCAGTGCAGGTAGGTCTGGTTGTCTAGGTTCCCGTCCTTGTCCACAGAAAAATCGAAGTTGATGATGACAGACACTTGTTCAACATCGATACCATGAGCACAAACGTTGGTGGTGACCAGAACCTTCTCTTTGCCCTCTCGGAAGCGCTCAATCATAGCAGCCCTCTGCTCCACCATCATTTCTCCGCTCAGCAGAGCCACCTGGTGGCCATCTTTTGAGAGCTCTGCTGCCAACCAACTAGCTGTTTTGCGGGTATGGCAGAAGATCATGGCTTGTGCGATGGTGATGGCCCCATGCAGGTTGCACAAGGCCTGGAACTTCTCATTTCTGTTATTGCACAGGATATAGTACTGCTTGATGGTATCCAATGTCTCCTCCTCATGCTTCAGTTTGATAATATTAGGGGTCTGGGACCACTTTCTGGGAAAACTTCCACACAGAGTCTTCAAAAGTGGCAGAGAAAAGCAACATCTGGCAGTTCTTGGGTAGCAGCCTCTGGATACAGATGCTCTGATCTTGGTGGCCCTGAGTGGCTATCATCACGTCAGCCTCATCCAGAACGAACACCTTGATCCTTCTGCAGTCAATGAACCTGAGCTTGGAGTATATCAGTCCAGGATAGTCCCAAAAGTACCAATGACAATCTACTCACTGATCTTCTGACCTCTTTCCAATGTATTGCCTAGAACAGCATAAGCTAGCTTCAATTCAGGGTAAAATTTGGCCATCTGTTCAATCACTTTTCCTGTTTGAAGGGTGAGCTCATATGTGGGGGAGAGGCACAGACACTGGGGATATCTGTTTGCAGGTTCTACTGGGCTGAGAATAGCCAACACAAAGACAGCTGTTTTATCAGTACCAGACTGAGACTGGGCAAGTTCTGTGGGGGTTCAGTAAGCATCAGAGGCTATGCATTCTCTTTGATTTTGGATGGACTGTTGAAACCCATGGCATAGACTCCTTGGAGAAGCTGTGGTTTCAGTCGAAGCTCTTCAAAAGACTTCACTGAGTAGAGTGGGGAGTTCAGATATTGCTACAGGACTTCCACTTGGTTAGTGTTATCCACAAGGTTGCTTCAGATCAGCTTGTTGAGTAAAGACTGGGCAGCTTTGTCCTCTTTCTCTTCTTCATCTGTCTTCTCTGCATTAGCATTGGTCTTGACAACAGCACCATTGACATCTGGTTTGATCTTCCCTTCCTTAAGATGAAAGTTGCTCAACGACTCAGCTGCCGCTTCCTGCTCCTCCACCGCCAGGGCCCACCAGTTGGTGGCCAGGGTCCCCAGCACAGGCTGGACAGGACGCAGCCACTGGAGGGTGCGCCATCAGGTGCGGTGCAGTCTCTCTCTCTCTCTCTCTTTATAAGACAAAAATACCTTCTTTAGTGATATTTCAAGAGCACTCTGGAATCTCCCAAAATTCGATTGAACACAAAAAATTTAATTCGGGGAACAGGTCAAAATGTCAAATGTTAAGAATACTTGAATAAATAAAATCAGAGCTCACTATCAAACAATACCAAAGTATTGTTATTTGTAACAAAATACTGTAAGTCGTATATATAGGGCTATGTAATTGTAACATAAGAACTGAGGTGTCTTACCATTAAGAAAACTCACTTTTCTTAAGAAATCAAGGACTTCACAGAACACCATATGAAGCAAAATAAATTATCTTGATGAAACCAAAAATTGATTCTAAGGCCAGTTACTTAAAAGATCAAATTCTGTACCTTGCAAGACTGAATTTTATAATTTTAATAAGACTAAACCACTTCTAGTTTCCTTCCAATGTCATTTTGTTATTAAGAATCACCATTGAGGGCTGGGGCTATAACTCAGTGGCAAAGCACTTGCCTACCATGCATGAGGCACTGGGTTTGATCCTCAGCACCACATAAAAATAAACAAATCAAATGAAGGCATTCTGTCCATCTACACCTCCAAGAAAAAAAAAATTTCCAGTCACATGGCCATCCCTGTTATATCTCCAACCAATCTGTCCTCAATTTACTATGAGCTCTATAATGAAAGGAACAATGACATAAGACACACATACAAGATCTCAAATGCTAAGATGCAGCTGGTGAGACTGATCAATCTAGATCTTCCATGAAAAGGGTTAGCAGGTAATTACCAAACACAACAGAATGAGCACAAGGTGAAAAGAGGCAAGCAATGCAGGTGCCAAAGAAGACTTGTTGGAAACACAATACCTTTTAACCAAATTTTGAAGTAAAAATTCAACAATCTAATGAAACATAGAATCAATGCAGACTTGTAAGATTCAATAAAGGAGTTCATTCTAAATATAAAGGAGTGGGGAACTCGATGTAAAATGATATATAAAATCAGGAGGTTGTTCAAAACTTGAACATCTGATTCCAAAGGAGAGTGGGAGAAATGATTATCAGAGTACCACACACAAAAGTCTCTGGTGGAGAACAACCTGAGGAAACAGCACAGAACGTGACTACTAACCCAAACACAAATGCAAAGCGTTGAACCTACAAAAGTGATGTCCTGCTACCTCATTCAAGTGAATAGTGTGGCCCATCAATTTTCACTGGTGTGATTCATAATGCTTTCTTCAATAAAGCAAGTTCCCAAGCCATCCTATAGAACAACTCACAAAAGGACAGGAGCCTAGAGGAAGACTGAGACCTGAAATGTGTGGTTTCTCTAGGAACTGTGCATTCCCATTGCTGGGGTGTGCAAAACCCCATGGCTATTTTGTGACTGCTTTTGCTTTACAATACCCAGGGATATCAATGAAAACAGAATACTTTAGGGTATATGCTTCCACAGAACCAAGGCCTCCTGATCAGAACCAGATCCAGTGATTCCTGGACAAGTTTTCTGGATCTGAACAGGCTGAGGGTCATCTTTCAGAAACCAAGTGTCCATGTGGTATCCCAAGCCACTGCAGAGTTGAGAAGGAAGGATCCTAAATAATCAAAACTTCAGCTACCTATCATATGCACGGGAACCTAGACATCATGTTTGATGGAGTTTTGACTATAGTAAGAAAAAAAAAAGACTATCTCCATTTTTGATGCTAGGGTCATTGCTGACACAAATATGCAGGTGTGTAGCACCAACCTCCCACAAACACAATAAACAAAGGAAGGGCAGAGTCACAGTCTCATCAATCAGACTAAAGGTCAAACAACTAGAGAACCTGAATTCTAACATCTTTGCTGAATACTTGCCTAGTTTCCTTCAACACGATTGCCCAAGTCACATATTGGACTTCTTGTAAATGACATGTGACAAACACTTGCCTAGCCTATCATGCTGGGCTGAGGTCCCAAAGAGAAAGTAGGGAGGCAAGACATGCTAGTGTGTCAGCTGTGAGGTCACTGAGACCTGGAGCTCAAAGGCACCACTGTTCCTCTCCTCCTTATAAAGGGAGCTGCCCTGCTTCCCTCAGCACAGACTTGGGAGCAACTTCAGAGCCTCCTCCAAGATGCTGGTGGTCCTGCTCACAGTGGCCTTGCTGGCCCTGAGTCCAGCTCAGAGCTCCAGTGAAGGTATAAGAAAAGGGATGGGAGTTGGGGTGACTTTAGGGACACAGGAGGCCCCTCGGGAGAGAAACAGAAGGTAGATTATGCTAAGTGAGATGTGGCTGCAGAGTTTTTATGAAAAGTGTAAGGCCATACATTTCATATCAGGGCCGAAGAGTTGAAGAAACCACTGAAAATATAAAATAGAATAAAAATTTTTGGTGTGAGGAATGACAAGGATTTGCATTTATAGAGAAATGTCTCTGTGTTTTGAAGGGCACAGAGGAAGGTGGGAAGACAGACCCAGGGAAAGCAGTCATGAAGGCATTACTGTAATCAAAGCAGACAGTGGGTACAGGCTGCCTTACTGGACAGTGAAGCCAGTTGAGGAAGAAGAGGCACACATATGGGGGCTGTGTCAGAGACAGAGATCCAGGAAAAAATGTGGGACTTTCTCTACACAGTAAGATAGAAATATCAGGAACCAATTTCTCATTGTCTCTGATCTCTATTCAATATTGCAAAGTGCTGTAAATAGTGTATGTGACATTGCACCCAAGAGTTCACTACTGGTGTCCCCGCTTTAGAAAGCATGTCAAATGTGCAAATGATTGAATGCAGAAAATGTTTAAAAGAAGACTAAAATGGGGCAGGGAAATACCCAGAATACTTAACAAATATTAGCAGGAAGGCTTGATGGATTCTAGAGAGGACCAAATGGTAGATATTTGCTGAGTTGAGACTCAGCACAGCAACCCACAGCGACTGCCTCACAGCTTCCTGCCTTGCCAACAGCCACACAGGGAGAGGCTGACACATTCACTTAGGGGGTGACAGGCTGTAGTTGGAAGTACTCTACCTTTCCTTGTAGAATATTTGTGAGCACGGAGGTTGGGGAATAACTTAATTTCATCATGTGCTTCATTTTCTAGAGGCCATCTATGAAGATTCTCCTTCCTCCCTGCCATCAGGTAAGTTCCAATTCATCCTCACTTGGCTATCTCCTCAGCTCCTTTTGGAATTATTTGAGTTCTACAATGTCTCATTGCCATAATTTTTATTTGGGGGCATTAGTGACTGTTGGTTACCCTAACGATATAGACAAACCTTTCCCACCCTTGATTCTGGGGAAATTAGCAGAACCTCCAATAGGGAAATGGGTTTGATGACAACAGGAGTAGTTTGCTGCCTCAGGCTGAGAGGCGAACCACAAATGTGAGGTCTCCTAACTGACTCCTCTGTGGTAGTGAGAGTGGCAAAATGGCTTTCTCCTCCACCATGTTTCTTGCTAGAAAAAAATATGGCTTCAAAGGGACTGCACAAAATTGTACCTGTGTCTGTTTCCTCCAGTTGTTATGTCCCTATAGCTTCAGGTAATCAGTGAAACCAATGTGGGGCCATCACTTTGTCTTCCTCTTCCCTCTCTTAGATCTTATCCACATGGGTCTGGGGCACTAAGCAACTAGCTCCAGTTTCAACTTCTGGCTTAGTGTCCTGCCTTGGATTTACAGACAGCAAATCATCACTGTGTCCTGAAGTACAATCAGCAGACATTTATAAATCCTTTGCTTGACATCTCTTGTGTACAGGGAAACATCCTCTGGGGATGGGAAGGCATCCAAGACCTTCCTTTTGGGCAGAATTAAGTATAAATACTCATCATAAGTATATGTTAGACATTCCACATGATTAGTACACAGGCTGAGGGGAGGTCCTCATGAGGAAAGAGTGGACACAAGGGAAGTTAGCAGTCAAAAGGAAAGTCTGGGACAAAATGTCTGTGTGACAAGGTCAGAGAAGTAGATGGTGAGGGGTTCTTCCACCACTGATGCCATCTACTCTTGTGCTGTACCCACACAGAGGTCGAGGACCTAAGCCAGAGCTCCAAACAAGTCCCTCACAGACCACCTCCTGGAGGACGCCCACCCAGACCCCCTGCTGATGGTGGAGACGAGAATGACAATGAAGTTGAAGGTGGTGATTCAGAGCAGGGACCACCCCAAGAAGACAATCAGCAGCCTCCTAAACCTCCTCGTCCTGGACAGCAGCAAGAACCACCCCAACAAGGAGCCCAACAGCAGCATCCTCGCCCTCCTTGTCCTGATAACCCACAGGGACCTCCACAAGAAGAAGCCCACCAGCGTCGTCGTCGCTCTCCTCATCCTGGTAACCAGCAGAGAACACTCCAACAAGAAGAGCAGCAGCAGCAGCAGCAGCAGCAGCAACCATTTCGCCCTCTTCGTCCTGGTAACCAGCAGAGACCACCCCAACAAGAAGAGCAGCAGCAGCAGCAGCAGCAGCAGCAGCAGCAGCAACCATTTCGCCCCCTTCGACCTAGTAACCAGCAGAGACCACTCCAACAAGGAGGCCCCCAGCAGCAGCAGCAGCAGCAGCAGCAGCAGCAGCAACAGCCAAATGGTCTTCCTCGTCCTGGAAACTAACAAGGTAAATAAAAACGTAATCTGGAGCTTCCTGCCACATATCATCCTGCAAAGCCCTGGGGATCTCCAGAACCTTCTCAAGTAGATAGAGTTGAAATACCTCCCCCGCTCCATCTCCCCTAGTTCTAGAATTTAGTGGCAGCTGGGATTTAGGCTCACTCTCCACCAAGGGCCCTAACTTGTGCTTCTCAAAATTCAAGGTGTTAACAAATCCTCTGGGAACATGTTCAAAGTATGTGGTCATGGAACCCATTTCTAAATGTCTAGATTCAGGTATTCTTGGGTATTGTACGATGACCCATTTAAGTTCTCCAAGGTCATTCTGCTTTTGAGAAGGACTGCATCAAACACCCCTTTCCCCACATTTACTTGTGTTGTGTTTCCTTGTAGAATCAAAGCAGTATTCTTTCTCCCTTGCATCCTCTGTCTCCTTGCTCACACTCCAATGGCTTTTCATTTCCTGTTTCTACTTGACTTTTCTGCTCAGTTCTATCTCCCAACAGCCCTGTCAGTCCAGTATACATTCTAAATTAATTCAATCTGTGCCTCCAAGTGTAGATTTTTAAATGCTTACTTGCAAATGAATCTAGGCTCGCATCATAAAAAGTATGACTGAATTGAAGTTCAGTAGCTATATCTAAGAGGCATATCATATGTTACTCCATATTTATTCAGATGGAAGTATCATTCATCAATTTGTTTGAACATCCTCCTGGAAAAATTTAATCACATATAATCACAGCACTTTTTTCTTACAAATGATACCATCAGTTACATGCAGATATATATGTTGCTGATTTCAAATATCATATTTCAGTAAATTTTCCATACCATTCATGAACATACGTGCATCTTTCTAGTGTCTTTTTCCTTCCTTCTTTCCTTTTTTCCTCCCTTTCTTCCTTTTCTCTCTTTATTTTCTTCCTTTCTTTCTTACTTTCTAAATTTATTTCTTAATGTCTAAATTCATTTTTCTTAATTTCTAAATTTCCTTCTTCTCCTCCTCTTCTTCTTGCTCCTCCTTTTTCTCTTTCTCATCCTCCTATTTCTCTATTATTGTTGTCCACTGTGTTACTATGCCAAAATTTCGCTCATCAGGTCATGTTTAAGATTCTAAAACTGGTCTTGCTCCCCGATTATAGTTATAGGTTTCAGTGACCTGCTTTATAAATATATCTTTGATCATTTTCAATAGCAACTCAAAGATAAGCAATAAATGAATAATCTTTATCTCATTACCGTGTACACAACAGTATTATGTGCTAGGCGCCTAACCAGAGTGAACAAAAAGAAATAGGGAATGAGAAGGGGAAGAGGGAGGGGAGGTGGGCTCTCACCTACCTTACTTCAGAGACGACAGCAAGGGATCAGAAGCCTCCTGCATGCCACATCTTCCCTATAACCTTCCTTGTTTCTTTGTTTCAGAAAGTGAATGAGAAGATGATGTCCTTCAGGAAGTTGTGCCTTTGGACCATACAGTCACAACAGCCTCTTCTGTATACCAATAAAATAATTAGCATATGATTTCTGATTGCTGTCTCTCTCTTTCTGGGGTTGGAGAGTCTGGACTTGGAGGGTCATGGACACGATACAAGAACATCCTGGACCCTTTCTGGAAGCTTCCAGAAAGCTTCCCTCTATCTTTATCCACAAGCCAGTTACCAGGTCTTCCTTGGATTGCATTATATTAATGCAATTTTTAAAAATTATTTCAGTTACATGTACTAATGCTCTTGTAATTTGGAGGACTGAAGGAATACAGAACAAAAGTAGCATACATTTTCCAAAAGCAAGTGACTTGGAGTCCTTCAAACATTATGTTAAGATCTACCCTTTTTCTTACAGAATCTGGACTGTCATCCAACTAATATACTAGAATTATAACTGGTGATTTTACACCAGGACACATTAGGCTTTGGGGAACTTCAATTTCTTAGCCACACTTTAAACACATTCATTTACATAACTCGGTAAAGATAAAACACCATTTCTTATTTACCATGTAACTTTAATATATCCAATAATCCTAATCGATTATTTATTTTTTGAGACCAGATCACCCTCTGTTGCCCAATATGACCTCAAACTCAATAGACTCCTGCCTCAGTCAGACTCATAGCTGAGAATATAATAAGCCCAGTGAATCCTAACTAGTTTACTATCTCTCCTTTTATAAGACCAAATACCTTCTTTAGTGATATTGGAAGAGCACAATCTAATCTCCCAAAATTATATTGAACACAAAAAATTTAGTTTTGGGAACAGGTCAAAATGTCAGAAGGTTAAGAATACTTGAATAAATAAAATCAGAGCTCACTATCAAACAATACCAAAGTATTGTTGGTTGTAACAAAATAGTGTAAGTCAAATATATAGGGCTTTGTAATTGTAATATAAGAACTGAGGTGTCTTACCATTAAGAAAACTCACTTTTCTTTAGAACTCAAGGACTTCATAGAACACCGTATGAAGCATAAGATATTATCTTGATGAAATCTCTTTACTGTGTACACAACAATATTATGTGCTAGGTGCCTAACCAGAGTGAACAAATCTTTGATTCTTAGGCCAGTTACCTAAAAGATCAAATTCCTTACCTCGCAAGACTGAATTTTGTCATTTTAATAAAGACTAAACTACTTCTAGTTTGCTTTCTATGTCATTTTGATATTAAAAATAACTATTTTGGAAAAAAAAAGAATAACCATTTTGGGCTGGGGCTGTTGCTCAGTGTTAGAGCTCCTGCCTCACACTTGTGAGGCACTGGGTTCTATACTCTGCACCACATACAAATAAATAAAGATATATTTTTAAAAAGAATCACCATTTTAATAGTAATTACATAAATGCATTTAAATGGTAACTTGATTATCTGTACATAAAATTCATTATTCTCTGCAAGTTTTAGTGGCACACACCTGTAATCCTAGCAGCTCAGAAGGCTGAGGCAGGAGAATCTCAAGTTCTAAGCCAGCCTCAGCAACTTAGTGAGGCCCTAAGCAATTCAGGGAGACCCTGTCTCTATTAAAATACAAAATAGGGCTCGGGATGTGGCTCAGTGGTTAAGTGCCCTGGGTTCAATACCCAGTGCAGAAAGAAATTCTTATTCTAGATTCCTTTTCCAAATAACTTCTAATTTTTCTTATACATGTATTTAGGGTTTGTTCTATATTTTCTTCTTTCTTATAGTGAGTAATTCATTTATAATGGTAAGCATTCTCATTTTACTTAAAAAAAAAAAACTTCATTCCTCAAACTTCATTTGTCCAAAACATAATTTATTTTACCATATGCAAAGTTCATTTTCTTGCTTTTTCTAATATTAATTTGCATATAATAATTAGAAATTTTTATTTAATTTTAATTATTATAGGTATATATAAAAGTAGAATTTATTGTTTTGTTTTGTTTTTCACTGTCCAGCATTTATTCACACGCAAGGGTAAGAATCGGTACAAATAATAAACAGTGCTTTAAATACAGATAAATAGTTCTAGTTTCTAAAGAAAACTATTCTATATAATTCTAAGTTAAGTATTTTCTAAATTCTTATTAAAAATAGAAGGCTATTTGCATTAAATTCTACTCCACCATAACCCTTTGAGAGCGTAAGGATAAGTGGTGAATTCTATACTCCAAGAAGTCACCAGAAAGATGGGAGATAGTTCACCCACCTCCCTGAACTATATCCCTCAACTGGAAAGAGAATTACTTGCATCATAGATAACATAGATAATAAATGCAGAAATTATTTGCTATCTAAAGATAGCAAATCACTTGGAAAAAGTGATAAGAATTTCTCTGAATCAGTTCTGTGGATTCTGAAACTTCATTGCACTGAAGTTTTGATTCCAATGTCTTAAATTCATTTAAACTCCAGGAAGACTTAAATGCCCATAATGAAAGCTTCCTGTTGCTAGGAATGATGCTGGAAGACAGTCTGTAATCATCATGAATGGCACCTAGAGTAAGTAACAAAGTGGTTTACCTTGTAAAGAAGCAACAGTGCTTCCCAGTGAAATAGTTGGTCAAGTGTGGCACCAAAATGACCACAACTGTGAAGGAACAAACCCCAAATCTGTCAGTTTATACATCTAAGTTGTTATATTTTGAATGTTCAAAATGGCAAAAATATCTAGGTTAAAGTATGTTCCATAAATAAAGGATCATTTTCAAGTCATGCAGTTTTTTAAAACTACATAAAACATGAAGTGATTGCAATCTTGGTGCCGGAATGGTGCCTGCTCCACTGACTGTCTGCCCAAGATCATTTGACCTCTTCTACTCAGACCTCTACATGATTATCGGAAAATAACATATTTGATAATTACCAACATAGCAATGTTTAGATTTTCCAAAAAAAATTGCTTTCTATTTAGATTGATCATGATACAATAGAACAGTCTCCAAATAGAACAATCTCATGCTTTAAAAACAATCTTGTGCAATAAGTGCAATTTTAAAAGTCCAGTGTTAATAACAACATTTGGTATTATAAGAGGCAAAATTATTTGGATTTTAAAAAATGATTACTATAGTATAAAAATTAGATTTCCAAACAAAACTTTCATTGTGGTACAAAATACTAAATTTGATTCTATAGTCTATTGATGCAAAGAATTTTAAGATCTATACCACATTTTCCTAATTGGGATTTTGAAACAATAAGCATAATTCTTAAGCAGATTACTACAACGTTTGCTCAAAGGACAAGCTCCCTTTTGCCAAGAACTCTCTTTTTTAGTTTAGTTGGAGGAATTTCCATTATAAATTCTTGAAAAGAAGTTCTAAACATGATTTAAAATGTCTTACTTTCCTCCCTGTCTCTTAACTTTTTCTTTATGTTGTAAAGACATGTGCACAGAAAAATGTTCTTTTGATAGAGGTTAATAAATTTACTTTCCTGATTGAATAATAACATTTTGTATGTTTGACTTTCTCTCTGGCATACTATATAATGTTTCTGTAGTTACTAATCCAAACAAACCGGCCAACTAGAGCATCCCAGTGTTCAAATCAAAATTTTGGACACAATCCTATTTATTCTGGATGATGCTCAATTCTACACATAGTTCAGGGAAGACACATCCATAAGAATATCCAAAATGTTATGTTACCGAACTCTAACATGTGATTGTGCTCTGTTGGATAATACCATCTACAAAGTACCAAGGCAGAGGAGTCAGGTGTGGAGACCAATTTGCTTTTGCTGCCACAGTAATTCACAACCATCATCTTCGAGATTTCCAAGCTGTTCTAGAATAAGAAGTAGTCCTTTTTTTAATCTGGTGGCTTAAAGTAGGAATAAACAGGTGCTGCTGGATACTCCTCAGGATTTTCTGCCATCATTTTCAGCTTTGCTTCAATGGCTTTAATCTTTGCTGGGACACATAGGTTAGACTGAGTAGGCTCAGTGCTTGAGGAAGGTTCAAGACTGATTGGAAGAATCTTGTCATTTTTGTTATGATCGTATCTCTTTACTTGAGCATGTGCCCATCGTACCACCAGCTTCTTAGACAGTGCCAGCTTGCCATTGAGACACTGGATGGCTTATTCTGCTTCCTGCTTAGTTTCAAAGTTAACAAAACAGTACCCTCAAGGCTGTCCCTCCAAAGCACCTGACTTGAGGAAGAGGAAGTCGAACTGCTTCACCTTACCAAACTTCTGGAGGAGTTTGAGGAGGTAGTATTCTGTGATTTTGGGGTCCAGGTTGCCAATCCATAATCTGTGCCCTTGCTGTGGAGAGTCCTCTGAAAGGATGGATGCGTTCTCCAAGGGAAGAGTTTTGGTTTCTGCATCTATCAATCTCTATGAAATACTGGTGGCCTCCACGTTGTATCCTCAGCTCATGCCCCAAAAGCAGGTCCTAACTCCGGGTCTGACGGACGTCTAGCTCCGTCCGCTTCAACACCCAAGTAGAATTTATTGTGATATATACTTAAGAATTCACATAACGTCATTTGGTCAATTTCATTCTGCAGTTCCTCCCCTTTCCCACTCCCTTCTCTATCTGCCTTCTTCTACTCCACTATTCTCCCTTCTATTTTCAAGACATCTCTCCCTTTTTTAAAAATTCTGTTTTTCTCTCTAACTTTCGCATGTGAGAGAAGACATTAAACCCTTCACATTCTGAGTCTGGCTTATTTCATGAGGTATGAAATTACCCATTTCTATCCATTCACCAGAAAATGACATAATTTCCTTTTTTTATGGCTGAGTAGAACCCCATGTGTATATATCACGTTTTCTTTATCCATTCATCTGATGATGAACACTAGGCTGGTTTTACAACTCAGCAATTGTGAACTGTTCCACTATAAACTTTGGAATGCATATATCACTATAGTATCCTGAGTTTAACTCTTTTGCATAAATACCAATATGGGATGGCTAGCTCATATGGTGCTTCCATTCCTAATCTTTTGAGGAATCTCCTTACTGCTTATTAAAGGGGTTGTACTATTAATAATATTGTGTAAAATATCTACTTGTACTGTTACTGAGTACTGTTGTACACTTTCTGAGAGTGGCACAGAAAATGATTGTTACCATACTGAAAAGTCTCATTGTTCTGTAATAAAAACCCACACATGAACAAATTTGTGTTAGCAAATTAATGTGTTTTATATAATTATTTAGATTACTTAGATATTTATCATATATGCATTATTGAACTTCACTGATCAAAATCCTAAAAACTTGAAGGTCTGAATGAATAATGAAAAATGTTCTAACAGACATATCATAAATATAATTATTGTTAAAAAGTTTACACTTTTCTCTTTCTCCCACACATTGCTTGTTCTTAACAATTATGCTTAGACTGCTTATGAAAATTTTATGGCATTTGATGAAGGTAGCCGCCATCTCCATTAGTTTTCCTGCTAAATGTGTGTATAGCATTTTCCTGTTCAGCAGTCATCATCAGAGTGGGACTCTTAGAAAAGTTTATAGGTCCTTATTGTTATTGTTATCCTTGAGAATTAAGCTGCTGTTTGTTCCTTACCATAAACTTCTGGCTTAAGACAGTATGTTGGTACTTTCTGATATGGGGAAATCTTCTTTTACATGGGAATTTTATGTCCTCCTTTAAAGGTAAAGAAGGAAGGTCAAAGGGCCTCTGGAGTGATGCAAGTCTAGAGTTGTCTCCAGTACAGAATTAATATTCTGCTTTTGAGCAGATTCAGAGAGGCAGTGGGAATGCTCTTACACTGTTTTTTCACATTTTTCCTAAAAAAAAAAAAAAATATTAAACTCTATGTAAAACTGCATGTCAGTGACTTCTCATTTGACCTTTGTTGTGACAGTTGTACATGAAGTATCAGAAATCATATTTCCATTCTCACAGCTGTCCTTTGGTTGAACACAGAGTTGTGTGCTCTTATACTGTGCTCATATGACCCTTGAAGGTGACCAATAAGAATAAACAACCATTCACATTAAATCAAAAAACCGAAATAGTCTTGTCTTCTAAAGTTCTACACAAGTGACATGAACTTGAAGAGCATTTTGGTAATTTTTATATTTCTGAGAATGCTTAATTAACATATGTTTATTATATCATCATATATTATCATAATAACTGTAAATAATAAAAATAGCCAACAACAGAGGATTGCTTTAATAAGTTACAAGGCATACATATATGCATATTGTGGGCTGTTACACAGCCATTAAATTTTTTTTTTCAAATTTTGATTCATTATATATGACAGTGGAATGCATTACAGTTCATATTACACATATAGGGCACAATTTTTCATATCTCTGGTTGTATACAAAGTATATTCACACCATTCATATCTTCATTCATGTACTTTGGATAATTATGTCTATCACATTTCACCATAATTTTTAACCTCATGTCCCCTCTCTTCTCCTCCCACCCCTTTGCCCTATCTAGAGTTTGTCTATTCATCCCATGCTCCCGCTCCCTACCCCACTATGAATCAGCCTGATGCTGGTTGTTTTAATGAATAAAAATAGTAGCCATTATTGGGGCTGGGATTGTAGCTCAGTGGTAGAGTGCTTACCTGGCATGCGTGAAGCACTGGGTTCGATCCTCAGCACCACATTAAAAAAATAAAATAAAGATATTGTGTCCATCTACAACTAAAAAGAAATTTAAAAAAATAATAATAATAGACATTATTTATCAGGTGGTTAGTATGTGACCAATACTGTTAGAACACTTCATGAACTAAATTTCTTTTTAAGGTCATATTTGTTGAGATATAACATATATGGTACAATTTGCCCTATTTAGTTTTATAGTTATATGAATTTTGACAACAAAAATATAAAAAAATGACAACATATATATTCATATGGATATATAGTACTACAGTCAAGATACAGAATATTTTACCTTGTTTCCTTTACTTCTTTTTTAATGACACATAGAGAAATTAATTTTAATATATTTTCATTTAACCCAATGGATTACCAACATAATTTGCAAAGAAAATAATTGTTAGCTATATATTTCATGTTCATTTTGTTTGAATTACTAAATTCTTTATAATCTAATGTCTATTTAACACATAGCACACCTCAATTCAGACTAGACACATTTCAAATACTCAGTAGCTTCATGTAACCAATGGCTGCCATTGGCTACATTGGCTCCTTTCTCCATCTTTAACCTTTTGGTGAGATATATGCTATACGCTGCATTATAAGTCCCCTTGTCATGTAGTTTCTTGTTGAGTTGCATCAGAAAGGGACACCAAAGAGATGAACTTGAAATATACAAAATTAAAGCAAGGTTCTTTATTCTTCCCTATAAGACTCTTAGACTGTGAGTTGGTTTTTTCATGCTTTTCGTGGGAATAACTTCGGTTAGCTCACCTTGTCCTACAAGGTTTTCTCTTCTTTCACCTCCTATACCTCCAAGTATACAGGAGGAAAGGTGCTTCACAAAATTTGTTGGTTTCCTTCAACCTTGCCCTTACCTTTATAAATACCTTATTAAACAATTTTTACTCTGATTGATCTTTTTCATCCTTCAATCTTGAATAATGGTTTTTTTAATTATAACAAAGTAAAATATACCTCATCTCATATCACAGGCAATGTATATACAAATACCAGATTAATTATATATTGAAATATAACATAAAATGCTAAAACTTTTAAAGAAAATATTAGTGTTACTTTGTGAAGAGAAATGGAAAACAAAAAATACAAAATAAACCTGAAAAATTAGATAATATTGTAGTAAAAATTGTTATGTGTAAAAATTTACCAAAAAGGGTTGAAAGACACATGAACTTTCTTACTACTTATTTTTGTTTGTTTTCGGTATTTAACTTGACTTGGTTTCTCCTTTGGTTAGCTTTTCCTTTATTGTAGTTCTTTCCTTTGAAGATTTTCATTGTTGTTTTTCATTTCCTCTTCATGGAGTATTTTGCTAAGAATGTTCTGTAGTGCAGCCTTTCTTGCTGTAAATTCTTTTAGTTTTTGTTTATCATGGGAGGTTTTTATTTCATCATCAAATTTGAAGCTTAATTTTGCTGGATATAAGATTTTTGGTTGGCATCCATTCTCTCTTAGAGCTTGGTATATGGTTTTTCAGGATCTCCTGACTTTGAGAGTCTGGGTTGGAAAATCTGCTGAGATCAAAATTGGTCTTCCCTTATAGGTAATCTGATTTTTCTCTTTTGCGGCCTTTAAAATTCTATCCTTATTCTATATGCTAGGCATTTTTGTTGTAATGGGTTTTGGTGTAGATCTGTTTTTAATTTTGCACATTTGGTGTCCCATAGGCCTCTTGTATTTGATTTTTCAATTCATTCTTTATGCTTGGGAAATTTTCTGATATTATTTTACTGAAGAGATTGTGCATTTCTTTGGTTTGAATCTCTGAATCTTCCTCTATCCCAATAACTCTTAAATTTGGTCTTCTGATGGTATCCCCTATTTCTTGTATATTCTGTTCATGGTTTATTATCATCTTCAGTGTGAAGTCAACTTTATTTTTAAGACTGTATATTTTGTCTTCGTTTTCTGAGGTCCTGTCTTCCAAGTGATCCAGTCTATTGGTAATGAATGCTATCTACTGAATTTTTTGATTGGCTTATTGTTTCTTTCATTTTTTTTTATTAATCAATTTTTTTATTTATATGTGACAGCAGAATACATTACAACTCTTATTACACATATAGAGCACAATTTTTCATATCTCTGGTTGTTTACAAAGTATATTCACACCAATTCATGTCTTCATACCTGTACTTTGGATAATAATGTCTGTCACATTCCACCATTATTTTGAAACCCATGCCCCCTCTCTTCCCCTCCCACCTCTCTGCCCTATCCAGAGTTCATCTATTCCTCCCATGTTCCCTATCCCTATCCCACTATGAATTAGCCTCCTTATATCAGAGAAAACATTCTTCATTTGGTTTTTTGAGGTTGGCTAACTTCACTTAGCATTATTTTTGCCAATTCAATCCATTTACCTGCAAATGCCATGATTTTATTCTCTTTTATTGCTGAGTAATATTCCATTGTGTACATATGCCACATTTTTTATCCATTAATCTATTGAAGGGCATCTAGGTTGGTTCCACAATTTAGCTAATGTGAATTGTGCTTTTATAAACATTGATGTGGCTGTGTCCCTGTAGTGTGCTGTTTTTAAGTGTTTTGGGTATAGACCGAGGAGAGGGATAGCTGGGGTCAAATGGTGGTTCCATTCCCAATTTTCTGAAAAATCTCCATACTGCTTTCCATATTGGCTGCACCAATTTGCAGTCCCACCAGCAATGTATTAGAATGTACCTTTTCCCTCACATCCTGGCCAACACTTATTTTTGTTTGTCTTCATAATAGCTGCTATTCTGACTGGAGTGAGATGAAATCTCAGAGTAGTTTTGATTTGCATTTCTCTAATTGCTAGTGATGATGAACATTTTTTCATAAATTTGTTGATTGATTGTGTATCATCTTCAGAGAATTGTCTGTTCCAGTCCTCGCTCCATTTATTGATTAGGTTATTTGTTTTCAGAATAATGATCCACCTACTATGGTATAATTTGCTATTTCTCTAACCATTAAGTTGTATACATCTTACCATGCCAAGAAATAGATATCTATAGTTTTGCTGTTATTCTGATATATGAGATATACCATAATTTATTGAAATAAAACTTTCTTTGGATATTTAGTAGGGTGGAATTTTCCTTATTGTAAACATTGCTGTGAAATTTTTTTCACAGCTACTGCCTGTCGATATCTTGGATCCGGATACTGTGTTTCTAGTAGAAGAATTTCCAAGTCAAATGGAAAGTAGACTTTACTTTTTATACAGATAGTCAAAATGCTTTTCAGTAAACTTCCATCAGTTCACATTATCAGTAGTGGTGCTTGAGACTGCCTACTTCCTGAACCCTCACAAAAAATGAATATTCTTTCAATATATGCCAGTTTGCTATGTAGACTTCAATGTGATGTTCCAATTTGCATTTCTAATGGGAACAAAGTTTTATTTATTTATTTATTTATTTATTTATTTATTTATTTATTTATCTTTGCCGTTCTTCTTTTGAGGTTTGCCTGTTCAGTTTCCTTATCTATTTTTTTTTAATTTTTTATTGTGGGTTGTTCAAAACATTACAAATTTCTTGACATATCATATTCCACACTTTGATTCAAGTGGGTTATGAACTCCCACCTTCACCCCATACACAGATTGCAGATTCACAACAGTTACACATCCATTGATTTACAAATTGCCATACTAGTGTCTGTTGTGCTCTGCTACCTTTCCCATCATCCACCCTCCCCCCTCCCCACCTCTCCCCTCCCCTCCCCTCCTCTCTCTCTACCCCCTCCACTGTATAACCCTGAGGGTCTCCTTCCATTACCGTGCAATTTCCCTTCTCTCTCCCTTTCCCTCCCACCTCTCATCCCTGTTAAATGTTAATCTTCATCTCCTGTTCTTCGTCCCTACTCTGTTCTTAGTTACTTTCCTTATATCAAAGAAGACATTTGCCATTTGTTTTTTAAGGATTGGCTAGCTTCACTTAGCATAATCTGCTCTAATGCCATCCATTTCCCTGTAAATTCTATGATTTTGTCATTTTTTAATGCAGAGTAACACTCCATTGTGTATAAATGCCACATTTTTTTTATCCATTCGTCTATTGAAGGGCATCTAGGTTGGTTCCACATTCTTGCTATTGTGAACTGTGCTGCTATGAACATCGATGTAGCAGTGTCCCTGTAGCATGCTCTTTTTAGGTCTTTAGGGAATAGACCAAGAAGGGGAATAGCTGGGTCAAATGGTGGCTCCATTCCCAGCTTTCCAAGAAATCTCCATACTGCTTTCCAAATTGGCTGCACCAATCTGCAGTCCCACCAGCAATGTACAAGTGTACCCTTTTCCCCACATCCTCGCCAGCACTTGTTGTTGTTTGACTTCCTAATGGCTGCCAATCTTACTGGAGTGAGATGGTATCTTAGGGTGGTTTTGATTTGCATTTCTCTGACAGCTGGAGATGGTGAGCATTTTTTCATGTACTTGTTGATTGACTGTATGTCCTCCTCTGAGAAGTGTCTGTTCAGGTCCTTGGCCCATTTGTTGATTGGGTTGTTTGTTCTCTTATTGTCTAATTTTTTGAGTTCTTTGTATACTCTGGATATTAGGGCTCTATCTGAAGTGTGAGGAGTAAAGATTTGTTCCCAGGATGTAGGCTCCCTATTTACCTCTCTTATTGTTTCTTTTGCTGAGAAAAAACTTTTTAGTTTGAGTAAGTCCCATTTGTTGATTCTAGTTATTAACTTTTGTGCTATGGGTGTCCTATTGAGGAATTTGGAGCCCGACCCCACCGAATGTAGATCGTAGCCAACTTTTTCTTCTATCAGACGGCGCGTCTCTGATTTGATATCAAGCTCCTTGATCCATTTTGAATTCACTTTTGTGCATGGCGAGAGAAAGGGATTCAGTTTCATTTTGTTGCATATGGATTTCCAGTTTTCCCAGCACCATTTGTTGAAGATGCTATCCTTCCTCCATTGCATGCTTTGAGCCCCTTTATCAAATATAAGATAGTTGTAGTTTTGTGGATTGGTTTCTGTGTCCTCTATTCTGTACCATTGGTCCACCCGCCTGTTTTGGTACCAGTACCATGCTGTTTTTGTTACTATTGCTCTGTAGTATAGTTTGAAGTCTGGTATCGCTATACCGCCTGATTCACACTTCTTGCTTAGCATTGTTTTTGCTATTCTGGGTCTTTTATTTTTCCATATGAATTTCATGATTGCTTTCTCTATTTCTACAAGAAATGCCTTTGGGATTTTGATTGGCATTGCACTAAACCTATAGAGAACTTTTGGTAATATCGCCATTTTGATGATGTTATTTCTGCCTATCCATGAACAGGGTATATTTTTCCATCTTCTAAGATCTTCTTCTATTTCTCTCTTTAGGGTTCTGTCGTTTTCATTGTATAAGTCTTTCACCTCTTTTGTTAGGTTGATTCCCAAGTATTTTATTTTTTTTGAGGATATTTTGAATGGAGTGGTTGTCCTCATTTCCATTTCAGAGGATTTGTCGCTGATATACAGGAATGCCTTTGATTTATGCGTGTTGATTTTAAATCCTGCCACTTTGCTGAATTCATTTATTAGCTCTAATAGTTTCTTTGTAGAGCCTTTTGGGTCTGCTAGATATAGAATCATATCATCTGCAAATAGTGATAATTTAATTTCTTCTTTTCCTATTTTGATGCCTTTAATTTCTTTCGTCTGTCTAATTGCTCTGGCCAGTGTTTCGAGAACTATGTTGAAGAGAAGTGGAGAGAGAGGGCATCCCTGTCTTGTTCCAGATTTTAGAGGGAATGCCTTCCATTTTTCTCCATTGAGAATGATGCTAGCCTGAGGCTTAGCATAGATTGCTTTTACAATATTGAGGTATGTTCCTGTTATCCCTAGTGTTTCTAGAGTTTTGAACATAAAGGGATGCTGTACTTTGTCGAATGCTTTTTCCGCATCTATCGAGATGATCATATGGTTCTTATTTTTAAGTCTATTGATGTGGTGAATAACATTTATTGATTTCCGTATATTGAACCAGCCTTGCATCCCAGGGATGAATCCTACTTGATCATGGTGTACAATTTTTTTGATGTTTTTGTATCCGATTCGCCAGAATTTTATTGAGGATTTTTGCATCTAGGTTCATTAGAGATATTGGTCTGTAGTTTTCTTTCTTTGAAGTGTCTTTGTCTGGTTTAGGTATCAGGGTGATGTTGGCCTCATAGAATGAATTTGGAAGTTCTCCCTCTTTTTCTATTTCCTGAAGTAGCTTGAAAAGTATTGGTATTAGTTCTTCTTCAAAGGTTTTGTAAAATTCTGCTGTATACCCATCCGGACCTGGGCTTTTCTTAGTTGGTAGTCTTTTTATGGTTTCTTCTATTTCCTCAATTGATATTGGTCTGTTTAGGTTGTCTATATCCTCCTGACTCAATCTGGGCAGATCATATGTCTTAAGAAATTTATCTATGCCTTCACTATCTTCTAATTTATTGGAGTATAAGGATTCAAAATAGTTTTTGATTGTCTTCTGTATTTCTGAAGTGTCTGTTGTGATATTGCTTTTTTCATCCCGTATGCTAGTAATTTGAGTTCTCTCTCTTCATCTCTTCATTAGCATGGCTAAGGGTCTGTCGATTTTTTTCATTTTTTCAAAGAACCAACTTTTAGTTTTGTCAATTTTTTCAATTGCTTCTTTTGTTTCGATTTCATTAATTTCAGCTCTGATTTTAATTATTTCTTGCCTTCTACTTCTTTTGCTGTTGTTTTGCTCTTCTTTTTCAAGGATTTTGAGATGAAGTATGAGATCATTTATTTGTTGGTTTTTTCTTTTTTTAAGGAATGAACTCCAAGCAATGAATTTTCCTCTTAGAACTGCTTTCAATGTGTCCCATAGATTCCGATATGTTGTGTCTGTGTTTTCATTTATCTCTAAGAATTTTTTAATTTCCTCCTTGATGTCTTCTATAACCCATTGATCATTCAGTAACCTATTGTTCATTCTCCAATTGATGTATGCTTTTTCCTTCCTTCTTTTATCGTTGATTTTCAGTTTCATTCCATTATGATCAGATAACATGCATGGTATTATCTCTACTCCTTTATATTGTCTAAGAGTTGCCCTGTGACATAATATATGATCTATTTTTGAGAAGGATCCATGTGCTGCTGAGAAAAAAGTGTAACTGCTTGATGTTGGGTGGTATACTCTATATATGTCAATTAGGTCTAGGTTATTAATAGTGTTATTGAGTTCTATAGTTTCCTTATTCAACTTTTGTTTGGAAGATCTGTCCAGTGGCGAGAGAGGTGTGTTGAAGTCTCCCATGATTATGGTGTGGTGGTCTATTAGACTCTTGAACTTGAGAAGAGTTTGTTTGACGAACATAGCTGCACCATTGTTTGGGGCATAAATATTTATGATTGTTATGTCTTGTTGGTGTATGGTTCCCTTAAGCAGTATGTAGTGTCCCTCTTTATCCCTTTTGATTAACTTTGGCTTGAAATCTATTTTATTTGATATGAGTATGGACACGCCTGCTTGTTTCCGAAGTCCATATGAGTGATATGATTTTTCCCAACCTTTCACCTTCAGCCTATGTATGTCTTTTCCTATCAAATGCGTCTCCTGTAGGCAGCATATTGTTGGGTCTTGTTTTGTGATCCATTCTACTAGCCTGTGTCTCTTAATTGGTGAGTTTAAGCCATTAACATTTAGGGTTATTATTGAGATATGGGTTGTTCTTCCAGCCATATTTGTTTATTTCTGTTACTAAACATTGTTTGTTTTCCTCTTTGATTATTCCCCCCCCCCTTTACTGTCCTACCTCCCACTGTTGGTTTTCATTGTTATTTTCCATTTCCTCTTCCTGTAATGCTTTGGAGAGGATGTTTTGAAAAGATGGTTTTCTAGCTGCGAATTCTTTAAACTTTTGTTTATCGTGGAAGGTTTTAATTTCATTCTCCATCCTGAAGCTTAATTTCGCTGGATACACAATTCTTGGTTGGAACCCATTTTCTTTCAGTGTTTGAATTATGTTATTCCAGGATCTTCTAGCTTTCAGAGTCTGTGTTGAAAGATCAGCTGTTATCCTGATTGGCTTACCCCTAAATGTAATCTGCTTCCTTTCTCTTGTAGCTTTTAAAATTCTCTCCTTATTCTGTATGTTGGGCATCTTCATTATAATGTGTCTAGGTGTGGATCTCTTATGATTTTGCACATTCGGCGTCCTGTAGGCTTCTAGGATTTGGGATTCTGTCTCATTCTTCAAGTCTGGGAAGTTTTCTTGTATTATTTCATTGAATAGACTGCTCATTCCTTTGGTTTGGAGCTCTGTCCCTTCCTGTATCCCAATGACTCTTAAGTTTGGTCTCTTAATGTTATCCCATATTTCTTGGATGTTCTGCTCATGGTTTCTTAACAGTCTTGCTGAGCTGTCTATGTTCTTTTCCAGTTGAAATACTTTGTCTTCATTGTCTGATGTTCTATCTTCTAAGTGTTCTACTCTGCTGGTAGTATTCTCCATTGAGTTTTTAAGTTGGTTTATTGCTTCCTGCATTTCTAGGATTTCTGATTGCTTGTTTTTTATAACCTCTATCTCCCTGTATAGTTGATCCTTTGCTTCCTGGATTTGTTTGCCTAATTCGTTGTCGAAGTGATCTTTCATTGTCTGATTTTGCTGTTTAATGTCTTCCTTGATATTCCAGATCATCTGAAGCATGTATATCCTGAATTCTTTATCTGACATTCCATCTGCTGCAGCTGTTACCTCTTCTAAAGTTGTGTTGACCTGCATTGCTTGTGGTCCTTTCTTTCCTTGTCTTTTCATACTGCTTGTGTATCTTTCCTGCAGGTGCGGGCGGCGGCTCTGCTCTCTCCTTATTCCAATTGGGGTGTCGTGGCTACCACGCCAGCAGGTCACTGGGCCTGTTCTGGGAGCTGGTGGCGGCTCTGTTCTGCCCCTACTCCAATTGGGGTGACGAGTGTACCACGCTGGCAGGCCACCGGGCCTGATCCGCCGGTCGGCTGCAGGTTTGCCTACCCTGCAGGCGCGGGCGGCAGCTCTACTCTGCCCCTACTCCAAATGGGGTGACGTGTCTGTCATACCAGCAGGCCACTGGGCCTGTCCCGCTGGTCGGTCGCAGATCTGCCCACCTTTCGGGCACGGGTGGAGGCTCTGCTCTGCCCCTACTCCAATTGGGGTGTCGTGACTTCCCCGCCTGCAGGATGCTGGGCCTGTTCCTGGCAAGGGAGGCGACTCTGCTCTGTCACTACTCCAATTAGGGTGGTGTTTGTACCACGCCGGCAGGCTCCTGGGCCTGATCCGCCGGTCTGTTGTAGGTCTGCCTACCTTGAAGGCGCGGGCGGCGGATCTGCCCTGCCCCTCCTACCACGCCTGCGGACCCCTGGGCCTGATCTGCAGGTTGATCACTAGTCTGCTCACCCTGCGGGCACGGGTGGCGGTTCCGCTCCGCCCCCACTCCAATTGGGGTCACGTGACCACCACACCGGCAGGGCCTGATCCGGGTGTGGGAGAAGGATCTGCTCTGCCCCTACTCGAGTTGGGATGATGTGTGTACCACACTGGCAGGCCACTAGGCCTGACCCGCCAGGCTGTCACAGATCTGTTTACCTTGCAAGCGTGAAGGGCGGCTCTGCCCTGCCCCTCCTACCACGCCCATGTACTACTGGGTCGTGGGTCTGCCCACCTGGTGGGTGTGGGTGGCGGCTCCGCTCCGCCCCCTCTCCAATTGGGGTCACGCGGTCACCACGCTGGCAATGGCACCAGCCCCCTGGGCCTGCTCCGGGGGCTGGCGGCGGCCCGGCTCCTTCCCTCTGGCTCGAGGACAAATTGAGGAGACTCGGGTGACTGAGCCTCACCCCCCTTACCAGGAGACCAACTGCTTATGTCACCGCTGGTATTGATGAAGATCTCTCCTCCACCGCTTTCTGCTGACATCAGATCTCTGCCATGTTGGTATCCTATGCAAATGGCAGCATTTCGTTCCCCTTGCCGGGCAACCCAAGCAACGGGTGAGTCCTGACCGGCCCTCATCAGGACCCAGACCGAGACGCAGTTTCCGCGGGCTCCTAGCCCCGGTCCAGGGAAGTTCCGGGAGCCGGAACTCGGCCGCTCCATTCTCGGTGTAAGCTCCTATACGTGTAAGCTCCAAGAAGCAGTCCCCGCGGGCTCAGTTCCAGGAGCCGGAATTCGGCTGCTTAGTGCTTGGTGTTTGCTCTGATAGTAGCAGGGTCCAAGAAGCAGCCTCCGCAGGCTCCACAGCCCTGAGCCAGGGCGGTTCTGGGACGGTTCCGGGAGCCAGAACTCGGCCGCTCCGTGCTCGGTGTAAGCTCCTATAAGTGTAAGCTCCAAGAAGCAGTCCCCGCGGGCTCAGTTCCGGGAGCCGGAATTCGGCTTCTTAGTGCTTGGTGTTTGCTCTGATAGTAGCAGGGTCCAAGAAGCAGCCTCCGCAGGCTCCGCAGCCCTGAGCCAGGGCGGTTCCGGGACGGTTCCGGGAGCCGGAACTCAGCCACTCCGTGCTTGGTGTAAGCTCCTATAAGTGTAAGCTCCAAGAAGCAGTCCCCGCGGGCTCAGTTCCGGGAGCTGGAATTCGGCTTCTTAGTGCTTGGTGTTTGCTCTGATAGTAGCAGGGTCCAAGAAGCAGCCTCTGCAGACTCCGTAGCCCTGAGCCAGGGCGGTTCCGGGACGGTTCCGGGAGCCGGAACTCGGCCGCTCCGTGCTCGGTGTAAGCTCCTATAAGTGTAAGCTCCAAGAAGCAGTCCCCGCGGGCTCAGTTCCGGGAGCCGGAATTCGGCTTCTTAGTGCTTGGTGTTTGCTCTGATAGTAGCAGGGTCCAAGAAGCAGCCTCCGCAGGCTCCGCAGCCCTGAGCCAGGGCGGTTCCGTGACGGTTCCGGGAGCCGGAACTCGGCCGCCCCGCGCTCGGTGTTCACTCCGATAAGATCAGATTTTAAGAAGCACCCAGGCGCTGAACCCTAGCAATCTGTCTGCAAGCCGCAGGCGAATTGCAGCCTGAAATTACCTGTTCTATGGCTGAATGAGCTGCGGTCAGTCAAAAACAGGTATGGTGACGTCAGTTTACCAACATGGTGGCTGCTGGCCTCCTCTGTGGTCTGACCGGTGTGGAGAACTGAGATGGACCGCTTCCTTCCCCCGTCTCTAACCCAGAATTCAGCCCTGAGTGCGGTGCTTGCGCGGCTGGCAGAAACTGCAGCACTGTAACCCTGCGTCTCTATCCCAGCGCGCGTTGCAGACTCTAGCCGCGGGGCGATTTGCTGAATAAGCAGTTTTACCCTCCGTGCGACAAACCTCTCGCATTTGAGTCCCGGTAGCCGATCCTCGTGTGATGGAAATCCTTCCTCCAGGTTCCGGCGCACCCCACTATTGCTGGAAATTCCTAACAAGATATCCTTTAGCCGTCCTGACTTGTCATACTCCCACACAGTGAAGCAGCACACGGGGGTAATGCACTCCCCTCGCCGCCATCTTCCTTCCCCCCTGTTTCTTTCATTTTTAAGGATTTCTATTTGTTTACTTGTTTTTGTTTTGTTTTGTTTTGTTAGTATTTCTATCTCTTTCCTGAAGTAACCTCTTGCAATCTGTATTTGTTCTCTTATCTCTTTGTTAGAATGATCAATTTTTGCCTGTATCTGCTCATTTAGGTCATTCTTTAATTCCCAAATCATTTTAGTTATGTATATTCTGAACTCCTTCTCTGACATTTCACCCTCTGCACTACCTATGAATTCTATTGTAGTATCTTGGTTTGTTTTGGGCACTTTCCTCTCTCATTTCTTCATGATGTCTATGTGTCTTCTTCTCTTGCAGTGTAGATCTGAGGTATTACAGCCTCTGCCCTATTGTCTTATAGTATCCCTATAGGTTACCAATATCTCACCTTTAAGGGGGAGATTAATATTACAGCACTCAATGTACCCCAACATGCAGCCATATATCAGTTAGCTTCTATTTTTACATTTATAGTTTTGTCGCCATAATGAGAAATGATGAGTTCAGTTATCTTCTACCACATAGTCAATAGGTTTGTGTAGTGGTTTACAGTTTCTAATGGTAGAAAGGAGTCTGGAGGGTTGGCTGAGATGTTTATGAGGTAGGATGTGAGAATATGGAAGTGTTAGATTATATGACAAGTGACAGGGTAATCATAAGAAGTTGGCTGTTAGTAGGAGAAACAAGAGGAAACCCCATGTGTGGGCATGGAGTGACTCTCTCTCTCTGGATCTCTGGGCCGCAGTGTCCACAGCCATTAAACTTTACATTAACCAGTAATTTTGGATAAAATGGGGAAATGTTTACAATGCACTAAGTGAAAGAAGTGGCATGCAAAGCTATTTATATAACACCATCTCATCACTGTTTTGTAAGTTTGTATGCAGAAAAAAAAAGTAGAAAGCTATAAAAAGTGGGAAAGATTACAAGTGATTTTTATTTTATTCTTTACAGTGCTCCTCTGTCTTTCCAAGTTTTCTATAATAAGCATGAATTACTTGAATAATTAGAGGAGTATTAACTTAAATTACATCCACAATATGGCACTCAATGGCATGGAGAGCTTCTGCTTATGCTGGTGCCTTCTAACTCTCATTATTTCCTAAGCACATCAGATAATTAATGGCCATACCTTCATATTTTTCTTCTTAATATTCTGTTTGTAACGGCTTCTAGGCAGCATTCTATGGAGTTCTTCTAGGTAGCATTTTGTGCAACTCTCCTAATAAAAATGGATAGTTTTCTCAACTTTTTTTTAATTCTTCTTCTTAGATATACATGACAGTAGAGTGTATTTTGATATATTATGATGAAACAGTATTTTTAAAGTTGAAAATTCCTCTCTTTGACCAAAATAGCCTTAAATTATTTTTGTTAGTATATTGATATCTCTAGAAACGTACAAATTTCAAGATGAAAGAGAACTATTGGATTGAAATGGGTGCATTATTGCCTATTGGAACTTCTTCTACCTGAAGACTTTTTACCGGAACCAGTTCATTTTCTGTAGGGACTTATGGTGTGGAAACCAGTCTGACTTTTGAACCTAGGCAGGATCAAGAACGTTCAAATATATTTGGGCAACTCAAGCATGGCATTCATATTTGAGAGATGTCCTAGTGATGACCTCTGCAATGGTTGGATACGGTTTGAGTGCCATCAAGGTTTCATGCACTGAAATTTAATTCTCATTAAGAGCATGATACATTTTACATGATACATCATTGGGTACATTTTGATGATGACCTCTACATGTTCAGAGAGAAGCAATGAGCACAGGAGTTCCACACTTGTTTTTCTTGTTGCTTCCTGTGGTCTTTATCCGGGATCTCCTGCAGATTATAATCCTGCTATTAGAATATTTAAAGATAAATTGACTATATTAAAATTGTTGAGTTTGTCTCCTCTCTCTGCCCTCAATCTATCTGTGTCCTTAGAGTTTCTTATAAGAAACATATTGTTGAGTCTTTTTTTAAAATCCATTCACTCATATGTGACTTTTAATGAAAGAATTTAATCCATTTGGATTTGATGTAACTATTAGTAAGTAAGGACTTACAAAAGCCAGTTCATAATTTGGTTTTGAGTTTCATTAGGGTTCTTTTTTTTCCTCTTCCTTCACAGATTCTCTTGTTAAGAGACTAACTCTAGTAAGTGTGTTTTGGTTTCTTTCTTATTAAGTTTTTCAATGACAGACTTTTGCTTGGTGACTACCTTGAGGCCTAAAAATTTATGTTATGACTACTACAAACTATTCTGAATAATAGCAACATAACATAATCTTTTAAAGTAAGACAGAAAAAGTAAAAAGAAAGAGAAAATACACTAATAAAACATTATAATTGCAATCCATACCTCTCCACACTTTGAATTTTTGATGTCCCAACTTGCATATTTTTTTTTTGAGCAAGAATTGTGAACATCTAGAGCGTTCGGGTCCCTGGGTAAGGGTCGCGAAATAACCAGGACACAGGGGATGCAGAGCCAAGGCAGCAATCGCAACTGCATGCTGAGGTTTACTTGCAAGTTCCTTTTATATTCTTCTTCTAACAAAGCAAGAAATTCTTCAATAACACTTTACCCACATTGTCCAAATATCATGCCTCAGCGGATACACAGAGCTAGATTCAGACTGTTCCTTTTCATTTGATAAGTACCCTCTTAAAGTTCTTTGTAGACATTAACTAATCCCCTGAGGATGCATTTGTTTCTTTAGAATGTACTGTTCCCAGGATAAGTATGCAGGAAGCTTCTTCCTCTTGGCCAAACCATGCAGAACTTGTGCCTTGGGATAAGGGGAAGAGAACATTTCCTCCTCCTAACTGAGGTTTGCCTCAGCTGACCTAAATCACAGCCATAGCTCTTGCAAAAAGTCAGGCCTGAGGGAGCTAAACTCTGCACACTTAAACCCCAACAAAGAATGATTTTATTTTATTTTTAATTTCATTTTAGTTGTTTATGGGCCTTTATTTTATTCATTTATTTATTTATATGTGGTGCTAAGAATCAAACCCAGTGCCTCACACATGCAAGGCAAGCACTCCACCACTGAGCTACAACCCTAGCCCAGGAAGAATGATTTTCAATCAACATATTTTTTATGTCAGCATATATATCTACTGTGTTTTCAGTTGAGACATTCTCTTTAATTCTTCCAGTTTACATTGTTAATTTGCTCAGCAAACCATTTTTTTTCAGAGCTACAGCAAAAGAAGTTTTTATTTTTTTTATTTTTTTTATTGGTTGTTCAAAACATTACAAAGCTCTTGACATATCATATTTCATACATTAGATTCAAGTTGGTAGGGATCCAACATGGTGGCGAGAGGGGAGGCAGCGCTTTCAGTACCTCCTCAACAAAGGGGTCAGAGAGACGCATGGATACGCTTAGATATGACCTGCTGAGAAACTCCTAGCAAAATTCCACTAAAGAGAGACCGGCCGGGAATTGGAAGGATTTTTTGGAGGTGACAGTCTGCGCTAGACGAGTGAATCTCCGCCACACAGCGCAGAGGTCCAGACCCGCCAGCCGCTGCCCGCGCGACTCGGCGACTGTCGGCTGCCTGCACGCGGCCCCGCGTCAGGGCGGATAGCCTCCGAGGCGCAGCGCAGCAGGAGCGGTGCAGGGACTCTAGGAAGAGGTCTCTCGCCAAGCCTTCATGAAATAGCAAACCGGGAGCTGAAACCAACCAGAGACAGACCAGTCCCACCCCTCCCTTCGGACACTCTGGCAAGGAGCCTGGGGCCTGCCATAGCAGAGTGGTGACATCACCAGAGTTCCGCCGACAGAATTCCTTCCCAGCGGAATCCACATTAGCAGGTGTGTGACTCCCACCCCCTCCAGATACAAGCAGCCAGGAAACCACCGGAGGCGTGTCTGTAGGGAAGCAGAGGGGATTCCAGATCCCCACCTCCCCTTAACACCAGCGGCGACACCCAAGATCTTAGCCGCCAGTTTCTGGGGGCGTGCCCACCAAAGGGGTCCTGAAAAATTAAACTGTTGGTTCCCAGATCACCCCACCACAGCACTGGGGCTTAATTGAATGACAGAGAGGGTGTTCATCGTTCGGGATATAGGACACGCGGTGGGGCTGCAAGTGTAATCAGATCCTTGGGGAACCGCCTCTGGTGAACAGGACCTGGCTGGCTGGCTGGGAGGAGGAACAGGGGGAGGGGCCGGATAAGTGAAAGGGCTCTGGACTAACAGGATTGAGAGACTCCCAGGAGCCACCGTACAGGGATTTCTGTCAGCACATAGAGGGCAGAAGCTCAGCTCAGAGGGCACAGCTCCGCCTATTGGAAGAGAAGAAAATGGGATTCAGCCATAGAACAGGGGATGCCAGCATGGCAGAGATCTGATGTCATCGGAGAGCGGCCGAGGAGAAAACTTCATCGGTGCCAGCGGCGACGGAAACAGTTGGTCCCCTGGTAGGGAGGGTGAGTCACAGATACCCGAGTCTCTCTCGCTTTGTCGTCGAGCCAGAGGCGAGGAGAGGGGCCGCCGCCCGCGCCCGCAAGGTAGGAAGACCTGCGACCAACCTGCAGATCAGGCCCAGCGGTCTGCAGGCGTGGTAAGAGGGGCAGGGCAGAGCCACCGCCCACGCTGGCAAGGTAAGCAGACCTGCGACAGACCTGTGGATCAGGCCCAGCGGCCTGCCAGCGTGGTACACACTTCACCCCAACTGGAGTAGGGGCAGAGCAGAGCCTTAGCGCGCGCCCAGATCAGGCCCAGCGGCCCGCCTGTGTGGTGGTCAAGTGACCCCAATTGGAGTGGGGGCAGAGCGGAACTGACACCCTTGCCCACAAGGTGGGCAGACCTGCGACCAACCTGCAGATCAGGCCTAGCGGTCCCCGGGCATGGTAGGAGGGGCAGGGCAGAGCCTTCGCCCCCACCTGCAAGGTAGGCAGACCTGCGACAGAACAGCGGATCAGGCCCAGGGGTCCGCGGGCGTGGTAGACACCTCACACCAATTGGAGGAGGGGCAGAGCAGAGCCCCTGCCCGCACCTGCAAGGGAGAATTTTCAACTAAACAAGAGCAATATAAATATATAGGGGGGGAAATAATTTCAAAAACACAACAGTTTCACCAAGAAGAAAGAAACGCAAGCAGTATGAAAAGACAAGGAAAGAAAGGACTACAAGCAATGCAGGTCAGCTCAACTTTAGAAGAGGTAACAGCTGCAGCAGATGGAATGTCAGATAAAGAATTCAGGATATATATGCTTCAGATGATCTGGAGTATCAAGGAAGAAATTAGACAGCAAAATCAGACAATGAAAGATCACTTCGACAAGGAATTACACAAACAAATCCAGGAAGCAAAGGATCAACTATACAGGGAGATAGAGGTTATAAAAAACAAACAAACAGAAATCCTAGAAATGCAGGAAGCAATAAACCAACTTAAAAACTCAATTGAGAATACTACCAGCAGAGTAGAAAACTTAGAAGATAGAACATCAGACAATGAAGACAAAGTATTTCAACTGGAAAAGAACATAGACAGCTCAGCAAGACTGTTAAGAAACCATGAGCAGAACATCCAAGAAATATGGGATAACATTAAGAGACCAAACTTAAGAGTCATTGGGATACAGGAAGGTACAGAGCTCCAAACCAAAGGAATGAGCAGTCTATTCAATGAAATAATACAAGAAAACTTCCCAGACTTGAAGAATGAGACAGAATCCCAAATTCTAGAAGCCTACAGGACGCCGAATGTGCAAAATTATAAGAGATCCACACCTAGACACATTATAATGAAGATGCCCAACATACAGAATAAGGAGAGAATTTTAAAAGCTACAAGAGAAAGGAAGCAGATTACATTTAGGGGAAAGCCAATCAGGATAACAGCTGATCTTTCAACACAGACTCTGAAAGCTAGAAGATCCTGGAATAACATATTTCAAACACTGAAAGAAAATGGGTTCCAACCAAGAATTGTGTATCCAGCGAAATTAAGCTTCAGGATGGAAGATGAAATTAAAACCTTCCACGACAAACAAAAGTTAAAAGAATATGCAGCTAGAAAACCATCTCTTCAAAACATCCTCAGCAAAACATTACAGGAAGAGGAAATGGAAAATAACAATGAAAACCAACAGTGGGAGGTAGGACAGTAAAGGGGGGGGGGAATAATCAAATAGGAAAACAAACCATGTTTAGTAACATAAATAAACAAATATGGCTGGAACAACAACCCATATCTCAATAATAACCCTAAATGTTAATGGCTTAAACTCACCAATTAAGAGACACAGGCTAGTAGAATGGATCTCAAAACAAGACCCAACAATATGCTGCCTACAGGAGACGCATTTGATAGGAAAAGACATACATAGGCTGAAGGTGAAAGGTTGGGAAAAATCATATCACTCATATGGACTTCGGAAACAAGCAGGAGTGTCCATACTCATATCAAATAAAATAGATTTCAAGCCAAAGTTAATCAAAAGGGATAAAGAGGGACACTACATACTGCTTAAGGGAACCATACACCAACAAGACATAACAATCATAAATATATATGCCCCAAACAATGGTGCAGCTATGTTCGTCAAACAAACTCTTCTCAAGTTCAAGAGTCTAATAGACCACCATACAATAATCATGGGAGACTTCAACACACCTCTCTTGCCACTGGACAGATCTTCCAAACAAAAGTTGAATAAGGAAACTATAGAACTCAATAACACAATTAATAACCCAGACTTAATTGACATATATAGAATATACCACCCAACATCAAGCAGTTACACTTTTTTCTCAGCAGCACATGGATCCTTCTCAAAAATAGATCATATATTATGTCACAGGGCAACGCTTAGACAATATAAAGGAGTAGAGATAATACCATGCATCCTATCTGACCATAATGGAATGAAACTGAAAATCAACGATAAAAGAAGGAAGGAAAAACCATACATCACTTGGAGAATGAACAATAGGTTACTGAATGATCAATGGGTTATAGAAGACATCAAGGAGGAAATTAAAAAATTCTTAGAGATTAATGAAAACACAGACACAACATATCAGAATCTGTGGGACACATTGAAAGCAGTTCTAAGAGGAAAATTCATTGCTTGGAGTTCATTCCTTAAAAAAAGAAAAAACCAACAAATAAATGATCTCATGCTTCATCTCAAAATCCTAGAAAAAGAAGAGCAAAACAACAGCAAAAGAAGTAGAAGGCAAGAAATAATTAAAATCAGAGCTGAAATTAATGAAATCGAAACAAAAGAAACAATTGAAAAAATTGACAAAACTAAAAGTTGGTTCTTTGAAAAAATAAACAAAATCGACAGACCCTTAGCGATGCTAGCGAAGAGATGAAGAGAGAGAACTCAAATTACTAGCATACGGGATGAAAAAGGCAATATCACAACAGACAATTCAGAAATACAGAAGATAATCAAAAATTATTTTGAATCCTTACACTCCAATAAATTAGAAGATAGTGAAGGCATAGATAAATTTCTGAAGTCATATGATCTGCCCAGATTGAGTCAGGAGGATATAGACAACCTAAACAGACCAATATCAATTGAGGAAATAGAAGAAACCATCAAAAGACTACCAACTAAGAAAAGCCCAGGACCGGATGGGTATATAGCAGAATTTTACAAAACCTTTAAAGAGGAACTAATACCAATACTTTTCAAGCTACTTCAGGAAATAGAAAAAGAGGGAGAACTTCCAAATTCATTCTATGAGGCCAACATCACCCTGATAACTAAACCAGACAAACACACTTCAAAGAAAGAAAACTTCAGACCAATATCTCTAATGAACCTAGATGCAAAAATCCTCAATAAAATTCTGGCGAATCGGATACAAAAACATATCAAAAAAATTGTGCACCATGATCAAGTAGGATTCATCCCTGGGATGCAAGGCTGGTTCAATATACGGAAATCAATAAATGTTATTCACCACATCAATAGACTTAAAAATAAGAACCATATGATCATCTCGATAGATGCGGAAAAAGCACTCGACAAAGTACAGCATCCCTTTATGTTCAAAACTCTAGAAAAACTAGGGATAACAGGAACATACCTCAATATTGTAAAAGCAATCTATGCTAAGCCTCAGGCTAGCATCATTCTCAATGGAGAAAAATGGAAGGCATTCCCTCTAAAATCTGGAACAAGACAGGGATGCCCTCTCTCACCACTTCTGTTCAACATAGTTCTCGAAACACTGGCCAGAGCAATTAGACAGATGAAAGAAATTAAAGGCATCAAAATAGGAAAAGAAGAACTTAAATTATCACTATTTGCAGATGATATGATTCTATACCTAGCAGACCCAAAAGGCTCTACAAAGAAACTATTAGAGCTAATAAATGAATTCAGCAAAGTGGCAGGATATAAAATCAACACGCATAAATCAAAGGCATTCCTGTATATCAGCGACAAATCCTCTGAAATGGAAATGAGGACAACCACTCCATTCACAATATCTTCAAAAAAAATAAAATACTTGGGAATCAACCTAACAAAAGAGGTGAAAGACTTATACAATGAAAACGACAGAACCCTAAAGAGAGAAATAGAAGAAGATCTTAGAAGATGGAAAAATATACCCTGTTCATGGATAGGCAGAACTAACATCATCAAAATGGCGATATTACCAAAAGTTCTCTATAGGTTTAATGCAATGCCAATCAAAATCCCAATGGCATTTCTTGTAGAAACAGAGAAAGCAATCATGAAATTCATATGGAAAAATAAAAGACCTAGAATAGCAAAAACAATGCTAAGCAGGAATTGTGAATCAGGCGGTATAGCAATACCAGACTTCAAACTATACTACAGAGCAATAGTAACAAAAACAGCATGGTACTGGTACCAAAACAGGCGGGTGGACCAATGGTACAGAATAGAGGACACAGAAACCAATCCACAAAACTACAACTATCTTGTATTTGATAAAGGGGCTCAAAGCATGCAATGGAGGAAGGATAGCATCTTCAACAAATGGTGCTGGGAAAACTGGAAATCCATATGCAACAAAATGAAACTGAATCCCTTTCTCTCGCCATGCACAAAAGTGAATTCAAAATGGATCAATGAGCTTGATATCAAATCAGAGACACGCCGTCTGATAGAAGAAAAAGTTGGCTACGATCTACATTCGGTGGGGTCGGGCTCCAAATTCCTCAATAGGACACCCATAGCACAAAATTTAATAACTAGAATCAACAAATGGGACTTACTCAAACTAAAAAGTTTTTTCTCAGCTAAAGAAACAATAAGAGAGGTAAATAGGGAGCCTACATCCTGGGAACAAATCTTTACTCCTCACACTTCAGATAGAGCCCTAATATCCAGAGTATACAAAGAACTCAAAAAATTAAATAATAAGAAAACAAATAACCCAATCAACAAATGGGCCAAGGACCTGAACAGACACTTCTCAGAGGAGGACATACAATCAATCAACAAGTACATGAAAAAATGCTCACCATCTCTAGCAGTCAGAGAAATGCAAATCAAAACCACCCTAAGATATCATCTCACTCCAGTAAGATTGGCAGCCATTAGGAAGTCAAACAACAACAAGTGCTGGCGAGGATGTGGGGAAAAGGGTACACTTGTACATTGCTGGTGGGACTGCAGATTGGTGCAGCCAATTTGGAAAGCAGTATGGAGATTTCTTGGAAAGCTGGGAATGGAGCCACCATTTGACCCAGCTATTCCCCTTCTTGGTCTATTCCCTAAAGACCTAAAAAGAGCATGCTACAGGGACACTGCTACATCGATGTTCATAGCAGCTCAATTCACAATAGCAAGACTTTGGAACCAACCCAGATGCCCTTCAATAGACGAATGGATTAAAAAAATGTGGCATTTATACACAATGGAGTATTACTCTGCATTAAAAAATGACAAAATCATAGAATTTGCAGGGAAATGGATGGCACTAGAGCAGATTATGCTAAGTGAAGCTATCCAATCCCTAAAAAGCAAATGCCAAATGTCTCCTTTGATATAAGGAGAGTAACTAAGAACAGAGTAGGGACGAAGAGCAGGAGAAGAAGATTAACATTAAACAGAGATGAGAGGTGGGAGGGAAAGGGAGAGAAAAGGGAAATTGCATGGAAATGGAAGGAGACCCTCAGGGTTATACAAAAGAACATACAAGAGGAAATGAGGGGAAAGGGAAAAATAATACAAGGGGGAGAAATGAAGGTCAATAGAGGGGGTAGAGAGAGAAGACGGGTGGGGAGGGGAGGGGTGGGGGGATAGTAGAGGATAGGAAAGGTAGCAGAACATGACAGTCACAAGTATGGCAATATGTAAATCAATGGATGTGTAATTGATGTGATTCTGCAATCTGTATATGGGCTAAAAATGGGAGTTCATAACCCACTTGAAGCAAAGTGTGAAAGATGATATATCAAGAACTATGTAATGTTTTGAACAACCAACAATAAAAAAAAATAAAATAAAAATAAATAAATTAAAAAAAAAGATTCAAGTTGGTTATGAACTCCCAATTTTACCCCAAATACAGATTGCAGAATCACATTGGTTACACATCCACATTTTTACATAATGCCCTATTAGTAACTGTTGTATTCTGCTACCTTTCCTATCCTCTACTATCTCCCCTCCCCTCCCCTCCCATCTTCTCTCTCTACCCCATCTACTGTAATTCATTTCTCTCCTTGTTTATTTTCCCATTCCACACAACCTCTTATATGTAATTTTGTATAACCATGTGGGTCTCCCTCCATTACCATGCAATTTCTCTTTTCTCTCCCTTTACCTCCCACCTCATGTATCTGTTTAATGTTAATCATTTCTTCCTGCTCTTCCTCCCTGCTTTGTTCTTAGTTGCTCTCATTATATCAAAGAAGACATTTGGTATTTGTTTTTTAGGGATTGGCTAGCTTCACTAAGCATAATCTTCTCTAGTGCCATCCATTTCCCTGCAAATTCCATGATTTTGTCATTTTTTAGTGCTGCGTAATACTCCATGGTGTATAAATGCCACATTTTTTTTATCCATTCATCTATTGAATGGCATCTGGGTTGGTACCACAGTCTAGAAATTGTGAATTGTGCTTCTATGAACATCGATGTAGCAGTATCCCTGTAGTACGCTCTTTTAAGGTCTTCAGGGAATAGTCCGAGAAGGGCAATAGCTGGGTCAAATGGTGGTTCCATTCCCAGCTTTCCCAGGAATCTCCATACTGCTTTCCAAATTGGCCGCACCAGTTTGCAGTCCCACCAGCAATATACAAGAGTATACTTTTCCCCACATCCTCTCCAGCATTTGTTGTTGTTTGACTTCATAATGGCTGCCAATCTTACTGGAGTGAGATGGTATCTTAGGGTGGTTTTGATTTGCATTTCTCTGACTGCTAGAGATGGTGAGCATTTTTTCATGTAGTTGTTGATTGATTGTATATCCTCCTCTGAGAAGTGTCTGTTCAGGTCTTTGGCCCATTTGTTGATTGGGTTATTTGTTTTCTTATTGTTTAATTTTTTGAGTTCTTTGTATACTCTGGATATTAGGGCTCTATCTGAAGTGTGAGGAGTAAAAATTTTTTCCCATAATGAAGGCTCCCTATTTACCTCTCTTATTGTTTCTCTTGCTGAGAAAAAACTTTTCAGTTTAAGTAAGTCCAATTTGTCGATTCTTGTTATTAACTTTTGTGCTATGGGTGTCCTATTAAGGAATTTGGAGCTCGACCCCACAATATGTAGATCGGAGCCAACTTTTTCTTCTATCAGACACAGAGTCTCTGATTTGATATCTAGCTCCTTGATCCACTTTGAGTTAACTTTTGTGCATGGCGAGAGGAGGGGATTCAGTTTCACTTTGTTGCATATGGATTTCCAGTTTTCCCAACACCATTTGTTAAAGATGCTATCCTTCCTCCATTGCATGCTTTTAGCTCCTTTATCAAATATAAGATAGTTGTAGCTTTGTGGATTAGTCTCTGTGTCCTATATTCTGTACCATTGGTCCAACTGCCTGTTTTGATACCAGTACCATGCTGTTTTTGTTACTATTGCTCTGTAATATAGTTTGAAATCTGGTATCGCTATACCGCCTGATTCACACTTCCTGCTTAGAATTGCTTTTGCTATCCTGGGTCTTTTATTTTTCCATATGAATTTCATGATGGCTTTATCTATTTCTACAAGAAATGCCATTGGGATTTTGATTGGCATTGCATTAAACCTATAGAGAACTTTTGGTAATATCGCCATTTTGATGATGTTAGTTCTGCCTATCCATGAACAGGGTATATTTTTCCATCTTCTAAGATCTTCTTCTACTTCTCTTTTTAGGGTTTTGTAGTTTTCATTGTATAAATCCTTCACCTCTTTTGTTAGGTTGATTCCCAAGTATTTTATTTTTTTTTTGAGAATATTGTGAATGGAGTGGTTGTCCTCATTTCCATTTTAGAAGTTTTGTCGCTGATATACAGAAATGCCTTTGATTTATGCGTGTTGATTTTATATCCTGCCACTTTGCTGAATTCATTTATTAGTTCTAGTAGTTTTTTTGTAGACCCTTTTGGGTCTTCTAGGTATAGAATCATGTCAACTGCAAATAGTGATAATTTAAGTTCTTCCTTTCCTATTTTTATGCCTTTAATTTCTTTCGTCTGTCTAATTGCTCTGGCCACTGTTTCGAGAAATATATTGAATAGAAGAGGTGATAGAGGGCATCCCTGTCTTGTTCCATATTTTAGGGGGAATGCCTTCAATTTTTCTCCATTGAGAATGATGCTAGCCTGAGGCTTAGCCTAGATAGCTTTTACAATGTTGAGGTAAGTTCCTGTTATCCCTAGTTTTTCTAATGTTTTGAACATAAAGGGATGCTGTACTTTGTCGAATGCTTTTTCTGCGTCTATTGAGATGATCATATGGTTCTTATCTTTAAGTCTATTGATGTGGTGAATAACATTTATTGATTTCCGTATATTGAACCATCCTTGCATCCCAGGGATGAATCCTCCTTGATCATGGTGCACAATTTTTTTGATGTGCCTTTGTATCCGATTCGCCAGAATTTTATTGAGGATTTTTGCATCTAGGTTCATCAGAGATATTGGTCTGTAGTTTTCTTTCTTTGAGTTGTCTTTGTCTGGTTTTGGTATCAGGTTGGTGTTGGCCTCATAGAATGAATTTGGCAGAGCTCCCTCTTTTTCTATTTCCTGAAATAACTTGAAAAGTATTGGTATTAATTCTTCCTTAAAGGTTTTGTAAAACTCCCTGTATACCCATCCGGTCCTGGGCTTTTCTTGGTTGGAAGTGTTTTGATTACTTCTTCTATTTCATCTATTGATACTGGTCTGTTTAAGTTGTGAGTATCCTCCTAACTCAGTCTGGGCAAATCATATGACTTAAGGAATTTATCAATGTCTTCACTATCTTCTATTTTATTGGAATACAGGTTTTCAAAATAATTTCTAATTGTCTTCTGTATTTCTGTAGCGTCTGTTGTGATATTGCCTTTTTCATCCTGTATGTTAGTAATTTGAGTTCTCTCTCTTCTTCTCTTCGTTAGCATGGCTAAGGGTCTGTCGATCTTATTTATTTTTTCAAAGAACCAACTTTTAGTTTTGTTAATTTTTTCAGTAGTTTCTTTTGTTTCAATTTCGTTGATTTCCGCTCTGATTTTAATTATTTCTTGCCTTCTGCTACATTTGCTGTTGTTTTTCTCTTCCTTTTCTAGGGCTTTGAGATGAAGTGTGAGCTCATTTATTTGTTGGTTTTTCCTTTTTTTGAGGAATGACCTCCAGGCGATGAATTTCCCTCTTAAAACTGCTTTCATTGTGTCCCATAGATTCCAATATGTTGTGTTTGTATTTTCATTTATCTCTAAGAATTTTTTGATTTCCTCCTTTATGTCTTCTGTAACCCATTCATCATTCAGTAACATATTGTTCATTTTCCATGTGATGTAGGATTTTTTCCTTCCTTCTTTTATCACTGATTTCCAGTTTCATTCCATTATGATCAGATAAAATGCATGGCATTATCTCCACCCCTGTATATTTACTGAGGGTTGCCCTATGGCATAATATATGGTCTATTTTTGAGAAGGATCCATGTGCTGCTGAGAAAAAAGTATATCCACTTGATGATGGTTGATATATTCTATATATGTCAGTTAAGTCTAGGTTGTTGATTGTGATATTGAGTTCTATAGTTTCTTTATTCAACTTTTGTTTGGAGGATCTGTCCAATGGTGAGAGAGGTGTGTTGAAGTCACCCATAATTATTGTGTTGTGGTCTATTTGATTCTTGAACTTGAGGAGAATTTGTTTTATGAACATCACAGCACCATTATTTGGTGCATAAATATTGATAATTGTTATGTCTTGTTGGTGAATGGTTCCTTTTAACAGTATATAATGTCCTTCCTTATCCCTTTTGATTAACTTAGTCTTGAAGTCAATTTAATTCAATATGAGGATGGCCACCCCTGCTTGCTTACGAGGACCGTGTGCGTGGTATATTTTTTCCCAACCTTTCACCTTCAGCCTGTTTATGTCTTTTGCAATCAGATGTGTCTCCTGGAGGCAGCATATTGTTGGATTTGTTTTTTTAATCCATGTTACCAGCCTATGTCACTTTATTGGAGAGTTTAAGCCATTAACGTTTAGAGTTACTATTGATATATGGTTTGTACTTCCAGCCATGTTTGATTATTTATCTTCTTTTTTTTATTTAATTTAGTTTGTTTCTCCATGGTTAGCTTTCCCCCCGCCCTCTGTTTTTATAGAGGCACTTCCCACTGATTGTTTTGGTTATTGTTTTTCATTTATTCCTCATGTAGTGTTTTGCAATGCTGGTTTTCTGGCTGCAAATTCTTTTAGCTTTTGTTTATCATGAAAGATTTTTATTTAGTTGTCATAACTGAAGCTTAATTTTGCTGGATACAGAATTCTTGGTTGGCATCCATTGTCTTTCAGTGTTTGAAATGCGTTGTTCCAGGATCTTCTCGCTTTCAGCATCTGTGATGAAAAATCCGTTGTTAACCTTATTGGTTTACCCCTGAATGTAATCTGCCTCCTTTCTCTTGTAGCTTTTAATATTTTCTCTTTGTTCTGTATATTGGATATCTTCATAACAATGTGTCTTGCCGTTGGTCTACTGTGATTTTGTGTGCTCGGTGTCCTGTATGCATCTACAATTTGTATATCCATTTCCTTTTTTATTTCTGGAAAGTTTTCTGTAATTATTTCATTTAGCAGGTTACTCATTCCCTTGGTTTGAATCTCTGTACCTTCTTCTATCCCGATGACTCATAGGTTTGGTTTTTTATGTTATCCCATATCTCTTGGATGTTTTTCTCATGATTTTTTACCAGCCTTTCTGAGTTGGCTAGGCTCTTTTCAAGATGATATATTTTGTCTTCATTATCTGACGTTCTGGATTCTACTTGCTCCACTCTGTTAGTGATACTCTCAATTGAGTTTTTAATTTGGTTTATCATTTCCTTCATTTCTAGAATTATTGTTTGATTTTTTTTAATAATCCCTATCTCTTGATAAAGATGCTTAACTTCTTCTTTTATCTGTTTATGTAATTCACTTTCAATGTGTTCTTTCACTGTTTGGATTTGCTGTCTCATATCCTCTTTAAGGTTCCATTCCATCTGTCTAAGGTATTCCTTGAGATATTTATATGACCATTTTTCTGCTGACTCTAGGTCCTCCTGAATATTTAGGCTGTCCTTCATTGTTTGTACTCCTTTTCTTCCTTGCTTTTTTATGCTGCTCATGTTACTTCTTGTTATGTTTGACTGCTGAGTTACTGTTTACTCTTATAAATTTATTTGATGCTTGGGAGGAAAGATATTAAAAGGGAAGGGAAGAAGTCACTAAAGAGAATGAGAGTAGGCAGGTAGAATTCAAGGAAGGGGGAATAAGAAAATTAAAAAGAAATGAAAAGACAAAAGAAACAAAAACAAAACACACACACAAAAATTAGAAAATAAAGAAAGAAAGAAAAGAAAAAAAATTTTTACAAAAATAATAATGATAATAAAAATAATGAAAATTAAAATTTAAAAATAATAATAATAATAATAATAATAATAAAATAAAATCATTAAAAAAATTAAATACATTAAAAAAAGTTAAAGAACAACAACAAAAAAATTGAAAATGAAAGAAAAGAAAAATAAAAAGAAAAAAAATGATAATAATAATAATAATAAATGCAGTCATAGAGTTCGATTAACTTCTCTTCCAGTAGGTGGAGCTGTGCCCACTGGGCCAAGCTTCTCCTCACAATAGGTGGGAACCAATCACTGTGCAGCAGCTCTTCCTCCCAGACTGGGCAGGCCTCAAATCCTGAGTGTCTAGGGCCTTCTCTTGTGTTTCCTCAAGCCAGGCTCCGCTCACCTGTGATGCTCACCACAATGCTGGCTACACACCAGGTCTGCTGCTCCTGGGAGCCCTGCTTTCATGAACGCCTGGGCACACTCTCCCTGTTTGCCTCCCTCAGACCCTAAGTTTATAGAGCTTGGGGCTGAGAACCCCCAGCGAATTTGCTTGCCCTCCGGTAGCCACGCCCCCGGTAGCTGGTGCAAGAGACCTCAGTTGTCATCACTGGTTGGAGTGGTAGCCGGGAGTTCCTCGCCGCGAGTCCCGCGCCACTCCTGATTCCCTTGGTCTGGCTATCGCGCTCACAGGAGAGCTGGGAGGGGTCCTTATGGGAGAGCTGGGAGGGGCCCTTAAGGTTTCCCCACTGTGTGGAGAGAGATGGCTAGGGGATTACACACCTGTCGCGCTGGTTTCAATGAAGTTATCTCCTCCGCCCGTGACTTCAGTTCTCTGCCATGGTGGTATCCCATGCAAATGGTGACCGTTCGTTCCCTTTGCTGGGTGACCAATGCAACGGGTGGGTCCTGACTGTCTCTCCCAATCCCCGTTTCAGTCCTGTGGCCACTGCCTGTGAAGGCTCGGTTGGCTTTTACCTCTGTAAGTTCAGACGGGCGACCAGTTATTTCAGTGGGATCGTTAGTGCTGAGTCACGAGAAGCAGGCGAACCGGAGCTTGAATGCAGCCTATCCAGGCTCGCTGTGTGTGTTCTGAGGGGCCCAGACTGTACGCCCCAGATCCACGTCAGCTCAGCATTGCCTAGTGATCCTGAGCAAACAGCATTTATACAATTTACAGCTCCCTATGCCCGCGCAGCTGAAGAAGTCAGAGACTTGATCTCTCCGCACCCGCCGCCATGTTGGATCTCCTCAATGATATTCATGTTACCCTTACAGCTTCCTGGCATAAGCAAGTTCTTGGGATTATACAAACTGCTGTTTCTGTTTCCAGTCCAGATTTCTAGAAATGAAACCCTGCCGCCGTCGCCGCCGCCTCTGGGCTGCGCTCACGGGCGCTGCGCTTGTCCGCAACCGTAGTGGCGCCACCGCGGCCTCCGCCGCTCCTCGGCCAGGCGCCCAGCCCCCAGGGCCCAAGCAGCTGCAGCCGCGGCTCTCCGCCACCCCCTCCGGAGCACGGGTCCCCTCGCAGGGGGATGCAAAACAACCCCAGAGCAGGCTCTGCCCGAAGGTGCAGCGGCGAACAGGCGACCCAGGCACTCAAGGCCGCGGTCCAGCCGTCAGAGGACAGGGCTCGGCAAGCAGCCCAGTTCCAACCTCTAGATGCGGCTGTCGGACAATGCAGACAGAGCAAGCAAGACAGCAAGCAGAAAGCAAATGGTGGCTCCCGTGGTGTGGATTTTCGGCACAGAAACCAAGGCCCAGCAAACAATCCCAATACACAAACTCTCCCGGAATAAAAAATATTCAAAAAAAAAAAGCGGGGCGCACTGAGCTTTCTTTGCCTCGGGTACTTACAATCCACTGCTGATTACACATTCAGCTTCTCTTCCCAGAGCGAAGCGAAAGAGGAAGCAGATGGGAGCAAAGCGCCTGTGGCTCTACAATACCATTTCTTTTGGACATCCTCTTGGAATCACTTCTACATACATAAGCATGTTATTCCCTTTTTCCTGCGAAGCATACCATAAATTATATGTAGACATATCTGTTATTCCTTTCAAATAACACATTTCTTTGAAAGCTTTCAAATCAGTTCGTAGAGTTATACAGATCTTCCTAGCAACTTTCTCTTTTTTCTCCCTCTCCTTTCTTCCTTGTTTCATTCCCTCTTTATTTTAGACTTCTATCTTTCTAAATGTGTTCCTTTCTCTCCTTCTCCTCCATATCTTCTTGTCTGCCATTTCACTTCCTCCTCCTTCCCTCTCCTTATTCTTCTCCTTCTTCTCATTTACCTTCTTCTTTGTCATCAACTTCTTTATTTATGATTTTGCAAATTTATAATATTCCATTGTTTGTCTGTGCCATAGTTTGTGAAACCTAACCCTGTTGTTTGAATTTATTTTTTTTTATTTTTAATTTTTTATTGCGGGTTGTTCAAAACATTACAAATTTCTTGACATATCATATTCCACACTTTGATTCAAGTAGGTTATGAACTCCCACCTTCACCCCATACACAGATTGCAGAATCACATCAGTTACACATCCATTGATTTACATATTGCCATACTAGTCTCTGTTGTGCTCCGCTGCCTTTCCCATCATCCACCCTCCCCCCTCCCCAACTCTCCCCTCCCCTCCACTCCTCTCTCTCTACCCCCTCCACTGTATAACCCTGAGGGTCTCCTTCCATTACCATGCAATTTCCCTTCTCTCTCCCTTTCCCTCCCACCTCTCATCCGTGTTAAATGTTAATCTTCTTCTCCTGCTCTTCCTCCTACTCTGATCTTATTTACTCTCCTTATATCAAAGAAGACATTTGGCATTTGTTTTTTAGGGATTGGCTAGCTTCACTTAGCATAATCTGCTCTAATGCCATCCATTTCCCTGTAAATTCTATGATTTTGTCATTTTTTAATGCAGAGTAATACTCCATTGTGTATAAATGCCACATTTTTATATCCATTCGTCTATTGAAGGGCATCTAGGTTGGTTCCACAGTCTTGCTATTGTGAACTGTGCTGCTATGAACATCGATGTAGCAGTGTCCCTGTAGCATGCTCTTTTTAGGTCTTTAGGGAATAGACCGAGAAGGGGAATAGCTGGGTCAAATGGTGGTTCCATTCCCAGCTTTCCAAGAAATCTCCATACTGCTTTCCAAATTGGCTGCACCAATTTGCAGTCCCACCAGCAGTGTACAAGTGTACCTTTTTCCCCACATCCTCGCCAGCACTTGTTGTTGTTTGACTTCATAATGGCTGCCAATCTTATTGGAGTGAGATGGTATCTTAGGGTGGTTTTGATTTGCATTTCTCTGACAGCTGGAGATGGTGAGCATTTTTTCATGTACTTGTTGATTGACTGTATGTCCTCCTCTGAGAAGTGTCTGTTCAGGTCCTTGGCCCATTTGTTGATTGGGTTGTTTGTTCTCTTATTGTCTAATTTTTTGAGTTCATTGTATACTCTGGATATTAGGGTTCTATCTGAAGTGTGAGGAGTAAAGATTTGTTCCCAGGGTGTAGGCTCCCTATTTACCTCTCTTATTGTTTCTTTTGCTGAGAAAAAACTTTTTAGTTTGAGTAAGTCCCATTTGTTGATTCTAGTTATTAACTCTTGTGCTATGGGTGTCCTATTGAGGAATTTGGAGCCCAACCCCACCGACTGTAGATCGTAGCCAACTTTTTCTTCTATCAGACGGTGTGTCTCTGATTTGATATCAAGCTCCTTGGTCCATTTTGAATTCACTTTTGTGCATGGCGAGAGAAAGGGATTCAGTTTCATTTTGTTGCATATGGATTTCCAGTTTTCCCAGCACCATTTGTTGAAGATGCTATCCTTCCTCCATTGCATGCTTTGAGCCCCTTTATCAAATATAAGATAGTTGTAGTTTTGTGGATTGGTTTCTGTGTCCTCTATTCTGTACCATTGGTCCACCCGCCTGTTTTGGTACCAGTACCATGCTGTTTTTGTTACTATTGCTCTGTAGTATAGTTTGAAGTCTGGTATCACTATAGCGCCTGATTCACACTTCCTGCTTAGCATTGTTTTTGCTATTCTGGGTCGTTTATTTTTCCATATGAATTTCATGATTGCTTTCTCTATTTCTACAAGAAATGCCGTTGGGATTTTGATTGGCATTGCATTAAACCTATAGAGAACTTTTGGTAATATCGCCATTTTGATGATGTTATTTCTGCCTATCCATGAACAGGGTATATTTTTCCATCTTCTAAGATCTTCTTCTATTTCTCTCTTTAGGGTTCTGTCGTTTTCATTGTATAAGTCTTTCACCTCTTTTGTTAGGTTGATTCCCAAGTATTTTATTTATTTTGAAGATATTGTGAATGGAGTGGTTGTCCTCATTTCCATTTCAGAGGATTTGTTGCTGATGTACAGGAATGCCTTTGATTTATGCGTGTTGATTTTATATCCTGCTACTTTGCTGAATTCATTTATTAGCTCTAATAATTTCTTTGTAGAGCCTTTTGGGTCTGCTAGGTATAGAATCATATCATCTGCAAATAGTGATAATTTAAGTTCTTCTTTTCCTATTTTTTTGCCATTAATTTCTTTCGTCTAATTGCTCTGGCCAGTGTTTCAAGAACTATGTTGAACAGAAGTGGAGAGAGAGGGCATCCCTGTCTTGTTCCAGATTTTAGAGGGAATGCCTTCAGTTTTTCTCCATTCAGAATGATGCTAGCCTGAGGCTTAGCATAGATTGCTTTTACAATATTGAGGTATGTTCCTGTTATCCCTAGTGTTTCTAGAGTTTTGAACATAAAGGGATGCTGTACTTTGTCGAATGCTTTTTCCGCATCTATCGAGATGATCATATGGTTCTTATTTTTAAGTCTATTGATGTGGTGAATAACATTTATTGATTTCCGTATATTGAACCAGCCTTCCATCCCAGGGATGAATCCTACTTGATCATGGTGTACAATTTTTTTGATATGTTTTTGTATCCGATTCGCCAGAATTTTATTGAGGATTTTTGCATCTAGGTTCATTAGAGATATTGGTCTGTAGTTTTCTTTCTTTGAAGTGTCTTTGTCTGGTTTAGGTATCAGGGTGATGTTGGCCTCATAGAATGAATTTGGAAGTTCTCCCTCCTTTTCTATTTCCTGAAGTAGCTTGAAAAGTATTGGTATTAGTTCTTCTTTAAAGGTTTTGTAAAATTCTGCTGTATACCCATCCGGTCCTGGGCTTTTCTTAGTTGGTAGTCTTTTGATGGTTTCTTCTATTTCCTCAATTGATATTGGTCTGTTTAGGTTTTCTATATCCTCCTGACTCAATCTTGGCAGATCATATGTCTTAAGAAATTTATCTATGCCTTCACTATCTTCTAATTTATTGGAGTATAAGGATTCAAAATAGTTTTTGATTATCTTCTGTATTTCTGAAGTGTCTGTTGTGATATTGCCTTTTTCATCCCGTATGCTAGTAATTTCAGTTCTCTCTCTTCTTCTCTTTGCTAGCATGGCTAAGAGTCTGTTGATTTTGTTTATTTTTTCAAAGAACCAACTTTTGGTTTTATCAATTTTTTCAATTGTTTCTTTTGTTTCGATTTCATTAATTTCAGCTCTGATTTTAATTATTTCTTGCCTTCTACTTCTTTTGCTGTTGTTTTGCTCTTCTTTTTCTGGGATTTTGAGATGAAGTATGAGATCATTTATTTGTTGGTTTTTTTCTTTTTTTAAGGAATGAATTCCAAGCAATGAATTTTCCTCTTAGAACTGCTTTCAATGTGTCCCTTAGATTCCGATATGTTGTGTCTGTGTTTTCATTAATCTCTAAGAATTTTTTAATTTCCTCCTTGATGTCTTCTATAACCCATTGATCATTCAGTAACCTATTGTTCATTCTCCAATTGATGTATGCTTTTTCCTTCCTTCTTTTATCGTTGATTTTCAGTTTCATTCCATTATGATCAGATAACATGCATGGTATTATCTCTACTCCTTTATATTGTCTAAGAGTTGCCCTGTGACATAATATATGATCTATTTTTGAGAAGGATCCATGTGCTGCTGAGAAAAAAGTGTAACTGCTTCATGTTGGGTGGTATACTCTATATATGTCAATTAGGTCTAGGTTATTAATAGTGTTATTGAGTTCTATAGTTTCCTTATTCAACTTTTGTTTGGAAGATCTGTCCAGTGGCGAGAGAGGTGTGTTGAAGTCTCCCATGATAATGCTATGGTGGTCTATTAGACTCTTGAACTTGAGAAGAGTTTGTTTGATGAACATAGCTGCACCATTGTTTGGGGCATAAATATTTATGATTGTTATGTCTTGTTGGTGTATGGTTCCCTTAAGCAGTATGTAGTGTCCCTCTTTATCCCTTTTGATTAACTTTGGCTTGAAATCTATTTTATTTGATATGAGTATGGACACTCCTGCTTGTTTCCGAAGTCCATATGAGTGATATGATTTTTCCCAACCTTTCACCTTCAGCCTATGTATATCTTTTCCTATCAAATGCGTCTCCTGTAGGCAGCATATTGTTGGGTCTTGTTTTGTGATCCATTCTACTAGCCTGTGTCTCTTAATTGGTGAGTTTAAGCCATTAACATTTAGGGTTATTATTGAGATATGGGTTGTTCTTCCAGCCATATTTGTTTATTTATGTTACTAAACATGGTTTGTTTTCCTCTTTGATTATTTTCCCCCCCTTTACTGTCCTACCTCCCACTGTTGGTATTCATTGTTATTTTCCATTTCCTCTTCCTGTAATGCTTTGGAGAGGATGTTTTGAAAAGATGGTTTTCTAGCTGCGAATTCTTTAAACTTTTGTTTATCGTGGAAGGTTTTAATTTCATCTTCCATCCTGAAGCTTAATTTCGCTGGATACACAATTCTTGGTTGGAACCCATTTTCTTTCAGCATTTGAAATATGTTATTCCAGGATCTTCTAGCTTTCAGAGTCTGTGTTGAAAGATCAGCTGTTATCCTGATTGGCTTACCCCTAAATGTAATCTGCTTCCTTTCTCTTGTAGCTTTTAAAATTCTCTCCTTATTCTGTATGTTGGGCATCTTCATTATAATGTGTCTAGGTGTGGATCTCTTATGATTTTGCACATTCGGCGTCCTGTAGGCTTCTAGGATTTGGGATTCTGTCTCAGTCTTCAAGTCTGGGAAGTTTTCTCGTATTATTTCATTGAATAGACTGCTCATTCCTTTGGTTTGGAGCTCTGTCCCTTCCTGTATCCCAATGACTCTTAAGTTTGGTCTCTTAATGTTATCCCATATTTCTTGGATGTTCTGCTCATGGTTTCTTAACAGTCTTGCTGAGCTGTCTATGTTCTTTTCCAGTTGAAATACTTTGTCTTCATTGTCTGATGTTCTATCTTCTAAGTGTTCTACTCTGCTGGTAGTATTCTCCATTGAGTTTTTAAGTTGGTTTATTGCTTCCTGCATTTCTAGGATTTCTGTTTGTTTGTTTTTTATAACCTCTATCTCCCTGTATAGTTGATCCTTTGCTTCCTGGATTTGTTTGCCTAATTCGTTGTCGAAGTGATCTTTCATTGTCTGATTTTGCTGTTTAATGTCTTCCTTGATACTCCAGATCATCTGAAGCATGTATATCCTGAATTCTTTATCTGACATTCCATCTGCTGCAGCTGTTACCTCTTCTAAAGTTGTGTTGACCTGCATTGCTTGTGGTCCTTTCTTTCCTTGTCTTTTCATACTGCTTGTGTATCTTTCCTGCAGGTGCGGGCAGCGGCTCTGCTCTCTCCTTATTCCAATTGGGGTGTCGTGGCTACCACGCCGGCAGTTCACTGGGCCTGTTCTGGGCACTGGCGGCGGCTCTGGTCTGCCGCTACTCCAATTGGGTTGACAAGTGTACCACGCCGGCAGGCCACCGAGCCTGATCCGCCGGTCAGTTGCAGGTTTGCCTACCCTGCAGGCGCGGGCGGCGGCTCTACTCTGCCCCTACTCCAAATGGGGTGACATGTCTGTCGTACCAGCAGGCCACTGGGCCTGTCCCGCTGGTCGGTCGCAGATCTGCCCACCTTTCGGGCACAGGTGGAGGCTCTGCTCTGCCCCTACTCCAATTGGGGTGTTGTGACTACACCGCCTGGAGGACCCTGGGCCTGTTCCTGGCATGGGCGGTGACTCTGCTCTGCCCCTACTCCAATTAGGGTGGTGTGTGTACCACACCGGCAGGCTCCTGGGCCTGATCCGCCGGTCTGTTGCAGGTCTGCTTACCTTGGAGGCGCGGGCGGCAGATCTGCCCTGCCCCTCCTACCACGCCTGCGGACCCCTGGGCCTGATCTGCAGGTTGGTCACAGGTCTGCTCACCCTGCGGGCACGGGTGGCCGTTCCGCTCCGCCCCCACTCCAATTGGGGTCACGTGACCACCACACCAGCAGGGCCTGATCCGGGCGTGGGAGAAGGATCTGCTCTGCCCCTACTCAAGTTGGGGTGACGTATGTACCACACTGGCAGGCCACTGGGCCTGACCCGCCAGGCTGTCACAGGTCTGTTTACCTTGTAAGCGCAAACGGCGGCTCTGCCCTGCCCCTCCTACCACGCCCATGTACCACTGGGTCGCGGGTCTGCCCACCTTGCGGGTGCGGGTGGCGGCTCCGCTCCGCCCCCTCTCCAATTGGGGTCACGCGGTCACCACGCTGGCGAGCCGCTGGGCCTGCTCCGGGCGCTGGCGGCGGCGTCTCCTCCCCTCTGGCTCGGCGACAAATTGAGGAGACTCGGGTGTCTGTGCCTCACCCCCCCTACCAGGAGACCAACTGTTTATGTTGCCGCTGGTATTGATGAAGTTCTCTCCTCCGCCGCTTTCTGATGACATCAGATCTCTGCCATGTTGGTATCCTATGCGAATGGCAGCATTTCGTTCCCCTTGCCGGGCAACCAAAGCAACAGGTGAGTCCTGACCGGCCCTCAGCAGGACCCGGACCGAGAAGCAGTTTCCGCGGGCTCCTAGCCCCGGTCCAGGGAAGTTCCGGGAGCCGGAACTCAGCCGCTCCGTGCTCAGTGTAAGCTCCTATAAGTGTAGGCTCCAAGAAGCCGTCCCCGCGGGCTCAGTTCCGGGAACCGGAATTCGGCCGCTTAGTGCTTGGTGTATGCTCTGATAGGAGCAGGGTCCAAGAAGCAGCCTCCGCAGGCTCCGCAGCCCTGGGCCAGGGCGGTTCCGGGACGGTTCCGGGAGCCGGAACTCGGCCGCCCCGCGCTCGGTGTTCGCTCTGATAAGATCAGGTTCTAAGAAGCACCCAGGCACTGAACCCTAGCAATCTGTCTGCAAGCCGCAGGTGAATTGCAGCCTGAAATTACCTGTTCTATGGCTGAATGAGCTGCAGTCAGTCGAAAACAGGTATGGTGACGTCAGCTTTCCAACATGGTGGCTGCTGGCCTCCTCTGTGGTCTGACCGGTGTGGAGAACCGAGATGGACCGCTTCCTTCCCCCGTCTCGAACCCAGAATTCAGCCCTGAGTACGGTGCTTGCACGGCTGGCAGAAACTGCAGCGCTGTATCCCTGCGTCGCTATCTCCTTGTTTGAATTTAAGTTGGTTTTAATTTTGCTAACTTAGATGTAACTTGCAAGGATACTCTTGGTAAATATATATTTGGTCATTTCAATAACAACTAAAAGATAAACAATCAAGACATAAATTTTATTTCTTTATCTTAAAAAGCAACAATTTAGAGCACATTATGTGCTTAGATGCCTAGTAAGAGTGAATATAAAAATTTAGGATTTAAAGGTTGGGATGAGAAGGGGAAGAGGCCCAGAAGGTGGGCTCTCGAATGCTTCTCCTCAGTGATGCCAGAGAGACTTTAGACCTGTATGTCACATCTTCCCTATAACCTTCTTTGTTTTGTTTTTTTGTTTTTTACAGAAAGTGAATGATAAGCTGATGTCCCTAATGAAGTTATGTCATTGGAATAATGTGATCATAACTGTATCTTTAATATCCCAATAAACTAATCAGCATACAATTTATAGTTTCTGTACCTCTTTTCTATGTGTGGGTGAGCCTGAAATTTTAGAGTCTTAGGCATGATACCAGAACATCCAGGACCCCTTCTGATGGTTGTGTTCAACAAATCTCTCCTTATTCACAAACCACCTGTCACATGAAAGAGTTCCATTTTTTCCTTGCCTTCCAGGATTTTATGAGACAAATGAAATTTCTAAAATTGTTTTCAGAATATTTACTAATATTCTTATAATTTTAGGGGGAAAAGGAATAGAGACAAAAGTGAAGAAATTTCAGAGACACAGGAAACCTTAATATTTCCAAATAATCTTGCTTTCTTGGGAACTGAATGTGTTTCTAGCCTTCTTCTCCCTCAAATTCATTATCTTCCTTTTCCTTCATACCCTCCCCAGTAGGTAACCACCATCCTTTAGTAAAACCTGGCTGGATTCATAACAGAGATACTATGATGGATTTCAAAAGATGAGTAATTTGGTTCTTTCCAGCATTTTTTTCTTGCCAGCTCTGGACTCCCAGAAAGCTAACACAATAACCAAAATTGTGTCTAATAATGCTATACCAGGACATATCAGGATTAGGAGTATTATGAATTTCATGTAATTTCTGGAACACATATTAATAACATATATCTAATATTAATCAGATATATCTACATAATTCAAAGGTTAAACTAACCCTTCCCTCCATTCCTCATTGTCCAATCTACTACACTTCTATTCTTTCCCTCAACACCCCACCCTTATGGTGAGTTAGCTTCTACCTATCAGAGAAAACATTTGACCTTTGTTTTTTGGGAATTGGCTTAATTCACTTACGATAGTCTCCAGATCCATCCATTTGCTCATAAATGTCATAAAGTCACTCTTCTTTATGGCTGAGTAATATTCCAATGTGTATATATACAATATTTTCTTTATCCATTCATCTATTAAATGGCAACTATGTTGGTTTCATAGCTTATTTATTGTGAATTGAGCTACTATAAACATTAAATGTGGCTGTGTCACTCCAGTATGCTGATTTGAACTCCTTTGGATATATACGGAGGGGTGGGATAACTGGGTCAAATGGTGGTTCCATTCCAAGCAAGAGGCATCACAATACAAGATCTAAAATTATATTATGGATCTATAGTAACAAAGACAGCATGGTATTGGCGCCAAAAGAGGTAAGAAGACCATTGGAGCAAACGCACAAAAATACAGTTACCTTGGCTGGGATGGTGGCTCAGTGGTAGCACGCTCACCTAGCATGCACGAGGCACTAGGTTCGATCCTCAGCATCATATAATTGTAAAATAAAGATATTGTGTCCCCTTAAAACTAAAAAATAAATATTTAAAAAATACAGCTACCTCATACTAGACAAAGTTGCCAATAATATACATTGGAGAAAAGATAACTTTTTCAACAAATGGTGTTGGGAAAACTGGAAATCCATATGTAGTAGAATGAAATTTGACTCCTATCTCTTAATGCTGCACAAAACTCAACTCAAAATGGATCCAAGACCTAGGTATTAGACGAGAATCCCTGCACATACTAGAAGAAAAAGTAGGCCCAACACTCCAAAGTATTGGCACAAGACTACCTTAATAAGACCTCTAAAACCCAAGAAGTAAAATCAATAATTGATAAATGGGGTGCCATCAGACAGAGTTGTTTTTCTTACCTCTTGTAATTTTTATGTATTATAGTTCTTAACTCCTAGTAACTTTAATTTTCTAAAGCATGTGTTGTGTAATAGTATAGTTATTTAATGTGGCACATAATGGTTCATTAGCATACAGAAAAGTCTTTAATTTTTTTGTAGTAAAAAGTCAAAAGTGGATAAATATATGTGTTATGGCTATGTTTTGTTATATTAGCTTATTTAGGAAAACAGAAACCATATTTTCATAAAAGTGACTGGAAGAGTTTGGAAGTCAATAACTGACATTACTAGAATCATTAATTCTGATTCAGGTGAGGGTTATGCAGGAAAGAAGAGCATATAGAGAAGCTTTAGTACATATTGGGATTATTTAAGAGGCTGTGATCAGAAGTTCAGTAGAAATGATATTAAAGGCCATTCTGATGAGGACCAAGACAGTAATAAGGAACTTATTATTGGAAGGTATAGTAAAGACCTTTCTTGCTAAAAAGTGACTATTAAAATACTAGGCTGAATGGTGTTCCTGCCCCACTGTTTTGTGGAAATCAGTACTTAAGATCTATTAACTTGGGTATTTGGCAGTAGAAATTTCTACCCAATGTGTTGTGGGTATAGCCATAGCTCTTCTCGACTGCTTATAGTAAACTTGGGAAGAGATAAACAGATTAAAGTTTTGCTTCAAAGGGAAGCAAAACTTTGAGAATTGGAAAAATCTCACACTGTGAAAGAAAGAATGAGAAAACATACTTGGCAGGGAACACCAGGAGTATGTCCAAGCAAATATTTAATAAAGAGATTTGTGTGGAGAGAAGCAAGGCCAATGCCCTTTATGGAGACAATTGGGTAATGACCATACAGGCCCTGGGAAGATTTCCAGTGACCATACTCCTATTTCAGGCCAGTCATTCCTTGGCACATGCACCACAAATACCCTGTTTGGACCCAACTCATTATTTTCTGGGCATCCACTAGTAATTGATCTGTTGGAATATGAAATAGTAATCATTTTCCATTCTGGGTAGATACACAGATGTGACTGTTTGGAATCCATTCCCACTTTACCCTGGCTCCATTTTTTTAAGTCATCCTCATGTTTCCTCACAAAATACCAGGATAATATTTCCTTGAAATGAAGAAAAAGTGAAGGGAAATTAGAAAAATATTGATTGCAAAGACAAAATTTTCTTCATGTTAAAAAAGATCAATGGGGGCCTTAAGACTATTTTTCTACTTAGAGGAAAAGTCCTGAGACAAGGTCTTAACAGAGACAGTATAAGGAATCCCAGCTCTGATGTGCTCTGGTTTGAGGTTATTATGACAGGGAGGAATGTATTCCATGTTGTATAAGAACAATGGATGAACATGCAACACTTACCTCTGACATAAACTAATAAGTGTGTAAGTAATAAATACAAGCATTGCTGTAATGGTTCCTGAAGTAAATATTATGGGAGCCAAAAGGAACTTCCAGATAGATTTGTGATACCTATCTCATTTGACAAGGTGAAGCTGGGTTTACACAAGACTATCCCAGTCAGTAGTAGAGCTAGAATAAGAATGCACAGCTTCTCATTTCTAAGTATGCACATCACTCTACAGGGTAAAGGATATTCAGAAAGAAAAACTTTCTGCATTTCAGTTGAACTGCTAAAATATTGACCCCCATCAGGCTGACTAGTTATATATGTGCAATGTAAAACCTAAAGCACCCACTAAAAAAAATCTATGTAAAAAGATACACTTAAAAATACTCTAGAGGGCTGGGGATGTGGCTCAAGCGGTAACGCGCTCACCTGGCATGTGCGGGGCACTGGGTTCGATCCTCAGCACCACATACAAACAAAAGATGTTGTGTCCGACGAAAACTAAAAAAATAAAATATTAAAATTCTCTCATTCTCTCTCTCTCTCTCTCTCTCTCTCTCTCTCTCTCTCTCTCTCTCTCTCTCTTTAAATAAATAAATAAATAAAATAAAGATGTTGTGTCTACTGGGAAAAAAAAAAAAAACTCTAGAGAAGCCAAAATGGATAGCAATGAGATATGTCCAAGAAACACAAAACACACAGGAAGGAAACAGAGGAAATAATAATTAACAAATCATGAAGTAAATTGGCAGAGTTCAAGCTAAATATACAAACAATTACATTAAAAATTGTCTAAAATAGTTGGAAATGGGGGTAAGGGTGATTCTAGATTATAGAAATATTAAAGATTACACCATTACCAAATTCTACACAATACTTATAATTGTGCATAAAATGGATAAATTTGTATTAATTATTATTTAATTTATTATCTTACATAAGATGTTGATATAAAACAATTAGTTTTACAAAAGTAGTAACACTTAGCTGCCCAGGATTCTTCGTCCTTTGCTGTTCCCTGTAACACCGGGCTGACTCAAGGGTTTTACTCCTCCTAGAATCTACACAATTTCTAAGGGACCCTAGTCAAACTCATGATTTTAAGTACCACTTAGACCAGGGCCAGTCCAAAGACTGGATGTCTCCAATCTGCAAATGTGGAACAAGCTCACCATATAATTGTAAGACTTCAGTTTGTCATTTACACCATGGCATGCATATACTGCAAAATACAAATGCATACCATGGTAACAAATTTTATATAAATTCATAAAATCTTCTTGCAAAATTCCTATTTAAACATTACCAATGTGTGAATAATTATCTCCATTCAACATAGAAACAAGTATGGTTAAGAGGCATAGGATCTTTCCTGTCTGTAGCTGCCTAAACATGTTCATATTCCAATTCCTAGAACTTGTAATTATATTAAATGACGTGATAAGGAGAAATTCAGATTACTGGTCATCTGACTTTCAAATAGAGACATTATCATGCATTACCCAAGTAGGACCACAACATGCTTTAATGTGGCAAAGGGAAGAAGTTTCAGGATCCAGAGAAATAATGTGAGAAGATCAACCATTGCTGTGCTTGAAGGTGGATGGGAAAAGCCAAGGAGTGAGTGAACTCCAGGCTGATACCTCCTAAAGCTCTAGGAGGGAACACAGCCTGCTGACAGGCACCTTACTTTGACACCAAGGAGGTTCATTTTTTATTTCTGAACAATAGAGTTGCATGATAATTGATTTGTGTCATTTAAAGCAACTCAATTTGTATTCATATGTTATACTAGTAATAAGAGAAATGTACTTCTATATGTCCAAGCCATTCTTTTCCATAACGCCTGTCAAGATATGGAGCCAGGGTATAAAAAAAATCTAATGATGAAGAATAGTTATTGTAGCAGTAATCCAAAACAATAAAACAATCCATTATTTCATAAAATAAAAACAAATCTCAAAATGGAATCTAAAGGAACATTGAGGATACCTGCCCCTCCCTGATCTGTGCACAACTCCATTCATCCAACTGCTTCTCCTCAGCTATCTTATGTACATTGAGTTTTCTACAGTTATGCAGTCCTCCTAACTGTAATGGCAGGTTTGTTCTGTAGCTCAGGATCTTCTCAGCATGTGGTGAGAAACAGGATAGTGGATTTTCAGCCGGTGGAACGTTTGTGTCATTTATTTTAAAAATATGGGGAATAAAGCAAAGACAGAGAGAAATGAGGGCTTCCAGGGGGAAAGAAGAGAACTAATGCTGAAAAGATCAGCCACATTTTTTTCTCACTTGCCACTGTGACCTTGGAAATTAGCATGAATGCTGGGCACAGGAAAGAATAAGAGAATTTGGCTATTAGCAGGATAAGTAAAGAGAAAAGAGAAACAGTGAAATAAACAAATGAACACAAAACAAAAATAAAAACTCCAAAAGCTAAACTTTAAAAGGCAACACAAGGAGAAATGAAAAAAAAAATTTAAATGCTAAAAATTAAAAACACACACACACACATATGTGTATATAAACCAATCATTACAGCAAGAACACACAATAAATAAATAAATAAATAAATAAATAAATAAATAAATAAATAAAAGAAGGGAAAGATTCTTAATAAAAAGTAACAGAATCATCTCCACTGAGGTGGTCAAATAGTCAACGAGAATGGATGTTCATTGTCTATGCCCAAATGTCTTTTCTTACTGTTTCTTTTTGAGCTATGCACTCAGAGAGAGAAAGAAAGAGACAGACAGAGAGAAGGAGAGAGGGAGAGGGAGCGCAAGAGCAAGGGCTGGAGGTTGTTAACCCCTTCCTCTTTATGTTGCTCAATGAGCTGCCAGTTGGAGTGGCCTAAGATTGAAGCAGTTTGCAATGGCTCTCACCAGTGTAAGGTAGGATGGAAAGGGAAGTATTGTCATTTGGAGTTTTGTCTGGGCAGACCTAGTAAATGCACTTCCAGGGCCAGGATTCCATAGAGATGTATGCAAGAAGTTCTAGCCACTGGAGCTTAGGTCTAATCAGGCCTCAGGGACTTTGTTTAGTGACATCTGCTCTCGAGAGATTAGGTCAACACACCCCTAGGGCCTGGGACTTGCTATTCTCTGTCAGAAGTCTGAATCTCAGGAGCCTCCCAAGAATTCTACTTATGAGGTAGGGGAGCCAGCCCTCACACACTCTGCTGCCCACAAAAACAGCCTTCCCAGGCTTAGTCCCTGGGTGTATTCACCCCCACCTGTTCAGATTCGTGACCCCCTTCAACTGGTCACATGAGCTACCAGACCCAAAGGAGAAGCAATGTGGGCCCCCCTTCACTTTTACTACTTTAATCCCCTGGATAAAATCTTCTCTGAGCCTGTGTAACTTACATTCTAATAGGTATACCCTAGGTGACATGGACAGTGTGGCAGTGTTTGCTATGATCTCCTGGTTCCGCAGCAGCTGCAGTGTGGCATCCTCAAAATGGCTCCTGCCTCGGCTCTCTGTGACCAGTTGAAAAACACAGAGCACTTTAAAAAAAAAAAAAAAAAAAAAAAAAAAAAAAAAACTAGGGATTGAACTCAGGGCACTTAACCACTTAACCAAAAGAGCCACATCCCACATCCTCAGCATTTTTTTTGGGGGGGTGATCCTCCTGCTTCAGCCTCCTAAACCACTGGGATTACAGGCATGCACCACCACACACAGCTTCACACAAAGCACTTTTAAAGCACGAGTTCACAGTATAACCTCTGAATCAGCTAAGTGCAGCCTGTTTCCTTATCACAAATTTTTCTGTACCAACTTTGTCCATCAGGTTTTTCTCTGTGTTCTCCTCCTCTATGGTGAATCAGCACTGCTTCTTGATTCCAGTGTACTCTTTCTTCTTTGTTTAATGTGTCCAAATTTCTGTGTCTCTAAGGTTCTCTGCCTAATATTGGATTTTAGGGAAATTCCTCTTTTAATCACCTTGCTGAGAAGCAGTACTCTTGCTACTTGAATCCTGAGCCACAGAGCAACTAGGAATGCAGCTTTCCTCTACCCTGCCAACTTGAATCTCCTCCAGAATGGCTATGCTTTGAAGAAAAAAATCACATAATGACCATTAAAGAGAAAATGAAAAGAACTCAGGCCTTTCCTGTGCCCACTCCTGTATATATCAGAATAAACAGCTGTGACATTACTACAAATAAGGAAGTGTGTTTTGAACATATGAATTAGAACTTCCAGGGAAATTACTCTTCTTTGTACAAAGCCAAATTGTTATGAAGAGTCTTTGTTTTCCATTTCTATTTGTGGAATTCCATCTCTGGCAGTGCCTTAGGAGAAGGTTGTGTCTGATGAGTCCGCTGGTGATATTTACTCTTTTATGAAAAGTTATCTCCTTCAGTCATTGATACTGATAACAATTATAGAAAGGGCTCAGCTGAGTGACATGTGGAAGAATCACATGTGCTGTGCCATCACCCACCAGGCCAAGTACAAGGCTTGCTGCCATCAGGACCTCCACTTCCAGAATGCCCACAAAGGGTGAGCATGTCTACCTTATACTCATCTCTGCTTCTTCTCTCTTTCTTTCCTACCTGAATGTCAATCATCAGACACCTGGTAAGGATCACTGATCACTTGGTTCCCTTCTCATGTAGTATCTGCAGAAATCAGACAATAAAAAAATATATAAACTGTCATTGCAATAAACAGAGGAAACTTATAGGACCAATCAATGATTCTGTCTCTCACAAAGCCCACAGAACTGTTCATCTTTTGCAATGTCCACTGAATTTATATTCACCTTCAGAATACATTCGTAATTGTGCCAGGGACTAAAAATCACCAGCTTGGTCACCCTACAAGGGTGACATTATCTCTAGCAAATGCCATTATTTAGGAGACCTTCCTACAAAAATTCTCTGCACACCTGGAGAAAGGGCCAAAACAGATACTCATGTGCAAAACACAGGACCCAATGGTTCACACTGGACAAGGGGATCATCTTTACGATCATGGCCCTCCCTGATTTCACTCCTTCCTAAGTATCCTCAAATCACCACCATCCCAGAACTACACTGAGCAGTCACACAGACTTGGAAGAGAATGAAATGACATCTGGTTATACTGATTGTTTTAGATCTTCCATGAATAGGGTGAGCTAGTAACTAAAGGTATGACAGACTAAATAGCAGATGAGAAGAGGGCAAGCGATGCAGGTACCTGAACAAGACCCAGTGGAAACACAATGCTTTGTTACCAAATTTTAAGATAAAAAACAAACAAACAAAAAACATTGCTGTAATCTCAGTGACTTGGGATACTGAAGAAGGAGGATTGCAATTTTGAGACCAACCTCAGCAACTTGAGGCCCAAAGCAACTTAGTGAGAGACTTTCTCAAAATACAAAAATAAAAAGGGAGTTGGGGCTATAGCTCAGTGGCACAGAGCTTACCTAGCATGTGTAAGGCACTGGGTTTAATCCTCAGCACCACGTAAAAATAAACAAATAATGGCATTCTGTGTGTTTACAACTACAAAAAATAAATAAATGAATAAAAAGGACTGGGGATGTGGCTCATGTTAAGCACTGGGTTCAATTCCTGGTATAAAAGAGAGAGAAGGTGGAAAGGATGATGCTAGTGAAGAACAGAATAGACCTTGATTTAGAAGACTAAATAAAGGAATTCTCCCAAAATGCAAGGGCAGGGGGAGCCAGATACAAGAAGATAAATAAACATTGGGAGGATTGGTTCAGAATATAAAATATCAACAAATCAATTTGAGAAAGAGAGTGAGGGGGAATTATGTATCAGAATGTTTCAGATAAAGTTCTATGTTTAAATCCCTATCCAAGAAAACAGTGTAAGTACTGAGAATAAGACAGAATGGGACTGCAATGTAACTGATTTTGAAATGAGCGTCAGATTACCTTATTCAAGTGCATGGTGACAGCCAATGACTTATTAGTGTGATTTATTAACAATATTTCTTAGAAAAAATAATGCCCCAAACCAATCTTCTAGAATATTCCAAAAAAAGGAGAGGAAAATGGAAGAAGTAGAGATATGAAATACCATGTTTAATTCTAGGAAACATGTATTTGTGTTGCTATGCTATGAAAATCCCATGCCATGCCTGTTTGTGGCCACTTTTGCTTTAATAGCCACCATGGATATCAATATGAACATAATGTTATTAGTCTCTTATGCTCTGTAACACCAAGGACCTCCTGATTACAGCCATGTCCAAAGGATCCTGGTAAAGCTTTCTGAGCCTGAGGAAGCTGAGGCTCAAACTTCTTTCACTCTGTATGACTAGGAATACTATAACCCCACTTCATTATTGAGAATAAATGACTTCTGTGTCATCAGAGATATAAGCATAACAAGGTACATAAAAGATAGAGTTGAGACTATTATAACAGAGTTAATGTCCATTGTTATTTTGGGGTATAGGAATGTCATTGACAAAATACATATGTTTGTGCTATCTAATAGAGACAGAGAGAGAACAGGACAGTTTTATAGTCTCAACAAGCAGACTGAAACTCAAATAAAGATGGAACTTCAATTCTATCATGGGTGGTACCTTTTAGAATAGGGCAAGTACAATACTCCATGCACTTGTCCCCAAAATTACATTTTTTATAAGAATATTATGTAGTATCATCTAATTTATTTTAAAAATCCATGCATCACTAGTAAATTTTCCATTTTCATTTTTGAAATTGACATAGTTTTCCTTTTTTAAAAAATTTAAGTGCAAAAATCAATTGTAAATTAACTTTCCTGTTTCTTCTTTCTTTCTTTCTTTCTTTTTATTTAGATGCTGTATTCTACCTTTCATGGTAGCCAGAAAACATTGAAGTGACCCAATTATTCACATAGCAAAAACAATATTGATTGACCCGATCGATGGTCTCTTTTCAAGTCTGCTTTATGGAACTGTTAATAAGAAATTTCATATTAGGCTTTTAAAATCCTATCTGGGCCATTACATACTGATAAATATAATGCACCAATAAAAAATATGAGAGAAAATCTTATCTAGGCTAGGAAGCCATGTAAATTAAGAATTTGCCATCACACTTTACCAGCAATACATATAGATTTGGGTAAATTATTTTTTTTTAATTCTCAAAATACTTTTAACTTTCCTGGGTCTTTCTTCTATAAGATTAACAAATTCTTAGAGCCAGATACCAGGCAGTCAAAGCTCTGGTAACACAATCAATTTTTCCATTGTTGACGGTCCAGAGTTGAGAAGAAAGGTAGACCTTAAGACTTAACTGCAGCACTTTAAATATGTCCCATTTTAAAGAGAATAAGTCTTTATGAAACTCATACAAATAACTGTGTTACCATAAAAGAAAGAGAACACCCACTAATACTTTCTAAATTTTATAGAGATAGGGTAAGCAATAAAAGTCAATGCTTCTGTTTTGTTCATAAAATATGTTACCAAATTACTGTAAGACATAGATAAATTTAAGAAAAACAGTTTTCTTAAATCCAGAAAATAACACATTAATGAACAAGCAGTTTTTTTAAGTCATAAAGAATTCATCATTCTTTTTTGTCAGTTTATTCAGCCCTCATAATTAATTCTTGCTCTGTTTGATGTTGGGTTAGTAATTTTATAAACCATTCAGTTTCTTCACAGGAAATTTATTAGAAATTCATAACCAGTCCAATTGTATGTATAGTCTTAAAATTATCAAAAACATATACTTGCAGGAGTTCTTCCTATAAATGACCTTGAAGATGAAACATTTTAAGATCATAATTGCTTGCAAAAGCTTTCAGGAAAGAATCAAACAATTAATTGCAAGTAACAAGACTTAGAAGTTCCTGGTTAGGGACCTGAAAGGAGCTCATCACAATGCAATTGACAAGGAAATTTGGTTATCTGTGTGGTATAAAACAGTTTAACATAGTAACTGATATGAGTGATAATATTATAACAGGTCATATTAGATTTTTAAGAATTTCAAACAACTTCTAAACATATCTATACAACTCAAAGAAAGTCAAACATTATTTCTCATTTGACAATGTTGCTCCTGCAAATTTAACACATCAAATAAATTTAATTAGTTTACAATCTTTCTTTTTATAAGGAGAGAGAATATATTCTTTGGGGATATATTTCAATAGCCCTGTGAAATCTACCCAAGTTACTGTGAGGAAAAACAACTGAATTTAAAATTTGATTTGGTGAAGTTATCTAAAATGTCACAAAGTTAAATGGGATCACACGGCACTGTGAAAAAATACAAAAGTAACAAAATATTTTAAAGGCAAATGAAACAAGTTACAGAGATTTAAGAAAAAATTTGCTGTTTTAATACTGAGAAATCTTACTTTTCTTAAGTAAGCAAGGACTCAATGAAATACCACAGGAAGCACAAGTAATATAAAACACAAATTTTTTGTTGCCTAGGCAAATTGCTTGAAAAATATAGAAAAACTCTACATTTTTTAGACCAATATTTCAAGAGAACTTTGTCATTTATAACAGAGAGAACACCAGCTTCTCGTTTTCTAGCAAAATACTTAGATATAGTGAATAAGAAAATGAATAACACTGTGCACACAGTGGAGTCACTATTGTATAAAACATTGTACACAGAACGAGAGGACAAAACAAAATGCCAATAGTGGTTATCCCTGGACAAATAGACTACAGAGGATGAGTGGTATTTTCTTTATACTTCTTTAAGTACTCAAATTTTCTGTGGTCCTGCTTATAAAGTATCAGAAAGGAATGATATTAACTTGGATATTAACACAAGGCAACTAAGCAATCTCCTCCCTCCTGAAATAAAGCCACTCTCAAAATGCAATTCCAGTAAACATTTATTGAGCTCACGTAAACGGGACATAGTCAAGAAATACTTCCCTCCCATCTGTACACAGTTCACTCCCTTTAGCCCTCAGTTCACTGCCTCAACTATTTCCCTCCAACTGGGTACTACCCATGTTTCTTTAGTTTTCTACAATTGGGCAATATCCTGTACTATAGTGGTAAGCTTCTTCAAATGCTGAGAATCTTCTTAGAAAGTGTTCATGGCTCCAGCTCATGGAGAATATGCTTCATTTTCTAAACAAAAAAAGAAAGAAAGAAAATAAGTCTCAGGAGAGACAGAGAGAAACAAAAGAACTAGTTCTCAAAAGATCTGTCCCATATTTGCTTACTAGCCACTGTGACCTCGGGCATAGGACTAACTGAACACGGCACCTAGGTGAGAAGTTTATAAAACAAGACAGAGTGCCAGAGTCCCACTTCTCTAGTCTTTCCTGGAAAGATTTTCAAGATTAAAAAAAAAAAAAGAATCCCTCAAAGAGCAAGAAATCAGAAAAGAAGTAACAATCTTTGGCCTTGCCTGCTCTTCTAATCATGGGCTCTCCATATTAAACAGAATTAACATTTGATAGAAATAACCAATAATATTTCTTGTTCTTAAAAATAAAAACTGCAAGAAAATTTCTCCTTCTATTAAAAACAGAAGCTTCTTAGTTTGTGAGTAATTGCCATAGTCAGAAACTATCTCTTAAAAGGCAGGTGTTGAAACAGGTGGGATTCAGTATACTAGCCCTCAGGCATGACACTCCTCCTTGCCTTGTAGTAAAACAGGTGTGTGGGTTTTCAGGTAAGAGGGCTGTTGGACATTGTTAACTTATTAACTAACCACCATGGTTCGGGTAGTTAGAGTACAACGCTGAGCTATTGTTTTATTGCACAAATGGGGTCCATTTTAGAATTTAAAGCCAGACAACCATCCCCTTTAACAAGCCCGCAGTTTCTAGATTCCTCCAACTACTACCAGTAATTCCTGAATGCATTTAGTACAGTGTTAGAATACAGATCTCAGTAAATGTTAGGTATTATTTGTAGACATAAAAGCAAAATTACTTAGAAATCTTCTTTCATAGGTAAAGTCTAAGGCTCTTTTCCAGCAAAAATTCAGGTATCCCTCAAAACTATTGGGGTTTATTTGTGGGGGCAGAAAGCACTGAAATCCTATGATGCCTTCACTAAGTGGCAGATAGGGAAAAAAAGAAGGTGGATGGTGAGGAATGGGCAGAAAGGACCCCTGCTCAAATCATGAAGACTTTAGATCCCCCTTTCTCTTGTTCAGTCTAAAATGACATTTATACTTACAAAAATTTTCATTCGCAAAGATGTCGTACAGAAATACATCATAATCATCTGGAAAAGAAATGGCCATGATTAACCATATCCTGTCACCACATTTGTCAACCCCACAGAGACACCAAGGAGCTGCTCCTCTTTAGAGTAGCCAGAGGCTGATTCCAGAGATGGAGGCAGACAGCAGGGCTGGAGCCATGTTGATAGTTGACAAATTCCAACTACTCTGGTGAGAAAATGCTTACATTTTCCTCACATTTCAAAGAACTTTGACCAAATTTTACTTCAGAGATCAAAGCAGCAAAGGTACTTCAAACATAAGTTACCACAGGACATTCCTATGCAATGAAATACAAATAAGAAAAGGGATTCAGGGAGAAATTTCACAGGTTGAGTGACAGGAATCCTTACCTGGGGCCTCACTGGCTTCTTCCACAGGAGTGGCAGTGCCTGTTTCAAGGTCAGTGTAGAATTCTGGGAAAACCAAATGAAAGACAGGTGTGGTCATCCAGTACATGGAAAAAAAGCAGGCATTTTCAGGAATGCAGAAGATAGGGGTCCAGAAACACCTGAGTCCTCATTAAAGCAAGACTCTCACCTGAAGTCTGTGTGACATCCAGGTACGAGTCTGTGGTTGACTCTAGGTCTGTAGTCTGGTCTAGGTCAGCAATTGAATCTTGGACCTCGACCACCTCTCCATCAAGGGCTAACTCAGGGATCCATTCCGGTAGGTCAGTGGTTGATTCTAGAGGAGCCAAAAAGAAAACAGCAGTTCAAGTGCCTTCCTGTTAGAATGTCTCTGCCGCCTCCATGCCTGCCTGCTGCTGGCTAGACCTTTCCTCTGGGGAAAGTGTAGAATGTAAGGTGGCTACTGAAGCCTTGGTGGTCTCACATAAGTCTCCCTCCTGCCAAGGGTAAAAAGTTCTTGAGCCAGCTGCTGCCCAGGAGCTGATCAGCGCCCCCAGATACTGTTCTCTGAATGCACTGGTCAGACTGGCACAGAAGACTCCCCCTCTATCGTCCTTCCCAGAACCTTAAAGCTAAAAAAAAAAAAAAAAAACTGAGGGAAAATAGCTATTGCTAAGTACAAGCAAGAGTGTTATGGCCTCTAAACTAGGCAACTCCTAATGTGTTTTCATTTAATTAATGAACTATGTCTAGGGCTCAGTGTCCTGAATGGGGCTTGTTAACCATATAAGCATCATAGTCCAGTAGGTTTTTTGGGCAACAAGCTGGTCTCCTGAAGCTGCAGTGGAGACAAATTCGTAGTCACTGTGGCAGGTGTGGGCAGCTGCCCAAGAGGCCCAAATCACTAGTTCTCCACTGTCCTCACCTTGCTTTACCCCTCAGCCAAATGCAGGAAGAACCAAACCCAGCCTCCTGAAACAGAGCCACCAGAGAAGGAGCTGAGAGGAAGAGGGCCAGAAGAGTGACCATTTTAATGCAAATAAGCACACACTTCTCATCCTGAGAAATGGGCCTGAAAGCAGGAAGAAATGGACAAGAAAGTTTTGAGGTGAGAGATTCCCTTTCTCTCTGCTTAGGAAGACACCCATTTCTTTCCTTCCTCAACATGCTTCACATGTTCCTTTCCAGACCCACTGATTTCCACTGTCTGTGACCCAGCTGGCTGCTAAATCTTGCCAAAATTGATTGTATTCCACTATGAAATGAGGTTCCTGCCACAGAACTTTCAGAATAACGTCTAACACCCAACAGAGAAAGGCACCCAGGAAACCTCGGCACCTCTGATCACCCACCGCACCCCACCTGGCTCAGCCTCATTACCTTCCTGCAGTCAATTGGAATTCACAGACTAAATCATTACTTAGTCACTCAACTACCAGGGCCCAGAGCTCAGCCGCCCACCCATCCCCACCGAAGCCCCTCAGACCGAGTCCCTGTACATTTTGCCCAATTCCACTTTACAACTTCATTGGGGGATTTCTATCCCCCACACCCCCATCACACAGTGAGTTTAGTCGGGTTCCCCCAAAGACCTCTTACAGGGCACCTACCGGGAGGCAGTGTAGGGAAAGCCACAGCCAGGGCGCACAGAACCGGGAGGATCACGACCTTGCCGAGCATGGCGCTGGTATCACGCGGAGGGCAGAAGTCTGGCCAAGAGCGCACAGGAAGGCAAGTGGCTCAGGACAGTTGCGCTGGACTTTTATAGACCTTGTTGTCCCTGTCCTCTACTGGAGGCGTTCCCCAGGTGATTGGAGTGGAGGACCCCTCACCCAGTCGGGAGAATGCCCCTGAGGGAAAGCGGGAAAAGAAGTAGGAGGAGAGAGAAACAAGGAGGATGTTTGGAGAAATCATTGATAAGGTCTTTGTGAAATAGATTGTGTTGTCCCTCTTACCTTTTCCCTGGTTTATCTGCTTCTCTGAGGAGAAATTCCTGTTCCACCAGATGCCAGGTGACTCTTCTCCAGGCCCATGGGTGCAAGTTTGTCAGCCAAGCTGGAGCCACACACTGCTTTACTTTTGCTCCCAAAAGTCTGCTTCGCTGAGAATGTGGAACCAGGTTTCAGAGCAAGTATCCAGATGAGTCGAGAAGTTTTAGTTCAGGATAACCAAGCCTTTGGTTTTCACAAAAGACTCTTTGAGTCGGCTGCCTACTTTGACTATTAGAGTCAAACATTTACCAACAATATCCTAATCCTTGGCAAGGTCCTGAAAAAGCACGGTGAATGATAAGTATTACTACTAGACTAATAGCAATATCCAAAATAGGATTTCAGAGAAGATACTATCTCATTTGATTCTCAACATGAACCTATACAGTAGAAATTATCATCCCCGTTTTTCTGTGTAGATACTTAAAGCTGAGAGATTGAAGGACATGGTATTCACCAAATATATTAACTCTCTGCAGTAGTGTCATAAATATGGAGTACTTTTTGGCCCCTTATAGTGAATTTGTCAGTCCTCTTGGGTCAATACTAAGCTGAGGGCTATCTTTGGTTGTAGCACAGACTTTAACCCATGGAAGAAATGGGAAATAGGCATAAGAAGAGTAAGGGACCAGCTCATGTATGTGAGCCTCATTGCTTAATTAAAAGTCGCCACCTGTACCTGAAAAGAAGCTCTTCAACTGATATGCAAGATTCCATCACATAGTCCCCCTGAGGTCTTTAGGTTTCACTTTTCTTTACTTAGAAGTTCACAACTAATCAATGATTGTCAGAAACCTCAAGGCTGGTGTTATCATTGAATCTTCTCAAAAATTATAAAAATAAGAGCTAATATTGATGAAATATTTATATGCTATAGGTATATATCACTTTATCCTAATGACAACCCTAAAGTGATCTCATTATCCTCCTTCTATAGATAAGCAAATCATGGTCCAGAGAGGTTAGTTAACTTAGGAAAAGCCACACAATAAATGTTACAAAGTCAGGAAGCAAACACACCTGCGTCTGAAGTTATAGCCTATATTCTCAACCATTCTACTACTTGCTCCCACACCTCTCTGCCCCAGACATATTGATCTCTCTGATCTTCTGCTTGCTGTTTTTCTCCTGTGAAAAGGAGCATTACAAGAGACTTCATCCTAATGAAGGGAAGATACACTCACACACTGGAGAACACTTTGAGACTGAATGAGAAGGCCTCACCAAGGAAATAGTAAGGAGCTTGGGAAGCAAGAAACCTGTGAAGAAATTGCAGGTAAATAAATCAGTAAACAATAGGACTCAAAGGAGATAGTGAGGCAATGAGTCACAGGCTAGTGAAAAAAGAGGACATCTTCCCTGCATTGGGTTTAAGGTGAAAATATTTCCTGCCATGAAAATGTGCAAGAATCAACTTTCACATGTGCTAGTTAAAAAGGAACCAAAGGGCAAAGTGACCTCCCCGCTCTAGCAGCTTTGTCTTGCTCCCAACAGCCTACAATCAAGAAGCCTGCTTATAACATCCTTCCACAGGTCATGGCGCCATGTTCTCCCTCAGGTTCTACTGCCATGGGCAAGAGTGTCCATCTGATGACCACTGTGTTGCAATGGGGCACGTGTTGCTTTCCAGTCCTGGGGACAGAAATGTGCTGCTTTCCTGCCCCCAAGCATCCGTGGGTAATTGACACTGAGGATCCCAGAGAGAAGCCAAGCCTCTGCCAGGTGACAGCCAAGGAAATTGTAAAGTTATAACTGTAGGGATTTTATTAGAAGAGATCATGGCTCCATTATTATATTCATATAATACTTTCACTTTCTTGGCTTCTAATATGTGCTCCCAAATGTTATAGAATCATGTCATCTCAAGGTCTGAAGGTCTCTTCAAAAGCATCCAACTCATCCTGGGTCTTATATTAACTAGAAGAGCATTTTTCCTCATGTGACACGTCCACTCCTCTGTCATCCCCAGCAGTGGGAGACTCAATGCCTTGAGAATAGTTTGTCTTTAAACAATTGTTCCCTCCAGTGACTGAATGTAACTTTAGCCCACCAATTCCAGTTCTATTCTTGGGGAAGAATAGGAACAATTGGCTGAATATGTATATGTAATTTCACATACACACACACACACACACACACACAGTCCATTTTCACTCTTCAGGTGTCAAAAACACTGATTATCATTTTACTTTAAGATTTCTTTATCATCTTAAAAAAAGTAAAAAAAAAAATTAAGGGTCAAATTTGTTCCTATCTTGTGCTCACATTTACCCCATATCTAGCATAGTTTTGCACATAGCATAAGCTATTATTTATCATATGTATATATTATATATTAATATAAATTCGTAAATAAATATCTAGATGATTCCTGGTCACTAGTATCTGAACTTATTTACTTAAGGCCTTCTTAAGAGGAAAACACTAGAATAAAAACAAATTATCAATTATTCAGTCTGATTAAAGTATAGGGGTGAAAGTGCTGTCATCCTTCTCTCTGGAAAATCTGAGACTTTAATTTGATTGTATTAAGTTGATGTTCACATTATCATTAAAAGTTGGGGCCTGGCAGAAACTGGAGAAAGTGTCCTGACAGTACTAAATACACTCAGAAGACTTTTCATCCACCTCCTCCAGAGTGAGATGCCTCTAGAAAGTACATTGAGCTGGGAATGCCCTGCAGAGGGATGTGTTCCTTCCTGATTCTTGCCCCCAACAGACCAAAGCCTGAAAGAACCTGGAAGCATCGACTAGGCATTTGACCCCAGGCAAGGTGCTGATTTCATTCCAACCGCCAACAGTCATGTCTCCTTTAGGGATCAGTTTCCAGAGATTCAGTTTTCCCCCTTAGGGACTGAAAATTCAGAGTGGAAGAGCCTCTGACCTCATAGATTAGATATGTTCAACTCTGATACCACTGAAATCCCAGAGAAATGGGAAAAATTTAACTGCAGGAAAGATGTTTGACAGAAAACTCCAAAATTGGGTAAAAGCCATACATTTATAGATTCAAGAGATTCAGTACATTTCAAAAGGAATAAACTCAAAGAATACAATGGCTGGACAAATCACAGCCAAGCTGCTAAAATCCAATTTTAAAGGAAAAAAAAATGAATGAGCCAGAGGAAAAATGAAACATTGCACATAGCCAAAATTCAAACAACAGATTTCTCATCAGAAAATATGGAATCTTAAGAGAAAGCACAACATCTTTAAAGTACTAAAAATAAAGCATTGTTAACTCAGAAGTATACATCCAGCAAAAATGTCCTTCAAGTATGAAAGTGAGCTGGGCACAGTGGCACAGGCCTATAGTCCCAGCAGCTCAAGAGGCTGAGGCAAATGAATCGTGAGTTCAAAGCCAGCCTCAGCAACTAGGCCCTAAGCAACTTAGCAAGACCCTGTCTCAAAATATAAAAAGGACTGAGGATGTGGCTTCAGCACAATTCACAATAGCCAAACTATCGAACGTGCCTAGGTGTCCATCAATGGATGAATGGATAAAGAAAATGTGGTGCATATACACACAATGGAATTTTATTCAGTCATAAAGAAAAATGCAATTATGTCATTTGCAATGAAACAGATGTAGCTAGAAACCATCATGTTAAGTGAAATAGGTCAAACTCAGAAGGTCAAAGTTTGTATTTTTTTCTCACATGTGGGAGCTAAAGAAGAAAAAGGAAAAGAAAAGTGGGAGGTCAGGGATCTCATGAAAATGGAACAAACAGAGTAGAACAGAAAAAAGGACCAGGGGATGGGAGGAGGGTAGGAAGGAGGAAAGTACTGGGGGTGATATTGGCCAAATTTTATTGTTATATTATGTGAATAAGTATAATAAGTATGTGAATAAGTAACAACAAATCCCATCATTATGTACAACTGTAATGCACCAATAAAAAATGTGGAAGAAAATAAATATTGGAATAAATAAAACAGATAAACATTCAGGAAAAAAAATAAAACTAAAAGCTAAGTTTTTATTTGGTTTGGTTTGGTTTCTAATTTTTTTATTAGTCTGAAATGAAAATGATATCCCAAAACATGAGCGAAATATTGAAGACACTGAAGACTTACCTCACTCTATAAAAAGATCAGTGCTGTTCTGTCCTGTTCAACATACATGCAATTTGTGATCAGCCCAAAGTTCCCTGTTGGGGTACTTTGGTGGAGTTGATGTTCTAATTATAGAGATCTGATAATGATCAACCTTGAACATCACAGGAAACCGTCCAGGACCTTGAAGAATGTGAGTCCAAGTCCTCACCTAGATGTCAAACCCATGGTCGGTAAATACCATGTGCCTAGGTGCAACAGATAATGCACATCTTATGACTGGAACAGAGAGTTCAACGGGGACACGATGGGGCCTGATCCCTGTAACACTATCACTGCCCTCTTGCAGGTATTCTTCAAAGGAGCCTCAGGAAGTTGTTATCCTTGTACAAATATCTTGTATGGCATTCCAGATAATCTTCTAGTGTCTTCTATTTCTCTTTAAGAGTGTCCTGAATGTGGCCCAGTGTTATGAGTCACGATAACATTTTATGTCAATTTTACTTGTTCTGAGTTTTCTTTGAACTCAACTTTTTTTTTTTTCCAATCAATAAAGAGTAGGCTTTGGCCATAGCTATCTGGAAGCACAATGATACACCCCACCCCATCCCAACACCCAAGGCATTGGCCTCCTCCTCCTCATCCTGGTGGCTTCCACTACCTCCATGCCTCTGCCTCCTTCTGCATTTGAAATCCCATGGTCAGAATCTGAAATTTCACCAGAAGAGCAGGGCTGGGTGGGGTTCAGATTTGGCTTTAGCTCAGATTGATGAGGAGAAGCTGGGTGATGTTTTCCTCCACTTTTATTCAAGCCATTTGGCACTGGCCTTTGGGGGTTGTTGTAAACTTCTTGTTTTCATTGCCATAGGAAACCATGATGTACATATATATATATATATATATATATATATATATATATATATATATATAATATATACATATAATGTATCAAGTAGGATTTATCAAAAAAGTAAGGCTAATTTAATATTTAAAATTGATGTTTATTATATTTATGGATTAAAGAATAAAAATCACAATCATTTTAATGAGTTTGGGAAAAAAAATTTACAAAATTCATCATCTGTTCATTATAAAACTCTCAAGAAAGTAGGATTAAAAGAGAAATTTCTCTGAGGCAGGGCACCTAGGAAAGGCCGGTGGTAACATTACATTTAGAAAAAATAGTAAATACTGTCAGAAACAAGGCAAGAAAGTTTCCTATCAAAATTTCCATTTAATATTGATAAGTACTCTAATGGCCTGGTGGGCATGTTTTTTTAATGTCTCTATCAGTGAGAGAGCATAATAAATACATGTGGAATATATATGTATACTACATAACAAAAAAAAATTCCATTAATATGAAAAAGGTTGTAGACAGTAAAACTAGGCAAGAAAAAGGCATTAATTTTTAACATGAAGAAATGAAACTGTTTTTATTCACAGATGATATCTTGAATAGGTAGAAAATTCCATGAAATCTTCAAAAGAAAAAAATATTAAAGCAAAACCTATTGAAACTAATGAGTTTTTGGCAAGGTAGTGGTATATGAATCAATATATAAAAATAACTATAGTTCTAGATACCAGAAACGAACAATCAGAAAATAAAATTTAAAGAAAATACCATTTACAGTAGTATACAAATATTTAGGCAAAAATATTAATAAAAGATGTTTGAAATCTGTGCCCTGAAAATGTGTGCAATACATTGTTGAGAGAAATTAAAGACATTAATAAGTAATAAGGTAAATATTATCTTTTTCTTTTCTGCTTCCTTTCTCACTCAGACATGGCTTCCTCCTCAGCGAATCCATTAAGACACTACCTTTTATAGACAGGTTTAATACTTGCAGCTTCTAACTAAGAAGAATGAATCAATAATGTTTAAATCTTAAAGAAAAGAAGACATAAAAATATTTAAAAATCTAATTCTCTTTTGCATTTTAATAAACCACAATTCAAATTCCAATGCATAGCTTCACAGGGGAATTATAAGCAGTGCCACAGCAGCAGGTAACATCGTATCTGTCTTGAAAATCACAAATTGAGATTTAGAGAGAAATGATCATTTTCCAAAAGATAACTAAGACTTTTTGCAGAACCCTGGAAGCCTTACATTCTTTGTCCATGACCACCAATTGTATAGCACAAAAGAAACATTGAATAGTAAAACTTTGTATACACAAATCTATAATACCTTATTTACAAGTCAGTGTTATGCTGAAGACAGATTCCTGATCATCACACATGGCAAGCATATTGAAGAATGTATATGCAGTCATTTCTGTTATAGATTTCATGATGGGTGTTATGGTTTAGATATTAGGTGTCTCCCAAAAGTTCATGTGTGAGACAATGCAAGGTTTAGAGGTGAAAGGTTTGGGCTGTGAGAGACTTAACCTAATCAGTGAGTTAAACCTCTGATAGGGATTAACTGAGTGGCAACTGTAGGCCAGTAAGGTGCGACTGGAAGGAGGTGGGTCATTGGGGGGAGTGCCTTTGGGGGTGTATATTTTGTCTGTGGTAAGGGGAGTCTCTCTACTTCTTGGTGGCCATATCCTGACGTGCTTTCCCTCTGTCATGATGTTCTGACTCAGCTTGAACCCAGAGGAATAGAGCCGGCTATTTATGGACTGAGACCTCTGAAACTGTAAGCTCCAAACAAACTTCTCCACCTCTAATTGTTCTTGGTCACAACAGTGAAAAAGCTAACTAAAATAATGGGCATTGGGGAGACAGGTTCATTGTATTAGTTAACTGCATTGATTAGATCAGGAGCTGGAAGTTCCTTGTGATTGATTTCATTCTCAATTATTTAGCAATTTCCAGAATACATGAACTACCAATGTAAACTGTGAGAAAATTTTATATAAATAATTCAATGATAAATTGTGACATCCTCAGGACAGGATCCAATTATTTCTGTATGGTCTGTACTATCCACCTCAGTAAAAAAAAAAAAAAAAAAAAAAAAAAAAAGTAGCTAACTTTCCCAGTTTCATTTTCCAGTGGATTCAATGGAAAACTTTCAAGATGTTTCTCAAAATTGTACCAGGAAAAACCTCTCTTTCTGCTTGTTCTTTCTTTTAGAGACTACAACTAAGTGCTGGATCAAAAAGCATGTAAACACTGACAGAAATTTAATATGGGACATCTTAGTGAGAAAATGTAGCTTAACTTCCCACATGCTTCTCAACATGATCTTCATCATCCCCTTTGTAATGTCACCAAAAACCTTTCTCCTTTTAATCCTCTCCTTAGGATACCACACCAGGAAGAGGAAGGGCATAGGTTCTGGGGATCCTAACACAGAGGTCACAGGAAATCTGAAATCAATGATTTTATTCCTACACCTCTTCATTATGTACTTTTGAAGCAATATTGTGATAAAGTGGACCAATCCTATTCCACACGGGGACATGGCAAGGACTTCTGCTCATATACTGATATTTTCTTATCTATCCAGCCATCCATTTATTCTGATCTTATTCAACAGCAAACTAAAATAGGCTTCTCTTTGCATCCTAAGGAAGCTAGAGTGTTGCATGAAATAAGGAAATCTGTATTCCTAAAAATGCCTGAAGTGATCCATGAGTTTCTCAAGAATAAAGATGACAAATAGGACTTCATGAACATCTCTTTCATTTAACCCAACATCTTTTATCATGTTCTGTGATAGGTCACTGAACTCCTTGAAAATATCTGCGTGAGCTGGGTTCATAGTGTGTGCCTGCAATCTTAGCAACTCGGGAGACTGTAGCAGGAAAATCACAAGTTCAAGGCCAGCCTGAGGAACTTAGGCCCTGAAAAATATAGTGAGACTGTCTCAAAAACTTTTTAAAAAGGAGTAGGGATGTGACTCAGTGATTAAGCGCTTTTGGTTTCAATTCCCAGTACCAAGAAAGAAAGTTTTAAAAAAGAAAGAAAGAAGAAAATATCTACCTGAAATCAGTTAAAAAGAATTTTGCTCTTTCCATCAGAATATTAATACTTAATAGTAAAATTAAATTAGCAACATATAATATTAATAGTCAAATCAGATGGTTAACACATTTTTGTTAGGCAATATAATTGACATTTTAATTTTAACTAATTTAATTTTCATTAAATCGATATGATGAAGCATATATGTGTGTTTATATTTATATATACAAACATATTTAGAATAGCCATGGATTTTTAAAAATACAGATACATTCATATACATACAAATTCATGTAGATTTAATTCCTAAAGAATAGTTTAAGTTTTCAATTAAATCTAGTAAAGATCATCAAAATGAGAAGAATTAATATGCAAAGTAATATATTGAGAAGTTAATAAAACATTTCTTAAAAACTGTGAACCCAATTCGAGTTGTTAAAAAAATCTATATCTTCAGTGGCTATTTCCTAACACAATTCATGACTTGTTTGTACCTGCAACAAAAAGCATCAAGTAACAAAGTTTTTCAAGATTAAAAAAAAGGAACTCAACTAGCAGACTAGAATTAGAAAAAAAATAGCACAGATTTTTTTATTAAATCTGAAATCAAGAGGCCTATAAAATGCTGTGTCCTTCGACCACTGTAACCACATCAGGTACAACCACAAGAATGGGAGGTATAAATAAATTAATTTTAAAAATTAATTAACTAATAAAAAATGCAAAGTAACCTTCCATGTATGTATAATATGTCAAAATATATTCTACTGGCCTGTATATCTAAAAAGAACAAATAATTTTTTTAAAATGCCGTACCATTTTTAGTGGTATAGGATTCAGCAAATTGTCTTTCATACTGGAGAAGACATCTCAACATGCTTTAAATCCCTGTATTATCAGAAACCTCATTCAGGTAGCAATCTCCTGAATTTAGGGGGGAAGGTTATCTCTCATGCTTTGATTAATATATATTTTACTATGGCATTTGAAGTACTTGCTACTTCTTGATTGTCAGAATCCACAAACTGATAACAATGTAATGGACCAGGTGATGCTTATGATGAGGAGTAGGAGGGCTGACAAAGCCTCAGACAAAGCTGTGACCATGTACCATTTGTACCACTAGAGTAAAGGCAAATTGCTTCCAATGGTTCTTAAGAATTGCTATGGCAGAAAAAGCACCAAAAGATCAACAACAGCATTTCAGATGCCAGAAATTGTTAATTTGCTCTACTACAGATGCTACTTCTGAAATAACATCTGTAACTGAAGACATTCTACAAAATCCACCTATCTAAAATCCATCAGGATAGCATGCTGAGTTGAGTGGGGATGTGACAGATACCACCATTCTCATGGATATGGAGACTTAAGGTCAGTCAGTGATCCCTGAAACTTACAGGGAGGCAGTTTTACTCCTGGTTTAATTTGGTGGGGAGAGTCTGCTACTTGGATATTTCTCTTTAAGGGCAAAATATCAGATATCAGTCTTCTTCCAGTTACTAAATATGTTTATTCCAGTTGTATTTTCAGGGACATAATTTAGGGTTGAATCAATGATCTATGGGCCAATGTTCATTCGAATATTTGCCAAGACTCCATGCATTATGTGACCAAAATAAGCTCTTATTATAATTGGTAGACTATGGTGGTTACTTTGGATCCTCAGGAATTAGTGTAAATTCAAGGGCAGTATCTTGCAATCTCTCAGAGTAACCTGGATATTCCCCCTTGTGCAGTGCACATTTTATAATATGGGCACAGGTCTCTTTGGAGAACACTGTAGGGAAGATATATTGTATAGAACTGTAGGAGAGCAGCAAGGGCTTTACTTAGAAAAATCTGCTGGCATCTGTAAATTGGCTGAGGTTTCCAAACAGAGTGGGAGACCGTGATTCTCCATTGTAGGACTTAATTTAGAATTTAGCTCATAAAAATTGAAGTTTCTCCTGTTATATGAATCAAGCAGTATTTTGTGGGTATGACCATCTCTGAAATGTTGAAGCATTTATCTTTATTTTTGCAATGTATAAATTTCTCCAATGTATAAATCTCTCCATGTATCTATGTGTACAGTTTATTTACTTGTTTTATCATTTTTATTACTACTATAAAAAATGAATGTGCTTTTTCTCTTGAAACCTCAAACATGTCCTCAGCTCAGCTTTGGAATAGCCTTTAATTCCAGAATGTTATTCGGCTCAGATTTTTTTAACTTTATTTGTTTGATTATTTCTTTTAATTTAGCTTTAAATTAACAATAGATAAACATTTGCATGATATTCTTATTCTTATTATTCAGGTCTCTTATTCTGTCAGAGTTTTTATTTCTTTAAGAGGTTTCATTCATCTTATTTTTCTTATATAAAAACCCTATGTTGCAGCTGCAGCCTGGATCCTTTACACAGAGACTCTGGTGTGGGTTTTTACAAGATGGTGGGTGATTTCCTGATAGGGAGATTTGGTGAACACAGTCTCTTTCCAGAGATCAGGGTCAGGTCGCTGTATGTCTTGGAGATGGCATCAAAGGTGGCTTTGGCAAAATTACCCAAAGTGGCAGTACAACCCCTGGCAGAGGTGTAGCAGTCATCAGTACCAGCCATCAGCAGCAGCTTCTTGAGCACAGGGGCTGAGACGATGCCAGTGCCTCTGAGGGCAGGAATGAGACACAACAGCACAGAATCATAGCATCCTGTCACCTTGCAAGGGACAGTGTGGAACTTGCCAATCTTGTTCCCTCAGTAGCTTCTCCACACAGAAACAATAGAGAGCTTGGCCAGAATGATGTCCCCTCCATAGCAGTGGCTACCTCCTCGATAGTAACAAATGCCTTGAACCTTGTCTGCTGGCCAGCATGAGTCAGCTTCTGTACAAACATGATCTTCAAAGCCTCTTCCTTGAGTGATGCCCCCAGGAAAAAAATCAATGATCTCAGATTCCTTGATAGCCAGAGAAAAGACCTAGGTCTCCTTCAGGGACTTGATCTTCGTGTTGTTGACCAGGTGGCCCACCTTGGTGACCAGGATCCACTCCATGTCTTAGGCCTTACCTCAGAGGCCACTGCAGAATCCTTCCTGGACTGTAGCCTCCCATTTCCAGGCCCCCAGGGCCTCTGGGCCTTCCCACTACAACTTTTGTTATTTTCCCAAAGAAACAAGAATTTTCATTTCTTAATTCTTCTGAAATGTGCAAGTTGTTGGGCTAGGAATTCCAATTCACTATTCACTATTTAGAAGTCTGGTCTCCAGTCCAGCATTTACTATCACATCAAAAAAAAAAAAAAAAAATTACAGAAATGATTAAGATTCCCAAATATTCTGTTTACCTTTTTGAAAATTATAATAGCTTTTTAGTTAAGGAAGACTTCCAAGTTCCTCTAAATTATTAATTGTGCCTTAATAATTTATTTAATATTCTATTAATTTAATAATTAAATTAATATTGATTTATTTAATATTCTCTCATGTCTCCTCCATTAACTGAACTTTCTTAAAGATTAATTCTTTTGTTAGTTCCAGCTCAGATTTCTCTTTATTGTTATGATTTTCTTTAATTTTTTATAGTATCTCTACGTGCAGTTGTAATCATTGGACAGGATTTAGACTAAATATGCTGTTTTTACTGTTTTTCTTGTTTTCTGTTGTTATTGTTTTGATTAAAATAGTATCTTATAATTTCAACTATGAATGCCTTCAGATAGGCCATGTTCTAATTTTCATATCTCTACAACTTCCAGTGGTCTGTCATTCAGCAGAAATAATACAGACACATGTTCCAATCCACCCTTTTAGATATTGAATTTTAAGACTTTAAATTATGGGTATGCCTTGGTTAGTTTAGGTGTCTAAAAGCCATCACTTTGGACCATATCAAATCTCCTGTTGTCTGAAAGCTGGAGCTTTCTGATGGGAGAGTGCTAGTTCTGGTGATTGTGCTGTGCAGGGAGTAAAGAAGGACCTTGAGAGATGTCCTCAAAGGTGAATGAACTGCTTTTTTTTTTTTTTTGGAAGCATGACATCTTTGATATATCAGAAGAATATGAGCTATTGCACTGTATTTTCTTAATCTGATTATTTGGTCATAAACTTTGTCCATTTTTCTACAGAACTATGCAAACTGTTTTTTACGAATTCATCAGATCCTGTTATGAAGTATGAGTATTACAAATATTGCAAGTATCTTTCAATAAATTATTTATTATTTATTTATGTGATATTATTCCCCATAGAACTGTTTTATAACTATATGAGCTTAAACTGTCACATTTCTTTTATAGTTCTAAGATTTTGAATTATATTCTTAGGACTTTCATATTAAATTATTTAAATATTTTTATTTTTTGTTTTTGTTACAATCTCTGTGTTTTACAAGTAGATCTGTAATCAAATTCATAATTTGTATATTTTGTGAGGAGGAGAACCTGATTAGTTTAAATAAATCACCAATACACTAATACAGCTTTAAGGAGGTCTGCAAACTTAAGTACCTGCAGGTGCAAGGAAAGCATGTAAATGTGTAAAGACATTGTAGTAGAGTTCATTGACATAAATTTGTGTACATATTCCTTATAATGTGTTCAAATTTATTTTTCAGTCAACTTTTGCTCATAGTCTGTCAGTGTGTACTTATTTTTTCTTTTCTTTTTCTGAGCTATTCTGCAACATTTACCCCTCTAGAAGATTTTTGGAATCAATTTCTCAAATCTCATCAAATATACTATTGGGATTTTGACTGGAATTATGGTAAAGTTATAGATTTCTCTAAAACATAGTATATTTTCTCCAGAGGATGTAGTATATTTTTCTCCAGCTTCATTATTTTAAGCCTTCCCCTAGATTAAAAAAAAAAAAAGTTTCAGTGTTTTTTTTTTTTCTCTCTTTTTTGTGTTACATTTTTTTCTATGGATTCTATCCTTAAATCCATTTTAGTTTCATGACAAATTTTGAATTAATTTTTTGGATTATATATGAGATGAAGAATAATAAAACTTGATTTGAAGACTTGATAATATACCTGTGAAGTCTGATGACCTTATAAAGAAAGGTTTTTGAACAATAGCAATAACCTGTAACTAGATTTGAATTTACTGCAGCAATGGAAATTGTGGGGTTGAAATTTTATATGAAAAGGACACTACAGACTTTTTGTTTGGAAGAAGAAGAGTATAGAGTATAGATGCTGATTAATAATCTGGTTTTATACATTCTTAAAATACAAATGAACAACTTCTATAGTAAAAAGTAGAAAGCCAACTAACAACTTTTCTCCTTCAAAAAAAAAAAAAGGTAATATGTTATAACTCCAACATGAAAAGAATTGGTGGAAATGTGTCAGAAAACCACCAAGCTTCCTCAGATAAACAGCTATGGTTGTAAATATACAATTTAAGATGAATAATGAAAAATACTGTTCCAATTTTCATATTAACATTTTAATTAATTAATAGTACTACTTTGCAAAAATTATCTACAATAGCAATTTGAATTAACAATCAAAAAACTTTAAAATACTGGTACACTTAAACTCATTATTCAACTTATTGATGTTTTATCTAAGTAAGTAGAGAATTATTTCTACATACTACAATACTGATTACATAATTTTATTTAATAGAAAAATGAAGTAGAAGGAGAAAGGAAGACAGAGATAATACCCCAAAATAAGGGCTCCTGAGGAGTAAATATATTGTATGTCCTTGATATACCATTATAAAGTTATTAAAATCATTGTTGTAGAGAGTTTACAAACTTAAAAAAGTCCCTAAATTCTAATGCTGATTTAAAAACTACACCTCAGCATTACAAAAACTGTAATTCTTTCTGTGTATAATAAAAAGAGAAAATAATGAACAGCTAAATGCTAAAATATTGCATGTTTATATTTCATCCAAAATTTATCATTTTTAAAACAGTATTTAAAATGATATTGATATGACCTGAAAGGCTGCTTCTTTATGGCAGGAAGAAAAAACATTTCCTTGGGAATTATAGTCCTCAGGTTTAAGTCATATATTGCCTACCAAGTTTCCTGAAAATTTCAAACTCTGTATTTTACTTTGTAACTCAGCAACCTACACTGTGAATGCTCTATAACTGATCGCCAATGGGAGTGTTGCTGGTTTTAACTTGTTGAAGAACTTTATTATGGTAAAAATAGGTGTTCAAGGTTCCTATTTCACACTTCAGATTTGTAAATCAAATGATGTAGTTCTTTGGGAGAGCAAAAAGGATTTTCATCCAAAGGAATGAAAATTAATCTGTCTTTATTTGCGTGTTAGCAAATGAGTGTTTGGACCTTTTATCATATCTATATGTAGGAAAAAACAGTTTGCAATTGACATCTGGATCAAGACTGGAAATTTTTAGCAGAAGTGGTTGGAAACTGTTTGATGGCTTATGAAGAATAATTCCACAGTCCTACTGCAAACAGTGGGCTTCATGGTTAAAGACAGAAACCACATCAAAAACAAGGAGAAGAATACTAATTGCATAATCAACCTTAAGATCTATATCATTATTTAGTAAGTCATCTGACAATTCCTCAACCAGCAAACTACAGTGTAGAGTTTTCTGTTGACAGCCATGTTGAATATGTTGGAGAAAAATTTCATGATTCCAACACATGGGAAATTTATGACAGGAATTTTAGGGAATGAACTCACTGGACTCATAAGTTGTATTGCCTGGATTAGAAATCAGAAGTTCTTTGGATGACTTCTTTCTTACTAGTCTAGCCTTTAACAGAATCTGTTGATTTGTTGCTACAAATTGTAAATGTGTTTTCAGTTCTGTCCCAGGAAATCCCTGACACATGCTAACTGGGACCTGCATATTGGCCAACCTCTTGAGCACTTGCTTTGCTACTTACCTTGCTGCATTTTATTTCCTGAAGATTGCCAATTTCTCCTTTTTTTCCATTAGCTAAAATGGAGGATTAACAAGGTGGGTTTCAGAGTCTACTGGTTTCTGTGCCTTTCCTGTTCATGAGCTTTGCTTTGTCACATAGCTTTGATGTCTTCTGGTATCATGTCCAAAAACATAAAAGAAATAAGGCCAGGTTTTTTCATATGAAACAAAATTTTATAGTTAAACTATTATTATCTTTATTTTTTTTGTCCCTCTCTCCTGTATTTCCTCTTTTTTGTTGTTCCCTTTTTTGTGGAAATGCATGAAGCATATTAAGTTTAATGTCGGGCATTTCAGAGATCCCACGGTAGAGGCCCACATCAAAGCAGTTACTCTTTTTTTCTTACTGTGTCTTTTGTCCTTTCCTCTGTATCAATTTATCCTTTTTATGACATTTGAGAGTTTGGGGGCTGGAGGAGTATTTTTGTTTTGTTTGCTACAGAACAAACTGGTTGTGATATTTGGTTTTGTGATAGGAATTCTATATCCTTCAGGTCACTTGTGTGTTGTGATTTTTGTAAATGTCCAAATGAGAAAAGCCTGAAGCTTATCCTAAAAAGACAGGTACTCTAAGCTACACAGATAGGCCTGCAAGAGAATTTTGTAGAATCTACCTGGCTTCATTGGATTCTTCTTTTGTATGTGCACTGTGACAGTGAGGATCACATAAGTTATTCCTAGACTTGGATAGAACTCTAATCTAATAAAAACAAACAAACTAAAAAAGCAAAGAGAAAATACATCAGAGGACTTCAAGCTTAGTTAGAACTTTTATATTATTTTTTTAATTTTTTAAAATATTTTTATTTTTTAATTGTAGTTGGACACAATACTTTTATTTTTATTTATTTTTATGTGGTGCTGATGTTTGAACCCAGGGCCTCGTACGTGATAGGTGAGCACTCTACCGCTGAGCCACAACCCCAGCCCCTTTTATATTTTTTAAAGTATTTACTCACATCAATCTACAGAAGATGGATGTTGTCAGAAATTAAAGATCATCAAAGTAGAATGAGTAAGAGATAGTGAAACTTAACCAGGAAAAAGTTAAATAGAAAACATATTCACAGAACATTGAAAGTCACTGATTATTAATACTGAGTTGCTTAAAAGTTAGGATGGTAGAATCAGTCAGTGTTTTGTGGAATTATGAAGTCAATATGGATGTGCAAAGTAAACTATTGTTCAGAAAGTCATAGTTTATGCCAAATGTGCCATTATCTCCAACAATTTATTTCCTTTAGGAAACAACTTTGTCTCTCTAATATGGATTTAACCTTTATTTCATATTTTGCTAACCTTTTACAATAAATTTTTACTCATGAATATTTTTGACACTGATGTAACTAACCACAGAAATTAGATAGTCCAGATTTTGTGGAAACTGTTAAACAGTTGTCATGACAGCCTAGGTACTACTTCCTGAAATTTGATTATAATAGCATATTGTAAAATCTAAGCAATGAGAAATTATTGTATATAGAATGCACATTGTGTTGTTGGAAAAACAAAATGCCTGTTTCTCCTCTACTTTCACACCACAATAAACAGAAGATTTCTACACTCTCAAAAGTTATGAGGACAAAGGTCAAATATTTTCCCTCATATGTGGAAGCTAGAATAAAATAAACACAAGGGGGAGCAAAGGATAGGATATTATAAAGATAAAGAGAAGATCAGTAATGCAGAATAAGGAAATCAAGAGGCAGTGTGAAGGGATGGGAAAGGAAAGGAAATGCAGAATGAATTCTTTAAAAATCATTTTATGTGCAAATATAGATAGGCCACAGGGAATTTCACTTTTATGTATAAGTAAAAGAACCAATCAAATGTAAAACCAATCAAATGTAAATAAATAGATGAGCAAAAAAAAAGTCTAACAGAGTAAAGATAACATGGGAGGGAAGAAAGGACAGGAAGCAAAAAGAGGAGGGAAAGAGTGGGGATCATGAAATGAAATCAAATTCTATGATTTTGTTAGGATGAACCCAACTACTATGTATAACTATAAAGCTCTAATAAACAAAATAAAATAGAATAAAATTAAAAGTTATGGGAGTATTTCTCCACCAATGAGCAATGAGTTCCCCAATAGCAGATACTTCTGTCACTATCTACACTCTCTAACACTATATACCTAGAGATCAAGTTGCATCCCTCACAGTGAATGCTCAGTCCAAAGACTGCTCCCCACTTCAGATACAAGTTGCAAACCCCAGATTAGTTTTTCCTAACCCAACAGCTATCAGCCTGGATTCCCACAGTCCTCTCTTTAGGTTCCATTAATTTGCTTGGCCCACAAAACTCGGGAAATATTTCCTTATGTTTATCAGCTTTAAAGGATATTACAGTGGACACAGACAAAAAGAGATGCATATAGTGAGGAATGGGAAGGTGCAAAGTTGTTGTGCAGTCTCTGGTTGCACCACCCTGCAGAACCTCCACCACATCTTGTGCTGCCTGAAGCACTCTGAACTCTGTCCCTTTGGGTCTTTTAATGGAAATGCCATGAATTAGGTATGATTGCTAGCAGACTATGCACAGAAAACTAGCAAGGCCTGCCTGCTGAGATTCTTTTGCTCCCCAAACAGCATGTTTTCCTCCAGGATATGAAGCAGGACCACACTGGAATGGGGAGGACCTATTATCAGACAAAGTAGATCAGGGAATTTCTTTACAGCCAGGAAAGATTCGATTTTTCTATAACCTGTCTTAGAAAGTTATAAACCAGGAACCATGGGGGAAAAAATATGTTTGTGGAGGGAGCAGTCCTTGTATAATTTTTTTTTTTTTTGCATTACTGGGGATTGAACATTACTGGGGATTGAACCCAGGAGTTCTCTGCCTCTTAGCTACATCCCTGGCCCTTTTTATTTTTATTTTGAAACAAGGTCTTGCTAAGTTGCCCAGGCTGACCTCAATTTTGATTTTCCTGCCTCAGCTTCCCAAGTTGCTGGAATTACAGATATGTACCACCATATCTGGCTTGTACAAAAAATTTTTACATTTTCATTCACAGCTCTACTGGTTCCGAGGGAAGAGGATCATGCTGCTTGATATATACTGTGTTTTTGAACCACTTACATTCATTGTGTGGCTAGTAAATATTCCCCTAAGACTCATAAATGTAGTTTTATCTTGCTTGTTCTTAGTACAGAATGAGGACACAAGAACCACTATTAACTTGTGTCTATTTTATCCTGTGATTTCAGCCATAGGGAACTTTTTCTTATTCAACCATCGTTCTTCCTCAGATTTATATTACTGAATCTTAGCATAAGAATAAACTCACTCTGAGGAATTTCCACTTAAATTGGAAATTCATCAAACATTCTCCAAAAATTACATAGGTTAACTAGATAAACTAAAGCCACAAAAATTCCACACCCTCAGCTTAAATAGAAGATAGAAAATAATAAAATGTTCGGGTGATTTCTAAATAGAAAATTGCACACCAAATTCCCGCAAAAATCTCTCTATCCTCCTGCTGTAAGCCCTTTGGAGTTTGGTGGTGATGGTCATGGCATGGAAGGTCCCTGGAAAATTTGTGTGAAAGACACAAAAGTGGAGTGAGGATCTAAGAATTGACTAATCTCTCCCTGAGAAGAAAAACATCCATCTTAAATGCAAAAATTCTGAAAAAAATAATCCTGGCAGATGATAACAAGGACCACACGAAAGGGAATTTAAAATGTGCCGTTTCATAAAAATTGCTTTTGGAGGATGAAAGGGAGACAAAAGAAGGGAATGACCCTGGGGAAATCTAGGTAACCAAAGAAAAAAAGAAGAGTAGTCAGTTTGGACTTAGGACCCTAAGTCTGAGATGATTACATCTGCAAGGCCCCCTTTTCCAAATAAGGTCTCATTCAGAGGTACCAGGTTTAGCTCCAGTACTTTTATCCTAAGAAAAGATACTTCCACCAACTACTCTATCCTAATAAGAGTTGGAGCTCTACATGGAGGGAGTAAGTGGAGGGAGAATATCCCTCCTTAAAATTTATTTTCTTCTCAGGTACTATAATCAGGTGGGTTCTGAGACATTTGTCAGTTTGATATGCAAATGAGACCAGACAGGACATAGAATAAAGGAGGAGACCCTGGAGAGACAAATACTTTCCTCCTGTTTTCCCTCTGGTATATTTTAGAAATGAGATCTCAGTCAAATGGGATGTTGTGGCTCAGGAGTGAGGAGGTGTGTGGTGCAGACCTAGTTGGACCTTTCTCCAGACAGAAAAGCCCAGAGGGCCTGAGCCAGTGTGGTAAAGAGAGATTTACAAATGCTAAACACAGGACTTCTAACCCTTAAGAATCCCAAAATTAAAGCTGTAACCAGTAGGGGATTCTGGCTATATTTAATCTCAAGAATCAGAATTTATAAAGAAACATAAAATTTAGTTCTAACTTGTTACTTTAAAGTTTTAGATGAGTAAATTTAAACTTTCCTGTTAGAAGAAAGAACAAAATGATGTCATAGAATCTTCTCATTTGCATTTTAGCAAATGTGAGTTCAGCCTTCAGCTAATCTGAGAAATTCAGCCTGAGATAATGGCAAAAAGATATATTTGATAATCAATCTGATACAAGGATGCTGTTTAGAAGGATTTTGTGTTTGGAATGACTTTTATGGAGCTTCCAGTAGTGTTTGCTCACATCAGGGTTAGATATTTTTTTGGTCTGAAACAGACTCCAAAATGAAAGCCCAAAGAAGAGTATTTTCAACTGTTGTATCATTTTCCAAAAGTCATCTGGAAAACAATCATTCAGTTTTGACAGAAATAATGAGAATGTACTTCTGATATGTCAAGTGCATTCAAAAAGTTTTTAATAATAATTGAAAGTTTAGAATCCATAATAAGGATTTGGGGAAATGGATTCATTGGATTAGTAATTTGTACTGAATAAATCAAAACCAAGAACATCTTGTTTGACTTCATCCTCAGTGTTTAGCTACCTCCAGAATTGGAGATGCATACAGTCTTCCTGCTTTTACCATCAGTCTTAAAAGGGAAGAAGACCAATTTGCAGGTGGTACACAGTCCATTAAAACAGAATGAAATAAGAAAAAGTATCCATATTAGTTGAAGGATTTAACAAAGATACTCATGCAAGATAAATATTCAAATAACAGAGAAATAAATGCATTTGAAAACATCTTTCCCCATTTCTGAAAGTGATCAAAAGCATAAAGAGCCAAGAAAAATCTTTTAAGTAGTAAATAAAGACTGTATTCTTTAAATTTTGAAACACTGTATGAGTTATACCTAAGAAGACCCAAGTAAATATATAAGTATACTATTGGGAATTTAAGATTAAGTATATGGTAATACCAAATCTTTCTTTATTATAATTTTATTGAAATGACATTTAAAATAGATTTAGTTAGGAAATTTACAAAAAAAAAAAAAAAGATTGCAGCACATCAACAAATATAAAGATGAAATAATTGCAAAGTACTTGTTTTGGTTTTCTTCCCTCTTTCCCTCCTCACCCCTAGTCTTTCTCTTTCAAGATGAAAAGCACTTTAATTTCTGAATGCAGAATTTCTATGGATTCACTACATTTCTAGTTGAATGTGGAAATTCACAAAATACCACCACATCCATTCTGAACATTAGACATTTATTGGAAATTGTTTTATGAATCAAAGTATAATTAATCTTGGTGAATCCTAAGTGCATGTGAAAAGAATGTATATTCTGGAGTTATAAGTAATCCTCTGTAAGTGTTGATTTAATAAAATTACTTGACAGCGTTCTTGGAATTCTGTATAACTTTACTGGTGTTTTATCTATTTGTTTCGTCTATTAGTATGAGTGGGTGTCTTAGTCTGTTTGTGCTATTAAAAAACCCCTTAGATTGGGTGATTAATAAACAATAGAAATTTATTTCCTCATAGTTTTAGAGTCTGGGAAATCCAAAATCAAGGCATCAGCAGATCTGAGTTGTTGTGAGGGCTATTATCCGCTTCCAAGATGGCACCTTTTGCTGCATCTCTTGTTGCTGCTTCTTTCTGAAATTGAATCTCTTGTATTTGTACACACTTCATTCTTAGCTGATATAGCACACAAATTCTTGTTAATTCTAATATGGGTAGTCCATATGAAGATTAAGCCTGTTTCTTTTTTCTTTTCTAAATGTCATTCCTGGACATTCCCAAGCCTCATCGTGAGCTCATTCTGTGATTACGCTCTTGGGAGTCATGCCAGTGTTAACGGCAACAAGCTCTTCTCTTCACTAAAGCTGCATTTATTCATTTTTAAGACAAAGGTAAAGATAGTTCCTGTCTTAAAGACTTGAAGCCTTATTGTGAAGTTGAAATGAAAAAATAATAATGAAGTACTTAACAGCGCTAAGAACATAATATGGGCTAAATATTAGATTTTACTTTTAACATTTAGATCAATATAATGGTTTCCTTGAGTGTTTCCTGATTTTTACATTAGAACACAAAATCCGTGAGTTAAAAAACCTTTGAAAGTCCATCTGCCCTCAGTGACCAGAAGCAAGCATGGTATACTTTGACACTCAGGAAATATTCATTGAATAAATGATGGATGGATGTGAGCAAATGAAACTATGCTTTCATGTTAAAAGTGGTGAACATTATCTTCTGAATTCCTGGATGCAACAACTAAGAGTATTGCATAAAAAACATTGCAACAACTCTGTGAGATAATATTTGTGAAACTTACTATGCCAACAAAACAACTTTTTTTTTGTTTTTGTAACAGGAATTGAACCTAGGGGTGCTCAACCACTAAGCCACATCTCCAGCTCTTTCTTTATGTTTTATTTAGAGACAGGGTCTCACTAAGTTTTTAGGGCCTCACTAAGTTGCTGAGGCTGGCTTTGAACTTGATCCTCCTGCCTCAGCCTCCTGAGCTGCTGGGATTACAGGCATATACCACCATACCTGGCTAGAACTTACATTTTAATTAAAAGTTTAATTAATTTTCCAGGATAAGCATCTACAATGACTACATTAATTTGTTACTTCTATATGCTAGTTTTTCCTTTATATATATTTAAACTGTGATCATAGACAATAAAAATGATGGTGATTTTATATTGAAAAAGATGAAGTCCAATGTTTGTTTCTGATATGTTTTTTATCCTGTAGGTCTAGTTTGGCACTTCTACTCCATAATTCAGTTTATTAAATGCAAAAGAGTCTTAGAAGGACAAGGAAAATCTATAAAACGGAAACTTTCATTTGCATATTAACAAATTATAAGTAGGCATCTGTCTAGATATATGTTCCATAGACTAGCTAAGTTATATAGAAATAACTGGATCAATTTCTGTGAAGACGTTTCTGATAGGATCACCAGTCATTCCCGAGGCACTTTAAAGTCTTTATTTAAAGAAAGAGAAGAAAGTCACACTTCCCATCAAGCCGCTAATATATGCTTCTTTTTGGAGCAGGTAATTGAAAGCAGATGCAACAGAAGTGACCTTGAATACTGAAGATATGCCAAGTGTGGTAGAAATCCTCTTTTTTGTCACAACTACTCAGTTAGTACTAGGGGTTTTGGGGAATGAATTTATTGGACTTGTAAACTGCATGGACTGTGTCAAGAATAAGAAGTTCTCTATTATTAGCTTTATTCTCACAGGCTTGGCTATTTCTAGAGTTTCTATAATATGGTACATAAGTTTTGATGGAGTCATAAAGTCATTCTCTCCAGATATGCATACTTCTAGTGACCTAACTGAATATTTTAGTTACTTAGTTGAATGTTTTAGTTCCTCTATCACTCGAATATCTGGTTTGCTGCCAACCTCAGCATCTTCTATTTCCTGAAGACAGCGAAGTTTTCCCACTACATATTTCGCTGGTTGAAGAGAAGAATCAATAGAGTTTTTGCCTTTCTGATTGGATGCTTGTTTGTGTCATGGTTACTTACTTTTCTACAAGTTGTGAAGGTGATTAATGGTGATAAAATAAACCATAGAAACACATCATAGCTGTTTCACCTACAGAGAAGTGATTTCTTACTTAAACAAATTTTTCTCAATCTGGGAGTCACTCTCTTCTTTACAGTATTCCTAATTACCTGTGTCCTATTGATCGTTTCCCTGTGGAGACACAAAAGTCATATGCAACTGAACAACACAGGATTCGCAGACCTCAATACAGAAGCTCATGTGAAAGCCATGGAAGTTTTAATATCTTTTATCATCCTCTTTATCTTGCATGTGATAGGCATCCTCATAGAAGCAGTATGTGGTAGTAAGCCAGAAAACAAACTGCTATTTACTTTTGGTTTCACAACCACAGCCATATATCCCTGGGGTCACTCCTTTATCCTAATTCTAGGAAACAACAAGCTAAAGCAAACTTGCTGGAGGGTACTGCAGCAATTAAAGTGCTGTGAGAAAGGAAAAAATCTCAGAGCCTCAGACAGGCTTGCACAGAAATGTATGTTCCAGGAGAATAATCCGCTGAGAAAATCCTCAAAAACCTTTCTCCTTCCTTTGCATCACATTCTTTTATTGTTCTATAACTGTGTTATGGAACTTCATTCAATTTTCCATGAAATGTTCTACTATGTCTCAGAGAATATCTCTCTCTGATGAGATTTTAGTCTCATGTGCAAGTTCCTGACTCTTCAACATCTTCTCATACTCTTCCCAGAGGAAAAATGTCATCCTGGAACTATTCTAGGTAAAGACTATTGTGTTGGGAAGAGACATTTAAAACAAGCCTCTTTATTGTGCTTTGCCCAACTGCCCTGAAGCACCAACCCCCATCTTCTTCCTCAGGAAGATCTACAGAAAAAGAAACCAAGACAGAAAATCTTGATCAATCTTGACAGTTAAGATATGGACTTGAGAAACAGAAAAGGATGCTTTTTGTGTGTGTGCAATTTTAATAATTTAGAAAGTTACTTTTATATTCACTGTTAAAATCCTAATGTGCTTTAAAAAAAAAAAAAAACTTGGGTATGTTTGTTAAAGTACGAGTAATCATATTGGTGAAAGTGAAAATTAGTTAGAGAAAGAGTCTGCCTTAGGGAGAGGGGATCAGAATACCAATGAAATGAGTCTTCAGACTCCTCAGTAAAGTGATTTGAGATGAAAAGTCATGAATCAATCAGTTGAGTAAGGATTCTGCCACATCTACAGATCCACAGGACTCAACATGATCTCTGACCAAGGGACAAAAGACTGACCAAGGAAAAGGTCAGGAAAATAAAATGTTGTGGCCCAGGGCTCCTCAGGCGCATGGGCATATAGGCATATTCACACACAGTTCCAGGAACTGGAAGAGCATATAGAGAATATTGAAATTATTTTTAACAGAAATTCTAATGAAAATGAATTTGATACATTCCTTGCAGAATTGGTAAGTAGTCTGCAGCAATAGTGAACCAATATTTCAATAGTAAAAAAAAAAAAATCCATTTATTCCAATCTCAAAATCACTCAAGGTTATTATTTTAATGTTGCTACTTAGATTATAAAAAGACTTTTGAATTTGTATATATTTGATTACTAGGGTGTTTACAAATTTTTATAGGATTTAAACATTTTAGGAATTACTTTCTCTTATTTTTTCAAGTCTTCTGGCTATTCTTACCAATTTTGTGATTATAAATTAGCACTATTATATGTTAGGATTTTTTTCTCTTAATTAGTTCTTTAGCAAATAATTCGTGGTGTTTGTAGAAATGCCTTTGTAATTTAGATAAAAACAAAAATCAAAATTTACAAGTTTTATTCATGATTTCTTCTAGTGTTATTTTTGCCAATATTAATTTACTTTTATAGATTATTTTCCCTTTTTCAATAGTTCCGTTTTTTACTATAAAATAATATGATTTTATTGCACCTAAAATTAGCACAGAAAAGCATGAAGGAGAAATTGATTAATCATGTTTGCAACATTTAACCATTATTAGTATATTTTAAATAAATTTTAAGATAGGTGGATAGATAATAGGTTATTGTTTAGAAATCTGTTTCATACATTGATATATATAAACTGAATAAATAGGTTTCTTATGCCTGAGTAGTAGAATTATAGATTATTTTTATTTTCTTAATCCTTTATAAATTGCTCACTTTTCTATGAAATAGTTTATGTAATCAGAAAAGATAGTTAAATAAAAGACAAAAGACATGAAAAAAAAAAGTCTGCTTGGTTAAAGTTCTTTAATAAATGAGAGAAAAAGCCAGGCCATATGGGAAGGTGGCACATGCATGTAATCCCAGTGGCTTGGGAATCTGAGAAAGGAGGATTGCAAGTTGAAAGCGAGCCTCACCAACTTAGTGAGGCCCTAAGCAATTTAGTCAGACACTGTCTCAAAATAAAAATTTTTTAAAAGGGGCTGAGGATGTGGCTCAGAGGTTACATGGCCCTGTATTCAATTCATTGAGTGAATGAATGAATAAATAAGTAAACAAATAAAAATAAATAAATAAATAAATAGGGTTGAGGTTGTGGCTCAGTGGTAGAGCAGTTGCCTAGTATGTGCAAGGCCCTGGATTCAATCCTCAGCACCACATAAAAATAAATAAATAAAATAAAGCTGTTATGTTCAAATACAACTAAAAAATCAATATAAAAAAATAAAAATAAATAAATAAATGCAGTGCCTTCCCCTGTGTTTCCATAAGCTGTGTAAGTATCAACTCAAATGTCTGCTGTCTTTGTTGGTCTGATAATTTACTGTGTTGTTTACACTGACTTTTGATTTTGTTAGCTTGGTTTTCTCATATTTTGTGTCTTTATGGACATAGTGCATATTGCCAAGAAGGATTTGACTTTGTCCATAAAGACTGACTAAGAACCCTATCAATTTTGGACTTCTTTAAACTGAATTTTCATTTTGTAAATTTTTAGACAAATCAAATTCTAGAGCAAATTATAGTCCCAAATATACATGTATGCAAGGCTACAGTAGAAACTCAAAACAACAGAACTACCTCCCCTTCCATTCTGTTTACAGGTAAGCATTCCCGCTTTAATCTTTGGCTGGGTGTCGTTGTTTTTTCGTTTGCCCATTACTTTCTTGCCTTCCAGAGATCCTGGCTCATTGATGGCGTCCAGTCTAACTTCCAGCTTTGGAGAGGCCCATGCATGCCTGGTTTCTTATCCTACATGCACATTGTCTGTAGAACTTGAAACTCTGGTTTCAAGATAATTAGTGATGCCCCAGGGAAAATTCTCTTTTTCAGGATTTGCACTTTTCCACCATTTTTACAGTGCATTTTTTTAAATATAAATACAGTGAATATTTTTTTTCTTACTTCCTGACAGTTGGACCACCCACTTAAAATATTTCTGAAAACATGTTTTTCAGTTTATTTGTATATTCTGAACTGAAAGCATTTCTGCAGACATGTGGTTAACTGTACTTTTAAAAGCAAAAGTTGGCCTTCTTTTATCCTTTTCAATCTTTACTTTTTTTATAAATGTATTAAAAACTTTGAGGTTTTTTTTTTTTTTGAGGATGGTGGAATGTAATGGACATCTTTATCCAAAGTACATGTATGAAGACACGAATTGGTGTGAACATACTTTATATACAACCAGAGATATGAAAAGTTGTGCTGTATATGTATAATAAGAATTGCAATGCATTCCATTGTCATTTATTTTTAAAAAATAAATTTAAAAAATTTTTTAAAAAGTATTCAAAACTGTTTTCTGCTTGGATATCATATGCATTCTACAAATGTTGGCATATGGTTTTTATATTTTAATTCAAAAATTTAAAAATATTCTTTATAATTTCCTTTAAATGTCAAGGTCATTTAACACAGTAATTTTATAGCTATAAGATTTACTTTAGAAGAAGTGAGGGGAAGGGGAAAAATAATATAAGGCGGACAAACGAATGTCAGTAGAGGGAGCAGAGAGAGAAGAGGGGAGGGGAGGGGAGGGGAGGGGAGGGGAGGGGGGATAGTAGAGGATAGGAAAGGCAGCAGAATACAACAGACACTAGTATGGCAATATGTAAATCAATGGATGTGTAACTGATGTGATTCTGCAATCTGTATATGGGGTAAAAATGGGAGCTCATAACCCACTTGAATCAAATTGTGAAATATGATATATCAAGAACTATGTAATGTTTTGAACAGCCAACAATAAAAAATTAAAAAAAAAAAAAGATTTACTTTAGGTAACTTTTTTTGTAGTGATATTCTATTTCACTGAAGTTGGGTCAGACAACATGTTTGTATGATATTTGGCATAGGATATATTTATTTGGCCAAATAAAGATTTACTTTTATGAATGTACCAAGTTTTCCTAAAAGAGTTTTATGGTGCCAGTGTTAAATTTATGTGAACCCTATTACTTATATTACCTCTATCTTTGCATAATGTATACCAACTTGGAAAAGTAAAGTTAGTAAACATACACTTTAATTATTGATTTGCTTGTTTTTGTTCATTATTTTTTTCAATTAAAGTGGCCTTGAACTGGAAGCAATACTGATAATTGCATTTGTATTTGGAGGCATTACTTTTTTTTTTTTTAACCATAGATTGAACCCATGGGCACTTAACCTCTGAGTCACATCCCATCCTTTTTTATTTTTTATTTTAATACAGGGTCTCACTAAGTTGCTGAGACTGGGCTTTGAACTCATGATCCTCATGTCTCAGCCTCCTGAGCAGTGGGATTACAGGCATGTTCTATAGAACCTGGTTATGAGCATTACATTTTTATAATTATTTTAACTCATATTGAAAACCTTCTTTCAATACTCCAAAACTTATGCATGCTTCTGCTTTAAGTTTTATTTTATCTGTGCTAATATTCACTAATTTTGTTACCTTGCTTTGTATTTGGTAACATTTCTTCCATCCCTACATTTCTCTTTTTTAAAATGTCTCTTGTAGAAAACAAATTTTGAGTTTTGATACTTTATTTAATAAGATGTTAAAATTAATTATCATTGACTAATTATTTTTTTATTCATTGCAATGTGATTATATTATTTTTCTTTCTTCTGTCCCATCTGTTTTTTTCTTTTTTATGCTTTTTTTCTGTTTTGTCTTGTTTTGTTTTCTCCTTCTTTCCTGTTTCTACTGATACCAGAATTTCATATGCTGAGTTAAACATGAATACTTTCTCTTCAATCCAAATAAAGTAAAGAATTTTAATTGGTTTTATCTCATACTTCATCTTGTGTGTGAATATGGTCTGGAGTTTTATGATCTTTATTTATATATTTATTCAAAAAACTGTGATAAAATATGTATAACAAAATTTATCATTCTAACCATTTAAGGGCATAATCATGTGACATTTATTATATTCACAATGTTGTGTAGCCATTACACTATTTCCAATACATTTTTATTATCCTAAACAGAAATTATGAGCACATTAGCAATAATTACCCATTAATCTTCCCTCCCCCCACCCTGTTCTAGTTTTATGAATTGGACTATTCTACAAATGTCATTTAAGTGGAATCACACAAAATTTGTCATTTGGTGTCTGGATTATTTCACTCAGCATAGTGTTTTCAAGATTCACACACTAATCAGATCCTCATTCTTTTGTATGACTGAATAGCATTCCATTCTATGAAAACACTACACTGAGTGGTATTACTGGACCAAACCATAAGTCCAATGTTTAGTGTTTTGAGGAAACACCAAAGTATTTTCCACAGTAACTGAACTATTTTACCTCCCTTCTAACGAGGGTACAAGGGTTCCAGATTCTCTACATCCTGACCCACTTGTTTTTCCAGGTTATTTGTAACTATCCTAGTTGAGTTGAAGTGGTATTTCTATTTTGATTTGCAATCCCTAATGACTAATGACATGTAAATCTTCAGAGAGAATGTCTATTTTTTTTATTTCTCTTTTCAAAATTAGGTTTGGTTGTTTTTTGTTTTTGTTTTTTGGGGGAGTACCAGGGATTGAACTCAGGGCACTCAACCCCTGAGCCACAATCCCCAGCCCTATTTTGTATTTTATTTAGAGACAGTGAAGTAGAACAGTTGAAGTCGGACACCAAAGCATAGCAGGAAGCAGATTTATTGGCAGCAGCCATGTTCAAAAGGGGGGCTTTTCGCCTCCTTCAAATCATCCCTTTGAACCCCGAGTTTAGAAAGTTTTAGAACTTTATGCCCAGTGTGTGAGGGGAGCGGCTCAGGGGCTCACAATTTGTGAAAATTCACATAAAAGTAGCTTTTTCACTGTTCTGGGCACCCAATTCAGGCCTAGGACATTCTCTGTGAAAATCAGTGTCTGGGTAAGGGAGTTTTTCTCCTCTTTCCTTTGAAGAGCTGGTTTTCAAGGATTTCTCCACTCTCCTTTAAAAATGTAAATGCCTCTGTGAAGGCCTTGGGTTAGTTTTACACTCTGTTTCAGCAAACATTATCTCCTGCCTGAAAACTCTGTTGTAGAAATTCTTGCTGATAGTCTAAGTACAATTATGTTAAACAGAATTTTGGGGGGTCTCTGGAGAAGCTTAATTAAGATTTTCTGTGAAAAGGGGGGTGGCATTACAACAGGATCCCACTGAGTTGCTTAATGCCTTGCTCTTGCTGAGGATGACTTTGAACTCAGGATCCTCCTGCCTCAGCCTCCCAAGCCACTGCAATTACAAGCGTGTGCCACCACTGTAGGGTTTTTTGTTTTTTTTTTTTTTTTTGTAACTGAGTTGTAGCAGTTTTATATGCATTCTGAATATTAAACCTTTTTCAGGTATAAAATCTGCAAATATTTTCTCCCATTCTGTAAATTGTTCAATTTATTTTACCAGCTTTTGATGCAAAAAAGTTTTCATTTTGAGTTGAGTCCAATTTATGTACTTTTTGTTGTGCTTATACTTTTCATGTCATATTTAATAATTCATTGTCAAATCCCAGGTTCATAAAGATTTACCAATAGATTTTTCTCTTTTATTTTTTATCGCTTTGGCTCTCTTATTTATGCTATTGGCTCATATGGAGTTCAGTTCTGTATATAGTATAATGTAGGATCCAATTTTATTCTCATGTGTAGATATCCAGTTATCCCAGCAGCATTTGTTAAAAAGATTGTGTCCTAATGAATTCTTTAGTTTCCTTGTCAAAAATCAATTGACCATAAGTCAATTTAAGAGTTTATTTCAGGACTCAATTCTATACCTTGGGTTTCAATGTCTGTCCTTATGCCAGTACCACAGTCTTAATTACTGTAGCTTTGTAGTAAGTCTTAAAATCATTAAGTATGAGTCCTCCAACTTTTTTTCTTTTTAATATTTAATTTGGAATGGAATTTAGGATCTCTATAATTCCATGAATTTGAGAATCAATTTAATGTGTTCTCATAAATGCCTATGGGAATTTTATTTTTTAATTTTTTATTGTGGGTTGTTCAAAACATTACAAATTGCCTATGGGAATTTTAATAATGTATTTCACTGAACCTGTAGCTAACATGGGGTAGTACTGACATTCTAACAAAAGTATCTTATTAATGAACATTTACTTGTGTCTTTTTAAATTTCTTTCAGCAATATTTTATATTTTTCAGGGCATTAGTATTTTGTTACCTTAGTGAAATATTTGGTTCTTTTGGACGTTATTATAAATAGGATTTTTTTTAATTTAAAGATTTTTCATGACTGGTATGTAGAAAAACAACAGATATTTGTGTGTTGATCTACCTTGAAATTTTAGTTTTATTTACCTGATATCCAGATATGTTTTTTTAAGATTTTTTTCAAAAATATCAGACACTATAAACTTTGCAAAATTCTTTACTAAACTTTATTCCCCATATGTTATATAGGCTTATTCTAACCTCATTTCAGCTTTTACTGATACATCTTCCAAAACTTTGGGGAAAGGGTTTCTGCATACATTCTGAAAACTTTATTACGGTTTCATATTGAAAGATGTTGACTAGCCTCTTAGAAATTAAATAACAATCACAACTGAAATTCACAGCAAAATCATAACACATGGAAGGCCTATAGATAACAATTGATGTGGATATGGGTGGAGATTTGGCAACAGAGCTTATACTGATAGGAAAATTCCAGCTGATCCATGCACAGGAGCAGAAATTTTAGAGGAATTCTGGAAATGGAAGACCCCAGAGGCCATCCACGAGACTCACACCCTAAGGAAAAGATAGGTTATACTGTGAGTAAGCTTAGGGAGGCAGCAAGTTTTCAGAAGGGGAGAAAGGCTTCACAGGGGGCTGAAGCATAGTTTCTTCAAGGAACAAGACAATATAAATCAAGAAAATGAGAGAAGACAAAACTGTAAGATATGAGTCCAAAAATTAGTACCATCTCATAATCAGCAAGACTGAAGCAATTCAAAAGGACCCAAAGACTGAGAAATAAGCAAAAAAGACACCCAAGAGCCCTTTAACTACCAGATCCTTTTGCTGGTAGTTGGTATAGGAATAACAATAAAATTTAAAGAAGAACTACCACACCAAGAATTACAATTGCAAAAATAAAATATCTGCATACATGTAAAAATACACCATGAAGAAAGCAGGTGTATTTGGGGGAACTAAAAGGGGTTAAAAGTGAGGAACATTATAAAAGTTACTTCATACACAGACAGATACAACAAAAAGCAGATAGCAATCAAGAAAAAAGAGAGATAATCATCTTAGAAATAAAGAGAATTTTAACTTGCACAAGAACACACAAGATCAATAAAATACTATAAAAGCAATAAAGGACAGAAATGAGCAAGAGAAAAAATGCTCAAAATAAAAAGGATAATAATACTAAAAAGAAAGAGACAAATATGGAGATTTGAGATGAAGAAATAACTAAATCTCTGAAAAGAACAAAACAAAGTATTGAAACTGAAAAGGATGCTCAAAAAAAAGGTTTTCTAAAATAAATTACTTGATTTTATATAATGGAATGACATAGCATGCATAGAAAATTGGATTCAGAAAAGTCACCTTGATCTTAGTTATAACCTAAGACTCTAAATATAAAGAAAATGGTTCTGAGTCAATAGACAAAAAGACCAAATCTGAATATATAACAACAAACCCCACCAAACCCCATCTGAGGTGCCACAAGAAATCGACCTCAGAAGTGGGTCAGCAAGGCAAAATCTGTACTTCTGAAGAAGAATGTGCCCCTAAAGGGAATCCAGGGAATAACACACCTGGGTGGGCAGTCCACCAGTTTTTATCCGTAACAATGCAATGCCCCTCACTGCGATAGAAAGACTGTGATGGTACAGTCTATGTGATTAGCTAATTTGAAATTGGGGAGGGCACGGAAAAGGGCTCCAGATATGATTGGACACCTGTTCTGGACTACATGGTTACCTAATTTAAAATGGGTCCATTGTACACTTGAAATTTCAGTTACAGTAAACATGTTTGTGTTGCATTACAGCTTTAACTTTGATAGAAAATAAAACAAATCGTACATGTGTAACTATAAGGCACTAATAAAAAGTATGGAAAATAAGTAAATAAGATCAATAGCAATAATGGGGGAAAATCATTTGCTTATGGAAAAATAATTATAGCATGTACAAAAAGATAAATCCTCTGTTGTTTTATGTGCAATGAAAATGCACCAATAAAAAATATGGAAAGACAAAAGATAAATAAGTCCTCTTTTGCAACCCAAAACTGATTATTCAGCATGAGTTTTAGATAGATAGATAGGTGTATATCTATCTATCTATATACATATATACATATATTATCTATATATATACATATATTATCTATATACATATATACATATATTTTATATATATATATATATACATATATATATGAATAGTATAATACCTAACAAAAAATAATAGAGAAAAATCAATAATCTGCCAGTCCAAAAAGTGAGTCACTACCATTTTCCTTAAGACATGCTGTCTCAGCTATCAAAGCTATTCAGGCAGTGAGGGAATGTTTCTCATATGTAAAAACTTGTGAAATAGTGCATTCACTAGCACTGTAGGAGAAAGAGAATAAAGACTTCATCCAATCAATAGAGGTTCCAAGAGTTTGGGCAAAAATAATGAAGGTGAAATAAAATATATTTAATCATAGATGGCCAAAATCAAGGAAGGAGGGCTGGTGAGTGATTGCAACAAAGAGGTAATATTTGTGTAAACTTATGATGGAAAAGTCCTGTGTGCCCTATGAGGAAGTGTAGGAAGAGTGATCTGGAAGCCAGAAGGAGGCACACAATGTCCCCAGCTTTAGACTTAGTGGTATGGGGGCAAGACAGTAAAGAGTTGCTGCATGAAAGGGAATTAGGGAAGGTAGCACCTTCAGAGAGGCAGGATGTCTTTGTACGGTATCAAAACAAAGAGATTCATGGAGAGAATTCAGCTATCAACAAAAGTGCATGGGCACCCAATTACCCATTGTTTGCAATCTATCTTTAACAGATCTAGCAATCCTTCCATTTTGAATGTAGGTAACAATCATTCAAATTTGCAAAACCTGTGATTTTCCTGCTTCTGGAAACCACGGATAACTGTTATCACAGTTACCGGGTATTTACTGTCATCAGTGCTCTTTCTCACAGATATTATTATGATGTCAATTAAGAAGCACACAGACTGCTGCATCACATTAATGTGTGTTTTAATCTGTCTGGAGTCCTTAGAAAGTCCTTAGATATTTATTTCATGTGTTTGAAAACATTATTCTAAGGAGAGCTTTCTAGGCACTGGACTGCCAAAATAGTCTTGCACAAAATAGTTCAAGTCCCCTTGAGTTCAAACAGAAAAGGTTTCAGTGGATCCACTGAAAGGTTTGAAATGGAGTGAGTGATAAGGGCAGCAACTATACAAAATATAAGTTATCATAAAATAGAATCAGTCTGGCAGAATTCTGTTGTTATTGGTGTATAAATATGAAGAACACAGTCATTTGCAATGAACAGTGGAGCAGATGAGACATTATATCATTACATATTTTCAGACATTATTTTAGTTCATTTATTAGTAATAGCAATATTTAGCATTAGTTTAAAAGTTAAATTAATAATTAAAATTTTGGAAACTTTGTCACTGTGTATTTATTTCCATCATTTCCAATTTGTTCATTTGGTTCAATGACATGTTGTAATATGTCCCAACAAAACAATATGTGTTTGTTTCCTTAATTACATACTAATATGTAATATGTATGCACACTGTCTACAAAATATATAGGTAAGAAAATTCAAAGCAGGTATTCTCATTACTCAGTTCAGATTGAACAATTACATGTCTTTTAGGCTTGTTAGTTCCAAAACATCACTTTCTAACCTTTCCTTTTTCTTCTCCACAGCACAGATAAATCTGTTTCCTGTCTCTTAAATTAAAAGAGACTAAGACTTGAGGGCTTTTTCTACATAGTGAGGATACTCTCCAATACAAAGCAAAACCACCCTAAGAAATTCTACTATCCTAACCAGAAATCTCTGACTGCTTTTTACCAATAGCATTACAATTCAATGTCTGCCTTTTAAAATTTTCTTTTAGATTTACTTCCTCTCATATTTCTTTTTAGTGACATGTTAATGAAAATTTCTCATTGCTAAAATAAAATTGCATTCACATGTGCTTTCTAAATTTTTTTTTAATCTTTACAATTGCATTTTTGTATACACATTTGCTTAAAATCAGTGAATTTCGAAGCCAGGTTCAGATAACAGAAGAGCCTTTACAATTACTTTCTATTGTCTAGACCCAAGGTATGCTACAAACAATCTGAAGAAAAATGGGAATTAACATCTTTCTGAAGATAGGCTTAAGAAATTTTAATCCAGTAAGTTAAGGTATTTCCTTTCTCTGGTAACAGGGCTGACTGATACCTGGCTTCTAGGCCACTATTTACAAGAATAGCCAAGAAAACAGGGTACAGACCTCCTAAAACAAAGCCAACAAGTCCAACCCGTGTCATGGTACAGGTTTCCCAATTCAAATCACTGGTACTCAAAGGTAAACTTACAAAACCTTTGAAAGATGCATTTGCTGTCAAAAATGGGAGCACTGCCATCGGTAAGCCAGCAGCTATTGGGGCCTGTGTTACAAGCACAACGTGTGGAAAAACACTGTTTGCTATTAGACACAGACAGCAGCCTTAAGTCCAATATATGTGGATTCATGTTCAAGTAGATTCCTTTTTGCTTCTGGTAGTTGTTCAATTTTTCTGTTTATGATATCAAAAATTAAATTTTCCTTGATACTATCATGTGATTTATAGTTTTCAATCTTGACCCTGTTGCTCTCCTCCCAACAGCCCATGCCTCTCCAGTTCTTCCTTTAACAGGCCTGGACTTAAGCTATAACTTTTACTCCCGCTCACCCAGAGGCAGCCATCTTTGGCTGACACGTGACTCCCTAAAATGGATTTTAAATCACTGTTTTTCCACGTTCTAAAATAGCCCTTGCCTCTGCCTTGTTTCTTAGGCTAAGTAAATATATGTACAATTTACAGTAACAGTAAAAATCACTATTTTTCCTCTTATCCTAGAAAGCAGGGAAAGTCAGAGAGGAAAAGAAAATTATGGATGAAACCAGAAAGCATGTATAATATGTTGATTCTAAAGTAAATGTACTATAGGGCTGGGGATTTGACTCAGTGTTAGAGTGCTTGCCTAGCATGCACAAGTCCTGGTGTTCAATCCCGAGCACTGTGAATAAATAAAATAAATAGATAAAATGTGGGAGCTGCCAAAAGCAGTTACAATTGAACAAAATTTGTGAAAAAGCAAATACAAAAAAAGGAAAAGAAGCAGCACAGAGATTGATAAGAAGCCTGCAATCTCAGAAAGCAACAGCCAAAATATGAATCCTGAGTGTGAGGAATGCATGATGAAATGCAAAACCTGTAATCCTTATTTGCAACACCAGCTGCAAGAAATATGTAAGTAGCGCTCATGAGCAAAACTCTACTAATCCTGGTTTGGTTAAGCGTAATGGAGAAGGTGAGGATATACAAAACATCATTTAAATCAATTCTATTAGTAGGACTCAGCCTGTGCCTGAAGAAACAGAGGAAAAGGGAGCCTCTAGATGATGAAAAGGACACAGAAAACATGCAAATAGCTATTCCAACAGCGTGCAACCAACCCATTCAATTACTGCACTGGCATAACATATAAGTAAAAATAAATATTAAAAGAAGGAAAATTAATATAAAAGTTATAAAATTAACAATGGTCAAATACAAGAAAAATACCAGCACAGAGTAGATGAAAATCATGACCAAAATTTACTGTGGCTCTTTTTTTAAATAATAAAGCAATACTCTCTATGAAGAAATATCAGAAAGCCATTAGTCATCCTAAACTAACTCAGGAAGGAAAGAAACAAACATCTCAGAAACAAAAAATTATTGTTCAATGAGTCCATAAATACAATGGGAAACACAGCAAATAGCATGCACAGGCTTTAAATAGAACAAGCAAATGAAATGAAGCAAAATTAAGGAAAAAAAAGTTCAAAAGATGCAGGTAAAAACATTGGATGTCAAAAATAGGCCAAAGTGGTACAAGATAAGGATAGATGGAATTGCAAAAGCAGAAAATAAAAATGATTGAAAATTATACATATGTAAATGTATACTTTAATAGATAATTCCTAAAGTAATAAAAACTTGAACAGAATATGTTTTAAAATACTACACACATTACCAGTTTTAACAGATCCTGAGTAGCCAAATTTAGACATATGAATTAAACAATTTTTGATTGGTAAGCCAGAATAAAAAGTTGAGTCATCTTATAAAGGATTAAAAATATGGCTAAACTCAGATTTTTTTATAGAAACATATATTGTAAAAAGCATGGCTTATTATTATTCTACTTTAAGATTTTTTTTACAAGTTCAAGAAAATAAAGCATAACCCAAGAATTTTGTTTCTCCAAACTGTCATCACAAAGTTCTCTCTCTCTCTCTCTCTCTCTCTCTCTCTCTCTCTCTCACACACACACACACACACACACACACACACACACATACAATCTTTTAAGAAATGCAAGAACTCAAAACTTTTTTGAAGGAAATTATTCTGAGCTATATCTCAACAAGAGATGATTAACAATTTATAGTGGAAGAACTAGCATTAACACTTGAAAATATCTGATTATAAAACTAACACTAAAACAAATTAATTATATTTTAAGGGCCAAGAGAATGTAATAATAATACAATTGACAAAAATTATAAGAGTATGATAGAATGAAAGAGGTACTTAGAATAAGTTTGCTGTTTAAACAATAATGTGTGTGCATATGTGTATGTGGTATCTTGCATGTACTAAAACTCCAGGTTCCCAAGAAGAAACCCAGGTGTTGAGCAAAATCCACATTGTTTATACACAGGGTTTTAAGAACAATGAGCCACTCTCTTCAGGGAAAGGAAGAAGCTCTCCAGAAATCTAAGTTTCCAGATCCCAACCAAGGAACAATTTAAAAAGTGGGACTTTCTAAGTCTAACAGTCTTAGGCCACAGATTATATCTAAAACCACTCGAAGGACAACTCATATTTAATTGCAAATACCAAAAAATACCCAACTCAGAAAATCAAACAAAGAAAAACAAAATATACCATAAGAAAGCAGAAAGAATGACTAGAGATCAGTAATCTAGAAGAAGGAGATCCAGAGACAGAGGGGAGGGATGGAAAAGGCAATGCAGAATGAATTCTTTAAAAATCATGTTATGCACAAATATAAATATATCACAGGGAATTCACTTTTATGTATAAGTAAAAAGAAGAAATCAAATAAACATAAATGAATGAATGAAAGGACATCTCTTAGAGTAGAAGAAGAACAGGGCAGGGGAGGGAGAATAGGAAGGATAAGAGGGGTATCATGAACTGAAATCAAATTCTGTGCACAAATGAGTGAAGTGTGTCAGGATGAAGCCAACTACTGTATGTATAACTATAAAACTCTAATAATAAGAAGAAAAATGAATGGAGGTAAAATTAAATGCTGAAATGTGTGAGTTAGCATACTCTTTTGAGATGAAAAAATTAATACTAGTTAGCAAATAGTGTAATCAAGAAAAATAGTGGGAAGAGACAAAGTGCAAGTATGCAAGGTAATTCTTTGAAAATAAAATTTTAAACTTCTGTGGAATAAATGGGACAATGTGTCATAGCTTTAATCAAACTTTAGGAGAAATATTAAACATAAACATCCTGATTTTCTTAAAAGAATATGAGAATTTTGTTAAGGAATTACAACCAAAAAAATGAAAACTCCAAGCTCTGGGGGGAAAATTACCAGCACTTTAAAAGAACAGATGATTCTAACATTATTTAAGCTGTTCAAGTGTTATGGTTTGAATCTGGAAATGCCCCCCTAAAAGCTCATGTTTTGGAAGCATGGTCCCCAATTCAGGTAGGTGCAGATGTGAGGCTTTTAGGCAATGATGAGACCTGTAATCACAACACTTCATTAATCCATTTGATGCATTAACAATTTGAATGGATTACTGGGTGATAACTTTAGGCAGGTATATCATGATTGGAGGAAGTATGTCACTAAGGAAGTGCCCTTGGGGGGATTAAATTCCTCTCTCTCTCTCTCTCTCTCTCTCTCTCTCTCTCTCTCTCTCTCTCTCTCTCTCTCTCTCTCTCTCCTTCCTGGCTGCCATGACTTAAGAAGCTTTCCTTCACCACACCTTTTTCACCATGATGTGCTTCCTCACCTCTGGCCCAATTCAATAGAATCAACCAGTGATGAACTGAAGCTCTGAAACTGTGAGTCTGAAAAAAACTTTTCCTTCTCTCAGTTGTTCGAGTCAGGTATATAGGTCACAGCACTGAAGTGATGACTAACATTAACCATGTAACAAAAGAAAAACTAAATTTTTTTCTGAAATGTTCCGTTGGTATCAGAACCTGCCCAGAGTGAGTTTAAAAAAAAAAAAAAAGAAAGAAAGAAAGAAAAACTACAACCTAATCTTGTTTTTTTTTTTAATTTTGGGAATATCAAAATAAAGTTATAAACATTGACAAGCAAAAATAACAGAGTTTTCTTATAATAGTACCCTAAGACCAAGTAGAATTTACATTATGAATACAAAAATAAATTAATGTTAGAAAATTTATCTAAATAATTAACCATAGTTATAGAGGTCCAAAGGGGAAAAAACATGTTATCATCCCCATAAACTTAGAAAAGATATTTCATAATTGCATCACTCATTCTTGAGAGCAATATCTAATAAATTAATTTTATCTAGAATTTATAGATATTTAATTAATATATTATTAATGGACATATCATAAAATTTCACCATTCCTGCATATTTCAAGTCTTCAATAATAAAACAAATGTTGGCAATTCTGCCAAGTACAAAATTTAGCTTTGCTCTCTCTGTGGGAAGTGTTCTTCATGGAACTTTAACTATATTAACTCTCACTCCATGATTATAAGAACCAACATGGGATTTTTCTTTTGGGGGGTATTTTAATTTTAATTTTAATCTTTTAATGAATATAAACTAATTATTTACATATAATTTTTCTTGGAAAATAGCAAGTACATATTTTTATGAGCTTCAGTGTGTTAGTACATGTATACAATGCATAATCAGATCAGGTCAATTAGTATATCAACCACCTCAAATATTTTGTTTTCAAATATTTACCAATTCTTTTCATTGGGAATATTCAGAATCTTCCCATTTTGAAACACTATCAAGTATTGTCAACCATAGTTATTCTATGTTGCTATAGAACATTAGAAGTCATTTTTCCTATACCACTGTACTTCTGTACCTGTTAACCCTCCCCTTTATCCCATATCTTCTGAAGCTCTGGTCACCACTTTCTGCTCTCTCCTCCGATAAGATCAACATTAGTATCCACATGTAAGTCAGAATGTGTGGCATATGTCCTTCTGTGCCTGACTTTGTTTTTTTTGTTTTTTTTTTTTTTTAACTATGAGAAAACATTTGCAAAACACATACTTGCTTACACAATACAAAAAGACTGGAAAACTCAACAGTCAGCAAATAATGCAGTTAAAAATTAACAAAACACATAAACAGGTATTTCATTGAAGACAATAATCAAATGGCAAATGAACATATAAAAAATACCCATATATATATATATATATATATATATATATATGTGTGTGTGTGTGTGTGTGTGTGTATATATGTATATATTTGCATATATGTATATATTATTTTTATTTGCAAAATAAAAAGTGTTAATAAACAATAAAATAAACCTGTTGCTGTGTTCTTTATGATAAATGAGTGAATGAATAATTGCAACAAAAGCATTCTAACAATCTTCTCTCTGAGCTTGACAGTCTGATAGGGGAAGAGGAACCCGTCCCACATTCAACCCATTTTCTAAAATATTATATCATCAAACCTATCATCTATCCAATTTTCCACTAACGTTCATGTCAGGTGTTCTTTGTTTTTTTCCAACAATAGCAATTATTAATTTAAATATAAATGAACTAGATATTGTAATTTAAAAATATAAATGTTCAACATGTGTAAAAACAAACTATATAAAAATAACTATATGCTCTATACATATGTAACACTTTAAATATCAATATAACAATAGGTAAAAAGCAAAAGAAGGGAGAAATAAGCATGAGAAATCTAAGAAGAGCTATTAATATAAATAAATTTAAAGAAAAAGTATTTTCAGAGATAAAAAGGAACATTTTATAACCATAACAGGGTAACTTCTTTAAGAAAGTATAACAACCCTAAATGTCTATGTACCTAAAAACAAAATTTTAAACTACATGAAGTAAAAATTAATAAAACTAAAATTTCAAATCCACAATCATAGAGATTTTAAGCTTCCTCACTTTGCTGGAAGGAGTAATGATATAGAAGGCTTAACATTATCAGCCACCTTGACCTACTTGTTATTTATAGAGAACTACACACAAAAATGACAAGTAAAATGTTAATAAAGATAGACTATATTCTATCATAAAATAAGCTTTGAGAAATTTTAAAAATTTGAAATCATGCAGACTGTGTTTCCTGTGTGATTTATTACATTAGAAATCAATCACCTTAAGATATTTAGAACCCCACCCCCATGTCTCAACTACTTCAAAATTAAACAGCACACTTATTAATATCTCATAGATCAAAGAAGAAAGCACAAGAAAAGTAAATAATAAGTGCTTTGAGCTAAGTGATAATAAAAGATTAAAATATCAGAATCTCTGAAACAAAATAGTACTCAGATGAACACTTATAACTTAAAGTACTTATATCAGAAAGAAGCTACATTAACAATCAAATTATTTTCAAATTAGGTATAGAAAGAAAAAATAAGAATAGGAGCAGAAATATGTGATATAGAGAAGAAATAATACAGCTAAAAGCTGATAAAAATCTAAAAAGTCTAATCAAGAAAAAATTAATAGCAGTGGAAAGGGAGCCAACAAAACAACTTTACAAATGCTAAAAATGTATTAAGGTAATATTATAATTGTATAATCACAATTATATAGCTTATACAACTTGGTTTTTTTAGAGGATAGAAATCCCTGCTTGTTTATTTGATTCATGTGGGTGATGTGTTTTTCCCATCCTTTTGTTTTTAGTCTGTTGATATCTTTGCCTATGAAGTGAGTCTCTTACAGACAGCATATTGTTGGCTATCGTTTTTCAATCATCTGCCAGTCCATGTCTTTTGATTGATGAGTTTATGCCATTAATGTTCAAGGTTATTATTGAGATATGATTTGTGTTCCTGGTCATTTTGGTTCATTTCTAGTTTTTAATTTGAATTAGTTTCTCCTTTGAATAACTATTCCTTTTGTGTAGAAGTCCTTCACTGGTTTTCACATTTTTTTTTTTCATTTCATCTTTATGGAATATTTTGTTGAAAATATTCTGAAGTGCAGCCTTTGTGGTTGCAAATTCTTTTAGCTTTTGTTTATCATGGAAGATTTTTATTTAATCTGCAAGTCTGAAGCTTATGATGGATATGGGATCCTTGGTTGGCATCCATTTTCTTTCAGAGCTTGGTATATGTTATTCCAGGACCCTCTAGCTTTGAAGGTCTGGGTCGAGAAATCAGCTGAGATCTGAGTTGGTTTCCCCTCATATGTAATCTGATATTATCCTCTTGCAGCCTTTAAATTTTTATCCTTATTCTGTATGCTAGGCATTTTCATTATAATGTGACTTGATGTGGGTCTGTTGTAATTTTGCATATTTGGGGTCCTGTAAGTCTCTTATAGTTGATTTTCCACTTCATTCTTTAGAACTGGGAAATTTCTGATATTATTTCATTGAAAAAAAATGTGAATTCCTTTGATTAATCTGTGCCTTCATCAATTCTGATAAATCTTAAATTTGATTTTTTTCATATTATCTCATAATTCTTAGAAGTTCTGTTCATAGTTTCTAAACATCTTCTCTCCATAGCCAACTCTATTTTCAAGATTATATATTTTGTCTTGATTGCCTGAGGTTCTGTGTTTCAAGTGGTCTAGTCTTTTGGTTTTATATTGAATTTTTAATTTGGTTTATTGTTTTCTTTATTTTGAGGATTTTTGTGTTTTTGTTTTGTTTTCAGAACTTCCATCTCTTTTTTGAAGTAATCTTTTGCTATATGTATCTGTAGCATCCTTTACTTCAAAGATCAGTTTTACTGTGTACATTTTAAACTCCTTCTTTGACATTTCTTCCACTGTGGTATTGATGGATTCTGTTATTGGAGTATCTTGGTTTGCTTGGGGCAATTTGTTTCTTTGCTTTTTCATGTTGTTTGTGTGTCTACCCATCTAACTGTATGAATATGAGGCAGTAGAGTTTCTGCTTTGTGGACTTATCATGTCCCTGAAGGTTTCCAATATCTCACTGTTTAGAGGGAGACAAATAACAACAACCAATGCAAACATAAATGATATGATCAGTTATGCCTATAATAAAAATAGCAAGTTTGCAGGAGGGTTTACATTTTCAAATGGTGGACATGGAGAGAACAGAAGTGATATAGGATGAAAAAATTACAAAACAGGAGAGAGAAAAGAGAAATAAAAGATTAAAGGAAGAGTGAGAAAGAACAATAGAGATTTGCTATTAGCAGAAGAGAGAATCAAGGGAAACATGTAGGAGAAAATATATAAAGCAAATATTTAAATAAAAAATAAAAACAAAAGAATATTTAAAAACTTAAAATGTACTAATCAAACATAAAATAAATAATAAAATAAAATATACTAAGGCAACATAAAATAAAATATACTAAGGCAACATAAAATAAATTCAACTAATGTACCTATCTTCCTACATCTTTAGAATTCTTTCTTGTACATTCTATCAGTTTTGGCATTAAAATCTCATTTAATGTAAATAACAACTTAGTTCACAAAAAACTAATCCATGTGAAATAACTGGCTTCAAAGATGCTAGAGATGAGAAGAAGAAGAAAAATAGGAAACTGAATAAATGTCCATGTACCATTAAGGTCACAATTAAGCAGTGAAAAAGAATTTTAAAAATCTTGATAAAAAGTTAAAGAATTATTTCTGTTGGAGTTCAAAATAGTCTCAGCTTCTCTTCTCAGCAGTTTTAGGTGGGGTCTTCTGGAGAGTGATGCTCCACCCTCTGGATACTAGAGTGAGAGAGGTAATCCCATAGGCAGAATTCCTGGAGGCAGAGTTTAGGATTAGGTTGGCTCCAGGCTCTTCCCTAAATACTAATTGGTCTGGAGATTTGATATCAGTGCACCTCCAGGGACCAACATTTGCTGGTCTACCCTGGAAGACTTTACCCCAGGGCTTCCCTGGGTACCATTCTTATGGTAAGGGAGCCAATTCTCAGTCCCTTTTGTTCACCTACAGACCCCACTTTTCCTGATCTCAGGTTCAGTCTCTAAACAATATCTCCCAGCCCAGCCCTTCCAAGTTCCCAGCCAGAAGCATCTCTCCCAGCTGGTCCTACAAGCTATCAGATTGAAGGGGGAGGGGTAGAGCCAGGTGGGTTTCCGTGACCAGTTGTCCCCTATGTAAACCTCTCTCCACATTTGATTTTCTTCTGGTCAGTTAAGCACACTCTATGTTGTGCATTGTGTGTTTATTGGGCCTGTATTTCAAGCCAAACTTGGGTTTGCCAGAAATAGCCTTCCTCAGTTGCCAGCCCCCGAGCAACAGCTGCAAAATTGTTCCTTCCTTTGTCCTCTACACCTCACCTGGAGTGATGGAGGGTTCTTTCCCCACACTTGGATATTATGCAGGGAGTTCTTCAGGTCTGTTGGGCAATGTCCTTGGTCTCTAAATGGCTCTGTACCCAGTCACACCTCTGGCCTCCCAAAAAATGTGGGTTTCTTGGATTTCTTTATCCCTCTACTACACTCATGGAGGGACTGCTCTGGCTGAAGCTCCCAGCCCAACTGTGGAAGCAGCCATGCAGCTGGGGATTTTTTTCTTATTTTATTCTATACAACCCCCTATGTCCCCAATCTGCTTTGACTGCCTCGTTTTAGGTTCCAGTAAAGTACACCCCCTCTCTTTTTTTATTTTTTTCACCCATCTTGTGAAGAAGCTGCCTGTCTGCTTTCTTAGTTTCACGCCATGGAGCAGCCAGGAACACAATCTCCTCTGTTCCACCATCTTGGATCTCTCCTTTCCTTGGTTTTTAGGTATGCCTGTTTCAGTTACACATTTAAGTAATGTAAAAATAACCACAGGCCAGCGCATGAGTTCTAGGTCCCAGTATAATTTCATACCCACAGATATAATTATCTATTTTTATCAGTTAACTATAGTGTTGTTTGGGGTCCTCATGAATAAATGTCAACTTAGAAATCATGTCCACTACTCAATCAAAGCTCTGAGTATTTTGCAGTCATCCCAATAAATGCAGCAGAGGATGTGTTAGAGGAAGATAGACAGATAGATGGCATATACTTGTGGGAGAGCTAAAGGCCTTTCCTCTGGAGAATCTGGCCTCATCTGCAGTTAAACAGCATTGAATTTGTACAGTGACTTATGATTGAAAACCAAGTGAAATCCATGTCTGTTTTTGGCAATTCAAGCCAGCTTTCTGGTGCCAGTGTAGAATGGCTACTGCTGTAAAGACTAGTAGGATTTTGGTCAGCTTCCCATCTCTTTCATTCTGTAAACATTATGATCAATTAGATACTATTGAATATAACTGAGGATCAAAGTATTCTGATCACCACTAAGTTCTTGCTGTTAAGTATAGTATTTGTGCCCATCTTGCTTCTGTTAAGATCTGACTCTTCAGGATCCCATCATTCCAATGAAATTAGGAAAGCCATATCAAGTATCTATCACCATAACACTTTCTATTGAGATAGCATTGCAGAGTTTTTCAAGAATACTGGTAATTCACTCAATAATTTATTTCTCAGTGCTTAAGTAAAAAGAGTGTCCTTCATGCTCTCTCAAGTGATATAATAATGGGGTAAGGATAAAGGCAACATAAAATAAATTCAACTAATGTATCTATCTTCCTACATCTTTAGAATTCTTTCTTGTACATTCTATCAGTTTTTGCTGCAGTCTGGCTGGCTGCAGCAAAATAACCGGGGGGTGACGAACAACTTGTGAACGTTGATACAGCAGGAGTAGGAGCCGTTTATTGCAGGACAGGAGCAGTATTTATACATTCCACACAGCTTATCTAATTAGCATAAACTAGATACATCAGTCAACCAATCAGGAATCTCCACACTTAATGGCTCGCTTTTGTTACTTCTCAAACCACTCCCTCTGGCATTTTGCCAGGTACCATCCAGACTTGTTTACGAACTCTAACATTCCCCTGGCAAAATGCCAGGTGTTATTTTTGACTTGTTTACAGACTCTAATAAGTTTTGGCATTAAAATCTCATTTAATGTAAGTAACAACTTTTTTCAAGCTTTGGTCAACCAAACAAGTAAACTGGTTACCTGAACTAACACTTTCAATCCTATGTCTGTGATGGGGTAATTACATCGCCCAGGAGCCAGTGATATATTTTCTTCTTGATCTAAAAACTATAAAATTCATTTTCTTATGTATTGTTCAAGTGTCTAGTCCACTTTTGGAGTAAAGTGTTTTCATTTTTGGTGAGAAATTGTGATCATTCTCCAAATTGTGGTCTCCCTCCCCATATTACCTGAAGGCATACTAAAATATAACGTTGATTACAGGTTTAGAGTTGATTAATGGTGATTGATGTGCATCTCAAGAAAGATAGGCATCCCTTTGCACAGCAACATTCCTAGGAAAGACTACTGTTCAATATTGGAGTAAAGTGAGAGTAATCCTTCCCAACAAGGGAAGAAAGATTACTTCCACTAGAATGAGAGTTCTGGATTCCTACCTTTATCTATCCAAGTCCACACAGATACACTCTTTCTAAGTTTTATTATTTTTTTTATTTATCTTCGTTCTGAGATCCTATTCTTTCCCACTTATTGTCCCAAATTTTATTTGTGAGACTTAGTATATCTGTGAATACATCTCATGTAGTAACTCTATTGTATACACAATAAACCATGAGGTCTGACTAATGGTATAAGAGGATTTTTCAGGGTGATGATAGAAAATTTATGATATTCATCAGTTAAAAATTTAAAACCTTCAATGCTCTTAAGTTCTCTTATGTAATTATAACCAGTCATATTACTAGTACTTGGTCTACAAATATAAAAGGCAAATTATTTAAGCAATGTTGGCACCTTAAAGCAAGGGAAAAGGTGAATTGTTAAGTCAGAATTATTGGAACTCTCTCTTCCTCTCATTTATTCTTCTTGTTCCCCAGTGGTTCATGACTTGAAGACTTGGTTGTTGGTTGTTAGTGTGCTACCACTAAGTTGATGGAATCTTTAAAAAAGTGGGCTCTGATGGGAAGTGATTAGCTTATTGAGGGCATGGCCCTTAGGAAAAAAATTAAGGTAGTGTTTGTGGGGTTCCAATTAGTTCCAACAGGACTAAGTTATTATAAAAGAACAAACCTGACCCCCATCCCTGTTCTTTGGCTTCCTACCTCACTATGAGATTTCTTCTACATGTACTCCTGCCATTGAAATTTCATCTGCCATGAAACTTTCTCCAGAGGCCAAATAAATAGACAATTTAATCTTGAACTTTCAGTCTCCAAGACATTGAGCTAAATAAACCTTTTTCTCTAAAATCTATCCACAGCATCAGGCATTTATGATAGCAAAAGAAAACTAAGACATTAAGACACACAAAAACACACACACAGAGAGACATGAAAATTTCAATGGAAAAGTTATAATTCCAAATTCAAAAGTCATAGGAAAATCACTGGCAAACATATCTTTTTAAAATTTGTAAACTTCTGCTTAATTTAAAAAGAAAAAGAAAAATCTAAAGACAAATGAAAAACTGAGAAATTACTGTAAATTTTTACCACAGTAAAATTGATTTCCCTCCATGCCTATATATCAACATCCTATTAATTCATAAAAAGGTATAAAGACCTCCTAGAAATCCACAAAAAGGATTTAAATGAGCAGAATATAAACAGTTGACAAAAGAGAATTTTAATAGCTCATAAATTCATGAAAAGATACTTGAGTCCTCACCCCACCTGATGGGTGGGGTTCTTTGTCTCCAATTTGTATATATAGTTTAGGTTACTACCAACATTCTCAAAATAAATATGCAAAATGATTCTGGGCATTTGTTGAATGTCCTTTCACTCTGATAGAGATTGTCTCCTATTATAATAAGGGCTGAAAGTTTCCAAATTATATGTTAAGTTGGCGAAATATTGAAGTCAATGCAAGATAATCTTGCTGTATTTGGGTGTTTTTTTTTAAGGATTAAGATGCTGTGTGCCTTAATCATAAAAAACAAAAAGTATGCAAATAGTAAAAATCTAATCAGATGTGTCTTGCTTTTGAAATGAGTATCCATTCTTATAAAAGCTTCTAAAGATTATACTCATATTTTAATGAACCATAATAAATTTAATGCAAATATAAATAACTACCACACATCAAATAATGGTGTCTTTTCAAGAAAATGAAAAACTACTATTGCTGTATCTGCATTTTCTAATTAATGAAGCCAATGGGTTACTTTGATGGCAGAAGTATTAATGTTAACTTTTTAAACTATAAATTCATAATCACTTTTTAAGCTTCAAAGTCTATATTTGGGCAAAGTAGACCACACTTTTGGGGGACAGTGCAAGTTATTAGCAATGGTAATGATACTGAAACTGTTAAATTAAATTTTAGCTCTATTTTCCAATCAGAATCTTGAAGAATAAATTATAGTACAATAACTCCAATGGATATAGATGCCAAAAATTCGTAACGAAATACAAACAAAATTCAACAATACAAAAGGTTATTAATGATGATAAAGTGGGATTAATTCCAGGGACATAAGGATAACTCAACATATGCAAACCTATAAATGGGATATTTCACATTAACAGAATAAAGGATAAGGACCTTATGACTATTTCAATAGATGCAAGAAAAGTATTGACAACATTTGACATCCCTCCATAGTGAAAACTCTCAATAAACTAAGCACAAAAGTAATGTACCATAAATCACAAAACCACAACCAATTTTGCACTCCATGGAAAAAGCTGAAAGCTTTTCCTCTAAGATCTAGAATAAGCCAAGAATGCTTGTTCTCACCCCTTCTATTTAACATAGTGCTGGAAGTCCTAGCCAGAGCAATTAGATAAAAGAATGAAATAAATGGCATGTAGATTGAAGAAAAAAGTTAAATTGTCACTGTTTGCAGATTATATGATCTTACATTTAGAAAGCCCTAAAAGTTTTACCCAGAACTGTTATAACCAATAAACAAATTCAATGAAGTTGTAGGATACAAAATTAACACAAAAATCAATAAGATTTCTATACACAAAGAATAAGCTGTTAAAAAAAAATATAAAAATCCCATTTATAATACTACATAAAATATGTAAGAAAAAACCCAGGGAAGTGAAATATCTTTACATGAAAACTATAAAACATGGAAGAAACAGAGTAAGACGCAAATAAGTGGAAGGGAACCAAGAACACACAAAAGGGAAGTGACAGTCTCACCAATTAGTGGTGCTGGGAAAACTGGATATCCTAATGCAGAAGAATGAAATTAGGTTCTATCTCATACCATATACAAAAATGAACTCACAATGAATTAAGCTTTAATGTAAGACTAAAACTATGAAATCACTAGAAAAAAACAGAGGGGAAGCCCCACAACATTGGTCCAGACAATGATATTTTCTATATGACCTTGACAATATAGGCAATGAAAGCAAAAGTAGATGAAAGGAATTTCATCAAATTAAAAACATCTGTTCAGCAAAGGAAACAATGAACAAGATGAAGAGACAAACTACATATTGGGAGAAAGTACGTGCAAACTATCCATCTGATAAGGAATTAATACCCTACACATAAGAAACTCAGTAGCATGAAAACAAATAATCAAACTAAAAAAAATGGGCAAAAGACCTGAGTAAACAGTTTTCAAAAGAAGACATAGAAGTGGCCAGTAAATATACCAAAAAAATAAAAAATAGAATTATCACATAATTCAGCAATATCAAAAAATGTCATTTATAGTACAACACAAAATATGTAAGAATAAATACAGGGAGGTGAAAGATCCTTACACTGAAAACAGTAAAACATTAATGGAGGAAACTAAAGAAGACACAAATAAGTGGAAAGCTATCCTGTGTTCATGGATAGGAAAAATAAATATTGCTCAACTTTCCATACAGCTGGGATATATCCAAAAGAAATGGAATCACTATGTTGAAAATAGACCTGCACACCCATGTTTATAGCATCATTATGTGCTATACCCAAGATGTGGTATATATACAAAGTGAATAGTATTAATTCATAAAGAGAAGGGAATACAGGAGAATGTTGATGTTAAGTTCATTAAGTTAGGCACAGAAAGACAAATATTGCATGATCTTACTTAATGTGAAATATAAGAAGATTTATCTCATAAAGTAAAGAACAGAAGAGTGGTTACGAAGTAGAGGAAGTTGATCAGGGAGTACTTGGTCAATTAATACAAAATTACAGTTCGATAATACGAATAATTCAAGATACCTATCAGACAACATAAGTTCAGCTAATGATAATATATCATAACCTTGAAAATGTTAAGAGTGGATGCTAAGTATTCTCACCACAAAAGCAATAACTATGTGAAGTAATTCATGATAAACGAGTTCATCCTTCCAAAATGTATATAGAATTCAAAACTTCATGTTGCAATAAATATATATAATAAATATATACAATTCTTTCTGTCAATTAGAAAAAAAAACAAAGAACTATAATTTAAAAACAAGAAACAAGATGTAAAGAGCTTAAAATGAGAAAGACTGTGCAAATCCAAGAAATCAGATCCATTCTCATTTGCATCTTAGAGCCTTGCAATCACCACTATTTAAATAGGAAGTTACTGGCCTCAGACAGGAAACTCTTCAGGCAGTCCTAGCCCACAGCAGAGCTGGCTATCTACTTGACCTGAAACACAGCTGACAACAGGGACAAATAAAGCCAACTGCAGCATGACATGAGCAGCAGCCATATACAATTTATCATCAGTGAATTCCAAATCAGAACTCTCTGCTGACATATCAAGTGCAATAGAGACAATATTTATGACTGATTGCTGGTGAACTGTCTAAAGGGATTTGAGGAAATGGATTCACCATCCTACTGAACTGCATTGGTTGGCTCAAGAGAGCTATCTCCTGGGATGACATCTTCTCAATCAGCTTGGCCTTCTCTAGAATATGCTTCTTATGTTTAATGCCTCTGAATGGTTTTGTTATGCTGCTGTCTCCAGACACGGAGGTCAGAGATAAGCTAGCGAGCCTCCTGGATAATTAAAAGTGCCTCGTTTACTTTTGGTCCCAGCAGCTTCTATTGACTCAAGGTGGCCTATACATCTCACCCATTTTTCCTCTGGATCAAGCTAAAATCAACTGTATCATCCTTGGGATTCAGGCATTCTTTCTCATGATGACATAGGGTGTCACTTCATCAAGGTCAATCTTGAAAAAAACATAATTTGTGAATTCAAAGTGAGTAAAATCCTAAATGCTTTGAAACAGATTTCTGTAAGGAAAATAAAAATGAGACAGAGAGGCAAGATGCAGAGGCAGGAAAGATGGCAGAATGGCAGAGAGGCCAAGCTGCCAAACTTTATTTATATCAAAAGTGACTTTAGGTCATTGGCATCATTAGTACATATTGCTCATTGTATTGTTAGGCAGGTTACAGACTTAGCAACATTATGCAGCTTATTCCTCAGTTACAGAATAAGTTGCAATATGCAGTGTTAGGAGCTTTGTGCAGCTCTCAAGAAAGTCCATTGTATAAAGTTACTGTTATGTGAACAGCTTTAGGGTCAGTGAAACATTGTGGTTTTCTAACTACTGAGTCCCTATATTCCAAGGAGTTGTGTGCCTGGGATCAAGGTCCAGGCTGATAAGACTCTAACAGACAGCCTCCTCATGAAGGACATTGCTACAGCAGCCAGGCATCCTGTGTCTTTGCACAGATGTTTCCCAGCAGCCAGGCATTCTGTGTCTTTGCACAGAAACTTCCTAATCACCAAGCATGCCACAGTCCTGAAGCTATCAAAGACCCTGATCCCAAACACAGAATCCTTACAGAGTTCTGTGGACCTGTGTGCTATAATTCCATGTATTCTTTGCCTGACTTCATTTTTCTTGGTACTCTTCTCCCTATTTAGACACACCAAGCAAATGACACTTCATGCCACAGGGTCCAGAGACCCCAGCAAACGGTGCACACGAGGGCTATGAAGGCAGCAATCATCTCAACACTCCACCTCACTGTGCGTCGTGGGGGTCTCTGGTAATAACCTCTGGCTCTCTGATTCCTCAGGGGAGAGTCAGTGCTGATTAAATCATACTGATATTTCCCATCACACCATTCATTTCTCCTGGAAATGGGAAATGAACTGAGGGAAGCCTTTCTGAAGGTGTTAAGGTTCCTGGATGGTTTCTAGAAAGGAAAAAAGTCCTCTGTTCCCTAGAGAGCCCTAGAGAATATCTTTAATTCAAGAGGAAAAGAAAAGAGAGAGATCAACCAAAGACTTTCTCCCACCTCCTAAGTGTTTTCATTCATTTCTTCTTACATGCCATTGGAAATTGTTAACATCTAACATTATTCTAAAGCTTCTTTTTGTCTTCCTTTGCATTTTTTTTCTCATTTCATTTTGAATCTGATGCTGTCATTGAATCACATTTTCTTTGTCTTCGCAGGAAAATGAACATAAATCCCACAATAACGTGTCCTGTCACTGACTAAAAAAAAAAAAAAAAAAAGATTCTACTTCTTTCTGCCATGTGCTGGCAAAGGCCTTAAACTCAGTAAGTAGAAGAATTTCAGTCAAACAGGCTGTGAGGAAGATTTTAGAACTCATCAATCCTTCTTATAAAGTCAGCTGGTGAAAACCTGCCCACTTCAAACTGAAAGACAGGATGGGTGCAGTGGCACATGCCTGTAATCCCAGCTAATCAGAAGGCTGAAGCAGAAGGATTGCAAGTTCAAGGCCAGCCTCAGCAATTTAGCCAGGCTCTAAGCAACTCAGCCAGATCCTGTCCCAAATAAAAAGGGCTGGGGATGTAGCTCCATCCCCAATCCCCATTCCACCCCTGAAAAACAAACAAAACTAAAGGACAATCTCACAATCCTGATCTTCCAAGCACCCTGGATTATTATGATTTGTATTACCCACATTCAAACATTTTGTGGGATAAGTCATGTTTCCCAAAAAGGAGAATCAATCTAATTTAATGGTAGGTTTAGTCCTACTCCCTGGAAATACTACTTCATTTTAAAAATATATATTTTTATGTGATTGCCCTATCTAGAGACATGACTGTAATGCTATGAGATGGTAAGTCTTATCAAAAGAAATGTATTGGAACTAAAATAAAATGTAAATTTCCTTAATTTTAGAGGACAATGCTTAATATCCAAAAGAGAATGTTTTAAGTTGTGATCCATCTTTGTGAGCACTTCTAACATTAAATAAAACTATAGACAACAAATCTTTGTCAGGCAGTTTTACTTCTAATAAACAACTGCACAGAAAAAATTCTTAGTAACTATTGCCAGGTGCCTGTCTGGCTAGTAACAATTTGTCATTTATAATGAGACTTGTATCATAACCTTCCCTAATTGATCATCTAATGAAGACAAAATTTATTATCCTCTGACTATTATTTCTGTATGATCTAATTGTACTAATATTTTCTAAAACAAAATCCTGTTTCCAGAGTAGACATGACTTGTGGCTAATTTTGACTATGATGATTAAAATGAAGCTTCATTTACACATTTTTATTTTTAGTTAACACTTATGGGTTTTGTGTTTTTAATGACTCCTAATTCAAAATTCAACTTCACAGATCCAAGTTAAAAGAACCTACTTCAAGAAGCCTATTGCAAATTCATGAAATAAATTATCTGAATTTGCATGAGAGCACTTTCAACCGAATGCTTCAGTTATCACTCACTAAAGGTAATAATTATAATCTTTACAGTCTAAAAAAGAAAGAAAGAAAAAAGACAAGACATTTGTTCAGATCAAACTGTTGGTTTAGTCTTTATGAATGTAAAAATGATCCTATCTCAGGTGAGATCTTGGTGCTCCAGGAAGGGGATCAATGTCAAAATAACGACAGATGAAAACATTATGTCATGCTTTAAAGAATGTATTAATCATGTTTTAACTCATCATCTGTAAACTAAACCATTTGCAGTGATATTGGAGATTAGAATATTCTCTCTACAAACATGTTCAATACCAAAGATATCTTTACAATTGTGATCACTGCAGAATTCATAATAGGAATGTTAGGCAATGGATACATTGGACTAGTCAACTGGATTGACTGGATTAAAAAGAGAAAGATCTCATCAATTGACTATGTCCTGTCCAATTTAGCTATCTCAAGAATGTGTTTGATTGCAATTATAGTACTACATGGTATTTTGGTAACACTATACCTAGATGTGTATGAAAATCAGAAAATACACATAGTTGTTAACAGCCTCTGGACATTCTTTAACTACTTAAGTATGTGGTTTACAACCTGTCTGAATGTCTTCTATTGCCTCAAGATAGCCAATTTCTCCCACCCATTTTTTCTCTGGCTGAGGTGGAAAACTGATAGAATGGTTCACTGGGTCCTGCTGGGATGCTTCACCATCTCCTTTGCGGTTGGCATTATAGTATTCCCAATAGTGACTTATGGTTATAAGCTTCATTACCTTATAAAAGATACAGGAAACATCACTGAAATGAGTAAAATTCAATACTTTGAGCCAATAACTTTATTTAACCTGTTTGCTCTGGTACCATTCATTTTTTCACTGATCTCATTTTTTCTTTTAATAATATCCCTAAGAAGACATATTAACCGAATGAAAATGAATTCTAAAAGTTGTAGAGACCCCAACACACAGGCTCATGTGAAAGCCATGATAATTATAACTTCATTCTTCTTCTTCTTTTTTATTTACTGTGTGTTTTCTCTTTTAGTGACCTTTAGCTATCTTATAACAGAACAAATGTTAGCTATAATGGTTGGAGAGGCTGTAGCAATTCTCTATCCATCAGGACACTCAGTTATTTTAATTTTTGGAAATAATAAACTGAGGCAGCCATCTGTCAGGATGCTGACATGTAGAAAAATAGCCTGCATGATGTGAAATATTGGATTTATAAATAGACTTTAAAAGCAAATCTTATTTTCTCAATAAAAAAAGCAAACCTTCTTTTCTGATTTAAAATAAATACAATTTTTTTCTTGGGAAGCTGAGGAGGATCATTTGAGCCCAGGAGTTTGAAGACAGCCTGGGCAACCAAGTGAGACCCTGTGTCAAAAATCAACAAAGAAACAAACAAAAAATGGGCCTATTCTTATTGTTTTTCCAGTTATGCCATTTATTTTGGATGCATATCTTTAGGCACTCCAGGACCTAATGAATAAATCCTTTGCTGTGTATAGTTCAGACTTTCTCATCTTTGCATTCCCTTTCCTCTAAGAATGTCAGGGCTCATGCATCTCTTCTTATCCTCTGAAGACAAATGTTAGGTCTGTGTTGCCTTGTTAACTTCTCTAAGATTTTACTTTGGCCCATGATAAACTGCATCTGGGCTACACTTTTCAGTTTCCCCTTTCTTCTGTCATACATTTTCAGTCTGGCCCTTAATTGTGCTCCATTCACATCTCTGCTGCACCACTTCCATTTGACTGATTAACTAGTAATTCAAAACTCCCCTGCCTGGTCTATGGTTTAGTTTCCTGAGTGATGCTTTAGGTCATCTCTGTGTCAGTAATTTCTGGTTGACTTTATTCTAGCACTTGCTATTCATTGCCCTTAAAATCAAGTTTCTTCGCAAAGAATCTGCTTCTCAGACAACACCTGTTTAGGAAGAGAATCTATGCAAAAGCCGTTTCCTAAGTACTCTTTACAATCTGGATAAAAGAATGAGCATAACTAATATCAGTCATGTTATTCTGTTCAAGTTCCTTTAAAAAAAAAAAGATGAGCGAGGAGTTTCACTCTTGACTTAAGGAAAAAAATGTAAAAAATTTAACATATAGCATGGAATATACATATACATTCTCTCTCTCTCTCTCTCTCTCTCTCTCTCTCTCTCTCTCTCTCTCTCTCTCTCTCTCTTTCTCTCTCTCTCTCCAATATCTGTCCATGACACATATAGGGCAAGTTACAAAAAAAAAAGTAGGAAAATGAGATTACTAATAAACCGTGGTTTTGCTGTGAGGATGAAATCCTTCCTCATTAGGATGTTTGAGAAGTCAGGTCTGTTCTGATCTGGCTGTACATTTTTGTGCTTACTCCCACCATTTTCTGTCTAATCCTGGTCTACTCCATTTCCTTGTATTATAGCTAAAAATACAAATTAGCTAAACTTTAATCACTTTGCTTACCATTGTGTAAAATTCACTTTGTAAAATACTCTTAATTATAGCCGTTAATAGTATATACATTTTATTGATTGTATTTGTAATATGTTAGTCACTTATATTGCTTTTTATTGTACAAGACAAGAAGATTTATGGGAGTAGGGTTTGGGGTTGTGGCTTAGTGGTAGAGCACTTGCCTCATACGCATGAGGCCCTGGGTTCGATCCTTAGCACTACATAAAAATAAATAAATAAAAATATCAGGGGTAATTGTGATAGTAGAATGAATTAGACTTTATTATCTTATATACATATATGATTACACAACCTGTGTAATTCATTTGCAACCAGACAAATGAGAAGTTATAGTCCATATATGTATGATGTGTCAAAATGCATTATACTGTCATGTATAACTAATTAGAACAAATAAAAATATATATTAATAAAAAAGAAGATTCATGTTTTTTGTTGCAATATATTAATATATTCTAGAACAAACCTTTGAAGTCTATGCTGGTTTGAACATTATATTTTTCTGTAGGTTTAGATAAAATAAATGTTTTATAAGATTAGTGCTTCTGGGAAAGTTTTATCTCATTAGTCTGAAGTTTCTTCTTCCATGTTTTGTTTTCTGTCTCTCTGTTTTCAAGTTTCTCCAATGACTCAATGATTGGGGTTTGAAAGCATGTGACAAAATGCTCACCTGTGGAATTTTTTTTTTCTCTTTTTCCTCTTAACTGTACCATAACCTAATTTTCATGCTGTATGAAACTGGCATGCACAAAATCTATACTTATGTGCAAAAACAAAATAAAATATTGAAATTTTCTGAAAATTATTTGGTTGACACTGTTATGTATAGTTACGTCAATAAAATTAATGAAAAAGAAAAAAATTATTTGAGTAATTTAAAAAATTATTTGACTAAATAAAGCACTTATTTACCGAGATAACTATGGAGTAGAAATTATGTGCCTGGGACAGGCACAAGATAAAAGAAAGCATTCACCTATGAACATGGCTACATTATCTGCAATTTACCCCCAAATCAAGGTGGCATTTAAGGAATGAAGTTTTCTCCTTTAAGGAAAGAAGAGAGAAGTCATACAACTCCAGGAAGGTGTAAATACCTAAAAATTATTCCACAGAAGATTTATAATTTTTCAGTAAATCTAAATTAAAGAAACTATTTTAAAACAGGAGTTAGTCTATAGAGAAGTGGTTTATTTAATATTCATTCTTGTGCTAGAAAGGAAAAAGGTCTGGAAACTTAGAAGCAATTTGATATGGAGAGAGTAGAGAGGAAAATAAAATGCAGAATTTTATGCTCATCTTTCTCAAGGGCCTTTGAACACACTTTATTTTTTTAAGAGTTTTATTGAGGTACAACTGAAAAACTGCATATCTTTAGTGTATACAATGTGATGAATTTGGACATATGCTAATACCATAACACCACCACCACAATCAAGGTAATGGACATATCCAACACCTGCTAACGTTACCTTGAAATCATTTTAAATGAAAAGGAAAACGAAATACAATCAATAGTCATGTTTATCATGACTCCTTTACCTTATTATATCTAGCATCATAAATTCTGACCAATAAATGCCACTTAACCAATTAAGATGACACATTATTATTTTAAGACACTGTACCATATAATTGTTCACCTGAACAACCAAGAAAATAAACTTAAAATTTGGAAGGTCCAAATAATCTATATTTAGTGTTCATCTTTTATATTTTCTGAAAATGTATAATTCTCATTGTGTGCCCAAATTTGGGATTCTTTATTAATAATCAGCATGCTCATTCAACAAGGAAGAGATACTTCCACAAATCTAAGTTTTTGACAATTTTCTAATTTTCAAAGTCTCGAGGTTTAGGTTTGCCAGATAAAATATAATATGCACAAATTTTATTTAACTTCAGGACTTCCTGAAAGTTCTGATCTTATGCAACTTGGCATATACACCAAAAAATTTCTCATCATTTATTACCTAAAACTCAAATCTCCATGGGAATCCTCTATTTTTATTTGCTAAATCTGGCAACCCTCTTGAGAGCACTAGTATGCATCAAGGATTAATGAAACCAAAATTCATATAACTTAGCCTCAGAAAGACAGTGCAGGACTATGAAAGGGTATTGGCTCAATTTGCATCTTAGCAAACACTAGCTCAGCCTAAATTAACTATATGTAGAAAACAATAGCTTCTGAGAAGGTAAATGGACATAGCATCTAGGCTAAAGATGGCCACACACAGCGTTCATCAGCACTAATTAGGATTTAATGAAGATAGCTACAGTCTTCATTTCTTGTTCCAGTCTTCAAGGCAAGACCACAATAAAAGAGGTAACGATTACAGCAAAATCCAAGAACCAGGTGTAGATACCAAACTGCTTCAGGTCCACTAGAAAGTAACTGGGTATTTCTCTATCTAAGCATGCTGTATATGAAGGAGAGAATTTTGTTGCTCATAGCAGTTGGAGAGTTTTCAGTGGGGATCTTGGGGAATGCCTTCATCGCCTTGATAAACTTCATGAACTGGGTCAAGAATAGGAAGACTACCTCCATTGATTTAATCCTCACAAGTCTGGCTATATCCAGAATTTGTCTATTGTATATAATATTATTAGACTGTTCTATATTGGTGCTGTATCCAGATGTCTATGCCACTGGTAAACAAATGAGAATCATTGACTTCTTCTGGACCCTAACCAACCACTTAAGTGTCTGGTTTGCCACCTGCCTCAGCATTTTCTATTTCTTCAAGATAGCAAACTTTTTCCACCCCCTTTTCCTCTGGATGAAGTGGAGAATTGACAGGGTGGTTCTCAAGACTCTACTGGGGTGCTTGGCCTTCTCTGTGTTTATTAGTCTTCCAGTCACTAAGAATTTGAATGATGATTTCAGACACTGTGTGAAGGCAAAGTGGAGAAGAAACTTAACTTTGAAATGCAGAATAAAGAAAACCACATATGCCTCTACCAAGATATATCTCAACCTGGTAACACTATTTCCCTTTTTTGTGTCCTTGATCTCATTTCTCCTCTTGATCCTCTCCCTGTGGAGACACACCAGGCAGATGCAGCTCAATGCCTCAGGGCACAGAGATCCCAGCTCAGAAGCCCACGTGGGAGCCATGAAAGCAGTCATCTCCTTCCTCCTCCTCTTCATCATCTACTATTTGGCCTTTCTTATAGCCACCTCCAGCTATTTTATGCCAGAGACTGAATTAGCTGTCATTTTTGGTGAGTTGATTGCTCTAATCTATCCCTCAGGCCATTCATTTATCCTGATCCTGGGCAACAATAAATTAAGACAAGCATTTTTAAGGGTGTTTTGGAAAGTGAAGTATATTCTAAAAAGAAGAAAAATTTAACAAACAGATCTGAGAAGAAGCTATAATTCTCCAGGACAAAGAATTAGAAGAGGTTTCTTAATTATCTTCAGTTCTTGCATTAATTTTAGTTTCATGTGGTTAAGTATTCAAAATTTATTTAGCACATTTATAATTGTAACTTAGGAAATCTCATGTAAACTGACTTTGTCTCTATATCTTTCTCTTTCTTCCTCTTTTCAGAGTTGATTCTTTAAACTATGTTTTAAAGCAAATTATAATCAATATCCTAACATAAACCATGAAAGGGGAGGGCATTTTCATTGCTTGTTCTAAATCATTTCTCCAGATGCAAATGTATAACCAATTCAAAACAACTGTAATAGCATCTTGCTGTGTTTGCATCCTTATGAAAAGCAGCCAATGTCATGATTCTTCTCAGATCATCGAATTAAGCTTCACCTTTGGAAAAGACTCAATCAAGTAACAATTCTTAATAAATTCTGTGGAATTGTATGAATATAGTAGTAATCAATACTGATTAGAATCACTGCTAGCATTATTTTAGGATCATAGACTAATTAATAAAAGATATTGTAGAAGCAACAGAAAGTTTGTGTAGAAATTCTCTGCAAAACAAAGAGCCTATTGTTTGCTTATTGAATAGAATTTCTCCACAAAAGACATGTGTAAGTTTGCTTTTATCAAGATACCATGATAAGATGAGAGCTTCAATCAAAACCTTAAATATCAAGATGTTAAAACTATCAACAAAACATTGATTCAATTCAAGTCATCTCTATATACCTGGACTATATACATTTATAAGATCTGTTTGGGACATTCCATCAAAAACATATTATTTGTATATGGCAAAGATATTGTGGAGAGATCAACTCTGTTAATAGCCAGCCTAAAGTAGTCATGAGCTTTGTGTACATAAAAGAAAATATTTACAAATAAAGACATTAAATAGTCTCATCAATAGATTTGTTTAAAATCAAAATGAATTTTATACTATATTCAGGTATTCATTTATCTTTTCTGAAAATATAATAGAAAGGATAGAGTATAATAGAAAGGATATAGATCAATTAAATTGACAAATTTCTTAAGGTTTATTGAGTGTCTTGTAAGTTAAAGAAATAGAAAGTTAGATGCATAGCCTATAGTTTGTATTTCTTTAAATAGTGCCCAAAAGGATACCAGTCCCTGCTCCTGACACAGCTAAGGCCTAGTTTATATGGATTTACATACACAAAAACAAAAGAACTCTGAGAGCTGATGGAAATGTGGAAAGCTTCAGCTTTGATGTTCTTATATTGTGAACCCTGGAAATGTGACCAGCCACCTATGCCTTGAATGCAGCAACTCATTATTCTATTTCTCTGTGAACAGTGTCAGTCAAGAGGAACTAAAGTGAGACCAGTGTATGTTTAAATATGTAATTTTCCTTACTTGTATGAAAGTAACATAGCCAGGGTTCATGGTTTCTCTTCTGAGATTATGTTAGTTCTGAGAAATCATGCAAAGGTGAAAAGTTGAAAGAAGTATTTATACTGCTTCTCTTACTCCTAATATTTGGGGTAGAGTTTTCAGGTCTTCTCCATGAGAATGTAGTAAAGGAGCTACAGACAATGCAGCTTGTTTCCTTTCTTTGTGTTTTTGTCCTGTGCTTAATAGATACCTGTTCACACATTGAATGTCTGAGAGTCACACAGATAAAATGTAACATTCATGGAATGCACACTCCCCCACTGTGGTGAGCCGTGTTTGTAGACCACTGCCGCCATTAGAAGATGGCACCGGTCTCCGTTGTGGATCTTGGTAAACAACTCCTTATTTGGGAGAGTTGGCGCGCTGTCCCTCAGTACCCAATGAGAAAACCCCGCGTGGCAGCTTTGGATTGGACTTGAGCAAGCTTTATTAGGCTGTGTGGGGGTGCGTGAAAAGGAGAGCGCTTGAGAGAAAACTAGAGTTAAGGCCTGAATAAACCGCTGAAAGAAGAATCCTGTGTCATGTCTTCCTTGCTGGCGAGGGGGTCGCAACACCCCACATTCCCCATGTTTTGACTGTTGCATTATAGTTGTACATAATAATGGGACCTCTTGTTACATATCCATACATTGCACATAATACAGCAATATAATCAGGCCAATGTCACTCCCCAGCACTTCTACACTTCCTCTCTACCTCTCACCCCACCCCCACCCCCATCTCTCTCCTCTACTGATCTCTCTTTGATTTTCATGAAATACCCCCTATATACCTGTCTTTGCCTTTTTCTTATCTAGTTCCCATATATAGGGAAAACATTCAACCCTTGACCTTCTGACTGGCTTTTTCCATTTAATACAATATTCCTAAGTTTCATTCATTTTTCTGCAAATGACTTAGTTTCATTTTTTTATAGCTGAATAAAACTTCATTTTGTATGTATACCATATCTTCTTTATCCATTCACCCATTGATGGACACCTAGTTTGGTTCCATAGTTTGGCTTTTGTGAATTGTGCTGCAATAAATATGTGTATGCATGTATCACTGTAGTATGATGACTTTAATTCTTTAGGATAAATACCAAGGAATGGTACAGCTGGGTCAAGTGAAGACAAGTGCATGGAGTACTGCATACATGGCATACTTTAAGGGCATCTGAGTGGCAAACCACTCCCCGGGGCTAGGCATGTGAACAGCAAACTGCTCACCCTGTGGGCACAGCCCTGGCATGTGTTACAGTCCCTGTGCTTGCTCCATGGCCCCCTCCTGGATTGGTTGCTGCAGGAGCAGTTGGCTAGAAATTGTATTGGTGGCTGCCTGTAATCTGCGTAGCTACTGTCTGAGTATACATACATGGTAACCGCGCAATAAAATCAGACCTGCTTCCTGCTTAGTCCCTGGAAGTTTGATTAGCGACTCAGCAGCCACACTCTCTTCTACCCTGTTCCATGGACCTCCTCGCTGGACTAGACAGAGCCCATGCAGGGTCATATGGTGGTTCCATGCCTGGTGTTTTGAGGAACTTCCATACTGATTTCCACAGTGGCTGAATTAATTTACAGTCCCACCAATAATGTAAAAGTGTTCCTTTTTCTCCATATCCTCTCCAGATTTATTATTATTTGTATTCTTGATGACTGCTGTTCTGACTGGTGTGAGATAAAATTTCAATGTAGTTTTGACTTGCATTTCCTTAATTGCTGAAGATGTTGAACATTTTTTTTTAATTTTTTATTGTTGGCTGTTCAAAACATTACATAGTTCTTGATATATCATATTTCACAATTTGATTCAAGTGGGTTATGAGTTCCCATTTTTACCCCATATACAGATTGCAGAATCACATCAGTTACACATCCATTGATTTACATATTGCCATACTAGTGTCTGTTGTATTCTGCTGCCTTTCCTATCCTCTACTATCCCCCCTCCCCTCTCCTCCCCTCCCCTCCCCTCCCCTCTTCTCTCTCTGCTCCCTCTACTGACATTTGTTTGTCCCCCTTATATTATTTTTCCCCTTCCCCTCACTTCCTCTTGTATGTACTTTTGTATAACTCTGAGGGTCTCCTTCCATTTCCATGCATTTTCCCTTCTCTCTCCCTTTCCCTCCCACCTCTCATCCCTGTTTAATGTTAATCTTCTTCTCATGCTCTTCGACCCTACTCTGTTCTTAGTTACTCTCCTTATATCAAAGAAGACATTTGGCATTTGGTTTTTAGGGATTGGCTAGCTTCACTTAGCATAATCTGCTCTAATGCCATCCATTTCCCTGTAAATTCTATGATTTTGTCATTTTTTAATGCAGAGTAATACTCCATTGTGTATAAATGCCACATTTTTTTTTATCCATTCATCCATTGAAGGGCATCTAGGTTGGTTCCACAGTCTAGCTATTGTGAATTGTGCTGCTATGAACATCGATGTAGCAGTGTCCCTGTAGCATGCTCTTTTTAGGTCTTTAGGGAATAGACCGAGAAGGGGAATAGCTGGGTCAAATGGTGGCTCCATTCCAAGCTTTCCAAGAAATCTCCATACTGCTTTCCAGATTGGCTGCACCAATTTGCAGTCCCACCAGCAATGTACAAGTGTACCCTTTTCCCCACATCCTCACCAGCACTTGTTGTTGTTTGACTTCATAATGGCTGCCAATCTTACTGGAGTGAGATGGTATCTTAGGGTGGTTTTGATTTGCATTTCTCTGACTGCTAGAGATGGTGAGCATTTTTTCATGTACTTGTTGATTGATTGTATGTCCTCCTCTGAGAAGTGTCTGTTCAGGTCCTTGGCCCATTTGTTGATTGGGTTGTTTGTTCTCTTATTGTCTAATTTTTTGAGTTCTTTGTATACTCTGGATATTAGGGCTCTATCTGAAGTGTGAGGAGTAAAGATTTGTGTTGAACATTTTTTTATAAATTTGTTGCCCATTTGTATTTTTTTCATTTGAGAGTTGTCTGTTTAATTCATTTGCCCATTTCTTAATTGAGTTATTTTGGTTTTTTATATAAAGCTTTTTAAGTTCTTTATATATTCTGGATATTAATCCTCTGTCAAAAAGAGTAACTAGCAAAGAGTTTCTTGCATTCTGTAGGTCCTGCATTCTTCTTGCATTCTATAGATTCCTAATTGTTTCCTTTGGAGAATGTACACTTTTTAAATAATCCCTCTGTCAGGACCCTATTCTCAGCAATGGAGATGCAAAGGTGAATGTAGCATTTTTACCATCCTTAGGAGCTCAGAATCTAATGGTTGATGATGCTTGGACATAACCATAGTCACTATCAGAAGTGGGGCAAAAGAGGATATTCTGAAAGCCCATAGCAGGGAAGGAAAGGAAAGTTCTCATAAAGGAAGTGACAAGGGATTTGTTTGTTTGTTTGTTTGTTTGTTTAGTACCAGAGATTGAATCCAGGGACACTTAACCACTGAGCCACATCCCTACCCATCCTTTTTTTTTTTAATTTTTAAATTTTGAGTCAGCTTCTCAATAAGTTGCTTGGGGCCTTGCTAAGTTGCTGAGGTTGGCATTGAACTTGTGATCCTCCAACCTCAGTCTCCTGAGTTGTTGAAATTACAAGTGTGTGCCTCCATGCCCAGCATAACATAGGATCTTGACCATGGACATTGGAGAGTGGAGGAAGGTATAATGAAACCATGGCTAACTCTATGCATTATCACAGTATTTTCAGTGGTTTAGGAACACTGAGTAATACAGTAAGATTTAAATGAAGATTAAAAACAGAAAGTTTCTTTCACTTTCATCCTTACCTATGATAAGTTTTCAGACATTTCTACCCTTAGGTTTATATATCTTCGTATATTTTGCATTGTGATTGTTACTCAGGTCTACTCACAGTGTCTACTCACAGTGTGGTCATATTATTTCAGAAGCTGGATAGAAATGAGAAATTATATCCCGTCTGATTCAAATGTATGATATGTCAAGGTCATTGTACTGTCGTGTGTAACTAATTAAAATTTTAAAAAAAGAAAGTCCATCAGGGCATAGAGAAAAACATAAAACAATAAATTAATTCCTCTTCTGAGACAAAAGCTAGTTCTAAATATGATTCAGAATTAAACATAATAGTGAATATACAATTAAATAGAATTAAACATGTTTAATTTTTCTTTATGTTACCTTAAACTGTAATGTCTTCATTAATACTAGTACAAAAATAAAACTACTCATTCCCTTGATGGAATTGGCCATTAAAGCCATCATTTTTACCCTCATCTGATTTTATATCAATCTTCTTAGACCACCTTCATTCACATGTGTATATTCCCCATAGATAAAATGATATTTTAACACTTAGTAAAACAAAAGAACTTCTAGGTTAAGCAGAATTCCTAGCTTGACTAGGAATTGAGGCCAGCAACTGAGAGATGCATGCCTGTGATGTCTTTTTCTATTGATCTCCATTCAGAAGCTTGGAAGATACAATGGAATAAATGTTATAATTTGTCTATGTTTCACACACCCAAAATAATCTCATAAGTGAATTGTCTCACTCCCCCCAGACACACACCCTGGGACTTCTATAACAAAACACCACAAACTAGGGGGATAGGGTGTGGGAGCTTAATCAACAGAACCTTTTTTTTTCCTCAGAACCTTTTTTTCTTATGGTTCTGGATGATGGAAGTTTAAAGACAGGTGTGAGCAGAGCTGGTTCTTCCTGAGTGCTGTGAGGAACAATCTGTTCTGCCTCTACCCTAGCTTCTGGTATTCTTCAAAGCTTTCTCAAATCCCAGCTAAACAGAAATATAACTAAATGGCACATATGCTTTGAAATACTGACTGAGGTCAAGGAAATACACAAGTTAAATTTCTGTTTGAACTGAGAAAATGGTGTGTATATTGGTAATCTGGTTACTGGTTTCAAGAATAAAGTCTTTTGCTTTAAAACACTGGTGGTGCTTAAGTCCTTGTCTAATTATTAAAATCTGAGCTTTCCATAAACCTCCAATATACAGATGAGTTGGAGTCCAATCAAGACCCTATATCTCCCTGCATATTCTTATTCCTTGATGGAGATCTATCACCCTAGAAAGAAAACAAGAGCCAAGGCATTAATGCTGATGACTTTATTGGAGTCTTTGTGGGTATTTTTGATTTTTTTGTTTTTTGTTTGTTTTTGTTTTTTAGGGTACCAGGAATTGAACCCAGGGGCACTTAACCACTGAGCCACATCCTCAGTCCCTTTTATTTTATTTTTTATTTTGAGACAGGGTCTTACTAAGTTGCTCAGAGCCTTGCTAAGTTGCTGAGGCTAACTTTGAACTTGAGATCCTTCTGCCTCAGCCTCCTGAGCCACTGGAATTACAGATGTGTGCCACTTTGCCCAGCTTATTGGTTTTCTGAAGTTAGAGAAAGAAAGGCCACAAAGTTTACACTCCTGAAAAGTTTATAGTTGCCTGTTGATCTCCATCAATTTCTGAAACAAAAGAAGAATTTTAGGTAAGAATAATAAATTGGCTTGTGCATGACCTATGCCTGATATCTCTTCCATTAAGTAGTCTCACTAAAATACCTTACATTAAGAGAAAAAGGAGGAGAAAGAGGGGAAGGAAGAGAGGGGGCCAGAGGAAAAGGCAGGAAGAATGGAAGAAGAAAGGAAGATATTAAAGAAAAAAGAGAGAAGAGAAAGGGAGAGCTTGGAGAGCCTGCCAACCAACAGAAGAAGAAGAGAGTCAGAAACTCCAACAAGGTAGAAGGACCACTTGCTCTTGTGAAAGCAGAGGGTGTGTTCGTGTGTAAGGTTGGGCAGAGAGCAATATTGTTATGGACACATCTGGGAGAGAGTTTGAGAAAGAATAAAGTCAAGATTTAAAAACGGGAGACATGGGGGCTGGGGATGTGGCTCAAGTGGTAGCACGCTCGCCTGGCATCCGTGCGGCCCGGGTTCGATCCTCAGCACCACGTACAAACAAAGATACAAAGATGTTGTGTCCGCCGATAATTAAAAAATATAAAAAAAAAAAAAAAACCAAAAAAACGGGAGACATGAGTAGAAATGAGAGATTTGGAGAATTTAAAAAGAAATTAATTAAATTACTGAAGGAAATACAGTCAGTACCTGAGACATCACTGGAGACCATCTTTAGTTGGTTTTCCACATCATTCACTGACAGGAGAGCTATTGCTCTGATCATCATTGTCACTTCTTCCATGATGACCACCCTGGCCACCTCTTCTGTGAAGACCACCCTGGCCACCTCTTCCAGGCTGACCTTTCTGGCCACTTCTTTCAGATTGGCCTTTCTGCCTACCCTGGTGACCCTGGTCTCTTTGGCCATCTCCCCTATGTCGCTTTCCATTTGAGCTCTCCTGTCCTCCATGGACAGTTTGACCTCCTGGGCCATGCTGACGATCTTGGCCTTTCTTCCCACTTTTGCCCTTCTTGACACGCTGACTTGTGAGTTCTCTTTGATGTCTGACTTGCAATTTCTCTGGTGTTTCTTCAGTTAATTCATCATCTGCTTAGAAGAAGCAACCAGATACAGAAAAAAAAATGAGAAAAGAAAAAGAATAAAAAAATTAAAAAAGAAAAAGAATAACCATAAGCTTAATGAAGGCAAGTATGGAATGCACCATAGCCTATACTTAGTGAGAAGATATTTAGCTGTTTTAAAATGGTATTAGGTACTGACCAGGGCCCAGGGGCTAGAAAAGGGGCAGAGACATCCTGACTAGAGTGCACGTACTTCAGCACCTTTTGTTTGGTCCTTTACAATTAACTCTCCCCTCACAATTGGTGCATCTTTCACTATTCTATATTGCTGTCCATTCTGAACCTGGCATGATATACAAGAAAACCATCCATAGGCCACAAGACTTCTCATTGTGCCTGAGAGAAACCACCAAATAAAGTCACTTGGCCTACCCCTAGAAATATATGCTTTCTTGACACAAGTCCATTGAACAGGGGATAATTATCAGCCACCACATCCTTCCCAATAGCAGAAAAATCACACAGCACCCACTCTGCTCTTTCTTCTAACATCTTCTACAGACTGCTCAGTCTACAGTTTCTCAAACAGAAGGTATAAAGAAAAATCACCCTACGTTGTCTCCTTTTGCAAATTTCTGGTTTCTGTGATTAAATTCCAGCCCTCATCATCTCTTGCATCAACTTTCAATCATTTCTTCAGGATCTTATGGGCACCACTCTTACTTACAATCATCCTTTGGTGGATTCAACATATATTTAATTGCATGCTCTATACATGTCACACACTAAAATTCAAAGCTTGAAAGACAAATCCTGTGACCTCAAGCTACTGGTTTTTCATTGTTGTCAGATCAACCAAAGAAATTCCCATTATAACTCTCTTATTCAAAAATCTCTTAGGCTGAATCATTTTGCTGATATGTGGATTTTAATTCATAATAAGTTAGGGGGGAAGAATAGAGGTATTTTGGACTAGACAGAGGGGAGTGAAGGGAAGGGAGTGGGAGGGGACAGGAGTAGGAATGATAGTAGAATGAATCGTCATTATTACCCTACATGCATATATGATTACATGACCTGTGTAACTCTACATCATGTACAACCAGATGAATGAGAAGTTATACTCCATTTATGTATGATGTGTCAAAAATGGATTCTACTGTCAAGTAAAACTGATTAGAACAAATAAAAATATATTTTAAAAAAATCTCTTTGTCTTGGTACATATATACAATGGAATATTACTGAGCCATAAGGAAGAATGAGATTATGGCATTTGCCAGTAAATGGATGGAACTAGGGATTATCGTGCTAAATGAAACAGGCCAATCCCCAAAAACCAAAGGCCAAATGCTCTCTCTGACATGTGGATGCTGACTTGCAATAGGTAGGGGTGGAGGGACAGGATTGGACAGGGTGCAAGTGTGGGAAGGGGGATGGGAATGGGACAGACAGTAGAATGAATTGAACATAACTTTCCTATGTTCATATGTGAATACACAACCAGTTAAGGTACACATCATGTACAACCACAGGAATGGGATCCTAATTAGAATAAGTTATAAAACGTATGTATAATATGTCAAGATACACTCTACTCTTATGTATAACTAAAAAGAACAAATAAAAATTTTAGAAGAGAGAGATATACACAAAAAAAACCTCTTTGTTGCCTATATAATAAATAACAAAATCAATTTGTTCGTCACAACATCTTTCATGACCCATATTTTCAACCTTATCTTCTATATTTATTTCAACCTTATTACAACACTCAAAGTTCCAAGAAGATTGAAAACACCACAATACATTCCCAGATTAAGCCATGTGTTTCTTCTGCTTTAGCCACCTCCCACTGTCCCAGGTCCACCGCCCATGCCACCTCCTGTATGAGGCCTTCCCTTTCTTCCCCTGTTCTGAAATCTCATAATATCTTCTTTTGCCCCTTTTCTTTTTCCATAGAAGCATATTTTCTTTTATATGAAAAAAAAATGAAGGCCCAAAATACAGTTTGTGGAAGTAGCTATCAACAAGATGTTAAATTATTTTTCTTTTGCTTTGGTTGAAACAGCCTTAGGACAGCAGTCAGTTCTCCTTCTCACAGCATGTAAACACCATTTTTTCTTACTGAATAAACAAGTTTCAAGAAAAGAAACTAATTGTAAACTAAATCAAACATTTTACCAATAAATAGCTTGTTTTTTTTGTTTGTTTATTAAAGGTAACCACTTCATCCTATAATTTTGGGCATAACATATATACCAATTTAAAATATCAAAATTTTCCCAAAATCATCATCACAGGTGTTAATGAAAAGAGTTCTGAAATGAAATTACTTTAATATATATTTTTAAATCCTAGTAACCAAACATAAATTTTAAAAGTTGGCATTTTCTATAATTATACATATTCTAAAATAAATGACTAATCCTATTTTACAGAGCATACTTCAAACTATTGTTGCCATTTCCATATATTCCCAAGGCAGTGGTTTAAAGGACATTTAGTATATCATATCTGAAACAAAGTTTACAATTCTGATTTACAGCTATGAAAAAGCAATTGAGTTCTATTTAAAACTGTAACCAATTATGAAATATACTTCAAAAATAAACATTTGGTCTGATAGTTTTAATATTAGTTAAAAACATTCTGCTGTTTGTTACTCATGGAAGTTACTTTAGTCCAATGTGCAAAAAAAAAAAAAAAAGTGCCACTGTCAGCTTTTCCTTAAAATACATAAAACCAACACTACCAATTACACACTTAGAAGATTTTAAATTTATTAAGTAAACTCACTGCAAATCCTTTATGGGTAAATAAAGTGCTGTACAGCACACAAAAGCTAGATGACATTCTGTTAAGTTCCACAAATGTATCTGAAAGTGCAAGTTGGTTTCTTATCCTAATTTTGATCCTAAATACAAATCTAATTTTAAAATTAAAAATTGTTTTGTGAGGTGGGGTTGTGGCTCAGTGGCAGAGCACTTGCCTCGCACATATGAGCACTGGGTTCCATCCTCAGCACCACATAAAAATAAACAAAATAAAGATTTTTTTTAATTGTTTTGCATCTGGCCTAGTAGCACAGACCTGTAATTCCAGTGTCTCCAGAAGGCTGAAGCAAGAGTATTGCAAGTTAAAGGCCAGCCTCACTAACTTAGCCAGACTGAGCCAATTAGCAGACTCTGCCTCAAATATAAATTTTAAAAAGGGAGGGAGGGGCTGAGGATGTGGCTCAGTGGTTAAGTGTTCCTAGGTTCAATTCCTGGTACCAAAAAAAAAAAAAGAATTGTTTTGAAGCTGGGCATGGTGGTGTTCTCCTGTAATCCTAGTGACTCAGGAGGCTGAAGCAACTTCCAGGCCAGTTTGGGTAACTTTCTGAGACCCTACCTCAAAATTTAAAATAAGGTCTGAGTGTGTAGCTCATGGGTAGAGCACCCTGGGTTCAATCTCTAGCATGAAAGAGGAGGAGGAAGACAAGGAGGAAGACAAGGAGGAGTGGGGGGAGGGAGGAAGGAGGGAGAGAGGAGGGAAGAGGAGAAGGAAGGAAGAGGAGGAGAAGGAGAGAGAAAGGTGGGAATGGTGATGTAGCTCAGTGGTAGAATATTTGCCTGGCATTTGTGAGGCCTAGGATTTCTACCACTGAATACAAAAACAAATAATAAAAATAAAAAACTGTTTTGATCTAGCAAATCTTGGAATTGTTCCACGTTATCTCCTCTTGGCACTGGTCTCCTCCACAAATCCCTGCTGGTGCAAGGTAGCAAAGCTCCAAAAAAGAGGAATGTAGGAACTCAGCCCCAAGACCACCAGCATCCTGGTGAGCTTGCTCAGCCTCTGGTATGTGTGACTGCAGCTTTTAGGGTAGATACAGAACAATCAAAACGGATGAAGAAACACTTGAGCAAGACAACTACTACTTGTTACAAAAACAGTTAAAAACAGTGATATAAAAAATTAACAAACCAAATATAAACCTAATTCCATTCTGCATTTCCAGAACTTGGGTTCATACTTGCATAGGGTTCCTGATCAAGCACCTAATAGCACTGTCTGCATTTATATGAAATATATTGATTATTAGTAATAATTCACATGTAATTATGATGATGAAGAAATCAATTTATTCAATTATTACTCTGTGCAGTGCACTCACCAGTATAGTAAGTTTAGAGGAATCAAAAATGGAACAGTCTTTCACTGCTAAACTGGACATAGGGGTTCTCAAATTAAGATCATAAAAAGAAGGGGAGAGAGGAGTTTATTGGCAACACCACTAATAAACACCAAAGAGGACAGAAAAACTGACTAGAACTTAAGAATATCAGTTTCCTTGAAAAGTTTTTAAAACCAACCACTGCCTTATGCACAATATGTACAATATGTACAATATTCTGTTCGTTTCCACAAAAGCATAATTGCTGGCATTCTCTGATTATGATGGATGCAGTCTCAGTCTTGGCTTCCTAGGCACAGGAGGACTTCCGGCCCTACACCTCTAGCTTCAGGCTGTTTGGACTGCCGCTGCACTCAGCAGCCAGAAAGGTCCCTGCACCTGTTCGGTCTTGTTCTAGATGGCGCCAAGGATGACTAGTGACCTCTCTCTGGGCATATTGTTCTGGTGCCCCTTCAGATCAAATGCCTTGGCAAATGTTTTGGTGCAGGAGCCAACACAAAGGACTGTCCCCTCTCTGTCTCCTTTCATGAGGTGGGACTTGTGTTTGAAGGCTTTGTCACACTTGTGACAGAATGACTGTCCTTTGTTTCTGTGAACTCTCTAGTGTTTCTTCAAAATAAATGATTTTCCACACAACTCACAACTACAGGCCCTATAATTCCATGTGGATTTTTAGGTGTTCTTCCAGGTGGACCTTCTTCTGTACATATTTCACAAACAAACATCCTGTCCATTGTGTGGAGTTTTTCCTGCTTCCTCAATCTGCTTTCATCAGGAAACATCTTAAAACTTGCTTGGCAGACAGTCAGCTCCCAGTGGTGACCATACAGGAAATACTCAAACTTCATGCCCCTGGCGGCTCTTGTCCAGCCTGGCACCTGTTCATCTTTCATGCCACGTGTTTCATCCTTAAATGTTAAAGCCTGAGGGTTCTGGAACCCTTAATCTTTGGACTCTGGGTTTTTCATGGATTTTACTTCCTGGTCATAGCAATTGACTTTTGCAACTTCCTTGATCCCCTGTTCTTTCAAAATCACTTCCTGAACCCTGACTGAAGTTGTAGGTCACTTACCGTCCTCCTGACATGCCATCAGAAGGACTGTCATCCTGATCTCCAATTTCTTCCACATCATCATCCTGAGTGTCAGCAGTCTCTCCAGTGGGGCAATTTATGTTGAGACACACTTCTCCTTGACTGACTGGTATTTTCATTAGAATTAGATGCATCTCACTTCTGAGAACAGAGTTTATCCAAAAATCAGATGCCAAGAATATGACTCAAGTACATCATTAACATCCCTCTTTTTCAGAGAAATCTTTGCTGTATACATGCAGATCTTGACTTCTTCAAATACACCAGAACAAAGAAAATTTACTATCTGTTTCCTAAGAGCTATTTACCTCCCGTTTTGTTTTTTTTTTAAAGCTTTTTAACATAAGTGCTGCAGGCTGGGAGAACACATCTGTGTGCTCTGAATTTCACATCTTCAACCACAATTTTAATATCACAAAATTGTTCTTCAAGGCATTGTTTGTTTGGTGTTTTCAGGAGCAGAGTTTTAAAAGTGTTGTTATTTGGTTGGGTGGTTTCAGACATACTGATGAAAAACTCCATGAACAACTCAGTTGACTATTTTAATACCTGAAGCACCAAAATATTCAAAGTCTGATCATGGGCACACCAGACTTGTAGCCAGGCACAGTCACAGACACTGCACACACACACACAAGCTCCCTGCATTTACTAGCATGCAGGCTGGATTGGAATGGACACACAGTGCAGGAACACTTGGGTGGCAGTGTTTTGGCTTTTTTCTTTATGTTTTGTTTTTTTTAGTTTGGGGAAGAGCTGAGGTACAAAGGGTCCACATCCGTGATGGTAGCAGCCTTTCTCCTGCAGGTGCACAACCTGCCTTCCCAACTGTGAACCCTTTTGCCCCTTTTTCTGACAATATATCCAAGCATCATCTTCCAAAAGATTTTGAGTTCTTCAAGACCAATAACAATACTTCATTCACCTTTGTATTCCCAGAGCTGAGCAAAGATCCCTGCCAAGGGGATTGCTAAATATTAAATTTTACTGAATTAGTGGTGGAAGAATGCAGATAAAACCTTTCAGGAATTCCCAAATAGGCATGCCATCACAAAGAAAGCCAAGGACAGGACCTTAAACAAGAAAAAAAAAATCAGAACAAGCAACCCCGTACTGAACCTCAGAACATTCTTAAATCCAAAGCAAATATCTCTCTCTCCCTCCTTTTCTCCCTCTCTCCCTCTCTTGTTTTTGGTTTGGATATATTTTCTTGGTTTCTGGTTTTAGATTTTATATTCCTTCTATGATATAGAACTAAAACTGTATGGCAGACTGATTGAGAAAGTAAGTTTTAAAGGTTAAATATAATGTTTTTATTCTTTAAAACTACGGGAATTTAGCCAGGTGTGGTGGCACATGCCTATAATCCCAGCAACTGGGGAGGGTGAGGCAGAAGGATCTCAAGTTCAAAGCCACTTAGCAAGGCCCTAAGCAACTCAGCAAGGCCCTAAGCAACTCAGAGAAACCCTGTCTCAAAACAAAATATAAAAAAGGGCTTGGGATGTGGCTCAGTGGTTAAACATCCCTGGGTTCCATCCCGCGTACCAAAAAAAAAAAAAAAAAAGAACTACAGGAATTTTAAATTATATCAGTAACTCAGAGGCTCCTAGACTCCATTTAGAAAAACTCTCAATAACTTATTTGAATTCAAAATAGCTCACATGGCATTTGAGGCTCTTCTTCCTTTTGAGCAGCTCCTGAAAAGAAAGAACAAAGGAAGGATGAAATTTGAAATGATGTTAGAAAGTGAATGGAAGCATCACTGACAAGTCAGGAACTAGAAAAAAATCACTAAGCATAAAGACTTTTGTTAAGCAATCAAATTGTTTGTTAATTCATTTTTATTCAATTCTGCTATTGCTCTCTCATGTACTCTGGTTCTTATTTTATATCTTTCTTCTACACCCACTCCTTCACTCATATCATTTAAACTGACTTCAAATTCCTCAATTGAAGTGTGCATGATTAATAATGGCTTTAAAATTCATGTATTCAGAAAAAATCAGCTTGTAAGCAGATGTCAAGGCTTTTGAATTAAAAAATGAGTCATTAGTGCTAAAAGTTCAGAGTGGAATAACAAAGTGCAATGGTAAATGCACTCATGAAAAAACTATACTACTTTAGGTAAATTATGGGATATCTTTATGCTTTTAGTTAGTTATATGTCAATGGAGAAGAAATCTTTGCAAATGTAAAGGGCTTACTTTACTCAGTTGCTAGCCGTTGTTTGCAGAAGGATTTGGAGAAATTCATGCCTATGCTCTTCTCATGTCCAGACACTGTTTGAATCTCTGATACAAGGGGTCCCAGTGTGAAAAGAAAGGAGATGGTGCATATTTAACACATCACTGAGGACTACTGAAACATATGGTCTTGTTATTCCTTGTGCCCTTTAGGACTCCCTAAACCAAATTTTTTTTTGTACTTGTAGTTAACCTAGGGGCACTTAATCACTGAGCCACATTTGCAGCCCTTTTTTATATTTTATTCAGAGATAGGGTTGCTCAGGGCCTCTCTAAATTTCTGAGACTAGCTTTGAACTCATGATCCTCCTGCCTCAGCCTCCTGAGTCTCTGAGATCACAGGTATATGTCACCACTCCAAGCTCCAATATTTAGGAACTTTTAAGAAACAACAGATTAAGAAAAAAGTATGATAGGTTCTGAAGAAAAAAGAAACATGCTGGGCATGGTGGCACACACGTGTAATCCCAGGGACTCAGGAAGCTGAGGCAGGAAGGTTGCAGGTCCAAAGCTAACCTCAGCAATTTAACAAGGCTGTAAGCAACCTAGCCAGACCCTGTCTCAAAATAAAAAATAAAAAGGGCTGAGGATATTGCTCAGTGGTTACGTGCCCTTGGGCTCAATCTCTAGTGCCAAAAGAAAAAAAGAAAGAAAAGAAAAGAAAAACATATTTTAGTAAGGATTTACCTTTTTTTAGAAGAGATTCATGAAGTGTATCTAGGATTTTAGAAAGAAAAAAATAAATAAGACAAATAAAGCATGATTTAATGGAATCCAGCTATGCATTTGTAAAAAGACAAGTAGATTTACATACAAGTTAAGAAAATGCCTAAGAGAACTCTACGAAAAAAATACAAATGATTTGGATACAATGAATAAACCCTTGCCAAGTAGAGCCCTAATCCTGAACATTGATTCTGAACAAGAGATGAAAAGAAAGTCAAATATTTGACAAATTTGCATTAGAAGTAATGAAATGGGGAACCACAATACTTGCAGACAAAATAAAGATGCTGAACAGAGAAAATTTGAGAATCAGAGCCATCCATAGCCATACAGCTCACTGTCTACATTCACATTACTTTGCTATCCAGAACACTCTTACCCAGCAGACAAACTGTTCAAATAACTATTGATTACTTCAAGAACTTGCCCAAAACTCATTTAAACAAGCATAAGTCTGTTCAACTCTTCCATGTCATGGATTGCTTATTCTCCCAGACTCTACATATAACCTCAGGACCCTTGTCTCAGAATCTTATAAATTTTATCCACTCCAAACAAAATCTTCATGAAACCAAACTCAAACCTTCATTTTTAAATATTCCATCTTTGTTCTTCCCCTCCAAGACACTATTAAGGCAAAGTAGCACTCTCCCTCATCATGTTAAGAATAAACTTCCTTTTGCTCATCAAAATGTTGTTTTGGTGGTATTTTGAGGTATCGAACATTTGAACACCTTTTAAGCTACACTTTCCTTTGAAGGTTCCTTACATTTTGGCAAACCAAATGTTCTAGGAGATACTCAGACACAACCCTGCACTATATTACACTGTGAAATGTCTTGGGGGTAATGGGTGACTTTGGGAAGAAAGGCAAGAAATAATTCATCACCAAGAAGAGACAGGAGCAAAGGAATTTCTGTGTTGGATAGGGAGATTAACTTGAATATATTCACTGTACTTAGGACAAAACCAAGTAATTTCAAATAAAGTGAAAGCTAAAATAGTGGTCACAGAGTGAGAGAAAGATCATGGGCTTTGAAAACCAATAGGGTTGTGTCTATAATATAGCTATGCCACATGCTAGTTACATAAGCTCTGAAAAGTACTTAAAAAGTTAGGGAACAAATGTAAAATTTAGATAATAATATTTACCTCGAATGGTTACAGTGAATAATTAATGACATACTATATGTAAAAGAAAACACAACAATTCATAGCACATACTTCTTTTGAAATATCTTTTCTCAGAATTTTATTGTTGCTCTCCATCTAATACCCAAACTATCACAACAGAAGTTGAGGCTCAGAGCATGTTATCATAGACTTTGAAAGATATCTGGTTTGGAAATCTTTTTCCATAAGCAACAAATTTGTCGCAGAATATGGTAACCGATTTAAAACTCAAATAGCCTATTATAATTTCATTCATTGTTTAATATTGTGAGCAGTAAGTAAGTTAATATTTTTAATATGCCCATTTTCTTAACTCAGGCTGCTTCTATATAGTGTGACAACATTTGATAAGAAAAAAAATATGATTCTAGCTTTTCATTGTTTATCTTATAAGGGGTTTGGTATTTGGATATTGACAATCATTTAAAAAATAATGTGAATTTTTTCTCTGTATCTGCATATTTGATACCATCCATCTGCATATTTGATGCCATCCATCTTCTGTATGTGAAAGAGTCACAGATTCATAATTAGCCTTTACTTTTATTATATATAAATTCTTTCATTATTACCTAAAATGACCCATTTCTAGAAATCCATAAGTTTACTCTGAATTCTTGTCTGAGAGTTGCATGGCTAGATTTGTGTGTTAAAATGATTAGTGATATAAATGAAAAGTTTAATAATTCCTGTATAACATTAAAATTTTGATTAAATAAATAAAAATTTAATCAAAATTTCCAATACAGGTTTTCAAGTGTTTGATGTCAAAGAAACAAGATATCTAGATGAATTGTAGAAATTTTACTCAATATAGAGGCCCTGTTATACACAAGTGAATATCTGAAGATCCATATGTTATGATCATAAAATCTATACCATTAAGATGCTGTTTTAAGATGTAGGCATAGGCAAAGATTTTCAGAGAGATATGTGCTATCAGTGAAAAATAATATAGAAACTAATGTTGCCTCCACTTTTAGTAACCTACTCTCTGAATATAAACTACTGAATTTCTGAAAAGGTCAATTAAACTCAACTCTTCTCCACACATTTTCACCCCATTTTCTGTTGTAAGACTCCTACTTCTTCTTACCATCATCTGTCCTGTGAGCTGAGCTCAGGGCCAGCAGGGCCATTGAGAGCAGGACCAGCAGCATCCTGATGGTAGCCATGGCGTCTCTCTCCCTTGATACTGGAGAAACTTCTTTATAAGACCCAGAAGAACAATGTCACTTTTGAAGCTCGTGTATTGGACACTTCTCACCCATATCTAAGTTTCCAGACTTGTAGAGTTGAGTTAAAGGGCTAAACAGGTTTCTCAAGAGAAAACCATCAATTTCCTCGGGTTATTTAAAACAAACAATTGGTCATTCTCCTCAACAATTAGTTCTAATTACAAGTATTAATAGTTGTCTTCCATATTTTAGTATTCCATCCAGGACCATGATTTCATGTTCTGTTACTAGATCTAACATTGTTCAAGCTGTCCATATGCCAATTCCTTCAGGCCCCTTTCCTATAGGATGAGCTAACAGAATCCTCATTAAATGAAAGGCTAAAATAACAGAAATATAATCACAAGATGAAAAAACAACAAAGGGTAAAGAAAGTCTAGGTTAAGTTATCTTGCATGGCTTGAAAAAAAAAATGAAAGCAGTTGCCACTAAGAAAATAAACCCAACTTCAGACTCTGAAGACTATAGTTGTTCAGAATATGCTTGAATTCATAAATTGAATAGACCAAGAAATTTTATAACAAAAAATTGTCAGAATAATGAGTGAGTTGGAAAATAATATCCTGTAAGACTCACTGAGTTAATTAAAGGTGTTCAGTTGAGAAAGAGAAGAGTATGAATAAGAATATTGTTCTGAAGTTGCACAAAATGCAGAGCAATCTCATTTGTATAGCCTTGGAAAATGTCAAAGGAGTTATTGATTTATAAAAGGAAGACATTTGGGTGACTTGGGAGGCAGCGACAGGAACATGGAAAGTTTGAGGCCAGCCTCAGCAACTTAGAAAGGCCCTTAGCAACTTAGCCATACCCTGTCTCAGAATAAAAAATAAAAAGGACTAGGGGTGTGCCTCAGGGGTTAAGTACCCCTGGGTTCAAACTCCAGTACCAAAAAAAAAAAAAAAAAAAGAAGGAGGAGGAGGAGAAGGAAAGAAGAAAGAGAAGGAAAGAAGGGAAGGAAGGAAGGAAGGAAGGAAGGGGAAAGAAAATTATATACAAAATAGATAACTATATATAAAATAATTCCTTAGAAGTATTTAAATTGTCTTAGATGATTTTATTTAATTTTAAATTGTCTTAAGTTATCTTATAATCATATGAAAATAAATTTCTTAGAATTATTAAAATTTGAATGGCTGGGGTTGTAGCTCAGTAGTAGAACTCTCCTAGCACATGTGAGGTACTGGGTTCAATCCTCAGCACCACATAAAAATAAATAAATAAAATAAAGATATTGTGTTCATCTATAACTAAATTTTTTTTAATATTAAAATTTGAAATAATAGATTGAATTCTCCAGGGAAAATTAACTACTTATTCCTGAATGTGCTCAGGCATTCAAGGAATCTATAACTAGCATGTAAAAATTGAGACTAATGGAAGTAGAATCGTTTGTGATCAGCTCTCTCTAAAATGCTATCCATGGAAGTCTTCTATTTTCTCTAGATGAAAATCAAAAGTGTTGCATGACTTCTCTGATTACTCTTTTTTTTTTTTTTTCAGTATATGGGATTGAACCCAGAGGTGCTTAACCACCGAGGCACATCCTTTTAAACGTTTTATTTAGAGACAGTGTCTCACTAAGTTTCTTAGGGCCTCTTGAAGTTGCTAAGGCTAACTTTTAACCTGCAATCCTCCTACCTCAGCCTCCCAAGCTTCTGGGATTACTTACAGGCATGGGCCATCATGCCCGGCCCTCTGATCACTCTTAAATAATAAAAAATGAAGAATCAGTTTATCACAAAACACTGTCAATTCAATACATTAAAGTATTCAATTCCATGTAATGATCATAGGTTTGATATTCAGTTAAAGTCACAGTTATTTTTCCACCCATCTAAGGCCTTCTGTAGGCCTTTTATAATTCCACAAGAGTACCTTCCAAGATTACTCTTTTTTACCTTCTGTAGGCCTTAGCTCCTGATTCAACTTTTATTTATCCTTTACTCATCTATTCATATTCCAAGAAAATATACTTTCTCTTCTGGCTCTTTCTTCCAAAGAGATGTCAAGTTTTGTCCACATGACTTCAAATATATTATTTTAATTTTGCTTATTGTTCAAGATTTTTTTCATTTTTAAAATTTTTATATGACAGTGGAATGCATTATAATTATTATTACACATATAAAGCACAATTTTTCACATCTCTGGTTGTATACAAAGTATATTCACATCAATTCAATTCGTGTCTTCATACATGTACTTAGGGTATTGATGTTCATCTCATTCCACCATCTTTTCTACCTCCATGCCCCCTCCCTTCCCCTCCAACCCCTCTGCCATATCTAGAGTTCATCTATTCCTTCCATGCTCCCTCTCCCTACCCCACTATGAATCAGCCTCCTTATATCAGAGAAAACATTTGGTATTTGTTTTTTTGGGATTGACTAACTTTCAAGATATTTCTTATTTTTTTCTTTCATTGAATTGTCAAACTTAATTTTAAAAGCTCACATTTGAGGACAATTTTATCCAGAATATATAAATAACTTATAAATGCTTAGCACCAAAAAAAATTAAAAAATAATAAATGGGCAAAAGAACAAAACAGTATTCTTGAAATATATATATATATATACAAATAGCCAACAAATATATAAAATAATGTTCAACATCTCTAGCAATTAAGGAAATGCAAATCAAAACTACATTGATATTTCATTTTACTTCAGTCAGAATAGCAATTTTCAAGAACATAAATAATAATAAATGTTGGCAAGAATGTCAGGGAAAAGGTACATTCATACATTATTGGTGGGACTTCAAATTAATGCAACTACTATGGAAATCAATATGGAGATTCCTCAAAAAACTAGGAATGAAACCACCATATGACTCAGCTATCCCATTCTTCAGTATACATCCAAAAAAATCTAAAATAGACATATTATAGGAATACAGCCACCTCAATGTTGACAGCAGCAAAATTCACAATAGCCAAGCTATGTAACCAACAGATGAATGGACAAAGAAAATGTGATATATAGATAGATAGATAGATATAGATAGATAGATATAGATATTCACAATGGAGCATTACTCAGTCATAAAGAAGAATAAAATTATGACATTTGCTGGTAAATCAATGAAACTGGAAAGTATTATGCAAAGTAAAAGAAACCAGACTCAGAAAGTCACAGGTTAAATGTTTTCTGATATGTAGAAACTAAAATAAAGGAAGAAAACAAAATAAAAGGAAGAAGGGAGAGAGAAAAAAAGAGAAAGGAAAAAAGGGAAATTCCATCAAAATAGAAGAAAGATCAATGGATTAGAGGAAGGGGACTCAAGGGAGGGAGAAGGGATGAGAATAAGGAAAGAAGAGTGGAATTAATCTAGCCTAACTTACCTACATATATGAATATACCACCATGAATCTCACCATTATATATATCTACAAGACACTAATTTAAAAAAAAGTAAATAGCACAAAGATCTGTAGAATAGAGGGAAGGTAAAAGAGAAATACTAGCACTGATTTAAAGCAAATTATATCCCATGCCTTTATTATTATTTCTGTCTTTGTTTTTTTAGGTGCAAACACTAATTTACATCCACAGCCCTTTCTTAATTTTATTTTTTATTTGAAGATCTGGTCTCACTAAGTTGCTCAGGGCCTCACTAACTTGCTGAGGCTGGCCTCAAACTTCCAATCTTCTTGCCTCAGCCTCTCCAGTCACAGGAATTAAAGGCATGCACCACCAAGCCCAGCTCTGCACCTTTTATTCTTATTTCAAAATGATTCCCAATGTTATATGTAACTAAAAGAACTAATAAAAAGGAAAAAAATAGTACACTCTTGGTTCTTTTATCCCTGCTTTTTTCATTCATGAAATACACAATAGAGATAGAAACAGATGAGTAGATGAATGGATTAATGTGGATGGATGGATGGGTAGATAGATACACAGATCAGCAGATAAATTGTAATGTGCTTATTGCACTAATATGTGCCAGACATTATTCTAAGTGCTCAACATGCATCAATTCATTTAATATTAACATGACTTTAATTTTGAGGCAGGAGGATTGCAAGTTCAAATCCAGCCTCAGCAACTTAGCAAGACCCTGTCTCAAAATAAAAAAAAAAAATTTAAAGAGTTGGAGTGTGGCTCCATGGTTAATAACCCTGGATTCAATCCCTGGTATTAAAATATATATAATATGCTAGCCATGAAGAGTGGCACACACCTGTAACCCCAGCTACTCCAGGGACTGAGGCAGGATAATAGTAAGTTTGAGGCCAGTTGGAGCAACTTAGCTGAACTCTATATAAATTTTTTAAAAGGGCTAGGGATATAGCTCAGTGCTTTTCCAGCATATGCAAAGTCCTGGGTTCAATTCCCAAGACCATGAAATATTTAACTTATGTAGTATCTTTATGTGTTATTTAATTTTATTTATAAAGACACTTGATCCTCATTTACATTTACTTTTTGAAATTTAGTTTTCACCCCTTCCAGTCTTCCAGTACTTCTCTATAAAATCTATCAATATCTTAATAATCAAAGACAGATTCTATTGACATTTGCAGTAGTTGATTTTGTTAACATTTGCACTAGTTCAGTCTTAAAAGTCCCTAAAAGGCCCATGTATTGGAGGTTTGGTTTCCAAGGAGAAGTTATTGAGAGATGATGAAAGTTTTAAGAGGTGACTCTAGTGGAGGTCACTGGGACATGCCCTTAAGGGGACTGTGGGACCCAGCACCTCCCACTCTTTAGTTCCCTGGCCATGAGGTAAAAGGTTTTGCTCCACTGTGTGCTCTTACCATGATGTGCTGTCTTGCCACAGCCCCCACGGCTACAGGACCAACTGATCATGAATGAGCACCTCCAAAACTGGGACCCAAAATAAACCTTTTTTTCCTGATAAGTTGGATATCTCAGGCCTTCATTATAGTGATGGGAAGCTGACTAACAGCACTTTTCAGTGACACATACGTTCTGATTTTGTTTCCTTTGATGATTTCTACCAAAAAAAGTTTTTTTTTGCAATAGGTTCTTTTCCTATTTTAATATTCTCCTCTTAAAATTTATTTACTGGCTTCTTCTTCCACTGAATCATTCACACATTCACTAATATTTAATGGGTACTTACTTAGGCTTCTGTCACTGTTAGATACTAGGTTTTAATAAACACTGTTATTGTCTTCATAGAACATAAAATGTAACTTGAAAATGCAATTTTATGAAGTTATAAATCTAACTTTTCTAACAATATATATCCAAATTAAAATACCACTAAAAATTTTTAAAAGCCTCATATTCTCCCAGGTTCCATCTTTAATTTTCAACTGTTTATTCTGAGACAGCTTCAATAATGGTTTATGGGATAATAATCCCGTATCTAAATTCACACCCTAATTTGTTTCCTGAACTTTGAGCCCGTATCTTTTTAATAAATATCACTGTCTGATGTCCACCAAGATCTTAAGACTCTTAAACATGTTAAACACAAATGTAATTGCACTCTATATGCATATTGCTCTTATTCTCTGCCTTCTATATTTCTGATCTTTTTTTTAAAATTTTTTTCTTAGTTGTAAATGAACACAATACCTTTGTTTTATTTATTTATTTATTTTTATGTCATGCTGAGGATCAAACCCAGGGCCTTACATGTGCTAGACAAGCGCTCTACCATTGAGCTACAACTCCAGCCCCTATATTTCTGATTTTTATTAAAGTGGATGCTTCTTTCAAATGACTAAGTCAGAAATCTAGAATCTATTCTCAACTCTTTCATTCTCTTCCTTCTCCTACTTGCCAACTTTGTCCCTATTAATTCTATGGCTCCACTTACTGTTACAATTGTTACAACACCATTCAGAATTTCATCACCTTCTTTTTTGGATTAGTACAACTTTCAACTTCCCTCTGCCACCCATAACTCCAATCTATGTGTTTCCATCAAAGTTATTATTTTAACTTTTCTAAGAGAGTAATTCAGTCTCTAACATTACTAGGTGTAATTGGATCTGAACATGATATATAAACCACTTAGCAATATGGCCTTACTTGAACTCATAGCTTCATATGCCAACTACCCTGTCCAAGAGTAATCACATATAATAACAAAATAACCTCCTCATCATTCCCTGAAAAATGACATGTGTTATTTATCTTCATGCCCTTTCTCTTGAAACTCTGCAAGCATGCCTTTCTTTTTCTTCCTGGAGAAGTAAGCCAAAGGTATTCTTAAACATCATCACACTTTTCTGAGAACTCTTCCCTGATCCCCATCAGGAAGATTTTAATCAAGAATTTTGCAAGGTATTGATATTGTCACATACATCTCAGTACAGTTAGACTTCACTATATGTGTTTATGAATGCTGTATTGCAGTGTCTTTCACAGTAGGAAATTTGTCTCCTTCATCTTGTTATCTCCAGCACTCCACACACACCTGGTACCTGAGAAGTACTCAAAAGATAATTGCTGAATTAAACTGTCAAATTTTAAATATTATGAACATTGTCAGGTATGTTGGCACACGCCTGTAATCCCAATGGCTTGGGCGGTTGAGGCAGGAAAATCGAAAGTTCAAAGCCAACATCAGCAACTTAGCAAGGCCCTAAGCAACTTAGCAAGACCCTATCTATCTCAAGATAAAAATATTAAAAGGGCTGGGGATAAGACTCAGTGGTTAAGCACCCTGGGTTCAATTCCCCCCAAAAAAATTAATTGTGAACACTTTATAATTATCTTTTCCCTTTTTCTCACCTGAAAAAGATATATATCCGGCTGGGGTTATAGCTCAGTGGTAGAGTGCTTGTCTTGCACACATGAGGTCCTGGGTTCTTTCCCCAGCACTACCTTAAAAAATATATATATAAAGATATTTTAAAATCATTTTTAAAAAGATATATATCCTCTCCTTATGTAAGCTAAACTACTCATTTGTGGTTTTGATATTCTCCCCTGCATTCTCTGGCATTTTGTCTTTATAATTTTTTTCTACTTCTTTGCATGTACAGTCTTCACTAACTCCCCTACTCAAAGTCAAAAAAATTCTAAAGTCTTCCTTAGCCTAAAAAAGGAATGTTCCATAAACTTTTCTAACCTATCAGGTTCCATTTGATGTTCTTATTGCAACTCTCACTCACTTTAAAACCATCCTGATGATACAGATTCATGCACTGTTAATAAAGGAGCCCTGGACTGGACACAGTGAGTAGGAGCTGTTCTCCTGCCAATCATTTTAATGTGAATCTAAAGTGGCTCTAAAAATAAAGTCTATATAATAAGAAAAAAATCTTTAAAAAATAAAATAAAAACATCCTGAGATCATTACCTCTACAGATCTCAGTTTATTTCTGACCATCAAGCCTAGTTATATTGCCTTAGTCTTTTTGTCCTCACGTCCTTCAAAATTTGATATATTACTATGTATTCCTTCCCTCTTTTTTTAATTTTTTTATTGGTTGTTCAAAACATTACAAAGCTCTTGACATATCATATTTCATACTTTGATTTAAGTGGGTTATTCCTTCCCTCTTAAGTCTTATTTCTTTTGACTCTGACACTGAAATCTCTTGATTTGTTATGGATCCTTTTTATTTTTATCTGCTTCATTTATTCATGTCATGTGACTATCTAAAAGGGAAGACCATTAACTACTTGCCCAATGTCTATTTTTATTGTTTTCCTTGCAGAGACACAATGCTAATTAGGGTAGCAATGTGGCTGGCTTAAAACATGTATTTTCAGCAGCTCTTGTTACTGAGGATGGTCAAGAGCATAACTTCAGATAAATAGGTTATTTCAAGTCTACTGTGCAGTGTTTCTGAGAAGACTTCACAGCTGGGGTAAGGAAAAGAAGAGCAGAAACCTAACATAATATTTTGCCATTGACAATTTTTACTTCAGCTTCTTACTGCCTGAAAGGCAAATGCAATGCTCACACCATAAGAGCCATCTTGCAATATGAGACCACAACACGAGGATAAATATCTACAGGTTTAGTATGGTAGAAATGAAGGTAGAAGCTGGGCATGGTGGCATACATTTGTAATCCCAGCAACTTAGAAAGCTGAGGCAGGAGGATCCCAAGCTTGAGGCCAGCCTCAGCTATTTAGCAAGACGCTTAGTAACTTAGTGAGACCCTGTGTCAAGATAAAATAAAAAGGGGGCTGGGATTTGGCCCAGTGGTAGAGAGCTTGCCTAGCATGTGTAAGGCACTGGGTTCGATTCTCAGCACCATATATAAATAAATAAAATAAAGGTCCATTGACAGCTAAAAAATATTTTTTTAAAAAAAAGATAAAATAAAAAGGACTGGGGATATAGCTCAATGGTAAAGTGCCTTTGGGTTCATTCCTCAGTACTCACAAAAAAAAAGAAAAAAGTGATGAAGGTTAAAAAAAAAAAAAAGAAAAAGAAAAGCCCTGGTCTCAGGATACCTGTGATTAGAACAAAAATTGGTTAAATTGCTAATAATTAGAAATGCAGCAGAATGAATTCATTTCTAACTAACCTGTTAAACTTGTAACTTTGACCTTGTCAATGTCAATCATTTCCATCATTTCAACTTTATCATTTCACATCTACAGAGATCACTTATGAAATGAGCTTATAGTTGGAGTAGAACATAAACATTTATGCCAGCTGCTTAGCTGATTAGATGTTAAGGAAATAAGACCTGGAGGCATGACCTTTTATTTTATAGGACTAATCACTAGAATGACCTTTTGAAATTAGGAAGGCCTTTCTCAATTAGGTAAGCATGAGATAACCATTCATCAGTTATTACAGAAGGAGTTGAACAATCCCTCACAAACTAGCATACACTCGTTTTTCAAAATTCTGGGGATATGATTTCAAAATGATGTGTGCTAGGAGCTGAGGAATCCTTCTATAAGGAAAGAATGTAAGATATCCTCTCTCTGAGATTTGCCACTGGGGAGTCTTGCCACAGAAAATGAGGCATCTGCCTCTTTGGCCCAATGAGAAAGACTGTGGGGCCCATGAGTATAGAAAGGGAAGGGGAAAGTAGTCGCTTCCCTAAGTGTATAACAGGAAGTGGGAATAGAGTGGTTCTCAAGATGGGAGTTTGCAGAGAACCCACTGGAAGACACACTTCAGTTTTGGATATGTGTTTGGTTATGAACAGCTACTTTGAGATTTGTGGAACAAATCTGGTATAGAACTCTCTCTCGATAAAATCCCTCAAAGAGCTATCATGGCTAAGGTCAAGAATGTAGGTATTTATTTTGCATTCTTCACATTCTCTTGGAAATGATCCTAAGAGATACAGCTTCCACAAAAACTGGTTGTTTAAATAATCTATGGAGAACCAATTCCACAGAATATAATTCAGTCATTAAAAAGAATTCAGGACTGGAGATGTGACTCAGTGGTACAGCACTTGCCTGACATGATTGAGCCTCTGGGTTCAATCCCCAGCACTTAAAAAAAAATCAGTAGAAAGAAATGTTATGAATATAGAAAGTATCAAAATGCTGTTGTTCAATATAAACAGTATTCTTCCATTTGTATATAAAAAAGTCTATCAATATGGTTATGAGTGTAGTATGTTCATTTATAGAGATGGAGAAAGAGATTGGTGTTCAGAAAATACTTGAAGTTGTAGACAAAAATTATATTGGTGATTTTTTTCTAGAAATAAAATTGTAGAGCTGAGTTTGACTTTGTAATCCTTCTATATTGTTTAAGCTTTGATAATGGTGACTTTTTAATATTTAAATATACTAATAAAAATGAAGTGCCTCGTCATCAAGCTGTAGTCTGACGGAACTAGAGGACTACCCTGCAATTTGCCTTTAGCCTCAACTTCCTGCTTCCTCATTGTTTCTGCCAGGTTCAGATCTTGGCCTTTAACCACAACCTCAAGTCCAGTATTTGCTCCAGGAATGGCAAATTCCTTTCCATCATCTAGTAATTAACTTGCTTCAGTTCTTTACTTGGCCCTGCAAGGCTATGACATTTACTTGCTTTCACTTAGTAACTGACCTTTACTATAACTCCTAAATTACAGAGCTTCCTTCCAAATGTAATCGTGTTTCACCAGCTGCTCTTTACAATTAATAGAAACCATGACCTTGGTTTCCAAGTTCTTTATGCACAACCTTGAAACCAATCATTAATATTTTATGATTAACTCATAGTTATCCCAGATTGATTATATGCCCAAAGTATTGGGTAAGTGCTTTTAGGCATTCTATTATCTAATCTTATTCTAACAACCTTGAAAAATAGGTGCTATTCACATTTCAATGTTATAAATAAATAAGGGTGTAGATCATAATTGTCTAATAAGTTCTAAAGATAAGACTTGATTTAGGTTTATTTAACCCAGGCAGAATGCATGCCTTTAACCACTACAATATACTATGTACTATTCCTCTTTGATATCTTATTTTTTCTGCCTCATTTTAATTTGTGTTATATTCCTTACTTGCTCACACAATTTCTCAAATGGACTAGCAATATTTGGTCAATCTTATTGGAACAGATCATACAAGTCCAGGGACATTTTTCTTGAATTTATTCTTTATTTTGGGGTCCTAACTTCCTTTTAGCTTTTGTGCTTGATTTTAAAAAATATTAAAAATCCAATGAATATCAGCTTATAGATATACTCTTACAGTCAGATCAAACATTATGATAAGGCCTCATAAATCGAATGTCATCTCATAATTGGAGATCTTGGTAGAAAATCTGGAGGAGTAGAAATCAGAATCAATGCATGCTAACAATAAAGGCAAAAGACCTGGATCTCAAAGGGAAATTATAGGTTGAATCACCAGCTCCTGTAGAATTCTAATTATTGAAAAATATCTACACATTATTGACAAATCTTTCTTCTGAAGGGCCCACCCATTCCTATTCACTATTTTGATCAAAAATTTCATAGTGATAACATTTTTCCCTATTGGTCAGCTGTGATCATTATGAGAGAGAAAATAAGAAAAGAAAGAAGAAAGGAGAGAAAATAAGAAAGTATTTTAAAAGAATACTTAAAAAATTATCTCCAGAAAATTTCCAATTTTCTTGGGTACATCCAAAATATCTACAAATTTATTTTCTTCTTTAGTATCTTCTATATTTTTTTTTTCTTTTTCTTTCTACATACTAAAGAACATCTGACCTTCTGGACATGGTGGCACAATTCTGTTTTGCACTATTATAAAGATGGTGTGAAAATAAGTTTGAATACTTGGTGAGTAAATAACTTTGAAAGCAAATGTATTAAAAATAACTTTAACTAAAAATATATTACTTTCAGGTACAGGGATGCACAACTGTAATCCCAGCTACTAAGGAGGCTGAAGCAGAAGGAAGTTGTAGGAAAGCCTCGGTTATTTATCAAGATTCTGTCTCAAAATGAAAAACAAAGGTTGGAGATGTATTTCACTGGTAAAATACTTCTGGGCTCAATCCCCAGTACCACAAATATATAAAAAAATAAATAAAAATACATTAACAAATATGAAACAAACACCAGGAATAACATGAATCATGAGAGAAGTAAAAACATGTCTGTTATTAACAACTTAAAAAGCACTATTATATCTATACAATAGTTTGTTAATTCTATTATAACCACAAAAGCAATACTATGTAGGTTTCACAAAAGGAAAATAGTCAAAAACATATTAATGTAAAAAAAATGAATGAAACATGAAGGAAGACAGCAAAAGAAGAGGGACAAAAGATCTACAAGACAAACAGAAAACAATGAACAAAATAGCACTCGTAAAAGCTCCCCAATCCACACTTTCAATATAAATCTATCAGACTCCCCATTAAAAAAGCTTCTTCACAGCAAGGGAAATCAAGAATGTAAAGAGAGCGCCTACAGAATAGGAGAAAACCTTTTCCACCTGTACCTCAGACAGAGCACTAATTTCCAGGACATATAAAGAACTCAAAAAACTTAACACCAAAAAACAAATAACCCAATCAATAAATAGGCTAAGGAACTGAACAGACACTTCACAGAAGAAGAAATAGAGGTGATCAACATCAACAAATATATGAAAAAGTGTTCAACATCTCTAGCAATTAGAGAAATGAAAATCAAAACTATACTGAGATTTCATCTCACTCCAGTCAGAATGACAATTATTAAGAATTCAAGTAACAATAAATACTAATGGGGATGTGGGGGGAAAAAAGGTCCACTTATACATTTCAGTGGGACCGCAAATCAGTACAATCACACTGGAAAGAAGTATGGAGATTCCTCAGAAAACTTGGAATGGAACAACCATTTGACCCAGTTACTCCACTCCTTGGTATACACCCAAAGGACTTAAAATCAGCATACTACAGTGATGCAGCCACATCCGTGTTTATAGCAGCTCAACTTGCAATAGCAAAGCTATGCAACCAACCTAGGTGTCCTTCAACAGATGAATGGATAAAGAAAATGTGGTAAACATATACAATGTAATATTACTAAGCCATAAAAAAGAATGGCTTGATGACTTTTTGCCATATGCTTGGGTCTAGAGAATATCATGCTCAGTGAAATAAGCCAATCCCCAAAACCAAAGGCTGGATTTCTCTATGATATGCAGATGCTGACACACAATAAGGGGTATGGGTTTAAAGAATAAAAATTCATTGGACTAGACAAAGGGGAGTGAAGGGAAGGAAAGGGGGATGGGAATAGGAAAGACGGTAGATATGAATCAGATATAACTTCCCTATGTTCACATACAAATACACCATTAGTATAACTTTACATCATATACAACCACAAAAATGAGATTCTAATTAAAAGAAGCTATACTGAATGTATGTATAATATATCAAAATGCACTCTACTGTCATATATATCTATCTAAAAAGAACAAATAAAAAAGAATAAATGCTTCTCATCAGAAATAAAACAGAGAAAAAGATATTGTATGGCCAAATAGATTTTATATACATATTTTTTCTTTTTTTGAAAAAAAAACCTTCACAACACACATACTGAAAGAGGAGGAATGAAAAAAGATATTTTTTCAAATGTTAATCAAAAGAGACATGTGTGGCTAGACTAATATCAGATAAAATAGACTTTAAGTTCAAAACTATCACAAGACACCTAGAATGACATTACATAGTGATAAAACAGTCATTCAACATGAAGACACAACAACTATAAATATGTATGCACCCAACAGCTGAGAACCTAAATGTACAAAGAAAACATTGGCAGAACTAAAGGAGAAAATGAGAGAAATACAATAATACTAATGGACAGATCAACCAGAAATTAGCAAAGAAAGAGAGGAGTTGAACACTGCAGACCAAGTTGACCTAACAGATGCATGCAGAACATTCTGCTCTATGTAGAATACACATTCTTCTCAAGCATACACAGGACATTCTATACGATAGATCACATCTTAGATCATAAAAAAAAAAGTCTTAGCAAATCTGAGAAGACTGAAATCAGATCAGATGTCTTTTTCAACTATACTAGAATGAATATAGTAACTAGGAAAATTGGGGAGATTTACAGATATGTAGAAATTAACACACATTTGAACAATGAATAGGTAAAAAAAATCTTAGAAAAAAATAGAAAATATATTGACACAGCAAAAGCAGTACTAAGAAGAAAGATTAAGTGATAAACACCTAAATCTAAAAAGAAAAAAAGTTTCAAAGAAGCAACCTAACTTTACATCTCAAGAAACTAGAAAAAAAAGGACAAAATAAGCACAAAAATACAAAAGGAAGAAAGTAATAAAAATGCAAAAGATTTAAAAGAGAGAGAATAAAAACACAAAAAAATTAATGAAACAGTTTAAAAAACAAATAAATAAAAATGAAAATACTTGCTAGGCTAAGAAAAAAAACAGAAAAGATCAAAGAGAAATTATAACTGATGCCACAGTGTAACAGTGGTCCACTTCAGTTTTTGAATATAGCCTTTGCTGCTCAGAGGCTTATTTTTTTAACAATTTGAATATTTTATTTTATTTTATATATTATTATTATTATTATTTTACTTATATATGACAGCAGAATGCATTAAAATTCTTATTACAAAACATATTGAGCACAATTTTTCATATCTCTGGTTACTTACAAAGTATATTCACACCAATTCATGTATTCATATATGTACTTTGTATAATAATGATTATCACATTACACCATCATTTATTACCCCATGCCTTCTCCCTTCCCCTCCCACCCCTCTCTCTGTCATATCTAGAGTTCATCTATTCCTCCCATGCTCCCCCTCCCTACCCCACTATGAATCAGCCTCCTTATATCAGAGAAAACATTGGAGCATTTGGTTTTGGGGGACTGGCTAACTTCACTTAGCATTATCTTCTCTAACTCCATCCATTTGCCTGCAAATGCCATGATTTTATTCTCTTTTATTGCTGAGTAATATTCCATTGTGTATATATGCCAATTTTTTTTATCCCTTCATCTATTGAAGGGCATCTAGGTTGGTTCCAGAGTTTAACTATTGTGAATTGTGCTGCTATAAACATTGATGTGGCTGTGTCCCTGTAATATGCTGTTTTTAAGTCCTTTGGTTATAGATGAGGAGAGAGATAGCTGGGTCAATTGGTGGTTCCATTCCCACATTTCCAAGGAATCTCTATACTGCTTTCGATATTGGCTACACCAATTTTCAGTCCCACCAGCAATATATGAATGTGCCTTTTCCCCTACATCCTCCCCAACACTTATTGTTGTTTGTCTTCATAATAGCTGCCATTCTGACTGAAATGAGATGATTCTTAGAGTAGTTTTGATTTTCATTTCTCTGATTGCTAGAGATGATGAGCATTTTTTCATATATGTGTTGATTGATTGTATATCCTCTTCTGAGAAGTGTTTGTTCAGGTCCTTGGCTCATTTGTTGATTGTGTTATTTGTTTTGTTGGTGCTTAGCTTTTTGAGATCTTTATATACTCTAGAGATTAGTGCTCTAGCTAATGTGTGAGGGGTAAAAATTTGCTCCCAGGATGTGGGCTCTCTATTCACCTCACAGATTGTTTCTTTTGCTGAGAAGAAACTTTTTAGTTTAATTCCATCCCATTTATTGATTCTTGGTTTTAATTCTTGTGTCAAAAGAGTCTTATTAAGGAAGTTGGGGTCTAATCCCACATGATGAAGATTAGGGCCTACTTTTTCTTCTATTAGATGCAGAGTCTCTAGTTGTATTCCTAAGTCCTTGATCCATTTTGAGTTGAGTTTTGTTCAAGGTGAGAGATAGGGGTTTAATTTCACTTTGTTACATATGGATTTCCAGTTTTCCCAGCACCATTTGTTGAAGATGCTGTTTTTTCTCCAGTGCATGCTTTTGGCACCTTTGTCTAATATAAGATAATTGTAATTTTGTGGGTTAGTCTCTGTGTCCTCTATTCTGTAACATTGGTCTACCAGTCTGTTTTGGTGCCAATACCATGCTGTTTTTGTTACTATTGCTCTGTAGTGTAAAGTCTGGTATAGCAATGACACCTGCTTCGCTCTTCCTATTAAGGATTGCTTTAGCTATTCTAGGTCTCTTATTTTTCTAGATGAATTTCATGAATGCTTTTTCTATTTCTGTGAGGAATGCCATTGGGATTTTGAATGAATTTCATTAACTCTATATAGTGCTTTTGGTAGTATGGTCATTTTGATAATATTAATTTTGCCTATCCAAGAGCAATTTAGATCTTTCCATCTTCTAAGGTCTTCTTTGATTCCTTTCCTTAAGGTTCTGTAATTTTCATTATATAGATCTTTCAGCTTTTTCATTAAGATGATTCCCAAGTATTCTATTTTTTATGAGGCTATTGTAAATGGGGTAGATTTCCACATTTCCCTTTCTGAGGATTTGTCACTGATATACAGAAATGCATTTGATTTATATGTGTTGATTTTATATCCTGATAGTTTGATGAATTCATTTACAAATTCTAGAAGTTTTCTGGTGGAACTTTTAGGGTCTTCTAGGTATAGAATCATATCATCAGCAAATAGTGCCAATTTGAGTTTTTCTTTTCCTATCTGTATCCCTTTAATTTCTTTTGTCTGTCTAATTTCTCTGGCCAGTGTTTCAAGAACTATGCTAAATAGAAGTGGTGAAAGAGGGCATCCCTGTCTTGTTCCAATTTTTAGAGGGAATGCCTTCAATTTTTCTCCACTTAAAATGATGTTAGTCTGGGGCTTAGCATAGATAGCCTTTATGATGTTGAAGTATGTTCCTGTTATCCCTAATTTTTCTAGTGTTTTGAACATGAAGGGGTGATGTATTTTGTCAAATCCTTTTTCTGATCATATGATTCTTATCTGTAAGTCTGTTGATGTGATGAATTACATTTACTGATTTTTGTATGTTGAACCAAACTTGCATCCCTGGAATAAATCCCACTTGATTGGGGCACATGATCTTTTTGATATATTTTTGTATTTTATTTTCCAGAATTTTATTAAGAATTTTTGTTCATTAGAGATATTGGTCTGAAGTCTGAAGTTCTCTCTCTCTCTCTCTCTCTCTCTCTCTCTCTCTCTCTCTCTTTTTTCTTTTTCTTTTTTTTTTTTTTTTTTTTTTTTTTGATGTGGCTTTGCCTGATTTTGGAATCAGGGTGCTATTGGCCTCATAGAATGAGTTTGGAAGTGCTGCCTCTTTTTCTATTTCTTGAAATAAATTGAAGAGTATTGGTATTAGTTCTTCTTTAAAGGTCTTATAGAACTCGACTGTGTATCCATCCAGTCCTGGGCTTTTCTTGGTTAGTAGACTTCTGATGGCATCTTCTACTTCGTCACTTGAAATTGATCTGTATAAATTGTGTACATCATTCTGATTCAATTTTAGCAAATTATATGACTCTAGAAATTTGTCAATGCCTTCAATGTTTTCTATTTTATTGGAGTACAATTTTCAAAATAATTTCTAATTATCTTCCGTATTTCTGTAGTGTCTGTCATGATATTTCCCTTTTTATCACATATGTTAGTAATTTGAGTTTTCTCTCTCCTTCTCCTTGTTAGTATAGCTAAGGGTCTGTCAATTTTATTTATTTTTTCAAAAAACCAACTTTTTGTTCTATCAATTTTTCAATCATCTCTTTTGTTTCAATTTCATCTCTGATTTTAGTTATTTATTGTATTCTACTGCTTTGGGTGTTGATTTGTTCTTCTTTTTCTAGGGCTTTGAGATGTAATGTTAAGTCATTTATTTGTTGACTTTTTCTTCTTTGAAGGAATGAACTCCATGCAATGAACTTTTTCTTAGAACTGTTTGCATAGTGTTCCAGAGATTTTCAATATGTTGTATTTGTGTTCTCATTCACCTCTAAAAATTTTTTTAGTCTCCTCCTTGATGTCTTCTGTAATCCATTGTTCATTAAGTAGCATATTATTTGGATTAGCTTTTATTTCTCATTTTACCATTGATTTCTAATTTCATTCCATTGTGATCTGATAGAATGCAGGGTAGTATCTCTACTTTTTTATATTTGCTAAGAGTTGATTTGTGGCCTAGTAGATGGTCTATTTTAGAGAAGGATCCATGTGCTGCTGACAAGAAAGTTTATTTGCTTGTTTAAGAATGAAATATTTTATATATGTCAGTTAAGTCTAAGTTATTGATTATGTTATAGAGAACTATAGTTTCTTTGTTTGGCTTTTGTTTGGAAGATCTAAACAGTGGTGAAAGAGGTGTGTTAAAGTCAACCAAAATTATTGTGTTGTGGTCTGTTTGACTCTTGAACTTGAGAAGAGTTTGTTTGATGAATGTAGATGCTCCATTTTTGGGTGCATATATATTTATAATTGTTAAGTCTTGTTGGTATATGGTTCCCTTGAGCAGTATGTAGTGTTCTTCTTTATCCTTTTTGATTGACTTTAGCTTAAAGTCTACTTTATTTGATATGAGGATGGAAACCCCTGCTTGCTTCCACAGTCCATCTTAGTGGTATGATTTTTCCCAACCCCTCCTCTTCAGTCTGTGGATGTCTTTTCCTATGAGATGACATATGGAGGCAGCATATGTTGCCTCTTGGAGGCAGCATATTGTTGGGTCTTTTTTTTTAATCCAATCTGCTAGACTATGTCTTTTGATTGGTGAGTTTAGGCCATTAACATTCAGAGTTATTATTGAGACATGATTTGTATTCCCAGCCATTTTTGTTTATTTTTTGTATTTAACACGATTTGGTTTCTCCTCTGATTAGATTTTCCTTTAGTGTAATACCTCCCTCTGCTGATATTCATCATTGTTTTTTATTTCCTCTTCGTGGAATATTTTGCTGAGGAATTTCTATAGTGCAGGCTTTCTATTTATAAATTCTTTTAACTTTTCTTTATCATGGAAGGCTTTTATTTCATCATTAAATCAATCTAAAGCTTAGTTTTGCTGGATATAAGATTCTTGGTTAGCATCCATTTTCTTTCAGAGCTTGGGATATGTTGTTCCATGATCTCCTGGCTTTGAGGGTCTGGGTTAAAAAATGTGCTGAGATACAAATTGGTCTCCCCCTATATGTGATCTGATTCCTCTTTCTTGTGGCTTTTAAGATTCTATCCTATTCTGTATGCTAGGCAATTTCATTATAATGTGCCTTGGTATAGATCTGTTGTAATTTTGTACATTTGGTGTCCTGTAAGCCTCTTGTATTTGGTTTTCAAATTTGTTCTTCATGCTTGGGAAGTTTTCTGATATTATCTCATTGAAGAGATTGTGCTTTCCTTTCATTTAAACTGTGCCTTCCTCTATCCCAATAAGTCTTAGATTTGGTCTTTTGATGTTGTCCATAATTTTTGGATGTTCTGTTCATGGTTTCTTACTATCGTCACTGTGTGATAAGCTTTATTTTCCAGATTGTATACTTTGTCTTCATTATCTGATGTTCTTTATTTCAAATAATCTAGTCTGTTGGTTATGCTTTCAATTGAGTTTTTTATTTGGTTTATTGTATCCTTCATTTCAAGGATTTCTGGGTTTTTTTTTTCCATAGTCTCTATTTTTTGAAGTAATCTTTTGCTACCTGTATTTGTTCTCTTATCTCTTAGTTGGACTGATCAATTTTTGCCTGTATTTGCTCATTTAGGCCATTCTTTAATTCACAGATTATTTTAATTATAAAACTTCTGAACTTCTTCTCTGACATTTCATCAACTTTGCTGTCCATGGGTTTTTTTATTATAGTATCCTGGTTTGTTTGGGGCACTTTTCTTCCTTGTTTTTTCATGTTGTCTATGTGTCTTCCTTTCTTGTAGTGTGGATCTGAGATATTAACAGTTTCTACCCTATACTCTTGTAGTATCCATGCAGATTGTCTGTACCTCACTTTGATGTTGGACTTCCAGACCCTGCTGGTGTCCCTCCAATGTATGCTACTTCTACTAAGGGAGGTGGTGGCAATAGCTGAGGTAACTCCAGATAATAGTTGAGGTGCCCCAAGATGGAAGTAATGTCGATGGAGGGATGGACCCAGGCCAACTTGAGCCTGGGTCCCACACAGGCTTGTGTGGGCCCATCTTCAGAGGCTTATTTTTAAAGGGACTTGTTTTTCTTTTCTTCTTCTTCCTCTTTTCCTCCCTAACCTTGGGGCGGGAACAATATTACCTTTTCCAAGTTTGAGTTATCTGTCCTTGAACACTCTCCCACCACAGGAAGAAGATGTCACCTGAAAATCTAGGGAGTAATATCTCCCAAATTCACAAGTGAATTTCAACACAAGGTCAGGGCACACTCCCATCAGGGCACATCAGGAATGAAACCTTTAAAGAACTTCTTTAAGAGTTCTCTGTTCTCCCTGATGGGCAGAATCACAACCTTTGGACAGGACTCCCCTATGCTTCTCCTTTGCTAGAAAAACAATAAAGCTTTATCCTTTTTCTGGAAACCATGTCCTCCTTATTAAATTGGCATTGGGACCAGAATTGAGCTTTCAGTAACAAAAATGAAACCAATGTATAGAAAGAGACTATTATGAATTATATGCCAACAAATTATACACCGATTATACACCAACAAACTGGGATTAACCTAGAAGAAATTTTAAAATTCCTAGAAACATACTGTAATGCCAGATTCGTGGGACCCCAATAGACCTCCAGGAGCCAAATCCGATGCAATCACACAAGAGTCTTTATTGCAAGATCTAGCTTGCAACCGTTTCCAACACAGTGGTCCCAGGGAGTGAGTCCCAGTCCTTTGTCCAATGAGATTTTATAGGTTTTGGGGGGATACTCTATGCGCACAACATCACACAGCAAATCATTCCATACCGCGGGAAAATCAAACAACAACTCTTAACATTGATTAGCACATTCTCTGGCCCGAACAAGTTGGGTAGGGGTGATTGGTTAGTAGAAGAGGAGGATTCCTTTGAACTGATTGGTTTAAGCCATGAGGGATGTACGTTTCCCAACATGTTATCAACCACCATAAACTACTGGGGGGTCATCTGGCATCCCAGGTATTTTCCCTGTCTCATGCTGATTGGTGGTTGTTAGGAGGTTGCTATGGGTCCTCATCTAGCCTAACTGAATCAGGGACACCTGGCACTGCAGATCTCTCCTGTTATTTGCAGACAAACAACTCAGTAGGGTGGGTATGTGCCTAGGAGTGCTCTGTAGGTTTTTCCAAGGACAAGGGTCATGCCCCCCTTCCTTGGACAGGTGTCGCGACCCCTCGCCAGCAAGGAAGACACGACACAGGATTCTTCTTTCAGCGGTTTATTCAGGCCTTAACTCTAGGTTTCTCTCAAGCGCTCTCTCTTCCACGCACCCACACACAGCCTAATAAAGCTTACTCAAGTCCAATCCAAAGCTGCCACGTGGGGTTTTCTCATAGGGTATTGAGGGACAGCACGCCAACTCTTCCTAATAAGGAGTTGTTTACCAAGATCCACAACAGAGACCGGTGCCATCTTCTAATGGCGGCAACGGTCTAGAAACACGGCTCACCACAGACAGGCTTTGAGGTAGAAGCTGTTTTCAAAAATGGAGTCACATCAGTTTCTTAATACCATCTACCAAAACTGAATCATGACAAAATAGAAATCAGTATTGATCTATAATGGTAGGGAGATCAAATCCATAATCAAAAATCTCTCAACAAAGAAAAGTTCAGAAATAGATGGCTTCACTGCTGACCTCTAAAAATTTTTTAAAATAAATAATATCAATCTTTCTCAAACTTTTTCAAGAATTTAAGAGCTTCCAAACTCATTTAAAGCCAGCATTACTCTGATACAATCAAAGACACAAGAAAATTATAAGCCAATATCCCTGATGAACACACATGCAAAATCTTCAACAAACACTAGTAAACTGAACTTAGCTACACCTTAAAGAATCATGCATTACAATCATGTGGGATTTATCCCTGGGATAAAAGGACACTGCAACATACCCAAATCTATTAATGTAATATAACAGGTTAACAGGTTAACAGTGAAGGATATGGAAAACACCATCACCCAAGAAAAAAGGGAAATAAAAACTCCCTGGGAGAAAGAAGACAATGGGCCCCAGGAGAGGGAAAGCAAACTATGGGCTCTGGACTTTCGCCATTTTCCAGCAACAATGGACTTTGAACTTGCACAACTGTTCCCCCTGACTGCCCAAAAGAAGCATTCTGCTATGACTCAAGTCTCACTTAAACCCTATAAAAATCAGACCCCTATTGTAACTAGTTACTATTTTCTCTCCTGAAAATGTGCCCCTCCAATGCTTAACTTTGCCGCTTAATAAAAGGCATCACTGATCCATCAAGGTCTGCCCCTGTTTCGGTTATTTTTCTTTCAAACAAAATAAAGAAAATTATTATGTCAGTAGACACAAAAAAAGCATTTGACAAAATTCAACTTCTTTTTATAATTACAATAAACAAGAGAAGGTACCTCCACATAATGAAAACCATATGTGACAAGCCCACAGTTAACATCATACTCAATAGTGAAAAACTGATAGCTTTTCTTCTAAGACAAGGAGCAAGGCAAGGGTAGAAGGTCCTTGCTTAGCATCTGGACAGCCATCTTAAGTGACAGCTGCCATTTTAAGGAAAAAGTTTTGCTTTCTGGCCGAGGGCGAGGGCATTTCTGAGAAAGGTTAACCACTCCCTCATACCAACACAACCCCTAATAGCCTGCATTAGGACCCACCTAGCTCTGATTCCTGAGCCCACCCTATAAAAGTCCTGGAACCCAAGCTTGTTCTGCTCCCTCTCAACTATAAAGAGATGGGCTTTTATTTGTCAGCTCTGACAAATAAACTCTCCTGTGTATCTCTGCCTAGTCTCCGTCTTTCACTTTTCACCCATTTTTCGTTCCTTGCTTCCCCTTCAAAGGGTACTTAGTCTTTGTCACTTCTAGTGAACATAGCACTAGAAAGATCAATTAGACAAGAGAAAAAAATAAAAGTCATATAATCTGGAGGCAAAAAGTTAAAATGCCTCTGTTTAACATGCTATGTAGAGAACTATGATCAAGCACACACACAAACATACACATATTAGAACTAAAAACACAAATCCCATGCATTTGTAGGAACAACATACCAATATCAGTTTCATTTCCATGCCCTAACAATTAACTATTCAAAAAAGAATTCCAGAAAATAATCCCATTTATAAGAACATCAAAAACAGTAAGTACTTAGGAATAAAATTAATCAAGCTGAAAGATCTACACATTGAAAACTAAAATGAAAAAAAAAGAATGTGCAAATGATTGCAAAAATATCTTGCGTTTATGGATTGGAAAAATTAGTATTGTTAAAATTTCTACACATCTCTCCCCCACCTCACCCTGTCACCTGCCCAGACCTCCAAAATGGGGGTGCCTTCCCATTTGGTCTAGGAACCACCACCAGGAAAACACCAACCATTCTTCCACTTGTTGCAACAATACTAGCAGCCTGCCTTCCCAGATGCCCATCCCAGGTCCCAGGAAAAGCCTTAAGCATCTATGGTAGAGAAGATGGGACATGACACATGCTCTTTTGTTCTGCTTCCTTTACCCAATCAGCTGTTGGATTTATGCCAGTGACCTTTATTATAGAATAGAATTCAAATTCCTTTACATCTTTAAACCAAACACAGTTCAAAAAAATTATCTCATTTGATCCTTAAGTCAAAGTCATGAGTAAAAAGGACATATTTTTTTTCATGTGCCAAAAGAGGAAACATAAAATAACCCTTAATGTAGAAACACTTCACAGTTTGCATTCAAGAGCTTATTTATTGAAGAATCCTATTCTGTGTCCTCACCTGAGCCACACATGCCAAGAGCCCACTATGAATCTCTTTGCAAGTCCCTGGTGCTGTATGACTGAGTGGCCTTCATTGTAGCTCACCTTTTTTGCTGTAGCCTTATTTTTAATTATATCAAGAACTGATAGAAGAGTCTGTGCTACACTTCTCAGGTTTGAATTTGAAGGCTGCTATTCCTACAACTGCCCAGGGCCTGGATGTTTTTTGGGGAGTGAGAAGAAGGAACCATTGTCCTCCAGGTGTTAGACTTGCAGATCAAACTAGCGTTTTCACCTGTGCCTGGAAGGCTCAGCCATGCCTCTAGAGGATGCCCCCTATCTCTACTATAGCCAGAGCCAACCTCTTCCCAGAGTTCCAGGCTGAGGTCTAAGCCTGAGGTCTCTCAAAGGGATCATGACCCCACCTTAGATATTGCCTGAGAACAAAGAAACAAGGCTCCTTTACAAATAGCATTCCTGTGCTCTATATATGTAATATGAAATGAATTGCCTTCTGCCATCATGTATAACAAATTAGAATAAATAAATAATTTAAAAAAAGAAATGATGCTTAAAAAAAGAGAAAAGCAGAAGAGTCATTTTAAAAACTACAATAAAATTTTATTTAAAGCTATATTTGTATTTGAATTTGTATGTTATTTAAAGCTATATTTGATTTTAGGAAAAAAAACTTTGTTTTTTATATACTGGTTATCAATCAATTCACTAAAGTCATAATAATAATGTTAAAAAAAAAATAGAATTCCTGCGCTCCTAGCAGCTGCCTGGCTTGAACCTGGAGCCAGAAAGTTGAAAAACCAGGGCAGCTGGAACAGGCCATGGGCCTCAGGCAGGGCCAAGCAGAGGGAGTCTCACAATGAGCACATTCAGTGTTCTAATCGAGACTTTTCCTCCTGTTTTCAAATAAGAACACCCTGTCCCAGCTTCCTGTCTGCAGGGAATGACTGAGAAGGCTTAAGTGGAGGAAAGGAGGCTGATAGGGTTGGAATCCTCCAGAACTCAGAGGGGGACACTTCACAACCATTGTGTTTACATAACAATAAGATGTGTTTATACCACAGCAATGGCCACTAGCAGGAGCCTTTCAGAATTGTATTTTTACATTTGAGAAAATGTTTTCATACTTAATAGAGGAAAATATATATTTTTAAAAATCAATAGTTCCCAAAGCCATCTACAGATTCAGCGCATTCCCTATCAAAATTCCAAAGGCATTTTTCACAGAAATAGAGTACTATATATTCAAAAATTTAGAAAAAAAAAAAGGATTTTGAACATTTCACAATAAAGAAATGACAAAATGTTAAAAGAAAATGGGCATTTACCCTTTGCACAATGTGTACATATTTCAAAATATCACTTAGTACCCCCAAAACATGCAGTTTTTATGTTAAGAGTCAGTTAAGGCCAGGTGTGGTGGCTCATGCCTGTAATCCCAGCGGCTCAGGAGACTGAGGCAGGAGGATCACAAGTTCAAAGACAGCCTCACAACTTAGCAAGGCCCTGAGTGACTCAGGGAGACCCTGTTTTTAAATAAACTATGAAAAAGGGCTGGGGATGTGGGACAGTAGTTAAGCTTCTCTGGGTTCAATCCCCTGTACCTCTCCCCAGAAAAAGTGTCAGTTAAAAATGTTTTAATTTCTTGAGGGCTGGGGATGTGGCTCAAGCGGTAGAGCGCTCGCCTGGCATGCGTGTGGCCCGGGTTCGATTCTCAGCACCACATACAAAGATGTTGTGTTCGCTGAAAACTGAAAAAAAGTAAATAAATAAATAAATAAAAATGTTTTAATTTTTTTTAAAAATCTTAAAATTCCTTAGCCACCACAAAAGAATTCAAGTGGCCAAAACAAAAACAAAGCTGAAAACATCACACCTTCTAATTTCAAAGCATATAACAAAATATCTCACCAAAACATTATGGTACTAGCATCATAACAGGTATGGAAATAGAATAGAGAGCCTAAAGCCAGGCATGGTGGACCAAACCTGTAATCCCAGAGACTCAGAAAGCTAAAGCAAGAACAAGGCCAGCCTCAACAATTTAGCGAGGCCCTAAGCAACTTAGCGAGATCCTGTCTTAAATTTTTTTTAAAAAGGGCTGGAAATATGGCTCAATGGCTAAGCACCTCTGGGTTCAATCCCTGATACAAAAAAAAAAAGCCTGGAAAAAATAAATCCATGCATTTATATTCAATAGATCTTTGCATCTTTGACAACTTTTCTAAGAACACACAAAGGGGAAAAGAATATCTCCTTAAACAGTTGTGTTGGGAAAACTGGAGAACCACATGTTGAAAAATAAAATTGGACATTTATCTCACACCATATATAAAAATCAACTGTAAATGAATTTTTTAAAAAAAAATGTTGTTTGAAACAGCAGTGATAATTCTGAAGGACATTATGATAAGTAAAATATGTCAGATACCAAAAGACAAATGCTGCATGATCTCACTTATGTGTAGATCTGAAAAAATGGAACTCAAAAATTGTAGAGTGTAAACAGGAAAAGAAATGGGGAAATGATGGTCCAAGGAGAAAATTTTCAGTTATACAGATAAATAAGTTCTGGAGATCTAATGGGATAGATAATAACACTGCATGTATACTTGAAATGTGCTGAGAAATTAAATTGCAAGTGTTCTTCCCATAAAAACAAACCATCTGAGCAACTCTGTGAGGTGACAGATGTTTTTAATTTTAATAAAATTTTAATAAAATTAAAAATAAAGCTAATTAGCTTGATTGTAGTAGTGCTTTCAGTTTGTATTTGTTTAACAAAGCTTTAAGTTATATATCTTAATTTGTAATTTTTTTCAATTAGGCCTCAATAAAGCTTGGGGAAAAAAGAATATTTGGATTCACCAAGATACCACAAAGACAGTGAAAAAAAAGAAGACACAAAGTAGTAGCAATATTGGCAACATATATTTAACATTTAGTTTTCTGAATTTGTTTATGAACTCCCACAAATCAATAAAGAAAAGGAAAGCAACCCAGTGAAAAAAATGGGTAGAAAATATATTACAGGAGAGCTGAGATAGTGACTCAGTGATTGAGCGCTTGTCTCCCACACATGAGGCACTGGGTTCGATCCTCAGCACCACATAAAAAAATAAATAAATAAAGATATTTTGTTCATCTACAACTAAAAAAAAATTAAAAGGAGAAAATATATTACAGGAATTTCACAAAAGAGGTATTCAGCTGGCAGATAAACATGAGAAGGTGTTCAACCTAATTAATAATCAGGGAAATGCTAGTTCCCAAATAACCACCAGATTGACAAAAGTTAAAAAGTCTGACATTGTACTGTTATGGAGTTAGGGCCTTCCAAGAAACTGAGGCAGCTGTGAAGACCCCTGATTCAAACCCTGATTCTTGAGATCAAGTCATAAAGATTTCACGAACGTTGCTCAGAGTAACAGGAATGAGTTTATTGAAGGGGGACACTCTCAAGGAAGAGAGTGGGTCCTCTCAGAGAGGAGAGGAACAATGTGCCTCTCCTGCACTCTAGTTTTACTGGAGACCCCAGAGATGTTTCCAGAGACCCTTGCTCAGTTCCACCTCTTGACTTTTGACTGACATCAGGATGACTTCAGACTTTCAAAACCTCACTGTCGGGCTGGGGATATGGCTCAAGCGGTAGCGCACTCGCCTGGCATGCATGCGGCCTGGGTTCGATCCTCAGCACCACATACAAACAAAGACGTTGTGTCCGCCAAATACTAAAAACTAAATATTAAAAAATTCTCTTTCTCTCTCCCTCTCTCTTTAAAAAAAAAAAAAAACCCACTGTCATGGCAACTCTAGGTCACTTTGTCCCATGCTGACCGGTTCTAACTGAATTCTTAATCATAAATTCTTACAGATTTTATGATTAAGAGGAACTATCCATATCTCCAGAGTTTCAGAATCTGGTCCAGAAGTCTCCTGCTTCAGGGTAATTTGGGTTCCTCTTATCAACATTATTTGAAGCCTACATTTTTCCTGCAGTGAACAGGGAGTTTGCTGAGGAATGTGACATATCCTGAACAATGAAGCCAGGCAGGCCTACAAGTAAATTGTGTTTTAGAAAAGAAAACATATGGGGGTCAGCACAGTGGACCCATTTTATAGAATTATTCTCTTAACCTCATGGTCCCACCATCCTCATTGTCTATCCCCTAACAATACAAAGGGTTTCTTTATTTCCAAATGCTGATCAGCACTTGTGGTTTTGTCTTTTTGATAATAGCCTAACAGATATGAGATGATATCTTATGTTGGTTTGATTTGCATTTTCCTGGTAATCAGTTATTTTGAGCACATTTTCATATGCCTATTGGCCATTCCTATGTCTTCTTTTGAGAAGTGTTTATTTAGCTTCTTTGTACATTTTAAATTGGGTTATTTATTATATTGAGTTATAAGAGCACCTTACATATTTAGGATACTAACCCTTTAACAGATACATGATTTGAAAATATTTTCTTCCATTCAGGAGGCTTCCTTCTCTTTTTGTTGTTTCTTGCTTTGCAGGAGCCTTTTAGTTTTATGTAGTTTGTGTCTTGCTGTGGAAATATAAATTGATGTAGCAACCATGAAAACCAGTATGGAGGTTCCCCCAAAAAAAAAAATTAAAAATAAATCTACCATATGATCCCACAATCCCACTCCTGGGAATATATCCAAAAGAATTAAAATAAGAATCTTGAAAAAGTATCTGCGGTTCACATTCATTGCAGCAAATTTCACAATAGCCAAGAAGTGGAAGCAGTCCAAATGTCCACTGATAGATTGATAAAAGAACAATACGTCCAAAGCTATTGAGTGAGTAGTGATAGGTTAACTCCTGAAATAGCCAGAAGAAACTGTAGGTGAAAAAAAAAAAATGTTGGTGAGGATGTGGGGGAAAAGGCACACTCATACATTGCTGGTGGGACTGCAAAGTGGTGCAGCCAATATGGAATGCAGTATGGAGATTCCTTGGAAAAATGGAAATGGAACCACCATTTGACCCAGCTATTCCTCTCCTTGGACTATACCCAAAGGATTTAAAAACAGCATACTATAGGGACACAGCCCCATCAATGTTTATAGCAGCACAATTCACAATAGCTAAACTGTGGAGCCAACCTAGATGTCCTTCAGTGGATGAATGGATAAAAAAATATATATATGGAATATATACACAATGGAATTTTACTCAGCAATAAAAAAGAACAAAATCATGGCACTTGGCGGTAAATGGATGGCACTGGAGAAGATAATGCTAAGTGAAGTCAGCCAATCCCCAAAAAAACAAATGCTGAATGTTTTCTCTGATATAAGGAGGCTGACTCATAGTGGGGTAGGGAGGGGGAGCATGGGAGGAATAGATGAATTCTAGATAGGGAAGAAGAGTGGGAGGAAAATCAGAGGCAGGAGATTAGCAAGGATGGTGGAATGTGATGGACATCATTATACAAAGTACATGTATGAAGACTTGAATTGGGTGTCAACATACTTTATATACAAATAGAGATACAAAAGTTGTGGTATGTATGTGTATTAAGAATTGTAATGCAAAAAAAGTACATGTATAAAGGCTATAAAAATAAATAAATAAATAAATGGGTAAATAAATAAATAAATAAGTTGAATGGGATGCTGTCTTGGAGGATATAGAAGCTACTCTTCTCAAACAATTAACAAAAGTAAGCAGATGTGCAGAGAAGGGAAGAAAATGAGGTCTGAAAATAGGGGAATTAGCTAAGCAGTTAACTAACTACTGTGGAAAACCTGTGAAAATGGTTCCACCTGAGCCGCAGGCCTTCCCCAGTCTCTATTGAAACCACCAGTACTGCAGAGAAAAAGTACATTTTAAAGTCATTCCAACTGATTCAGTGAATGATTTACAATTTCAAGCCATATTTTTCTTGAATCATGTGTCTGAAAATATCTGATTCTGTTACTTATTTGGCCAAAATTAATCTTCCACATTGCCTCTACAGACTTGCTTTCTGCAAGACACTCTTTTCTGTTTTATTGATAAGAATCAGAGAGACACTAAACAATAGCAGCACTTTGAGAAATCACATTTAGTCCCTTTGCTCTGGGGACAAAGTCCCATTTTATTCATTCTTTAGATGCATCCTATTTTCAAACATTTTGAAATATGGAGATCACACAATTCCTTTGGTAATAATATAGATATAATCCTATATCTAAAAATTTCAAAATCATTATTAGGTATTTGTTTAATATGATTACCATAGAATAGCTTTGACTTGTGTCCTATTGTATAATCCCACTAGAAGCTGCATGGAGAGATAAAAATGAAAGGATAGTTAAATAGTAAATGTCTTTCATTTTCTGTGTTATGATGATTTAACATCTGGGGTTTTGCTGTCTCTTTCAGGATTAGCAAATTCCCTAGAGATAGTAAATAAACTTAGCTCATTCAGTGAGCACATTTTCAAATGCAAACCAATTAATCAATTAACCAAGGCCCCAGAATCCTCAATCAGATTTTTTTTCCTTGTTCTTTTTAAATACACATGACAGTGGAGACAACCAGCTCCTTTATCAGGCTCTCACATTCTAGTCTACTGACCACCTACATCAGTTGCTAGTCAGGTGTTAGACAAGGAGGGATTGTCTGTACCTCAGAGCCCATTGAAACAAGCAAGCCAATCCTTAACCAGTTTACCCTGCACCAACACTTCATTCCTGCAAAAAAAACTAAAAATTCTCACCCACAGTCCTCCCCTTCTCTCTCTGCCTCCTAACTGTCACCAATGCTTCCAGGTACGGCCCCCTATGGCATGGCACAGTATGCCCCATTCTCTGGGGATCATAAGTAACAAGCTTGTCATTACGGTGTCTGTCTTCTTCTGATCTGTTGGCCTTACCTTAAATAATTAATAAAACTTATATTAAGCCAAGTGGGGTGGTGCATGCTTATAATCACAGAAACTCAGGAGGCTGAGGTAAGAGGATCCTGAGTTCAAAGCCAGTCTCACCAATTTAGCAAGGCCCTAAGCAACTTAGCAAACCCCATCTCAAAATAAAAAATGTAAAGGTCTGGGGATGTGATTCAGTATCTAAACTCCCCTGGGTTCAATCCCTGATACCAAAATAATAATAATATTAATAATAATAATAATAATAATAATGTCTATATTAAAGCAGGTGTACAGGAAGGGAATGTGGCTCAGTCCTAGAGTGTTTCCCTAACATGCATGCGGATCTGGGTTCCATCCCCAGCACTTCAGGGGGTAAAAAAGTTAAAATAGGTATATGCAAGATTATTCACTAAAAATTATTTATAATAGCAAAGAAATTATAGCAATTTCTTTGGTAGAAGAATGCTTGAATTAATTATAATATGTCTATGGTGTGAAATTTTAAATAGCAGTTAAAAGTAATGAAGCAATTTCTTATAATTAACATGGTATTAGCTCCAAGACATATTGTTAAGTAAGAAACTGAAGCTGGAAAACAATAGAGATACTATGAAACACACAGTAAGTCTACAAAACAATGGAATATGTTTATGGATATTCCTATACATGAATGTACATATAAAAGGCCCTATTTTGATAATAAACTGAACAGATCTTAGTGCTTAGTTCCAGGTAATTCAGGAGAGATATTTCCTTCATTTATGGTTTTCAAAAATGTTTATATTAAAAATGAAGATATATACTTTTTGTTAAGTTTAAAATAGCCAGATTTTATGGTGCACACTGGTAATCCCAGATACCTGAGAGGCTGAGATGGGAGGATCAAAAATTTGAGGCTAAAATTAAAAAAAAAAAAAAAAAAGTTTTAGGTTAGCCTTGGCAACATAGTGATATCCTGTCTCAAATAAAGATGATTGGGGCTCTGGGTTCAAACCTTAGTACCTTAAAAAAAATTTTAAATGAGGGCTGGGTTGAGTCATATCTCAGTGTCCAGCATGTACAAGGCCCTGGGTTTGAACCCCAGCACCACAAAAATATAAATAAATATGAATTTTTAAAAGTTGATAACTAAATTGCATAACTCAAATTGATAAAAAGTAGTTTAACTTAATGCAAAACTACAATTATCAAGATCTCCTCACCCCAGCTCTAAACTCACTTTTATGTCAATGTTAGAGGAAGAAAATGATCCCTTTCCAAATGGACATGTTAAATAAAATCAGAATTGCAATTGTGCAGAAAAGTACACTGAATTCAGGTCTTGAGCAACATAGTACAATGCTGAGTTATAAGTAAAATTTGGTGACCAACTTTTAGTAAACACAATTTTCTTCTTCCTTCCCCCCCCCTCCCCCGCCACCCTGCTTTCTGTTTTCTCTTCTGGAAAATGTGGCTATGCATATCTTATACCATGGAGAATTATTTTAAAATTCTAAGATTTATTTGATAAAGTGTAAGAAAAACACATGAATAGATTTTTAAGTGAAATTTCTCTGGAGTTCCTTCTTCCCCATCATAAGAACAAATTGGAACATTTTCCACAATAGTCAGCAATAGCTTACACCAGCCATCTCTTAGTTCTTTAGATTTATTCAAGTTACTATCTATATGATTCATATTTTTCATACCATATTATGTAGCCTGTCTGTACCAAAGGTAGGCTTCATTAAATATTTCCTAAATTAATGAATTTCAAATTGCCCAAATGGAAAAATTCATCACACTGAGGTTGACATCACAAAGAACAGCTCCTGTGCATCTACTAATCTCAAGTGCTTTGGCTTAGGCCCATTAGTAAATGTCAGTGGATCAAATTTCTTCCATATATTTCCCCAAAATAAATACTAAAATATTAGACAAACATAAAATGAAAGATTAAAATAACACCAATTATATCACAAGACAAAAAAAAATACTGTACAGCATGTGAACTTCAAGAATTATCTTGCAGGCACCTAGGTGATCAAATTGAATTTCACATAGAGATGCCTCAGAATCCAGTAGGTTCCATATTTAAAAAAACTCTGTGAATCCCTTACTGGTATCCCATGAGGACAACAGAGACCAGGTGCTTTGCAATTCTAGTTACTTCCAATTCCCTTAAATACTGTCAAATGCATGGGTAAAGTGGTGTTTTTCTATTCTACCCATCTCTCAGTGCCTGGCACTGGGATAATGGAGAAGGGGTCATCTTGCCTGCAGTTTACTTATCCTGGCTTGTGGTAATAGTTTAAAAATGGCAAGGCCAACCCAAAAAAGATGTGTAAACTTAGACCACACCTGTAGTATTTCATAGCAATTTTGCAGTCAAATCAATTTTTTTGCAAGGATCCTTAGAACAATGTATGGAAAACTTAGTTTTTTGCTTATTTGCCATATTGAGCCTGTTTTCCAGGACAGTCTAAAATTGGTTTGGCTTAAGCCTTGACTGCCACAGTGTTGCTTTTACTCAAAATTGTTTATAAATGCAGGACATATACTCTGCCTTCCCTCATCTATAAGAGAAAAGGGAACTGTTAGACTTTTAACCTTTTCTCTAACTCTATAAGGAGCATAATTCCTTTCAAAGATGTGTCCATTATCTCCTTAATTATGCTTTTCTGCTAGTAGATTTCTTTCCTTAAATCATGTCTTAAAAGCACTATAAAATATGACTAAGTATATTCTAAGGTATATTTATAAGCCTGCTGTTAGACCAGGCTCAACCTGGCTACTGTGATATATATATGGAATTATATATATGAAACACACATGTATATGGAATTATATGTATGGCACATATATATTTAAAATATATAAATCTGGAATATTTATATACAGATTTGGATATATATAATGAATATTATAAATTCAACAAAGTTGTATATTTATGCTACATACATGTGAAATAAGCTGGGGGAAAATTATTCAAATAATGAAAAGTGTTTCAACTCAGGTTTATGTACTTTAATAGACTCCTATTATAGTTCTACATAAGATTAATAAAATATTTCTGTATGCATATAAATTTTTCTATCACCAGAAGTGTTTAAATATAGGCTTAATTAAAATATACTATAGGAAATTTAAATTGTGTATAATCAAGATTTAGGTACATTTAATTCGTCCTTTAATTTCTTACAAATATTTATTGAATTATCAGCATTGGAAATGCAGAGGCATATAGAACAAAACAAAAAGTCTTTTCCTGGAGTGAACAAAATAGATAAATTAGTAAAATATGTAGTGTATTAGATAAAGATAATTAAACGAATGCCTAAAAATCCCTGGCAATCATAAAGGCCTCAATTCTTTAACCCTGGCATGTAAGAACAAATCTATATGCACTGGTTGTTCTCAGAAGCTTTTGCACACCATATGTCTTTTTTTTTTCTTTTTTTTTTTAAAGAGAGAGAGAGAGAGAATTTTTTAATATTTATTTTTTAATTTTCAGCGGGCACAACATCTTTGTATGTGGTGCTGAGGATCGAACCCGGGCCGCACGCATGCCAGGCGAGCGCGCTGCCGCTTGAGCCACATCCCCAGCCCCACACCATATGTCTTACCAGTTCATGCTGACTGCGATTCAAAAAGCCATGGTCAAACTTTCACCAGAACTAACAGGAACAGTGCTCAAGCTCTACATTAGGTCATGTAGGTTATTGATACCTTTTGAAATGCAAGTAAATATTGCAAGTAATTAATGAATGACAGTAAGCATTGTATTTAGCTATTGTGAATTGTGCTGCTATAAACATTGATGTGGCTGTGTCCCTGTAGGATGCTGTTTTTAAGTCCTTTGGGTATAGACTGAGGAGAGGGATAGCTGGGTCAAATGGTTGTTCCATTCCCAGTTTTCCAAGGAATCTCCATACTGCTTTCCATATTGGCTGTACCAATTTGCAGTCCCACCAGCAGTGTATGAGTGTACCTTTTTCCCCACATCCCTGCCAACACTTATTGTGTTTATCTTCATAATAGCTGCCATTTCTGACTGAAGTGAGATGAAATCTTAGAGGAGTTTTGATTTGCATTTCTGTAATTGCTAGCGATGATGAACTTTTTTTTTCATATATTTGTTGATTGATTGTATATCAACTTCTGAGAAGTGTCTGTTCAGGTCCTTGTAGTATTGGCACCAAAACAGACTGGTAGACCAATGTTACAGAATAGAGGACACAGAGACTAACCCACAAAATTACAATTATCTGATATTAGACAAAGGTGCCAAAAGCACGCATTGGAGAAAAGATAGCCTCTTCAACAAATGATGCTGGGAAAACTGGAAATCCATATGCAACAAAATGAAATTAAACCCCTATATCTCACCATGCACAAAACTCAACTCAAAATGGATCAAGGACCTAGGAATTAAACCAGATACTCTGCATCTATTATAAGAAAAAGTAAGCCCTCATTTCCATCGTGTGGGATTAGGCCCCAACTTCCTTAATCAGACTTCTTTGGCGCAAGAATTAAAATCAAGTATCAATAAATGGGATGGATTCAAACTAAAAAGTTTCTTCTCAGCAAAAGAAACAATCTGTGAAATGAACAGAGAGCCTACATCTTGGGAACAAATTTTCACCCCTCACACATCAGATAGAGCACTAATTTTTAGGGTATAGAAAGAACTCAAAAAGTTTAGCACCAAAAAATAATAATAATAATAACTCAACCACATTTTCTTCTAGCAGTTGCAGCGTTTCTTGTCTAATTTCTATTTCTTTTATCCATTTTGGGTTGAGTTTTGTGCAGGGTAAGAGATAAGGATCAAGTTTTATTCTTTTACATATGGAAATCCAGTTTTCCCAGCGGCATTTATTTAAAAGGCTCTCTTTTCTCCAATACGTTTTTGGCACCTTGTTGAGTATCTGATGACTGTATCTATGTGGATTCTTCTCTGTGTCTTCTGTTCTATTCCAATGGTCTTCATGTCTATTTTCAAGCCAATTCCATGCCATTTTTGGTACCAAAGCTCCAGTGTAATTTGAAATCAGGTGTTGTGATACCTCTGGCTTTGCTCTTCTTGCTCAGTATTGCTTTGGCTATTCTGGGTTTTTAATTTTTCAAATGAATTTTTTTTTGAAATTTTTTTTTAGATTTTTTTTTATTAGTTGTTCAAAACATTACAAAGCTCTTGACATATTTCATACATTTGATTCAAGTGGTTTTTTTTAAATAAATTTTATAAATTTTTTTGTAGTCCTATGAAGAATTTCATTGGTGTTTTGATTAAAATTGCATTGAATCATATAACACATTTGGTACTATGGCTATTTTGACAGTATTAATTCTGCTTATCCAAGACTGTGGAAAGTCTTTCCATCTTTTAAGTCTTTAATTTATTTCTTCAGGGTTCTATAACTTCCATCGTAGAGGTTTTTGACATTAATGGGTGCTAGATTTTGTCAAATGCTTTTCCTGCACTAATTGAGATGAGCATGTGATTCTTGTCCTTAATTCTATTTATGTGGTGAATTACATTTTTTTTATTTTTATATGTTGAAACAAAACTTGCATCCCTGGGATGAAACCCACTTGATTATGGTGGACCATCTTCTTTATGGGTTTTTGAATAAGTTTGCTAATATTTTATTAAGGATGTTTGTACCTATGTTAATCAGGGATATCGGTTGTAATTTTATCCTTTTATTCTTAAGTATTTTTTTTAGGTTATTGTGAACAGGATAGTTTTTTTTCTGATTTCTTTCTCAGCAGATTTATTACTGGAGCATAGAACAATTAATAATTCTTGTATGCTGATTGTGTATCCTGTTAATTTGCTGAATTTGTTTATCAGCTTTAGAAATCTTCAGGTGGACTTCTTCAGGTTTTCTAGATATAGGATCAGCAAACAGACATGATTTTACTTTTTCTTTTCCTATTTGTATTCCTTTAATTTTCTTCTCTTGCCTGATTGCTCTGGCTAGAGTTTCAAGAACTATATTGAATAGAAGTAGTGAGAATGAACAATCTTGTCTTGTTCATGATTTTTAGAGTAATTTTCCTGTGTTTAGTATTATGTTGGCTTTGAGTTTGTTGTATATGTCTTTATAATGTTGAGATAAGTTCCTTCTATCCCTAGTTATTCCAGAATTTTTTTGCAGAGGTGGGTACCAGGAATTGAACTCAGGGGCACTCAACCACTGAGCCACATCCCCAGCCCTATTTTGTATTTTATTAGAGACAGGGTCTCACTGTGTTGCTTAGTGCCTCACTTCTGCTGCAGCTGGCTTTGAACTCGAGATCCTACTGTCTCAGCCTCCAGAGCTACTGGGATTATAGGCACACACCACCATACCTAGCTTCTCCAGGATTTTTAACATGAATGGGTTCTAGATTTTGTCAAAGGCTTTTCCGGCATTGATTGAGATGAGTATGTAATTCTTGTTCTTAATTCTATTTACCTGGTGAATTACATTTTTTTTTAATTTTTATATGTTGAAACAACCTTGCATCCCTGAGATGAAACCCACTTGATCATGGTATACCATCCTCTCTATGTGTTTTTGAATAGGTTTGCTAATATTAAGGATGTTTGCACCTATGTTAATCAGGGATGTCAGTTTGTAGTTTTCTTTCCTTGATGTGTTTTTGTCTGGTTTTGGTTTCAGTATTATATTGGTTTCATAGATTAATTTGTGAGTGTTCCCTTCCTTTCTCTTTCATAGTATAATTTGAGGAGAATTGCCATTACTACTTCTTTAAAGGTATGGTAAAACTCTAATGAGAATTCTTCTAGTTCTGGACTTTTCTTTATTGGATCACTTTTAATTGCTACTTCAATCTCATGGCTTGATATTGGTCCATTTAATTTTTTTTTTATATTCTCATCATTCAATTTGGGTGGTCATATGTGTCTGTCCAGAAATTTGTCCATGACTTCTAGAATTTCCATTTTATTGGAGTATAAATTTTCAAAATAGTTACTAATGTGCCTTTGGACTTCAGAGGTGTCTGTAGTGATATCTCCCTTTTTATCTCTAATTTTTTTGATTCGGGTCTTCTCTCTCTTTCTTTTGGTAAGTTTGACTAAGTTCTTTGGTAAGTTCTTTGACTAAGTTCTTTTGGTAAATACTTTGTCTATCTTTACAAAGAACCAACTCTTTGCTGCATTGATGCTTTACATAGTTTATTTTTTATCAGTTTTACTAATTTCAGTTCTAATCTTAATTTTATCTTGTTTTGTACTGATTTAGAATGAGTTGTTCTTCCTTTTCAAGGCTTGGAGATGTGACGTTAGTTATTTATTTAGGATCTTTCCATTTTGTTTTGTTTTTGTTATGTGGGCACTCAGTGCTTTCCTCTTAGAACTGCTTTCATGTTGTCCCAGAGATTTCTCAGTAAATACTGGGAAAGGGAACAATCCAACAAGAAGATATAATGAAGTAAATATTTATGTTCCAAAAGTCAGTGGACCAAATTACATAAAACAAATGCTTTTGACATTAAATCCCAGATAGACCCCAATACAGTACAATAATATTGGGTGATTTCAACATTTCCTTCTCACCAAGAGACAGGTATTTTGGCCATACATTAATAAGGATACATCTGACCCGAATAGTAGTATTAACCAAATGGTCCTAATAGACATCTACAGAATATTTCACCCAAAATTAGCTGGATTCATTTTCTTCTTAGCAGTTCTTTTTCCAAAATAGACTATATTATTGGTCACAATGCAAGTCTTAGTGAATACAAAAAAAGATATAATCCTGTTCATTTTATCAGATCATAATGGAATGAAAGTAGAAATCATCAGCAAGAAAAATGATAGAAACCACATAAACACATGAAGATTGATTAATAGTCTTTTAAATGAGAAATGGATCATAGAATAAATGAAAGAAGAAATATAAATATTTTTAGAAACAAATGAGAACAGAATATTTGTCTTCTATGATTAATTTTTGCTTGAAATATACTTTGTTAGATGTGAGAATAGCTACTTCTGCTTATTTTCAAACTCCATTTGCACAGAGTATCTTTTTCCATTTTTTTATTTTCAGCCTGTGAATGTTTTTGCCTAGGAGTCTCTTGCAAACAACATACACTTGGATCTTATTTTTGTATCTATTTGATCAATTTATGTCTTTTAATTGGAGAGTTGAAACCATTTCATTCAGTGTTATTATGGACAGATGTTTGCTGTTCCTGCCAATTTTTTTATTCCCTATATTTAATTCAATATAAATTCAATTAAATAAATTTAATTAATCTTAAATTTGGCCTTTTGGTGTTGTCCCAGAGTTCTTGTATATTCAATCATGGTCTTTATTTATTTTTCCTTTGTTGCATTCTGAGTGTTTAAGTTCATGTATCCTATCTTCAAGACCTGAAGTTCTGTCTTTGAGACCTGACATTCTATTTTCTATGTAATCTAACACACTGGTGTACTTGCAAGTGATTTTTTTTATTTGATTCATTGTGTCTTTCATTTCTGGGAGTTCTGATTGGTTTCTTTTCAAAACATGTATTCCTTTATTGAAATGGTCTTTCATCTCCTGTATTTGCCCTCCTAATTCATTCCTTATCTTAGCTCACTGACATTCTAATAATTAATTTTATAGTCTTTCTCTTGAATTCTATCCATGTCCATACCCATAAATTCATTTGCTGGGGGATTATAGATTTGGGAAGGAGACTTATTTGCCTGTTTCCTCATGTTTTCAGAGGACTTGGACTTGCACACCTATTGAAATTGATTCCTCTTCCTCTTTTATGTGTATGTCCTTTGGTGTACAGTTATCTTTTTTTGTAGTGATTCCTGTGTTTTTGGTATCTTTTACCTTTACTACCTAAGCTGTGTGTAATCCAAGTGTTAATTTCAACCTCTAATACTGCTCAGTGTGCTGCTGTAGAACTACAGATTAAATTCACTCTTGAAGATATGCTGAAATACATTGGGTTCCTCTGAGGTATCATCTTGGGACTTCAGTTTTTGCTGTATAAGTAGATGTCCAGGAGTGGGACCTGAGATCCCCGCCAGCTGTTCCACCTTAGGGCCTGGTTGTTGGTTTGCATGTTTTCTCTGTCCGATTCTATGAATTAAAGTATTGCTGGGGATTGAGTGGAACTAGTTCATACATAGGGTGAAGTTTGCTATCACTTGGCTGAGTTTGTCAGTGTAGCCCAGCTCAGTTGTAAGTGTGAACTTGTAGTGTCCCAAGTGTCACTTTCCAGTCCCTCTTAGAAAAAGGGAAAGCAAGCCATAGTTATAACTGCCAAACCAATACATAGCCTTAAAATAAATGTCCAGTGCCTAACATGACATCTATAACACCAATTGCCACACAAAAAGAAAAGGTGAGTGAACATTTCACAACAGCAACAGCAATAAATAGCTGTGAACTAGATCTAGCATGAAACAGCAAGTGTTAACTACATCATCCACCATATTTATAACCACAACAATCTGAATGGTGCCCCTGAGTTCAATCCCCTGTACCCCTCCACAAAAAAAAAAAATCATAGTTTCTTAAGTAAAGAGAAAATGTGGTAGGAAGACAAGAGACAGTTTGAAATATTTGAAAAGTGAACAGAGGGGAATCAAGAGAGAGGTAGCAGGTGATGGCTTTAAAGAAGAAGAAACAAAAATAACTACAATTAATAAAATAAAAACAGGGGCCGGGGATGTGACTCAAGCAGTAGCGCGCTCGCCTGGCATGTGTGCGGCTTGGGTTCGATCCTCAGCACCACATACAAACAAAGATGTTGTGTCCACCGAAAAAACTAAAAAATAAATATTAAAAAATTTTCTCTCTCTCTCTCTCTCTCTCTCAAAAAAAATTAAAAAATAAAATCAAAAGAGAGGAAGAGGGAACAAGAAAATTTGGCTATTAGAGAGAGAAGAATGGAAAGAAGGATTAGTAAGAGAAACAAAAACAAAGGTAAGAACAATCCAAAGTCAACACACAAAAAAACTCTATCCCTCCAAAGTCAAACAAAACTAAATAACAGTTTGAAGAGAGAACAATAAAAATAAAAGAAAAATTACATAAACATAATTTTATATATTTACACATATAAATATATAATTTATACATACAAATATAATTTTATATATTTCTAAATAAAATTTTTACTTATTGAGATAATACATAAAGAAAATTTTATATGTATATGTTATAATATATATAGTATAGATATATATTACACATACATATAAAGTTATATATATATATACATATATATATATATATATACACATATTCTTAAGTCAATGAGCAAAGCAAGAACACATACAATGGAAAAAGTAAAAAAAATAAATAAATAAATAAAAAAGGGATAATGGAGAATAGGAAAAAATTCTTAATGAAAAACGAAGGGCTTGTCTCCAATGTGGTAGTCAGACTGTTAACAGGGATGGATATTCACAGCCTATGCTGTTGTGTCCTTCTGTGCATTTCTTTTTGGGCTATGTACCCCTTGGATCTGGAACTTAAGCAGTTGTAGTATTTCTCAGCTTTCCTTCTGTCAACATAAAGTAGGACAGATGAGGCATACTGACAATTTGAGCTTTGTCTGAACAGACTAGGCTACTGCAGAGTGGACCTGATGCAGAGTTATAATTGGGAAATTCAGTGTCTGGGGTTTAGTTCTGAACATTCTTTAGAACTTTGTCAGGAGGTATTTACTCCAGAGAGTTTAGATCCACACCTGCTATTGCTGGGCAGATGCCAATCTCTGCTAGACATCTGAGTCACAAGGACCTCCTGAAAATTCCTCTGGTAGAGTGGAGAATTTAGCCTTCCACAGGTCTCAAATATTCCACCCGCAATGATGTGGACTTTCCAGGATCAGACCTGGAGTGCAGAAGCAACTGTCTAACTAGTTTCTGGCCTCTCTCCAGCTGGTGGTATGAGACACCAGAAACAAAAGGAAGACAAGACTCTCTCCCCCAGGATCTTCAGCCAGGATTCCCCTAGGTATTGTCCTCTCTGTGCCTGTTTCAATTGCACTGGGCCAGATACACTCTGGAGCCCATGGCAGATGTTTGCTAGGACAGGCTGGCAAAGCTCTTTATGAACTCCAGAGCTCCCGCCACTGAAAGCTGCCAAGAGGTCACTTGCAAATGGAAGTGTCTGCACACCAATCTAGAGAATCAAAGCGCTTTTCAGTCATCAGCTTGCCATGCTGTCTGTAGATCTGTTAAGGTCAGCCCCCCTTACTATTCCACAGGTTCTCCTGTGCTGAATTTATCTTCAGTGATTTATCTTTCCACTTGTTACTCTGCCCTCTGCAGTGAACTGGAGGTACTAATGACACTGATGCCACCTCAGGCAAAGTTGGCATGTCTCTAGCATATTATTTCTTCTTCTGTGCTCAAAGCTTCTGAGTTTCTGGGCCCCTACAATTATTTTGAAGTCCAATGTTGAATTTCAGTGAATTCCCTGTCACCCACCTCACTGAAAAGCCATACTCCTGCTGCTTGAATCTTGAACAGTGGGTTACGCTTTCTCTTATCTTTCATCTTTCAGACATCGAAGAGTTATTCTTGCTTCCTTTTGGTCTTCTTAATTCTGGAGAAAAAAAATATAAGACATAATATAAACACATCACACATGCATACAGATATAGTTTTACTGTTATTCATGATGCTCAGATGCCACCATCTGGTGAGTGTAAGTATAGCTTCTATATTGCTCACTGAGAACTATAAAGTTAATCCTTCCATGACATTTTCTTTCACTGTACATTGGTTCAGTCCTATCGATTAACCTCTGTGTAATTTTTATTACTCTATTAACTTTGTCAGATAGTAGTGAGACTCTTACTTACATTTCCCTTGCTCTATTTTTACTATATGTTCCTCAGTTGTGATTTCTACTGGCAGAATAGCATTATGTCACATTACTTTTGCCCACTGAATCATGTACTCATAATTATGTACTTATTTATTTATACTCTGTTTTTCTTGCAGGCACTGCTAGCTCAAGTTCTCTTCCTCCATTTCTTTGCTAATGAACACTGATTTTGTCCAGGGGGATAATGCACCAAGTGATTCTCAACCAGGAGTATTTTGGAAATCTTTGCTCACTCGCTGATTTAGGTGTCCCAACATTGAAGCACACTGCTGGTATTCAGAGAGTGAGTGTCAGAGCTGCTGTTACATAAGGCAATAAAACACACCACACATTTGTTTTGTATCCTTTATACAATATATATTGAATAAATACATACTTAACTTGATGCATGGAACAGGCCCCCCATATGAAGGTGGAAGAGTAGGAATATAGGAACCTGCCTATTTCCAGACTTCCTGTGACATGAAAAAATTGAAACCACTATTTGATTAAGCTGCATTTAATAAAAAAATTTTATTACAAAGCTGGGTGCAGTGGTGCATCCCTTTGATTCCAGCTGCTTTGTAGGCTGAGGCATGAGGATTACAAGTTTTATGTCAACCCTAGCCACTTAGGAAGGCCCTACGCACCTTAGTAAAACCCTCTCTAAAAACAAGAAATAAAAAGGGCTGGGGATGTAGCTCGGTGGTTAAGTGCCCCTGGGTTCATTCCTGATACAAAAAAAAATTTGTAATTAAAAAAAATACTATTACATAATTTTCAACTGATAAACCCTCCAGTCATTTCCTGAGTATGCATACCCATATAGTTTTACTGTTATTAATGATGCTCAGATGCCACCCTGTGGTGAGTGTAAGTATAGCTTCTATATTGCTCACTGAGTACAGCTTTGAATTTCTAGACATCAGTGACAACATTTTCATAGACTTTTTATTAGTTCTCAATGCAGCTTCATGTTTTGAGTCTTCTTGAGTAATATTAAACATTAAAAGAAAATATAAGACCAATTACATAATGCAAATTACAGAAAGAAATAGTGGATAAAGGAATGAGAATCAAAAATGGGTTACTGTCCTAAATACATAAACCTACAATTAGCTGACAATTTTGTGATGACAACTGAAGTTAACTTCTTAAGTATGTTGATTCGTATATTATGTTTACATAGTTCTACATAAAAAAGGTGCAAATTTTAAAATAATAAAATTCATAAAGACAGATGAATGTTCAAATGCATATTGTAATACTTATAAATCAAGTAGACTGTACTCTTGTGCACTTCATCTGGCCCTATTTAACCTTTTTATATTTGATTCTAATAACTTATTATCTTAATCTTGCAAGTCAATAGGATGTATATCATTTGTGCATATCACATAGCTGCAGTAAAATGTTAAATTCAGTTCTTCTTTTATACAATAATACTTTACTAGATCTATTTGAGCTTTCTTGTCCCATGAAGATTGCCTGTTACATAAGGCAATAAAATACATTACACATTTGTTTTGTATCCTTTATATAATGTATATTGAATAAATACATACTTAACTTGAAATTATAGATTTTTTTTGCCATACTAGGGATGAAACCCATGACAGACAAGAGCCCTACCACTGAAGTTATACCCCAGTCCTGAAATTAATAAACTGAAGAAAGCTTAGCTCTATAATTTTATAGAAAAATATTCCAATTTGATCAAATTAATAAGATTCTAAAAATTTTACTGACCGATGTGATGAGTGTATCAGTAAGAAACTGATTGTCCATTAATTTATTAATTCACTTGACTATTAGAAATGCTATTCAAAATAAATCTAATGTCTCCCCCAAATTTCTATTCTGCAAGATCAAAATAATAAAGCAAGATTTTGGGGAGGGTATAAGAGAAATTTGGGGGATGCTATTGTATATTGGTTTCTAATCTGTAACACTGATTAGAATAATCAACAGCTTATACAATTGACAGAGAAATTAGTAGAGTAACATGAAATGAAATCCTGGTTTAACAATATCTACTGAGTAGATATTATCTGGCAAGTTACTGTTTTGAAATTGGGTTGGGTACATTAATCTAAAGCTGTCACTTCTTTTTTCTCTGTGCTTCAGGAGAGAGGAAACGGAAACAAGACTGAGGAAAGACAGCCTGATTGCTAACAAACACAACCTTACCATCCTGTTCTCCTATATGTAAGACTCTTCACTCCCTTGGGCAAAAATGTTTTAGGGACTGTGCTCAAAGATAACAGAGCAGCTAAAAGAAAGAAGGAAAGCATCTGTATTTTAAAATTCTACTCCCTTCTCTTATGGAGAAACTTGGGAATGCTCCCCTACATACTTCATAGAGAACAGTAACATTGTTACTACCCCGGAATGGGCTTTGGAGCCTTTTATCTGATGAGGTGGTTTCAACTAAGACATTTTATCAATATGATTTATCACCAATTTCGCTGTGTATTATGTTATCATTGAATGATATGATGTCATCAAATGATAATATGGATTTTGCTGTCTTCCTTAGTTGTGATGACAATGACACAATCAAAGATTTAGCTGAGCTGAATGCAGTGGCCTACAATCCCAGTGACTCAGGAGGCTGAGGCAGGAGGATCACAAGTTTGAGGCCAGCCTCAGTAACTTAGAACTTTTCTCCATATTAAAAAAAAAAAAAAGGCAGGGGATGTGGCTCAGTGGTTAAGTGCTCCTGTGTTTAATAGCTGGTTAAACAAAAATTCAGATGAGACAATTTAATTGCTTGATGACACAGGCTATCTTGACAAAGTATCTAAGAACATCTGGCTTGTCAGTAGAGGCAAAGGAGTCACTGAGAAATACCAGCAAAAGAACCATAATGAAGCAACCCGCATTAATATTTAATATCTAATTAAAGATTTAATGTAATTCATTAAAAATGATTTAAAGTGAAGATTTAAAACACCGTGTGCATTCTCTCAGCAAAAGTCTTAGAAGTGAGGAGGTAGAAATTGTGGAGAGGATCCTAAGAGTCATATAATGGGAGATGGCATTTTCACAGCAAGCTGGAAGAGAAAATTAAGATAAATTGGCCTCAGTAGCAGAGAATTGGGGAGTTAAAAAAAATGGCTTTCTTGCATGAACATGAAAACCAAATCCAGTGATTATCCTAAGCTCAGGATGTGGCTCCTCCTTTATTATTTCTTTGACCTTTAGCATTAAAACTAAGATAACCCATATGGGGAAGCTAGAGAAGAAAAAGGAAAGGGGATAGGATCTCATGAAAATCAAAGGGAGATGGGATGGGTAGAGGAAAGGGACCAAGGGATGGGAGTTGGGGAGAGAGGGGGGAAGTGCTGGGGAGTGATTTTGGCCATATTACAATATTATATTGTGTACCTTAAAAAATATGTAAGAACAAATCCCATCATTATGTACAAATATAGTGCACCAACAAGAATGTGGAAAGAGAAAAAAATAAACTCAGGGAACTGAAATCAAATGATCTCTGAAGACTCTAGCTTATCTCACATGCTACTTGTCTGAATAGAGTTTCTAAAGGTAGAAACTTCTATTTCATCAGTTCTCATGAAAAATTGCCAAAACAAAAAAAGAGGAGACTATTTTTATAGGCACAATGAAAATGCTTAATTGAGAGAATATACCCCCATAAAGAAAATTTTCCTTTGGTTGTAAGAAATAAGAATTGGATATAAATATAAATATATCATATATATGATAAGTGTTTATTGTGAAGTTAAATATAGCTTCAAAATCTGTCTTTATCCCTTATTAACTATGATTTGGATGAGCTAACTTCTCTAAGCTATATTCCCCTCATCTACAAAAGAATCATATAGTAGTGGTTAACTCATAGCATTTTTGTGAGAATTAAATAGATTACATGTATATGTGTTTATTGTGGCACAGGTAAATGTTCAGTTAGTCCTAGTGATGGTGAAGATCAGGATTGACAAGGGCATTTCTTAGAACGCATGTATCTCTTCTTTGGAGTATTTACCACTGAATGAAAGAGAAACTCCTCATGTCCCCTGATAGCAAGTTACACTATACAAATATCTACCTCATTCTTTCATTTTTTTTTTACTATTCTAAATAATAATGTTTTCTGATCATTCACATGTGGTATGCATTGTGATAAGCACTGAGTAAACTTACTTCATTCAATTCTGTCCAAAATCTCACAACCATGTAGTATTATTATTCCCATTTTGCAAGTAAGAACACTAAGACCCCTTCAGGATCACATAGTTAATGATCAGTTGAATTCACACTCAGGCAGTCTGACTTCAACACCCCTAGCATCTTAGTTTTTATTTTGGTTCTGATTCGTGTTTGACTAGATTAGCAAATGGATGAAAGCCCGGACATGGTGTCACAAACCAGACGTGGTGACCTATAACCTAACAACTGGAGGGGCTAAAGTTGGAGGACTGAAAGTTCTAGGCCAGTCTCAGCAACTTAGAAAGAAATGTCTCAAAATGAAAAAATAAAAGTGTTGGGAATACAGCTCAGTGGTAAAGTGCCCCTGGGTTCAGTCCCCAGTACCAGCCCCCCAAAAAGGATATAAAACAAGATGCAAAAGGAAAAAAAGGCAGTGATAGGAGAATGGTATTTACTAAGCAACTGTTTGTATGAGACAGCAAGGCACTGCTGCCTCATTTTATGTTTTTAAAACCATGTAAACTGGGTGAAACTTCCCCCCTTTAAACAGATGAGAATGCCAAAGCCATGTTGGGTTAACTGTCTAAAATTATATGTTAATCAACCACAGGAAAAGAAAATCATCCTAAATACCTTTGGCTTATGTAATGTTCTCTTTCTGTTTAAGTCCCTATAGTTTCCTGATGGATTATTTGGATTATTCACTAAGTTTTCTGAACAAAAAAATACTAAGTAAATGGACTAGTTCTTTGTCCTGAATCACACAATTTGGATAAGAAGAACCTAAGGATGCTTAATCACTGAGTAACATCCCCAGACTTTTTAATATTTCATTTTGAGACAGGGTCTCACTAAGTTGCTGAGGATGTCTTTGAACTTGCAATCCTTCTGCCTTAGCCTCCTGAGCTGCTGGGATTACAGGTATGTGCCATCGTGTCTGGATCAGTTTAGAGAATTTAAAAAGCTGTTTGAGGGCTGGGGTTGTAGCTCACCCAGCACATGCAAGGTGCTGGGTTCGATCTTTAGCACCACATAAAAATAAACAAATAAAAAAATAAAGGTATTGTGCCCAACTATAACTAAAAAATATATTTTTTAAAAAGGCTATTTGAATCAAAGCCACTATAAAGGAATGAGGAAAGCAGGAATTGAAGCAGGCAAGAATTAGTTCCTCTGTTTGTTATTCTATTTATTCAAAATCAATTTTAAATGCCTTTCACTATAAGAGAACAGTTCAATTCCATATGGACTCTTGTGGGGATTGGAATTTTCCATTTTAAATCTGAATCCTCAAAGTTCCATTTTCTGAAAGGTTTCCTTTTACAAGGCCTCCATCTAGTGGTAAAAGTTTGAAAACGAGCAGCTCGTTCTATTCATGGGTCATCATATACTGTCTTCTAAACTGACATCTACCATTTATGTGTGGTTTTTATAAAACGATATTGTTTCTAATACACATGAAAAAAAAGTATCAATGTATAATTAGAACCAGTTATCTCCCAATAGTCACAACTCTTTCATTTTCTCCTTTAAAAAAAAATCTAAACTTTTACTGAAATCTAACTTTATGAATGTAAACCTTATCTTAAAAGAACTGAAACAGGCTGAGTTTGGTGGCACACGCCTGTAATCTCAGGAGCTCTGGAGGCTGAGGTGGGAAGATTACGAGTTCAAAGCTAGCCTCAGCAACAGCAAGGTGCTCAGCAACTTAGTGAGACCCTGTCTCTAAATAAAGTACAAAACAGGGCTGGGGATGTGGCTCAGTGGTTGATTGAGTGTCCCTGAGTTCAAACCCTGGTACCAAAAAAAAAAATAATAATGAGAAAAAAAAATCTTTAATTTGAAAAGAAAGAAATGAAGTAAAGCCCAGCACGTTTTAGCAAATCTCTCAAGTTTATATTATTTATGGGAGAAGAATGAGAAGTAAGATTTGCTTCAACTCTGAAGATTGCTTTCTTTCTATGTTACACAGATATATTTACAATTTGAAATGAACGTCACTTTAGATGATTCTGGAGGACTTGATTTCTGTTACAATTTGGACCCGAAATGTCCCCACAAAGCCTTGGTCCCCATTTGGTAGAGCTATTGGGAAGTGGTAGAAACTTAGGAGGGGCCTAGCTAGAGGAAGTAGTCACTAAAGACATGCCTCTGAGGGTATATTTTGTCCTTGACCCCTTGTGCGCATACCCCTTTGCTCCCTCCTTCCTGGTCACCATTAAGTGAACAGCGTTGCTCTGACACATCCTCTGTGAGATGATGTTCTGCCTCACCACAGACCCAGAAACAAGAGAATCAAGTGGACATGGAGAGAAACCATGAGCTAAAAATAAATCTTTCCTCTAAACTGTTTTTCTCGAGCATGCTACAGGGACACTGCTACATCGATGTTCATAGCAGCACAGTTCACAATAGCAAGACTGTGGAACCAACCTAGATGCCCTTCAATAGACGAATGGATAAAAAAAAAATGTGGCATTTATACACAATGGAGTATTACTCTGCATTAAAAAATGACAAAATCATAGAATTTACAGGGAAATGGATGGCATTAGAGCAGATTATGCTAAGTGAAGCTAGCCAATCCCTAAAAAACAAATGCCAAATGTCTTCTTTGATATAAGGAGAGTAACTAAGAACAGAGTAGGGACGAAGAGCAGGAGAAGAAGATTAACATTTAACAGGGATGAGAGGTGGGAGGGAAAGGGAGAGAGAAGGGAAATTGCATGGTAATGGAAGGAGACCCTCAGGGTTATACAGTGGAGGAGGTAGAGAGAGAGGAGGGGAGGGGAGGGGAGAGGTGGGGAGGGGGGAGGGTGGAGGATGGGAAAGGCAGCGGAGCACAACAGACACTAGTATGGCAATTTGTAAATCAATGGATGTGTAACTGATGTGATTCTGCAATCTGTGTATGGGGTGAAGGTGGGAGTTCATAACCTACTTGAATCAAAGTGTGGAATATGATACATCAAGAAATTTGTAATGTTTTGAACAACCCACAATAAAAAATTTAAAAAAAATAAAAAAATAAATAAACTGTTTTTCTCAGGTTTTTTGTCACAGCAATGAAATGCTGACCTTACCTTAGTGCTTTTCTTGAATACAAAGGCTTGTTAACTTTTCTCCATGTCTTCCATTTAAAAGTGATGTCTCCATTACAGTCCTTTGGAAATTAATGGATATACAAGAAAAATCAGTGAAATATTACCTATCCCTCAACAATAAATTGAGCCCCACAAGTATTTCAAAGCAGAAGAATGAGAAGATAAAGACATAACATTGTCATTCTTATTATTTTTCTATCATGGATTACTCATGATTGGTAGCCTCATTCTCAGTGACTTATAATGTCTCCTCATTGTGAAAGCTTTGTATCACATGATTTAGAAAAAAAACTCTTCATTCAGATTTCCAGGTTGTTGAGATTGCAGGAGAACTAGATATGTAAGGAAAGATTAAAGTACAAATGCCTATAACACTAGGTGGAACAGCAAATGAAACAATGATAACAACTAAAACCTGCCTGATATGCCTAATTAGGAGAGAACTTTTCCAAAAGGACATATCATTTAAACCTTATTGATGCTCTTGTTGACCTGTGTTATGCTCTGTCCCGACAGAAAAGGGTCATATATTCAAGTTCATCTTGAATTTTCTTCTCTTTGTACTTATGCCACATAGAGCTTCTGAGAATTTCCTCAGAACCAATTGCCATATTCCTCCAACAAGAAGATAGAAATTAAAGGGACTATGATTATTTTTGCTGATTAACAAAAATTATTGTTTAAAAGAATTAGAATTTTGAGAAAAAAAATAGAGTGTCTTCATTGAGGCCAATACTTGTTTAAATCAGGTGTATTGAGCTTCCTGGTATATCTTCCCTTTTTAAAAACAAACATTTGATCTAAAAGCCTAGCCTTATTCCCAGGAAATTACATTGTGTCTTTGAATGAAGACATTTAGGCTCAAAGACATGAGGGAATTATGGAATAACATCTATTTTACAGTCTGTTTTTCTGGCTTAAAATGGTTATACTTCTACATGTTAACTCAGATATGTTTATTCCTTCTTTTCAACATTTGAGTGCATATATTCTTCACTATTTTCTGTTCAAGAAAGTGCAACTTTTATTAGGTCACACTGCTCAGACTCTTTTACCTATCATTATTTTTTATAATGCCATGTTAAGATTTGATTTCAAAAATTACATGCAATGCCCACCTGTTATATATTAGATAGAGCATGATTTTTGTTTAATGGCTTCTACTTTTGTTTCACTTTTTCTTGTTTCTTTCTTTACTGTGAGAGCTGAATTAGTTTGTCTGTCCTATTAACAATGAGCCTCTACACATGTTCAGGGAGAATTAGGAAATGGTGTCGACTGAAGAACTGAGCACATGGAATAATGAAAAACTAAGGGCAACAAGAAAATTTAAGAAGGTTTTTATCTGGAACATTTGGCTTTAAGAGTCAGATTTACTCAAAGAATTTTTTAAACATTTCTTCTTATATTAAATAAGAAATGAAACTGCAGAGACATACCTGTAATTGCAGAGATGATTCTCCAAGTTCACTAAGTCGTTTTCTGTGTTCTTTCCTCCTGGGATAAGGAAAACTACTTCCAGCAACCTCTGTAGTTGCCTCGAGCCTTTTGACTAGTTCTAGGCCATAACCATGAACAGAAATGGCATGTGTCACTTCTGATTTGAGGCAGCAAGAAGTCCCAGGTGATTCTCCAAGTAAATAGGTCTGTGTTCATGTTTTTCAGCTTCCGGATTTTTCAGACCATGAGTAAATCAAGGTCTTGATTCTTCAGACCTTGTGTTCTATTGCTGGAGCCATGAGATAAAGGAGCGAGTTTCACTGAGAAGCTGCATTGAAGTTAGAGGCATTCAGACCCGCGAAGAACTTTCTAACTGGGGAGAAGACAGAACAAGAAACTTGGTCTCCTTAGATATTAAGATTTTGAACTTGCTGCAGAGAAAAACCATGAGAAAACTTCTTTAGAAGAATTAATGTTGTTAAAATGTCCCCTATATCTGGAGCAATCTACAGATTCAATTAAATGACATTTTTCACTGAAGTTGAAAATCAATCCTGAAGTTTCTATAGAACCACAAAATATTGCAATAGAATCCCCAAAGAACCCCTGAGTAAAAAGAACAAAACTGAATGAATCACACTACCAAATTTCAAAATTTAGTATAAGGCTATAGTAATCAAAACAGCATGGTACTGGCATTAAAACATACACATAAACCAACAGAACAGAATAAAGAAGAAAATCCATGCATTTAAAATCACTTGATTTTTAACAAAGGTGCCAAGAACGCACAATAGAGAAAAAAGAGTCTCTTCAATAAAAACACTGGGAAAACTAAATATCCATACACAGGATGACTTTGGATCCTCATCTCACAACATGTACAAAAACAAATTCAGATAGGTTTAAGTCTTCAACAGAAGACCCAAAATTGTAAAACTACTAGATGAAAACATGAGACAGCTCGTACACACCTGTGGAGACTGAGGGGGGAGGATCACAAATTTGAGGGCAGCCTCAGCAATTTAGTAAGATTATCTCAAAATAAAAAATAAAAAGGACTGGGGATATGGTTCAGTGGTAAATCACCCCAGTATTTAAAAAAAAAATGCTTTTTGACATTGATCTGGCTATTTTAGAGATATAATCCCAAAATCACAGGCAACAAAAGCAAAAATAGATTTGTATTGGTCAAATTACATGCTTGTAATCTCAGCAGATCAGGAGGCTGAGGCAAGAGGATCACAAGATAAAAGCCAGCCTCTGCAATTTAGCAATGCCCTCAGTAACTTCTTAATTTTTCAAAAGAAATTAAAAGGGCTAGGCTGGGGATGTGGCTCAGAGGTAGAGTGCCCCTGAGTTCAATCCCTGGTACTCAAAAATAAATAAATAAATAAATAAAAGCCAGCCGCACACTGTGGATGAAGTTCAGTGGTAGAGAGCTCAGAGTTCAATCCCAACACAAAATAAAATAAATAAATAATAGATTTGCATAAAAATGAAGACACTTTTTATAGCAAAAGAAGCAATGGGAGCAAATGTTTGCAAAACATACATCTGATAAATGATTAATATCAAAATAGACAAGTAACTCAATTCAATAGTAAAACTGTTCCAATAACCTAAATTTAAAATGTCCAAGGATGAAACAGGCATTTCTCAAAAAAGTATAAATATCCAAGACACGTGAACGCCCACGCACACAAAAGACCTAAGCTTCACTAAACAGAAAAATGAAAATTAACACCACACTTAGATATCACTCACTTTTTAGGGTGGATTTTATTAAAAAGGTGAGAGATAAATTTTTGCTACGATGTGAAGAAAAGGGAAACTTTGTACACAATTAATGAAAATGCAAATTAGTACAGACATTATACAAAACAGTATAGAAATTTCTCAAAAAATTAAAAACAGAACTACCATATGATCCAGCAATCCCCTCTTGTGAGTATATATCCAAAGAAATGAAATTGGTATCTTAAAGAGACATCTGCACTTTCATGTTCATCCCGGCATTATTCACAATAGAAGGAATTAAGCAAAGTGAGAAAAATGGATGGAAGGATAAAGAAAACTGTGTGTGTGTGTGTGTGTGTGTGTGAGCACACACACATGTGTAGGAATGAAATATTGTTCAGTCTTTAAAAAAAAAATAAAAATAAAAGAGCAAGCTGGTCATGGTGGCACACTCCTGGAATCCCAGCAACTAAGAAGGCTGAGTAAAGAGACTGCAAGTTCAAGGCAACCTCAGCAACTTAGTGAAGCCCTATCTCAAAATGAAAATAAAATAAAATTTTAATTAAAAAGAAAAAGGAATCCTGTCATTTGTGACTGCATGGATAAATCTGGGACATTATAGGAGGTAAAATAAATAAGACACAGACATATAAATACCAACTCACTTATGTGTAGAATCTAAAAATTTTGACCTGAGAAAGAGGGTAGAATGGCATTTGCCTGGGGCTGGAGTTGGGACTGGGGAGTTGCAAGATAGATGTTGATCAAAGAGTAAACATTTTAGTTAGAGAAATAAGTTTTATAGCTCTATTCTACAATATGGCAACTATGCTTAGTTATATTTTATACAATAAAACATATTATATATTTGAAAATTGCCAGGAGACTAGATCTTAAATGTTATCACCACCCATACACAACCCTCACACACACACACCAAGAGATGACGATGTGAAGTGATGGGTATGTTGATTAGCTTGATTATGGTAATCATTTCACAATGTATATACATATCAAGTCACATTGTATATAGTAAATATACACAATTTTTATTTGTCAATTATATGTCAATAAAACTTGGATGGGGAAAAAACTCTATAGGAGATACCAGTGACAAACACTGTAATATTCCACTAAAAGTTTTTGGGCCTTCTTCTGGGGTTAAATATATAAAAAGAGGAGCATGATACTTTGAAAGAAAGCTAAGTTTGTTTAGCCCTACCTTGCATAAAAAAAAATACTGTTGAGAATTCATACTCCACTTCCTAGGACAATGCTAGGAAAAAAAGGTTCAAAAAGAAAATGGAAATTCTGAAGTCTCTCATATGGGAAGAAAAATCCTTAATTAAAACCATATACACTGTTTATAAAATTTTAAAGATACTGTTGCATTATACTTTCTGAAAGAGTATATAGAGTATATTAAGTTTATAATTTACAGACTATGGACAATCTGGTAGAAATTAACTGACAGTCTAAGATGGAAACAGTATTTTTTTCCTTTTTATTTTTTCTTTTGTTTGTTTTTCTTTTTCCATTTTCCTACATCTGTGATTGGCAATAATAATGAAGGTCTATTTCTTTTTTGCATTGAGTGTTTTTGATCCAGACAAGTTTTCTAAACTTAAGTACAGAGGTATCTTTAAAATAATATTTTTATGGCAATTATCCTTTTTATTCTTCAGAAAATGATAAATGTAAGAAGCTATGGGTGGAAAGCAGGAGAATATTTTTCAACTTTGGAGATTCAAGGATCTATAATACTCAAGTAAAAGATGGCTCAAACTTAGTTGCAAAAACAGGAAAATTGAATCAAACTGGGCCTAAATAATAAGATGAGCAGAAGATGATACTAGAGTGCGGAGTATCTTGAAATTTATTGCTTCAGAATTTTAATTTTTAAGTACAAGAATTTTTCTTTAAAACAAATTATAGAAGGAATTTTTCCTTTGGTGGTGTTTTTAATTGTAAATTTTAGGTTTGTTGTGTTAACTGAAGAACAATGGGTTTGTAATGGATAACTAATGAAGAGAGAGGCGTGTATATCCTTCTTCATATAATTTTGTCCTTTATTCCATGTTTCCAGTCCTCTATCTCCTCTTCTGCTCTCTTTCAGGAAAGGAGTATTCACTAAACTGCCTGCTCAGAACCAAGGGTTCTGAGCAGTATAAGCGGTATAGTTGCTCTTTCAGAATCCATGCACAATACACTCTCCTGTTATCTACTTCCTAAAAAAAAAAAAGTAATCTAGCTGGGTTTACTTCCTTGAAGCAGACTGACTATTCTTTATTCTCTCTCTCTTTTTTTTTTTTTGGTGGGGGGGGGGGGGGTAAGGGGAAAGGGGCGGGGTGGTACTGAAGACTGAACCCAGGGGAGCTCTATCCCTGAGCTACATCCCCAGTCCTTTATATTTTATGAAACAGGGTCTCACTAAATTGCTGAGACTGGCCTTGACATTGCAACCCTTCTATCCTGCCTCAGGATAGAAGTCACTGTAATCCTGAGTCACTGGGATTAGAGGCAGGTACCACCACATCTGTCAGACTGATTATCTCTTCTCTCCATCATTTTATTAGACCAAGAAATAGGCAAGGCCAGACACAGTGGCGCATACCTGTAATGGCAGCAACTAAGGATGCTGAATCAAGAGTATCACAAACTTGAGGCCACCTTGGGCAATTTAGCAAGACCCTGTCTCAAAATAAAAAAAGAAATAAATAAAAAGGGTTGGGGATATAACTCAGTGGTAGAGCACTCCTGGGTTCAACCTCCAGTACCACAAAATACACTCACATAACATACATACACACACACACACACATTCAAGTATCTCCTTATGTTTAGCCTTCTCAAGACAGAAATAGACTTAGAGTCTTCACTTAGGCCTTGGTATTGCAATCCTGTTCATATAGTACTGCAATACCCAATACTTATCCAGATAATTTCCATTACAATGGAAGTTTTCCATAAACACATTTAACTTACTGAAATGTTGCATATATATTGATTGTCACTTGCACTAAATACAAGTTGAAAAAGAGTTAATAAATATCAGAAAACCCAAGGAAATAATGCACAACTGATTGAATGATTTTTTTGACACAGAGTCAAAAAGAAGTAGAAGAGAGACAGAAAGGAAGAGGAAAGTTGAGGAGAGAAAAAAGTGTATGGTTTATGTGAACCATACATGTGAACAATGATGGATTTGTCAATATTCTTGAGAGAAAAACAGAATAATTAAGAAATGTCACACAAAAAAGTGACTAGCTAAACCAGATGGTTGAGACCTATAATTCCAGCAACTCCACAGGCTGAGGAAGGAAGATTGAAAGTTCAAGGCCAGCCTCAGCAATTTAGTGAGTCCCTAAACAACTCATTGATCCCTGTCTCAAAATAAAATTTAAAAAAGCTAAGGATATAATTCAGTGGTTAAGCACCCCTGGGTTCAATCCCCAGTACCATAAATAAATAAATAGCAAGGAATGGTGGAACATGCCTGTAATCCCAGCAATTCAGGAGGCTGAGACAGGTGGATCACAAGTTCAAGGATAGCTTCAGCAATTTACTGAGACCCTGTCTAAAAATAAAAAATAAAAAAGTTTGGCAATGTAGTTCAGTGGTAAAGTGCCCTTGGGGGATTGGTTCAATCTCCAGTACCAATAATAATAAAAATGAAAAAAATAAAATCAGAAATAGGTGTCAAGTACATGGGGCAATTATGGAATTATCACAGGAAATTATGTCAACGTGGTTTTCACCTCATGTTCGAAGTTTGGTTCTTATATTTTCTGTTTTGTTGTTTAAATACTGGGGATTGAACTCAGGGCTTACATATGATAGGAAAGCTTTTGACCAAAGCCACCAAATCTCACTCTGTTTTCTAAGAATACTTCCTTAAAAGTCTTTTGCTCCCCTTCCGTTGTAACCTAGCTTCAACTACATTTTGCTCCATTAAGGATACTGTGAAAAGGTTCCCCATCCTGTCTCATGCCCTGAACAGTCTTGCCAGGAAACAGGAAACTTTTTTCCCATCCTGACTTTGATTTTTAAGTTCAAACGCAATTCCATTGAAGTTTACTTTCTTTTTTCCCCTTCTCTGAGACAGGGTTTCACTGTGTTACCCAACCTGGCTTCAGACTCTAGCAAACAAGTGATCCTTCGGCCTTCCTGCCTTATCCTCTCTAGTAGCTGGGAATATAGGCATATGCCTGCACCAGGCTCTGAAGTGTGCTTTTCTTTTGTGTACTGTTCTTTTCATAATCTCTTCAAACAGGAACCATGAGGCAACAGTCGGAGTGGCAGGATCTTGGATGACTTTTTTTTTTTTTTTTTTGGTACCAGGTATTGAACCCAGTGGTTCTTAGCCACTGAACCATATCCCCAGCCAGTTTGTTTTGAATTTGAGACAGGGTCTCACTAAGTTGTTTGGGGCCTCTCTAAATTGCTAAAGCTGGCTTTGAACTTGTGATCTTCCTGCCTCAAACTCCCAAATCACTGGGATTATAGGCATATCTGAATGACTATTTTAATGACATCTAAAGCCACCAAATCTCACTCTGTTTTCTAAGATAACTTCCTTAAAAGTCTTTTGCTTCCCTTCCATTGTAACCTAGCTTCAACTACATTTTGCTCCATTAAGGATACTCTGGAAAGGTTCGCCATCCTGTCTCATGCCCTGAACAGTCTTGCCAGGAAACAGATGACCTGGGTGCATGGGATCCCTGGTGACTCTGCTGAAACAATAGACCTGACTTCAAATGAGCCTATAAGTGTAGCTGCTTGTTGAAGGGTAGGCTGTGAAGTACCTCCCCACATATCCTTGAGACCACCAAGAGGAGTATCTCAGCTCTTCATTTCCTTCACTGAAGCTCAGTTATCTTTAGTTGTCTCTCAGCTCAATCATCAGCAACAGGGACCTGTTCCTGATCTCTCTCTAGAAAAACAGTGAGCAAAGAGCAGTGGGTATTTTCTACTGACTTATTTGAAGGTAACTTAAGGTCATGTCACCAGAGACTCTGCCTGGATTCCAGCTGGCTGGATTTGGCTGTCTGCCTACATAAGAAACAGGGGAAAGATGGGGAAAAGGACAAATGAACTTCATGCAGTTTGATCAGCTGGACAGAAGCAGCTAGACTGCTTCTTTATCAGACATCTTTATCTATTTTGCTCACTAATATACCCCAAACGCCTAGAAGAGTGCTTAGGACATGGTAGACAATCACTATGTATTTGAAAATTTTATATAATGGTTCTATCCCCAGAGTCTAAATGATTAACCATATGGAAAAAAAAATTAGGAATGTTATTAGAATGCCAAAAAAATGTTTCTATACATCCAAACAATAAAAATCTGGCAGGATTGAACTGTGGAAAGACATCTAAGAACAAACACAGAAACCAGATAAGATGACCCATGTGGGTGAGAGTCGTTCTTAAGACTCTTCTAACTCATAATTAAGGGAAATAAAGAGGAGTAGGGAGCCAAGCACAATCATGAGGTGACTGCTGACAGACGGAATGCAAGAAGTCAGGCAGGCCGGCCCTGTTCCACACCCCCCCATGCAAACAGAAACATGCACCCTCGTAACAGCAGCGCTGCACCTGCTTCGGTTCAGAGAAGTTAGTATAAATAACTGGTTCAAAGAAGCAAAGAAGGCAGTGTTCCAGGTGGCCGTCCTTCCCTCCTACTCCAGAAGTTTCTGTACAGAGTAGATCTCCTCTCCAACACTGGAGGCAGGGAAAGAGGAATCTCAAATACAGATAGAAACCGTGATCAAAAAAAGGTCCAGCCTACTGCGGTGGGGGGAGCCTGTAATCCCAGGCTCCCAGCGGCTCGGAGACTGCGGGGGCAAGGATCCGGAGTTTAAAACCAGTCTCAGCAATTTAAACGAGGCCCTGAGCAACTCAGCTAGCCCCTGTTTCTAAATAAAATACAAAAAGGGTTGAGGATGGGGCTCAGTCCTGGGTTCAATCCTTGGCTAAAAAAAAAAAAAAAAATCACAAACCACACAGGGAAATAATGATTTCACTAAAGAGCAGATCCAAATAGAGGAGTAATAAGTTAAAAAAAAAAAAAAAACTGAATATACAAAAAGCACCAAAACTGGAAAGAAAAGAGTCAATAATAATAGGTGATAGTAAATTAATAAACAAGTTCACCAGGAAAAAGATTACTGAGGGATTTAAAATAATGCTTGGTGCATACTAAATACTATGTAAGTGTTAGTTATTTAAGCAGCAGTAATTAATAGAAAATGGAAGGTTAAAACCCTGTTCACAAAATCTCAGTGTAAGAACTTTAAAGGAAAATATCGTAAATATTACTGAAGGACTTAATGAGGATGTAAAACAAGTAGAATTATAAGTCAGAAAATAAATATTACAAAGATATTAATTCGCCTTGAATTCTTCTATACATTCAATGAAATTCTAATTCAAAATTATCCTCATACAATTTATTTCCATAAAATTTACAAATTTTAAAATTAATCTGAAAAGTTTAAGTGGGTGACCATTGTATCCATTAAGAACCACCATCCCAATTTAAAGAACTGAGGATTCTAGATAAAACAAGTTAAAAAAAAACTAGTGTTAAGTGCATGGCTGCATTAGTAAAAATCAAAGGAAATGCTTAGAAATTTAACAAAATAAAGTAAAACCAAAGTCCAAAGGGGAAAGTAAAGCCTGATATTGGGCTCTGCCCTAAGGGTTTCTGCCAATCTGGGATAATCTTGAGCATCCATTTGTATAGCCTTAGGACAAAGGACAGACAGAAGCCAAGTAGCCACTCAAGTTGGACTCCTATAAAAGCTTGAGTCAGGCTGGAGACTAATTAATAGAAACTGCTCCAGTACGAATAAACCCGGAATACATAAAAGCTACATCCTCATTATAAGGGTGAACTAAAACCTAACTAAACATACTCCTTCTCAGATTGAGGGACCACAAATTTACTATAGCTTTCAACATTGCAAATGAGGAAAGAGAAGAAAAATCATCTCCACTGAAAATTTATAACCACAAACCAACCTTTAAATATGTTTGCAAGATTGAATCCCCAAAACCTCAACCCAGAAATTTGTTTTAAAGTGATGCCTTCAGCCAGACAAGTGATGAATGCCCAGAGAGTTAAGAAGGCTGTGGCAGGAGGACCGCTCATAAAAAAAAATCAGCCTCAGCAAATTAGTGAGGCCCTAAATAATTTAGGAAGACCCCATCTCAAAATTTAAAATTAAAAAGGGCTGGGGATTTGACTCAGTGTTTAAAAGCCCCCTGGGTTCAATACCTGGTCCAAAAAAAAAAATTAAAAACCTAAAGTTAAGCCTTTGGTGCTCACATGGGCAGCACCTATACTAAAATTGAAATTATACAGAGATTAGCATGGCCCCTGTGCAAGAATGACATGCAAATTCATGAAGCATTTAACATTAAAAATAAATAAATAAAGGGACGCTTTCATTTGTGTGTAAGAAGCAAAAAGAAAATCTTCTGTAGAGAAAAAACAACTTCAACACAGATCCCAAAGAATACACATAAATTCTCCACAAAAGAAAGTGATGGGGGAGTCAAACACAAGACAGACACTCAACACACACATGCTTGCACAGAATGATAAAGCAGGTTGCCACAAGTGAAAATCAGAACCAAAACGCAAAGATCTGATACCACATAAAATAAATCATAGCCATTGCTGCTGTTGATGTTGCTTGTGCTTACTTGGAGACATGGAAACATGACAAAAGGGGAAAAGAAAGCAGAGATGCCTGCAATGCATCAATAAATGGGGATTAATCTTATATACTTTGAGAATTCAAGTACTTAGTAATGTAATTAAGACATAGCTCTATTTCAAAGAGATCATAGTCTAACTAAAGATATAACAGTAAACGGGCTTAAATTTCTCACATAAACTGATGATATGAGACCCCCAAAGAGGATCAAGAGCCACTTTGGCCTAAAAGGCTCAGAAGCCGGTGGGACTTAAATTGAACCCAGAAGAAAGAGGTTTGTACAAATTCTTCAAAGTAGACAGATATTTCAGGAAATATGAGAAATACACAAAGGTGGAAATTCTCATGGAGTCTTCAGCAAATAGGGACAGCCCCTTTTAGTATCACCTAGTACAGTACTGTCACAAAAAAAAAAAAAAAAAAAAAAAAAGAATGACAGAAAATGGAAAGGAAAAAAATTGACAACACCCAGGAAATAGACTAGAAAATGGCAGGATCACAAGTAAATGTAGTGCTGAGGCCAGTTAGTTAGCTCCTCGATTAACTGTTACTTATAAAAATAAATAAATAGTGGAAAAAATAACCACCAGCTAATCATTCAATCATGTAAATAGGAAATACGTTATGTTAGATTGGGAGTCAGGAGACCTTAAATTATCTTCCTAGATTCAATACTTGTCATCCTTGAAATTCAAATTATTTGTGCATCCGGTTTTATTTTTTTAAATTGGGGAAAAGGGAGAATTAGTGGATTCCACATTCATCTTTGCAAACCGGAAGGCAACGACAGACTGTTCGTTCCTCAAGCTGTCAGAAGAGGGCGCTCACGGTGACAGTCGGCATTCCCTTCAGTAGCAGTTAATTCAATTCTCCTCTTCTCGTCCTGAGTTTCATTTCCCAAGAAATCCACAGGATGGCAATAACACTGAACTAAAAGCAAGTTCAGAGTTGAAATTCTAGGAAACATTATTCTCCATGGCCACTGTTTATAAATGTCCCTTTCCCTGTTTTTATGAAGTCATCAAGGCCACGGAAGCTGGTGGAACAAAGGCCACACACAAAGCATGATCCTGAAGATGATGAGCCCCAGAAGAACCAAGTAGTTCTTACTGAAATACAAAGAAGTCTTCACCATTCTCATGCAACATTTACGGAGGGGCGGGGGGGGGGGGGGGGGGGATCAAGTAAGTAATCTAAGGTGCAGAGGTAATAAGTGATCTAGCCAGAATTCAAGCTTCAGTCTTGGATCAGTGTCCAATGTTCTTTCCCCACATCAAGCGGAGAGATCTGAAAAAGACCCATTTGGCCTTCCATAGATGGTCTTCTTCACATCACCCTCCTCCTGGATCCAGGAATAAGACTATTTTACTATTTTTACTATTTTCTTTATACCTGAGAGGAAGCGTAAAATTTTTGATTCAGCCGGGTGTGCTGGTACACACCTGTAATTCCAGTGACTCAGAATACTGAAGCAGGAGGATCACAAAATTAAAAGAAGAAGAAGATTGGGAATGTAGCTCCTGATAAAGGGACCCTAGTTTCAATTCCTAGTACCAAAAAAAAAAAAAAAAAGATTTGATTAAATTTTAGCACAGGATAATGTGGATAACTTTCCTTGTTAACCTGTCAATAATAAATAATAATTTGATAGCTGCAGTAATTTTACTTTTTCATGTATATATCAGGGTTGTTCCCATTTCTTTCCTGGTACTTAAATAGCAACAAGGAGCTGGGGATGGAACTCAGTGGTAGAGCATTTGCCTACTAGGTATGAAGCCTGGATTCAATCCACATCATAATAAATAAATCAATAAGGAAATAAAGAAAGAAAGAAACTTTTTTTCATTAGCTGCAATTTTAATTAAGGCACTTTGAGTTAGATATAATAGAATTTCAATCAAATTGAGTTAAAGGGAGAAAAGAAGATGGCTTTTCAATGTAATTATGAGACATTTCAAAGACTCTAAAGACAAGAATCTTTTTTAAGTGATGCAGAAGATTAAAATCAAGAACCAGAAAACCATCAGGAATTACAATTCATGCAAGTTGAGCATCCTTAATCCCAAAATCTGAAATTAGAAATGATCCAAAATTCAAAAGTTTTTGAGTGTCAACACAAGTGGAAAATTCCATACCTGATTTCAAATGATGAGTCACAGTCAAAACACAGGTACAATTCAAATATTATATAAAATTACCTTCAGGCTGTATGAATAAGGTATATATGAAACAGAAATTAGTTTCATGTTTTGACTTGGCTCTCTTCCCCATTGATTCTATGATTATATGTACACATATTTCAAATTTTTAAAAAATCCAAAATCCATTATATTTCTGGCCCAAGCATTTCTTTTCTTTTTTTTTTTTTTTTAACCAGGGATTGAACCAGGGGGACTTAACCACTGAGCTACATCCCAAGCCCTTTTTATTTTTTATTTTGAGACAGAGTTGCTTAGGGCTTCATTTAGTTGATGAGGCAGACCTTAAATTTATAATCCTCCTTCCTCAGCCTCCCAAACAGCTAGGATTACAGGCATGCCCCACCTTACCCCACCCAAGCATTTTTGATAAGGGTAATTCAAGGGCTAGGGATGTGGTTCAAGCAGTAGAGCTCGCCTGGCATGCATGTGGCCCAGGTTCGATCCTCAGCACCACATACAAACAAAGATGTTGTGTCCGCAGAAAACTAAAAAGTAAATATTAAAAATTATCTCTCGGGCTGGGGATGTGGCTCAAGCGGTAGCGCGCTCGCCTGGCGTGCGTGCGACCCGGGTTCGATCCTCAGCACCACATACAAACAAAGATGTTGTGTCCGCCGAAAACTAAAAAATAAATATTAAAAATTCTCTCTCTCTCTCTCTCTCTCTCTCTCTCTCTCTCTGTCTCTCTCTCTTTAAAAAAAAAAAAAAAAAAAAAAAAAAAAAATTATCTCTCTCTCTCTCACCTCTCTCTTAAAAAAAAAAAAAATGGGTAACTCAACCTGTATTTCTGTGTTCTCTGGACTTTTCTCAAGACTTTTCCGGTCTGGACTTTCTAATGACCCTTCTAATGACCTGGGACTTTCTAATAAGCCACTTTCTCTTCCTCTTTAGATCCCACAGCTTCTAAATTGGCATGTTGCCAGCTCTAGTAACTACAAGACTGACCCACATCTTTGATTCCTTTTTACTAATCTGTGAGATATCACCTAGCCTGGCTAAATTCTAGAATAACTAAGTGAAAACAAGAGTGATAGTATCAAACAAAGTACATAGATACCCAAAAAATGATTGGATAAATATTTTTCTCAAAAATTAAAAAGTTCCTGGTGCTGAGGCACAGACCTGTAATCTCAGCAACTCTGGATGCTGAGGCAGGAGGATTGCAAGTTCAAGACCAGCCTTAGGCCCTAAATAACTTAGTAAGAACCAGTCTCAAAAAAAAAAAAAAAAAAAAAAAAGTAAAAAGTAAAAGATTTGTTTCCCGGAAAATCAGTACGAAATTCTAAATCATTTTGCATGTCCACATCCCCTTTATATTCTTGGTGATAACACAACACCATAATGTGGGATGATGATTTTGTTGTTAGTCCAAAATTAGAAAATTTCAGATTTGTACTTATACCTACACCTCACTTGCCTTTCTTGCCTTTACTTATTTTTTTTACCATGGTAAATAAAAACCAGAGCACCTGCCCCATTTTGTTTGTTTGTTTTGTTATTGTTTTGGTATCAGGAATGATTGAACCCAGGGGTGCTTAACCCCTGAACTCATCTCCAGCTCTCTTTTTCATTTTGAGACAGGGTCTCACGAAGTTGCTGAAGCTGGCTTTGAACTTGCAATCCTCCTTCCTTCGCCTCCTGAACCAGCTGAATTATAGACATGCACCACCATGCATGGTCATTCCCAGCTTTTTAAAAAATTCTTTGAGAAGGTTCTCACTAAGCCACCAAGGCAGCCTCAAACTTGCCATCCTCTCGTGTCAGCCATCTGCATCATTGATGTTACAGATGTGGACCCTATCCTCCTAGCAGTTTAATCTATTTTGTATGAAATAGATTGAATTTTTAAAAATGTATGCACTGAGAGTTTGGCATGGGGATTCATGCCTGTATTCCCAGTGACTTGGAAGGCTGAGGCAGGAGCATTGCAAATTCCAGGCCAGCCTAGGCAACTTAGGGAGACCCTCAACAGCTTAGTGAGACCGTGTCTCAAGATTAAAAAAAAAAAAAAAAGGACTGAGGACATAGTAAAGCACCCCTGGGCTCAAACTCCAGTCCCTCTGCCCCCCCCCCCCGCCCCCCAGCAAATGCAGTGGAAACAAGTATTTTTTTTTTACATATAAAAAGCATGCAATGAAATTTTGGGTTTATATTCTAACAGTTTCTTTCTTAAAAACAGGAGCTATTTATCAACAGGAACTACATTTAGGTTATTCTTACATGAGATTTGAGGCATTGATTTAATGCTATGATGGATCTATCAACTAATACAAATATGTGATCACAAATTCTTTTTAGATCTAGCATTGGATAGAATGCATCAAACGCATAATAATAGACATGCACCACCATGCACTTTACCAGTTGTAATTTTTTTCTGCCATCAATTTCACAAAGTCTTAATCTAATTTTTCTCTGCCTTTTTTACCATGATAGCCTTCTTTGAAAAATACTATATTTTGACTGAAATTATCCCTTTCATCTTTCTTTTCCTTTGTCCTTCCAGTATCTTATTCCCCGCCCCCCTTTTTTTTTTCTTTTAGCACTCATTGCTCTTTGGATTCTTCTTACTCTCCAATCAACAATTGGTTCTTTCCATGCTTAACCTTGCATAGTGTGTGTTACTTATTTTCCTTTCTTTCAACAGACTGTCATTTTTTTCTTGAGTGAACAGTTGCTCATCATTCTTTTGGTGTCTTCTTTGCATCAGGCACACTGCTGGTGCTTCAGAGACTGTATTGAGGAAGGTCTAGTGATGTCGGAGGAAGCACTGAAGTGCAAGGTAGTAGGTAACGTTCCACAGAGAAGGGAAAGTTGGTGCACAATTTTTTGGTTTTTGCTTTTATGTCACCAGGTAAGCATTCTGCTGCTGAGCTATTTCCCCAGCCCTGGCAGAGAGTCTTTGTATGTGTGTGTGTGTGTGGGGGGGGGGGGTGGTACCAGGGATTGAACTCAGGGGCACTGGACCACTGACCCACATCTCCAGCCCTATTTTGTATTTTATTTAAAGACAGGATCGCACTGAGTTGCTTAGTGCCTCGCCAGGCGTTTGCTGAGGCTGGCTTTGAACTCGTGATTCTCCAGTCTCAGCCTCCATTGCTCGGCCTGACACAGAGTCTTGAAGGGATGTTGAAAGCTCTCAGATTTGCAGAGGGGAAAGGTGAAGGGGATTCAGATAAATGAAATAGTAAAAATGAGCCAGGAGCATGAAGTTCTTTATTGTCTCCAGCCAGTCTTGAGCATTTCCCTCATGTTCCACCCTTTACAATCTGAAACTACAGAGTTATATGATACCATATTGTATTAGTTAGTTTATGCAGTCATAACAAAATTCCATAAACCCAGTACCTTTAAATTCCTTAAATAACAGGAATTTATTTGAAGTCTGGGAAACTCAAGGTCAAGGTTTCAGAGAATTCTTTTTTATAAAGACCTTAATCCTATGAGGTCCCCACCCTGCAGATCTCTGAAAGCTAACTAATTTTCAAAGGCCTCAGTTCCAAATACCACCACATTGGCACTTAGGACTTTAACATATGAATGGTGGGGTCACAGACATTCAGTCTAAAGGCCTGCCATTGTTAATTTTTGATAGGCACTTCAAGGTTATTAAAGTCATTAACCATTTTTTATAGGCTACTCCTTGGAGCTTGCTGAGAGACTAATCAACATGGTCTTTTAAAAATAGTAAAAAAGAAGTTTCAGATTAGCATGTTATTTTTTGTAGGGCTGACAATAAATAGCACTTACAACCAAGGTCTATTTTGTCTTTTGATCAAATGCATTGTATTGACCAAGGGATTTAATAAAATGATATTATTTTCTTAGTTATCTTGAAAGTTTATTAGGCATCCACAGTATTTTAGACTCTGCACAGACAGATCTGAAATACATTAAGATGACAGAAAATATAACAAATGTATAGTGGCCCATATTTCTTCGATATATTTAATATGTTTTATATTTTAATTCATGTTTAGACATGGTAAGATATTTGCACTATGCTTTTCTCCCTTATGTTGCTTTGTTTCCTATCCTGCCAGGTGATCACAAGCTTCAGTTGGCCTACTTTTTTTTTTTTTTTTTTCCATCCAAAGTTTTATTCAACTTGAGAAAGAACTATGTGACAGAGACAGGAGAGTTCCTGAATCCTAGTAGAGAATTAGAGTGGTGTTCTTACAGCCCACCGATCACCTGGGGTGTTCTTACACAGTGCTTATGCCTAGACCCCACCTCAGACCATTTAAGTCAGAATTTCTAAGGGTAGAGATGGTCCTTAGATAATTCAAAGTGGCAGCCCTAGTTGAGAACTTTGGGTAGGCTACACATACTTGTACATATACAGAATTTGAAACAATAGTCCTAGAATTATGAAACTGATAGAAATAAGTCTACGAACTGATATGCTCCAGTTCGGGACCCCAAAAAGACCACCAGAGACCAAGATCGATGTAAGCAGCAAAGAGGTGTTTATTGCAAGCTAGCTCAGTCCTCTGTGCACACAGCAACTGGTGATGCTGAGAGGTCCCGAGCCCAGGGTTTGCAGCAGTTTTATACACTCTTTGGGGAAGGCAGGGAATTCACATACATCATTGCATCTCTTAGCAAATCATCACACACCTCGGGAAAATCAAAACAACTCTAAAACATGATTAGCACATTCACTGGAGGGAACAAGTTGGGTAGGGGTGATTGGTTAGTACAAGAAGGAGATTTGTTTGAACTAATTGGTTTAAGCCATGAGGGATTTACCTGCTAAACTTCATGGTTTCTCAACATGTTATCAACCACCATAAACTACTGGGGGGTCATCTGGCATCCCAGGTATTTTCCCTGTCTCATGCTGATTGGTGGTTGCTAGGGAGTTGCTATGGGTCCTAACCTAGTCTAACAGAGTCAGGAACACCTGGCATGGCAGATCTCTCCTGTTATTTACAGACAAACAACTCAGCAAGGTGGCTATCTGCCTAGAAGTGCTCTGTGGGTTTTTCCAAAGACAAGGGTCACGCCCCCTTCCTTGGACAGGCTTTACTCTGAGGTAGAAGCTGGTTTCCCAAAAATGGAGTCACACCAGTTTCTCAGAATAACCATGTCCTTCGATCCCATTCTTATTAGTTCTGTCAACCAAGCTTAGGCATCTCTGCACCCATTTTATTTTTATTTTATTATTATTATTTTTTACAAACCTAGGTTTATATCATCATTTTTATTATTTATTTATTCTAATTTGTTATACATGATGGCAGAATGCAATTCATTTCATATTACACATATAGAGCACCAGTTGGCCAACTTTCTGCTTCTAGGCCTTTTGCTTCTTGGTTCACTAGGAGCCACTTCAACTCTTTGTGTGATTTTATTTTATTGTAAATCCTAGTGATTCTGGAGGCTGAGGCATGAGGATCACAAATTAGAAGCCAGCCTCAGCAATTTAGTGAGACCCTCACAACTTAGTGAGATCCTGTCTCAAAATAAAAAATAAAAAAGGGCTGGGGATGTGGCTCAGCGGCAGAGTACTTGAGGGTTTGTTGCCGGAAAGCTCAGTCCTTGTCCCCATGACAATCCAAAGAGGACAAGGTCTTGAGAAAAAGGAAAAAAGGTTTTATTGCTTTGCTAGCAAAGGAGAAATACAGGGACTCCTGTCCCAAAGGCTGTGATTCTGTCCATATACAGAACAAGGAGCTTTTAAAGAGGTGATTCAAAGGGTACATTCCATTCAGTTGGAGTTGTAATTCATTTGTTAATTTGGGAGATAGTCATTTCTGTTATATTCTGGTACCATCCCCAAAGTCTGCATTACTTGGTTCCTATGATAGGTGTGTACAAGGACAGGCAAATCTGCCAAGGATGGAAAAGAAAGATAATCCTGTTTCCCCTGAGATTAGAGAGGGGGAGAGATTAGGGAGTAGCAGTGAAGATAAAAAAAAAAAATGTCCATTTTTTTTTAATAAGTTGCAGTGACAGAGCAACAAGGGCTATAATCAAAGCATAAGTAGACCACTGTTACAGGTTCAATACTTGTTACCATTTAAAAAAAAAAAAAATGGCCTTTGGGTACGGCCTAATGGTGATGTGCCCCTGGGTTCAATCTCCAGTACCAAAAAAAATAATATATAAACTTCTACAAATTTCTCATTATATCAGTTTTAGCTACAATGCTTTTATCTGATCTGCCATCTGAATTCTAGTTTTTTCAATTTGTTGTCAAAAGATAGGTCCTTGTCCCCAATGCCAATCCAATAACAAAGACACAATTTTGATAAAAAGGAAAAAGAGGGTTTATTGCTTTGCTAGCAAAGGAGAAACAGAGATTCCTGGTCCAAAGGCTGTGATTCTGTCCATCTGCAGGAATAGGCGGTGGGGGTGGTTTTAAAAATCTTTTTTTTTTTTTTTTTTTTTTTTTTTAGAGAGAGAGAGAGAATTTTAATATTTATTTTTTAGTTTTCGGCAGACACTACATCTTTGTTTGTATGTGGTGCTGAGGATATAACACAGCTCCATTGCTGTGTTATGTCCCCAGACCAGGGATTAAACCCAGTCATGCTTAAATAGTGAGCCACATCCCCAGATACATATCTCTCTCATATATATATATTTTAATTTAGAGACATGTTGCACTGAGTTGCTTTAGGACCTGGATAAATTGTTGAGGCTGGCTTTGAACTCACCATCCTCCTGCCTCAGTTCCTGAGCTGCTGGGATTACAGGTGTATGCCAGCCCCCAAAACTTTTTATTTTTTTATCTTGAGACAGGTTTCACTAAGTGGCCCAGGCTGGCTTCAAACTAGCAATCCCTCTGCATCACCCTCCAAAAGCTAACTGGGATTAAGGCATGTGTCACCTGATCCACCTTTTTTTTTTCCCTAACCAAAGGAAAAAGAAAATAAAGAAGTTGAGAAAGTAAAGTTCCCCGGGGCACTCAAGAATCAGCAGGAAGTAATAATAGCATGGTCTGGAGGCAAAGGGCCTTCCTAAAGCTCTGTGTCTCTTTTAAAGTGTTAACCTAAAAAATGTTTGGGGAGTTACTCTGATGACTCAAAGTCTTGAAACTAATCTTGTGATCAACTGTAAAGTATTCAAATCAATGAGTGCGAGTTAGATCTACAGTGTAGGGCTTTAAACCTAGGAGAAACTAAATTAACTGTTAGGAGACATCAAACTCAATATGTCATCCTACTAGACTAGCAAAAAGATTAATAATTTTATATTATAATTCAACACTGTTTTACCTCATTCTCACTATTAATCGTTACATCTCTGTAAATATGTTCCTATTCTGTTGGCCTCTTCTCAGGATTAATCAAAAAAAACCCAAAAAACTGTTTAGCCAGAGGTGTTTTTAAGATAGAAATTATCTGAGAAGAATTAGTGCCTGGACGTAGAGGTGATATTTTCCCTGAGTTCCTCAAGAGCTGAATATATAAACTGAGCTCAAAGGATTTTTTTCTTTAGGTACTGAGTACCAAACCTAAGGGCATTCTATCACTGAGCTACATCCTCAGATTTTTTTGTTTGTTTGTTTGTTTTGTTTTACTATTTATTCTAAGATAGTGTTTCATTAAGTTGATGAAGCTGGCCTCGAATTTGCAATCCTCCTGCCTCAGCCTCCTGAGTCTCTGGGATCACAGAAGAGGGCCATGATGGCTAATTTATTTTTCTTTTTGAAACAGGGTCTCTCTCGGTTGCCCAGTGTGGAAAGCAGGCCGTGCCCTACTCAGTTACTACACAATGTATGGAACAACAGTTTTCAGGCTTTGCCTAAACCTCCACTTTGTAAAGCAGTAGTTTGCCAAAAGCTACTCCACTCTAAGTACAACTGCCAAGGTGTAATGACTCTATACCTTATTTGTACAAATAACCACCATGTGCCTAGCACAATAAGGCACAAACTGACAAATTAATCATGCTAATAAAAATAACCAGTTGTGAATTTACTGAATTAATCAGAAGCACATGGATTCATGGGTGTATATCAAACTCATACTGGAAAAACCAGGTCCATGAGTTGATTCCACACACCAGACTACCTAATAAAGCCCATGAAAATGGGAAGCACCCTCAGCCTGGAAGCAGTAGCACCCTGGCTGTCACCTGGTTCTTGTCACAAGCCTGACCCAGAAAAAGCGCCACAGCGGACAACCTCAGAATCTCTGCCATCAGGCTTAAGCAGAGCATGGTGTTTCCTGACCATGATGACCACACACAGTCCACTCCAAGCTGACATTTCAAGCTGACACTCTGAAACTGCCATCCATCTGGATCTTGGCCTAGAATAAATTCCTGAGCTTCAACAGCTCTGCACCCTGAAGGAGTTCTTCACTGTTTCCTAATCTTGTCTGATCACCTACAGTGACTTTTCATTCATATCTGCTCTCTGACTTTGCTTTCAATTCACACTGTGGCTTCCTTAACCCTTTCTTGATCTTTCTGTAACCTATGAGTGTTGTAGATATTAGGAATTAAGCAAAAGAATTTGTGTTTTCCTAGCTTATAACTAAAGGTCACGCACAAGCATTTGGAGAATGGTCATGGATAAAACGGGTATAGTTGGTATAGTCGTGAATTTATTGCTTTTTAATAAATTCGGACATTGTGGGAAGACACAAACACATTTGGTCTGTGTTAACCTGCCACCAGTGTGCTCCTCCATATTGAAACAGAGGTTTAATTTTTTTTGTCTGTTTGTGGTGCTTGGGATCAATGCATTCTAGACTGCATGCTAGGCAGGCACTCTACCACTAACCCCTGCCAGAAGTTTAATTTTTTTTTTTTTTTTTTTGGTACCAGGGACTGAACCCAGGAGCACTTGGCCACTAAACCACATCCTCAACCCTTTTTAAAATTTTATTTAGAGATAGGGTCTCACTGAGTTGCTTAGGGCTTCACTGAGTTGCCAAAACTGGCCTGAAACTTGTGATTCTCCAGACTCAGCCTTGTAGGTTGCTGGAATTAAAGGTATGCATGCCTGGCTCACAAATTGATTTTGCTTCAGTGGTAGGAGCTAAAATCTATACAACGCTCTTATATAGACTGCACAAGTGTTTTTGGTAATTCCAGGGGGAAAAATGGCACATTTAAAGGATATCAATCATAGCCCATGTATTCAGGAGTAAAAAAAGAGTCATATAATGTATCAGTGAAGGTCCTGACCAAAAAATAAAAGAAGAAAAAAATTGTTTAAAATGGTATGATTAAAGGCAATTAATTAAGAAGAATTTAACTTTGTAATTATTTCAAAGGTGTAGGTAGGGGTGAAGAGAAATCAACTAGGAATAGTGCAGCTCTCTGAGGTATAACAAGAACAGGGAAGCTTATAAAGACCATATGCTTGGGAAGGCAAGGAGAAAGAATGGTTACCAGAACCCAGCCCAAAGACAGAAACTACAAGGGAAGGCCACTAGACAGGATCTGCTGCCTTCAGTAAAGTGACCCAGTTAATTCCTAGGGAGGGATCCCAATTCACTCTGCTTTCCTTCTCTGATTTCCTGCCAGTGCCTCCCAATGGCTGGACCCAACTAGAAACTAGAAGGCAAAGAAGTCTATAAACACTGTCCCAAATGGTTAGACCCCTGAGGCCCAGGAGAAAGGGGGAGAATGGATCTAAATCACACACACACACACACACACACACACACAATCTGCCTGCTTTATTTTCTTTAAGTTAATCTTCTTTTGGAATCCATCCCACCAAGGTGGTAAGGTATTCAAGCTGTCATTAATGCCACTCTGTCTCTCCATCCATGTCTATCGTATTTAAGACTAGTAAGAACAAATTGTTTAGTCTAACTGAAGTCACATGTACTGCAGAGATGAGCAGTGTCCAGCTTGTAGCTGTGCCCATGTCCATTGGTTCCATGTCTTTACATAATATTCATAGGAATCTTTACAAGGGCCAGGGTGCTGCTCAAATGTGTCCACCATAAAGATATCAACCACATTTTAAAGTCCTTCCAGGGGCACAGAAGGAGCAGGTCACAGACCCACTTATCCTTAGTAACCTGTTGTCCCTTTCCCAGGCCTCAGAACCTCCTTGCCTTGGATTTTGCTATTACACGTCTCCTCTCAAAAGATACTAATGCTGCTGCTTCTTCATTCTAAACACCCTTACATAGTTTAGTGGCTTTGGATTTTCACAACATAAAGAGAAGTCGTCTTAAAACAGCTTCTGCTTTCAGCCCTGCAAACTACTAACTGTCAAAATCTTGGCTTCCTTTTTGGAAGAAAGGAAAAAAAAAAGTAAACCACAGAAACAAACTCAGTCAGAATTTTCTCCTGTTCTTCTATTGCAGCATAAATAACATGCAATTTAATTTACATAAATCAAATTGGAAATTTAAATGGAACTGGAATAGCATAGCAAAAGCAGAAATTGAGGTTGATTCTGCCATGTAAGATAGAAACAAGAAAAAAATATATATGAAAAAAAAATCAGTGTATAAAAAGATAGTAAAACAGCTACCATTTTGCCATTTATCTCACTTCACATATGTCCTTTGCCCTCCTTTTTGCTTCCATGTGTCTGAGCCTAGGAGGTTGACAGAAATGGGAGGTGGGAAGATGAAGGTACTACATAATGATATAGCTTCTTCTGCAATTTTCAAACAAATTTGCCTCCAAATGAGTGCTTGATTACTGTACTTTCTGGAGTTGGGAGGTTTGAATCATCTATACATAGATACTAACATCCTGAGAAAGTGTCAGTACAGAGTTGAAGAGATGGTCCTGGCTCTGAGCCTTGACAGAGCAGAGTTTGAATCCCTATTCTATGATATACTAGTTTTATGACATTAGGAAAGTCACATGACTCTTCTGAGTTTGGGTTGTCTCATTGTAAATTTAGTACCATGATACTAATCTTGCAGAGATAGTATCAGGATTGGAAATGATAAACTTAAGCCCCATCTTTAGTATCTAGACCACAGTAGATATCAGATAAATGATGCTTCCACTAATAATCAAGGAATTGGTCTGTCTTCACTACCACCAAAAGCAGCACATGAGAAAAGGGCCTGATAATATGATGGATTAAAAACTGATTTGGCCCTGAAATACCCAATATCATGTGAACCAATATACACTTATGTACAGTCTTGATATCAATATTATTGAGATCCAAATAAAGGAAAAATATTTTAAAAAACTGATTTGGACTAAAAATTAACAACAGTGAAATGACAGGACCAACTGAAGAGTAAGTGTCTCCCCAGGAGATATATCTGTCCTTTTCAGCTTTTCAGGGAGGATGGGAGGATCCTCTGATTTCAGTACCTACTGTCAGTGTAAGTGTGGTCCCACTTGGACCTAGAGGCTTCAGGAATTCCAACTCACTCTTTTCTTGACAGATGTCTATCACACTCAGCACAGTGGCCTATTTCTGTAGGTAGGTACAGCTTGCTTAAGAGTTTCAGCCATAATAGAGGTCAGGCAAGTGCCAAGTAATCTCATGGGACCAGAATACACTGAGAGCAGAAACTGAGACAAAGGTGTGTCCAGTTATACCTGTCATAGTGAATCTTATCCTGTTGAGCAGTCATAGTGAATCTTATTTACTAAGCTATAAAGCAAAGTTGAGTGGTGGAGGCTGAAGACTCTTTCTGTTAAATTTGGATAACAAAATAGCCATGAAGCACATCCTATGGGCATTTCACAGGGAGTCAAGTCTATATCCAATCACCAACCAATTCCCTGCCCACAAAGACTGTGGCTACCTCAAAGAGACACCTCAAAGTCATTTTGTCTCATGGTTGAGTTTCTCACCCTCCCACATGTGAATGCTACTAAAATAAGAATAGTCTTGTCCAATTTAACTTGTGTTCTTCTCTTTTACTCTTATTAGTTATAATGAAATAGCTCCTGAGCACTGGTATATATTTTGCAATTCAAATAAGATGACATTCTTTTATATTTTTATGTTCTTAGGTCCGTACCCCCCCATAAGCCTAATGACTCCTGCTAAACGCAAGGTTCCAAATTTTTGCATTAAGGAAATATTTCATTTCACAGTAGTTATAGAATATCATTTCTTTATTCAGTACTGGAAATTGAACCCAGGGCATTCTATCACTGAACTACATCCCCTTTTGTTTTAGTTTTTATTTTGTGGTAGGGCATCATTAAATTGTTTGAGCTGGCCTTAAATTTGTGATCCTCCTGCCTCAGCATCCTGAGGAGCTGGGATTATAGTTAGGCACCACTGTGTCAAGTTTAGAATATGAATTTGTGTGTGTGTGTGTTTGTGTGTGTATGTGTGTGTGTGGTGCTGAGGATTGAACCCAAGGGTACTTAATCACTGAGCCACATTTCCAGCCCTTTTTTTATTTTGAAATAGGGACTTGCTAAATTGATTAGGTCCTTGCTAAATTGCTGAATCTGCCTTTGAACTTGTGATGTTCCTGCCTCAGCCTCTTGAGCTGCTGGAATTACAGACATGAGTCACTATACCAGGCTGAAACTACTCTTTTATTGACTACTACTTTTCATTTTAAATGCCACAGAGAGTCAAAGAGAAGGAAAAACTCCTTTGAGAGTCAAGGCATTGCCAATCTCTATAACTTGTCCAAACAAGAATACAAATAAAGTAAAAAATTATGCTACTAAAATTATTTTTGAAAATATATTTCATGTCTCAAAGTAAAACAGCATTAGGTCAATGTGTTTCTGGAAATTTGCAAGAAGCTATCTCAAACTACAAATTGTAGAATACAATTTAATAAGGACACAGGTGTTAAGGTTTGAATGTGTACCACAGAATTTACATTTGACACCTAATCATCAGGGTGAATAGGATTACTATCTTTATAAAAGAGGCTTGAGGGATGTTGTGAGCCTTTTGCCCTTCTACCTTGGGAGGACAGACAAAAGGCACAAGCTATGAGAAAATGGCCCTCATCTAACTCACATCTGCTGTCTCCCCAGCCTCCAGACCTATGAGAAATACATTTCTCATGCTTATACATGGCCTAGTCTAGAATAATTTATTATAGCAGCCCGAACAAAGTAAGACAATAATATAAAGATACCAGGCTGCTCATTTTTGCTCAGACTCTGCTCTCCACCACCCTTCCCTGATTAAAAGACCAACAGTAATGTGTGCAAGGGGTTTAGGCAAAGGTAGAATAAGAGGAAAAAACTAGAGTTTGCCTACAATAAGATTTCTGGAGTTTTAAACACTTGGAAGAAGTGAAAAGTACTCTCCTCATTCATGTTTGGTGCATAATATAAAAATAAATATATGTTTAGATTTATATTAGCAAATACTGCTATTTTGTGAATTTTAAAAAATTGAACCCAAAGCCATATACCCAGCCCCTGACCTTTCTTTTGAAACAGGGTCTCACTAAGTTACTTAGGGTCTCCCTAAATTGCTGAGGCTAGCCTGAAACTTGTGATCTTCCTGCATCAGCCTCTTGAATCACTGGGATTACAGGTGTGCACCACCATGCCAGGCTAATTTGTGGTAATTTTCTGTTGTGTGCATTTATATAGTCTTTTTTTCCTTCTACATCATGACCTTATGGAAATCAAAACTCTGATGGTGTTTTGAGTAATCTTTCTCTCTTACAAATTTATGAGAAGCCAGTTGCCTTCACAAATTTTCTGAATTTCAATTCCAAAGTTTCCCTGTTGTGGGAGCATCAGAATCCAATTAAACAGGTTGGGTGCAATGATGTGCATCTGTAATACCAGCTACTCAGGAAACTGAGGCAGGAGGATTGCAAATTCAAGGCCAACCTGGGGATATTAGCCAGATCTAGTCTCAAAATAAAAATAAAATAGGACTGGGGCAGGGGAGGTAACTTAGGATAGAGCACCCGTGGGCTCAATTCCCAGGGCCACACAGACATACACACAAAAATCCAATTAAACAGAGGTTTCCAAATATGAGTACTAAAAAGATAACTGTGTGAACAGTTACGCTAATGGGATCCAAAGGAAGTCTGATTAAGAGGAAGAGTTCAATTTAAAGAGAAGAAAAAGGAAGTAGTTAAGAAGCAAAAACTGACGAAGAAATGCATTGTATTTTTCCCCTTTTTTGGAGGGGGGGAAGGCGGGTAAGAGTGCATTTCCAAGAATTAATCTATTTGCCAAAAAAAAAAAAGACATTATATTGTCTAGACAAGAATCTATATTAGATATATTATATAAGGTATAATTCATAAACAAGTAAGGCCATAGGGAAGTAATGAAGAAGATTAAACAAAGAAAACAGACTAAAAGGGTGGGGGGAAATAATATGGACAGAGAGAGGCAGAAGAAAGCTTTTTCAGGAAGAGGATATATTTTATTCATTGTTTCAGAAAGTTCCAAAATTCTCTGAAAGAAAATTGCATACAGCTGTTTTGTTTCCTCTCCAGAGGTCCTAATTGGAAAGATCTGAACATCTTTAGTGGCCAGAGAGCCTTGCTCTACTTCTAAAATGAGTTCAGAGTGTTTATAGATTCTCTGTATGGTTTTAACCTTTTGCCAGATTCCAATTCCTATGTACTTGGTCAAAGAGGAGAGTTAAAACAACGTCACAGCATGCAAAGTTTCCTGTCAGAATCTTGTGGAACATACACTAACTAGATTGAGTGTAAGTAGGCTCAGATTTTGACTCTAGCTTTGTTAGTAAATACAGCAACTAGGAAGTGACCTTGATTCCTTCTTCTCCAAATTCATGGGATTGAAATGGATAATTTATAAGGTTTCTTTTCAATTCTTATTTACCAGATACAAGTTCTTCCACCAAAATTGTACTAATATGCTAGTAAAAACTTGTCTAGCTAGGTGCTGTGGGGCATGTCTATAATCCCAGGGGCTCAAGAGGGCTCAGGCAGGAAGATAGAAATTCAAGGCCAGCCTCAACACCTCAGTGAGGCCCTAAGCAATTTCCTGAGATCCTGTCACAAAGTAAAAAATAAAAAGGGATGGGAATGTGGCTTTGTGGTAAAGTGCCTCTGGGTTCAACCTCAAGTCCCTAGTACCCCCCCCAAAAAAAAGAAAAGAAAAGAAAAGAAAAGCGTTATTCTAGGCCTTATCACAGTGAGCACTTAGAGAATTGGTCAGGTTAAACTTCTAGTTGTCTTGAAGACTTGTGCCACTCAACGTGGTAGACACTGACAATGCTGAACTCTTTCTCTCTCCCTCCCTCCTTCCCTCCTTCCTTCCTTCCTTCCCTGGAGATTATACTCACGGGTACGCGTACTTGACCACTGAGCCACCTCCTCAGTCCTGGGAGCTTTACCACTGAGATACATCTCCTGTCTTTTTTATCTATTTATTTATTTTTAATTTTGAGACAGGGTCTCGCTAATCTTGCAAATTTGCTATCTGGCCTTGAATTTGTGATCTTCCTGCCTTGGCTTCCCGAGCCACTGGGATTTCAGGTGTGCACCACTGCACCTGGTTCTTTTTACTTTTTATTATGACTGCTAGGAATTTTAAAATTACATATATAGTTAAATTTGGATCCCTCTCCCCCAGTGGGGATTGAACCCAGGGGTATGACAAAGCTATCTTCCCAGCCCATTTTATGTTGAGACTGTCTCACTAAGTTGCTTAGGGCCTTGCTAAATTGCTGAGTCTGGCCTCAAACTTGCAGTCCTGCTGCCCCAACCTCCCCAGACCCTGGTGTTACAGACATGTGTTGCCATGCCCCACTATGTTTAATTTTGGGGACTTGTATTATATTTCAGTTAGGACAGTGTGGTCCAGATCATAAACTCATTCCATTCCTGCCTTTTTCTTTTCTTTTTTTTTTTTTTTTTTGTTGCTCAAGATTTAACCCTCGGGCACTTTAACTCTGAGCTACATCCCAATGCTTTTTATTTTGACACATGGTCTCTTTAAATTGCTTAGGGTTTTGCTAAATTGCTGACACTGCCCTTGAACTTTCCATCTTCCTGCCACAGCCTCCAGAGTGGCTGGGATTATAGGTATAGGCTACCAAGCCTGGCATTCCTATCTTGTTCTACATAAAGTCCTAATACCTAATGAGAATGATCTAATTGTACTAAATGCAATTATTAGTGAATGTCAAATAGAGCATAATAATCAAGGTGCCCTTTTCCTTGAATATTGCTGAAACTCTCTCCTTCTGCCTCAGCCTGAGTCCCTGGGATTACAGGCGTGTGCCATCACGACTGGTTTCTTGTACTTGTGTGTGTGTGTGTGTGTGTGTGTTTTTTCTTCCAAGCGAGTTCCATTCTGCTTTGTTTTTGCATCAATTTGGTTTAGATGAATACGGCACTGTTTTTAAGTTTCATATATGATGATATATCAATGAGTCCTCACTTCAATCTCTAGACCCTTGAACGGTTTAAAGTCTCCTTAATCTCTTTAGTCAATTAATAGCATTTTCTTGCCAGGTGTGGTAGAGATACATACCTATAATCCCAGGCACTTGGGAGGCTAATGCAGGAGGATTGCAAGTTTGAAGCCAGCCTCAGCAATGCAGCAAGGTCCTGAGAACTTAGCGAAACATCTCAAAAAATAAAAAGGTTTGGGGATATAGCTCAATGACAAAGTGCCCCTTGGGTTCAATCCCCAGTACCAACTAAAATAAATAAATAATAAAAATAAGAAATAAAAAAAAAAAACCTCACATTTTCTTCCCTAGGGCAATATGTAGGACAGTCTCTTGTGAATTCAGCATCAGACTTAGCCTCTTCAAAGGCAGAAACTACATTTCCAAGAATCTTCTTTTTTGTAAAATTTCAGGTTGGAATATATTGATAAGATGTACTGGTTCAAAATTTAGAAAGCAGAGCTGGGCATGGTAATACAAACCTGTAATTCTAGCAGCTGGGATGGCTGAGGCAGGAGGATTCCAAGTTTGAGGTCAGCCTCATCAATTTAGCAAGGCCCTAAGCAACAGAGGGAGACCCTGTTTCAAAATAAAATTATTAAAAAAAATAAATAAATAAGGAGGGTCGGGGATGTGGCTCTGTGGTTAAGCACCCTGGGTTCAATCCCGGTACCAAAAAAAGATTTAGAAGACAGAAGAGGAGGACATCATTCTTTTCCAGATTGAATTTCAGGAGGATACATGGGCAGATGGAAGTTAAAATCTGCTTCTCAATGAATTTATTGAGAAGCTCCTACTACTGTGTTGCCAACTGAGATGGTGAAGGTGTGGACCATAAAGGCAATGAACTTCAGGGCTTCTGTCTTGCATGAACCCTATCTGAGACTCTGAGAGTAACCCTAGCAACTTTGTTCTTATAATTTACCTTATTATTATTATATTTTAGGAGGGCTCTCTAAAGAAGTCTCTCCAAATTGCATTTTCTTTAAGTGTCATTAAACCTGGATCTAACCCTTAGTGCTTGAGAGCTTATGATTCCAGTGGCTGCAGAAGAAATTATGAGAACCACTGGGACTACAGTTTGAGATCTTCAGTGAAGTGTCTCTGGTTTTCCCTCCTTCTGCCCTTCCAACAGTTGTACAAGCTTTTACCTCCTTCATACTAGGAATAGAGTGGCTTTTGTTTTCATGACCAACTTAGTCATTGCTTAAAAATGATTGCTGTCATCAATTAGATGATTCTTCTTTTTCTTCTTCTTCTTCTTTTTCGGTTCAGTTAATTTTAAGAAATAATTATATTTTCTTATAATACAAAGTTTTATTATTTTAATTATTTTTAATTTTTTTAAATTATTTTTATTTTTTTATTTTTTATTATTTTCTTATAATACAAAGATAGTGAGAAAATTTTAACATCATATGGAAACAAACAAACAAAAACAATCTTAGAGTATGCTCCATTTATTCAAAGTTGGATCCTCATAACAGTACTTGGGCACTCCGTGTGTGCTTAGTAAATATAGGAGTGAGCGCACGAGTTAAGAAGTGAGGGAAGGAATGGATGTAATTATGTCCATCTGTACCCAAGTTGCTTCCTAGTTATGATTATTAAAACAACATAGATCTTGTTTGTTCTCATTAATTCTCTCTAGATTTATTTAGCACCGTACCAAGAACTCCCAGCTGCTTTTTTTGGATGAAAATGATGACTAGTTTCGGGGGCCATTCCAGCACAAATTCTAGGAAATCTCACAGTGCAACTGTAATTACTTTAGGGTCTTCCAGAGGTTGGAGACCACACCTGTTAATTATGAATTATTTTCCAAGAGTGAATATATTAAAAAAAATAAATTTCATGATTCCATCAGTTTGAAGAGTTCACTTCTTCCCTTTAGTTTTGTAAGAGGAATTGAACCTGGGGCGCTTTACCACTGAACTACATCCCTAGTCCTTTTAATTTTTTTTTTTTAATACAGAGTTTTGCTAAGTTGCTGAAACTGGCCTTGAATTTGCTATCCTCCTGCCTCAGTATCCTCAGTTGCTGGGATTACAGGAGGGCACCACTGTATTTGGCTCTCATTTTCTTTTCCCCTTGTAATTCAATTCTGAATGACATACAGAAGGAAAAGCTTTTTTTTTTTTTTGATAAAAAAATGTCAATGACCTGAGGGCTGGGGATATAGTTTAGTTGGTAGCTTGTCTCTCATGTACAAGGTCCTGGGTTCAATCTACAGCACTGCCAAAAATAAATAAATAAATAAAACCCCAAAGTTCTATATTTTGCTATTTTTTTTCTAAGAATTTATTTTCTTTAATATGTATTTGTCATGGCTGGAACAACAAAGTAAGAATGCAGGACACTTTCATATTGATAATGAATATGAAGATAAGTAAATAAGTTTAGGAGAATTGGTTACTCTCCCGCACAACATGGGGATAAACCCAGGATCTTGCAAATGCTAGACAAGTTCTCTACCATTGACCTACATCTCCAGTTCATTGTTAGTTTTCATTTTGCAAACATTAAACTATATTTAAGCTACATTCTAAGTACTGTGCTAACTAGTGGAGACACAAATATGAACTATATTTACCTACCCTCCTGATGTGGGGCAAACAGATGAATTCCAGGGGGAAAAAAGGGGGGGGGGTCGTTCGAGGGAACTGAGAGTTTAGAAGAGGAGAGTTTGTTGGACCAGACTCGGGAGTCACATATGATAATCTCATCTACTTGTCATAACCCTTTAAGAACCTCTCATAAAGAAGGAAGCTGACCATGAGACATTGAATACCTTATATAATTTCCTTAATAAAGAGCTGAGCCAGAACTAATGGGGGCTCTGCCGGAACCCTAGAAGCCAAATAGTCTCGTATTCCAGGTCACAGCCTCTTCTGGCCATGTGTTTAGCATCATTCAGCTCATTCTTTAGAGGCCACGTGGGCTCTTCAAACTGGGAATAATGTTTATTGGGTGATCTGTTTCTTTGTACCTCTCATCCTACAGGCTAAGAAAGCTCAGTTACTTAAGCTTTCACCAGCTCGCTGAAGCAATCAGAGCAGAAAGCAGGATGTGGATCTATTAAACTTTTTTCAAGTACATTAATAAGTACATATTAACAACCCTATACCTGTGGCCTTTGAATTAGTATAAAAACCGAAGAATTTGCATTAATTCTCTGAGGTCTGGACCTCAATTTTACCACCTGTGGGCTATGGATTAAATTATATGCAAATTACCTTTCAACATCTAAGTGTCAAACAGTTTTAAGATTTTATTGTTCAAGTTCTTAACTGCTGTAGCAAGAATAATTTCTAGTGTTTGATAAATATTGGATGAGTACATGTAAAGGGTTTAAAAAACGTGTGCTTTGAGTGAAGCGCAGCGTAATTTGGATGCCCTATTTTATCTCTCTTGAAGGTCAATTTCAGGTGTAAAATGTCCTGGGGGAGGAGAGCCTCTTTGTCCTGCTCCGACAAAGGGACAGCAGCGCGGGTTCCGCTAGAAACCCCAAATTACAATCCAAACTTCACATTCACCCTTGCTTTTCTTTAGTCTCCAACGCCGCCGCCGCGCTCCAGCTCCAGGCGGATTGGTGAGTTGGAAAGTGCACCAGGCGCCTTTAAATGCTAATGAGAAGAGATGCCCAACTCTGGAGCCAAGTTTCCCCACCCTCTTCCCTCCCCGCCCTTCCCTCGCTGGCCGGTGCGCCGCCTAGAAAAACTTGTGCGGGGCCATTTTTGGGGCAGTAAGATCCAGCGAGGAGCCCAAGCGCGAGCGCGCAGCCCGAGAGCTCGAGCCGCCTCCGCCGCGAGACGCCCCCTCGGCCGCCGCCGCCTGCGCCGCGAGATCCGCACCGGCCTCCCTGAGAGCGAGCCCGGCCGTCGCGACCACCAGCCGCGCCAACCGCCGACCAACCGCCACCGAGGTGCCCGAGTGAGAGCAAAGGAGGCGGCATGAGCGAGGCGGGCGAGGCCACCAGCACCACCACCACCACCCTCCCGCAGGCTCCGGCGGAGGCGGCCGCCGCGGCGCTTCAGGACCCCGCGCCCAAGAGCCCTGTGGGCAGCGGCGCGCCCCAGGCCGTGGCTCCCGCGCCCGCCGCCCTCGTCGCAGGAAACCCCGGTGGGGACGCGGCCCCGGCAGCCACGGGCACCGCGGCCCCCGCCTCTTCAGCCACCGCCGGCAGCGAAGACGCGGAGAAAAAAGTTCTCGGTGAGTCAGCGTGGGATGGTCGGTGCAGTTCCAAGTGGGGAGGCCGGCGGCCGGCCCCCGAGCACGAGTGGGCAGCTCCCGCTGAGTTCCCACCCAGTCAGGAGAGGCTGACAACACCGGGTCCCCTCGCCCAGGTGCAGGTTGCCGCTGGCTCCCCTCTCTGCAGGCGCTGCCAGGTGAGCGCGCCGCGCCGCGCCCTGCGCTCCACGCGACCCTTTGCACCTCCCTCCTGAGTCCGAACGGCCAAGTTGGGGTCTTGACTGCTGTCACACAAGCGGGCACTGCCACTCGTTCTTGTAGTGGAGAATGCCTTTATCCAAAAAGAAAAGGGGAGTCCATCTGGGGAAAGAGACCCCGGGTAGGGATCCATGTGGATGTAGTGATGCGACAGACACGTGGGCCCTGGACAGTTCTTGCTTAGTATCTGGGAAAGGACAGCATTTCCTTTGGGGACGCAGAAGGCGCAGAAAGAGACGCTGAGAGGAAAGTGGAAAGACTGCCGGGGAGGCTCAGGTGTCTGTCCCTGACGCCCTTCCCACATGGGCTTGGGAAAGACGCCATGCTTCTGTCGGCCACATGCCGGCAAAGAGATGTTGCAATCCCCTCTGGGAAACTTGGGTCTTGGTCTCGCGTCCTCCTCCCCCTTGTGTGCCCACTGATGCAAAGAGCCTTTCAGTGTTCACCAATCGCTACACGTTTTTCCCTCTTCCTGGACTGTGGGAACGCACGTGGTGTAGCAGCTGAAAAAACTTCGTCGGAAGTGGGGGTGTGACGTCTGTTCAAAACACGGTTACCTTGGGACTTACGACTTAGGAAGGGAAACAGGAAGATGAGAAGTTCAGATCTGGGGGGCAGAGACTTAGAAAGAGTTTTTGTGGTGGTTATTGGTTTTGTCATTTATTTCAGTGTTCTCATCTTTTGAGAAACGCCCTGAGTGAGGCTTTAAACAGGCTTGCAAAGCAGGTGGGTGGTGAATAAGCTCACTTGAAGGGCGTGTGCGCATAGCATTCACCCTTTGAAACCGGAAAGTTAACAGATGGTGTAGGATGCTTCAGAAAAGTTTTTCCTTGTTTTGGGTGGGGCATGTTTGTGTGATTTCTCTGAGCCTTGCCTCCCAATTAGAGAGTAGAGGCAATAATGCAAAGAAAGATAACAGGATTTAGTGTTCTCCACCTTGGGGACCACTTTTCTTTTTCCAAGAATTTTTGGTCAGTTTCTGCCAAACAGCATGCAAAGTATAACCTGTGTGGGTTAAGAAATTAAATAACCCTCTTTTTATGCTGGACTTAAAAAAAACCCTTAAATCTATTAATATTATAATTATGATATTGTTTCTACTGAGTATTTTTTGAAACACCTCCAATGCAAAATTTGCGGGAGAGACACTCATGTCATCCAGAGTATTGTTATGTTCTTAATAATATGCTATTTTCAACAGAAGCTTTTGCATTTTTTTCATTTAATCCTGTACCTTTCTTAAATAAGGAAAGCAGATATTATCCTTAAAGATGAAGAAAGCGTATCAATTACCAACTACTGTTCTGTTCCTACCAGATCCCCTTTTATCTTCCCCCAGCTAGATCCAAACTGTCTGAAAATGAAGGACAGCCTTCCACATGACACTTCAACACTGTTTGTCTCTGTCCAGTGTGTTCTGCCATCTTCTGTCCTTTGCCAAGCAAACACACGGATGCCCAAAATGTGCTAGACACAGTGCTGACTGAAATGGATATCTGTTCTTGGATTCTCTAATTCTAGTTTTTCACTGGCCTTAACTTTAGTTGGTAGAGCACATAGTCCTGGGAAAATATTTACATGGATAGAATAAAACTTCCTTTTTTTTTTTTGGTACTTGGTATTTAAAAACCACAGGTACTTATTCCCACCCCTTTTTATTTTTTGATTTAGGGTCTCATTAAATTGCTTAGGGCCTTTTTCTCTTTCTTCCAGGCATTTAACCACATCTCCTTCCTTTTTTTTTATTGATTTTTTTAAAATGAATGATAGTGGAATGCATTACAATTCTTGTTACACTTATACAGCACAATTTTTCATATCTCTGGTTGTGTATAAAGTATGTTGATACCAGTTCATGTCTTCATACATGCACTTTGGATAATGATGTCTATCACATTCCACCAGCCTTGCTAATCCCCTGCACCCTCCTTTTCCCTCCCACCCTTCTGCCCTATCTAGAATTCATCTATTCCTCCCATGCTCCCCCTCCCTACTCCTCCCCTCCTTCCCTTTTTAAATACTGTATTTAGAGACGGGGTCTCACTAAATTGCTGAGGCTGGCTTTGAGCTTTCTGATCTTCCTGCCTCAGCCTCCTGAGCTGCTGGTACTACAGGTATGCCACTGCATCTGACAAGGGCCTCTCTGATAGCTGAGGCTGTCTGTCCTCAAACTTGCAGTCCTCCTGCCTCAGCCTCCTAGTGCCTGGGATTATAGGGTTGGGTCACCATGCCAGGCTGAAATAAAGCTTCCTAGTGAACATTATGGAAGCCTTATAGTAACTTCATTTACATTCCCCCTCAAGGTTGCCCCGATTTGTAACACTCTTCCCCTTGCATATATGAAGTATGTTTATAATTATGGTTTTAAGAAAGAATGAACGATTTTGTTTGATTAAAGTCCTTGGAAATAGTGATAGAATTTGGATTTTTGTGGGTGGGGGTGCTTGGGATTGACTTTACAAATTAGCTACATCCCCAGCCATTTATCAAACTGGCCTCTTTGTACATTTGCATCTGAAAAATCAAATGTTTTTTCTTCCTGGCTTCTCTAATTAGAATGGCCTCAAACTAAAGATTTGAATTTGCACTAGAGAATGGCCTCAAACTAAAGATTTGAATTTGCACTAGAGAATGCTTAGTCAATGTGGGCTGAATGACTTCTGCCCACCCCCCCCCCCACCCCCCAAAAAAAGCTAAAATATCAAGCTTAGCAGTCTAACAACTCAGAACTAACCCTGCCCACAACATAACATGGCAAGTTCTAATTACTATTTTAGTTTTGAATTTTAAAAACTGAAGCCCTATTATTTATTTTATAGTGCAGCAGCTTGGATTAATGTTAATTGTTACTTCCATTCTCTACTTTTATTTTAAACAGTAATCTTCTGTCAGGTTCTGTTTCATTGAATCTAGATGATTCTTTATGCATTTCCTGAATTTACACATAGGTATTTCCTTAGAGGCATTAAATTTGACTTTCACAACTGATTCCGAAAACAATATTTAAAATAGTTAAAGTAAATATCTACGAAATACAGTTACATGAAGTTAATAATTTGTTTATATCTTTTTCTCTTAAATCTAAAATTTGTCATTCTATAGAAATGGTCTTGCTCATGACAGAATGTAGAGTCAATAATCAAGTTAAAGGGGGATTTTATAGAAAATGTCAAGTTTAATTCCCACCTACTGAAGAGAGTAGGGTAAACAATGAAACAGCCAGAATTCTTCACTGTGGTTTGAAAAGCCTGTTACATCATGTCTCAGGGTGGTAAGTACAGAACTGGATTGAGACAGCATCAGTTCTATTAATACTCTTGACTCCTGGTAGGCCCCCATTTGACTAGAAGATGACTGTTTTATAGACTGCCTATTAACAATAAACTAGGGGGTTTCTTATTCAGGTTTATTTAGTGTTTCAAGTCTGAAAATGGTGTGGTAAGGTCATTCATTTATCTACACTCCCCCTCAAGGTTGTTCCTCTTTCACACTTACTAAATTTTTCTGCATTAATACTTGGAATTTGAATCTTAAGCAGCACTTTTTTCTCCCAACATTTTCTTTATTTTTAATTACTGCAGAATTTAATTACTGTGTAGAATTGTGACCACTCTGGCTTACAACTTTAATGAAAAGTTGAACAAAGAAGAAAGGTTTAGTTTTCTGAAAAGTAACTCCTTATGATATCTTGCTCCATTTTCTTTTCCTAATTTATTTTGGAATTAAGCTGTTAATGGTTTACTCAGGTATGTTTGGGTTTTGTATAATGTTATCAAGATCTTAGTGATATAAGCTTTATCTCTTTGTAGGTCAGATATAATTTATCTGCTTAATTCCATTTTAGCCACCAAAGTCCTTGGCACTGTCAAATGGTTCAACGTCAGAAATGGATATGGATTTATAAATCGGTACGTATGTGTACATCTGGGTTTTAAATTTACACTTATGTTGTAGCACCTGCAGTTATAAATCCTTTACCATACTTTTAATGGGTTGTATACATTTTTAAGGTTTATAAGCACTATATTCTCATTTTTAAGCCACTGGTCATTGAATTTTAATTAAAATATGTCTAGAACACTAACATAACTGATTTCAAAGTATCTAATCATTAGTAGAAAAACATCAGAAACTGGAAGAATAAATGAGTCTATCCATAATTTCACAGATGGAGAAATGGAGTCTGAGACTGGTCAAGCAACTTTCCTTAGGTCACACACTAGTCAGTAATTGAGCTGGATCTGTACCCGGGTCTGGTCCAGGTCCTCAGAGGAAACTAGTTTTCTTTAAAGTATGGTAACTCATAACCATACAGGAATGAGGATACAGCAAGCTCTTGAGAATTAAGATGTTTTAATAGAACATTGTAGTTTTTTCTGCTTCCCTCCCTCTTTAAACAAATTCTTCTAGTTTCTTCCTTGTCTGTTTTGGTGAGGTAGGGTGGGGTGGAGTGGTGGGAAGGTTGTTTTAAGTTTCAGTGTAAGGAGAGCCTAGTTCACAGCTGTGCCCTGTCCTTTTGACTGTCTTGCTTTGCTTTTGCTGGGAGGAAAATCTGGGGCTCTGGTTACATACCATGTGATTTAGGAAGAGATGAGAGGAAAGGGATGTTTCTGTATGTTGAGTCCTGTGTTTGGCTCTAGTACTGTGGTAATGTGGAAGGGTAGGATGGGTATTTTGGCAGAGTTAGTTTTTAATGAGGATGGATTCTAGGTGTCAAAATTTAGAGGATACAAAAAAATTTATGTTGTAAAGGTCTTGAGATCTGAAGTCATGATACATTGTTCTTTAGGTTTATCCACATATTTAGTACCTCTAATGGTGAGTTTTTGTCTCCCAACAGAAATGACACCAAAGAAGATGTATTTGTACATCAGGTAAGAGGAATTGTAAATATTATGTTTGTTGTATGAGGAAGGGTGTTTATAAACTGCTGTTGTTTCTCTGAAGCGAGTCCTACAACTTATTGTATTCTAAACTCTTTCTGTGTTTGAGACATTTTAAGAGTGCAGATAAACTTTCCTGTCCCATCATTAATTATTTTTCAGTTTTAATTTTGCAGATGAATGGAGTAATTTAGTTGAACCAGTTTTTTAAAGCCTGCACCCTTAGCAAAAACCGTTCTGTTTCTGTATTAGCATCCTATTCTCCTTACAGGGCGGGTTCTCTTCAGTGTTTGGCTGCAATCATCTGGCTTTGCATGGGTGTTGGTTAAAGCTCCTATAACTTGAGGTAAACAGCACAGTGAATCAGATAGTTGGAGTGTGTGTATCTAAGATGTGAGAAAACTTCCGATTCCCCAAGGGAGTTCTCCTGTTAATATAAGCATGCTTAGCACATGTCCAAGTCAGAAGATCCACCTTCTCTTATGAAGGAAATATAGAAAATGGCTAAGGTATATACAAGATGGGCATCTGCTATAGCTGTCTTTCTTTCTTTACATTTTAGACTAAGGATAAATAGTCTATTATGTGTCCTAGAATACTTGCTTTAAAATACAGAGAAGTTGTACCTATGTTGGCTATTCTTTTTGTATGTTTAGCCTTCAGTGAATTGGCTGAAATAAGTGTTTTTCATGTAGTATGGCAGTAGGTACCAAATGCCAGTGCATTTACCTGTAGGTCTCTCAAGCATCTGGTTTTCTGTGTTTTTTGTGTCCTATTTAGGTTTGTGTGTGTGTTGGGATGGAATTTGCGTGTGGAGATAGCAGTATCTGAAAAGCTCTCTGATTGTGGTTTTTCCATCCTTTATATTTCTGCTTGATTGGATATATTTTCATTTTTACATAGATAATTTGAGTAGATTTTTTTTTTTTTTTTTATGAGATACAGTAACTTTTAAATAATAGCATCCTGAAAATAAAGTGTCGCTTGTAATATCTGGAGGTTCATAGACATTCCGTGGTAAGAGCTCCATTCAGTGACTGAGTAAAGGAGTTTCTCTGTGCTGGTGGCCGGCTTATTTGCCTGTGAGTGTATGACCTGATTCCAGCCCCATGAGGTTGTGTGGTGAGTCACCTCTGTGTTGGGGCCTGCCCAGTTTAACAGGAAAAAGGGAACAAGCCGGTAGGGAGGGGCTGTTTTTGGAATGGCTGAACATTCGTGCTGCGTGCGCAGATATCCTGTCCTGAGCTGCCTTTTTTCCTCTGTGGGTGAGGTCTCTGCCCTATTGGCTCAATCTTTTTTTTTCCCCCCTCTGCCTCCTACTCAGAGTAGGGGAAGGGCCGGATTACACATGCCTAATCGCTTTATAAAATAAGGTTGACCTAGTTCCATGCAAACTCCAGAGCCCCTTTAACTGTTTAGGGATACCAGCCAAAGAAATGGAAATTTGTTGCAAGAAAAATATTCTCTCCCTTTCATTGATTGAAAAAGGGAAAGGGGCCTTTTCATAAGCAGATATTTAGGCAGAATAGCATCTTCATTAAGCTTTTAATGAGTTATTGGAAAACCTGTAGGGAGTAATTATCAAGTGAATGAAGTGATGGGAAAAATATTCAATGAATTTCATACAGGTACAGTAGAGGGATCTGAATTTTCTCTACTGCCTTCTCCCCATCAGGGCTGTTAGCTTTGTGGCTTCAGATAAATCACTCAATTGTCAGCCCAGCATTTCCTTATCCACAAAATGGGATGGCAGGGGAGATGCCAGATTATCACTAATATTTTGATTCCTGAAGTAATTGTATTTATCAGGTGGTGCATGCCTGTAATCTCAGCAATGTGGGGAGACTGAGGCAGGAGGATTGGTAGTTCAAGGCTAGCCATAGCAACTTTGTGAGGTTGTAGCTTAATGGTAAAGAACCCCTGAGTTCAAACTCCAGTACCCCCCAATGCCTCCCCAAAAAAGGAATATTTATCTCCTTGGCATTTCTTTTTATTGTTTTTTTCTGTTCTTCATCACCCACCACATGTTCACATTTTATACATTCTTTTAACGTTTACAGTTTTGTCTAGTCTACAGAGCATCTGTACCTAAAATGTGTGCTTGTGTGTATGAAGCTGCACTTCGACTTTTGAAGCTTAATGGTTTGACGTAACCATTATGATGATCAGAGCAAAACAAGTTTGTAATAACTATGTATTTCTCTTTAATCCACTTGACAAGATGAATTTTGAAGAACAATAAACCAAGAAAGTAATGGACTGTAGTTTTGTAAGGTTTTTGTTGTTTTGGAGATTCAGAGTAGTAGAAGAATGGTAATAGTAATAATAGGACAACAGTTGCTTCAATCAAGTTCAATCTGTAAATTTGATTGTGATGAACTTGCTTTAATATTGAAATACATCTTAAATGCAATGTTTGTTTTTTTGATAGACTGCCATCAAGAAGAATAACCCACGGAAATATCTGCGTAGTGTAGGAGATGGAGAAACTGTAGAGTTTGATGTGGTTGAAGGAGAAAAGGTGAGAAATTGTGGTTGCATTACAAACTATACTGGCATATAGCTTTGTGGCATAAAAAATGGCCTTTGGATTTCCTATGAATATTTGTTGGATTTTTTGTATGAGAGGAGTAAGTGACTTTTAAGCAGAAATAATAGTAGCAGCTGGGCATAGTGGTGCATGCCTATAATCCCAGCGACTTGGGAGGCTGAGGCAGGAGGATCATGAGTTAAAAGCCAGCCTCAGCAATTTAGGGAGGCTCTAAGCAACTTAGTGAGACTCTGTATCAAAACAAAGAAAAAAAGGCCTGGGGATGTGAAACAGTGGTTAAGCACTCCTGGGTTCAATCCCTGGTACCAAGAAAATAAAAATGAATGAAAGGAATAATAGTAGTACATTCTTATATTTAAATTAAAAAATTTTTTTTTTGGTGATAATGGGGATGAAACCCAGGAGTGTTCTATCATTGATCTGTGTTTCCAGCTCTTTTTATTTTTTATTTTTTTTGAGATAGAATCTTGCTAAGTTGCTCAGGCTGAGCTCAAATTTGTGATTATCCTGACTCAGGCTCCCGTGTACCTTGGATTATAGGCTTGAGCTACTGAGCCTGGCTTAAGTAGAAATATTTTTCATTATTAAATGTCATTACATTCTTTGTGTTATTATTGTTTTGTAGTTCTAGGGATTTAATCCAGGGGTGCTCTACCTCTGAGCTCTATCCTCAGCCTTTTTTTTTTTTTTTTTTTTTTTTTTTTGAGGCAGCATCTTTTAGTTGAGGCCTCAGTCTCCAAGGTCACTGGGATTACAGGTGTGTCTCTCTTCACCTGTCTAACATTCTTCAGAAAATTAAATAAGCCATTTTAAAAATTTTATTTAATAAATGATAAACACTGATTGTGAAAGAAGCTAATTTCCCCCAATTTATAAAATGCCCGTTTTTTGGAACCAAATATTTATAATTTGTTGCATGGCATTAAAAATAGATTGAAATTGCCTGGCACAGTGGTGTACGCCTATAATCTGAACTGCTTGGGAGGCTGATGTAGGAGGATCACATTCAAAGCCAACCATAGCAACTCAGTTAGAGAGACCCTGTCTCAACAAAATAAAAATGGCTGGAGATGTGGCTCAGTGGTTAAGCACCCTTGGGTTCAATCCCTGGTACTAAAAAAAAAAGAAAGAAAGAAAAAAATGCTTTAGGGCAGAAAATTTATAAGACTAAAGTTTTTGGATTGATTTGTAGGCACTACTATATATAGTAAAGCATATTTTATTCTCAATAAAAGAAGGCTCACATTGAATATAATCACTCTTCTTTCTTTGGGTCTCAGAAAACTGAGGTGTTTTGATAGCCATGTTTTTTTCAGAGGCTGTCAATCCAGAAAGCCTATGGGTCATCTTGAAGAATTTTTTTATGCCATTATTTATTTAATTACAATACTACTAAATGTTCCTCATGTTTTGATTTTAATCAGTAGTCTTTTTGTAAATTTGCTGTGGCAGGGAATCATAGCAGCCGAATGAATGATAAACTGATTGACTAACTCCCATGCACCTGCCCTTTCCACATGCATATAAAGTCTGATAGGCTATTTTTAATGTCCTTTGTCACAATTTTACTTTTATATTTTTGAAGCATTATTTTATACTTTGGCTCCTGAGATAAGAATGCTCATCTATTTCAAGCACAATAGGAAGGTATAAAGAGGAATTGCTTGTGTGGAGACTGTTTTACTTAATCAAAGACCCTTTCTTCTTGTTGGTGCCAAGGAGGGAGAAGTTTTACTTTCAGTAACTTAATGCTGACTTGGTGTGGCACATCACTGCAATCCTGTCTACTTGGGAGACTGAGGCAGAGGATCAAGTTCAAGGCCAGTCTTGACAACTTAGTGAGACCCTGTTTTGGATTAAAATTAAATAGCTCAGTGCTGCACAGAGCTACATGAGTAGGGATTCTCTTGGTACTTCTTGGGCTAACCTAAGTTTCAGCATTTTAGGAAGATTATATTATCTCATTTCTCTACCATTAAGGAATATTTATTTGGAGGTTGTCTGTTCATTTTCTTCCTCAGGGTGCTGAAGCAGCCAATGTGACTGGCCCAGATGGAGTTCCTGTGGAAGGGAGTCGATATGCTGCTGATCGGCGCCGTTATAGACGTGGCTACTATGGCAGACGCCGTGGACCTCCCCGTAATGTATGTTGAGTCTGTTTCTAATTAGTGATTGGAAAGTTTTTCAGCCAGTTGTGGTGGCACACCCCTATAATCCCAGTGACTTGGAAGGCTAAGGCAGGAGGATTTCAAGTTCTAGGCCAGCCTGGGCAACTTAGTGAGACCCTGTCTCAAAAGTAGAATTAAAAAGATGGGGATGTAGCTCAGTAGTGGAGTTCCCCTGGGTTCAAATCCCAGTTTCACAAAAACAAAACAAAACCACTTAATGAAATGGAAACAAATGTCTTATATTCTCCTGGAGGCAAGACAAGTGATTCCCCAGCTTGGAAACTTGCCAGTTAGCAGTTTTATCAGGATGTATTTGGCTGCAAGTAACAGACATTTTTGTAATAAAGAGACTTAAAAAGTAGGCAGTGCCAAGATTATAAAGGCTTTGTCTTCATTTCTTTCTTTCCTCTGGCCAAACCTAGTCACGTGGCATTTGCTGGCATAGGGGATAGGATTGCCACCCATATCTTAAAATCTGTTGTTCCTTACTTGAAACTGACACTGTTGACCTCAAAGAAAATCAGTATTTGGTTAGCAAGGAAGAATGATGAATAATTAGAGAATAGGCAGTCAAAAGTGCTGGTCACAAAATATGATTTTTAAACTATTTAGTGAAACATTTTGCTACTATTTTAAAGTGAAAAAGCAATGAGGTTTTTGGTTTTTTAGATTGGTCCTTGTCTACGGAGGCTGAATTTAAAGGGGTCCTCTCAAGGCTTGCATAAGGAACCCCCTTATAAGGTTGTAAAGACCTTATTAGATTTGAGTTCATTATGAATTGATAATGTGAGATAATAAAATTATCTAGATTTCTATCTTTTTAGAGTAAGAACCAAGGTTCAGCACCATAGAATAAAACTCAGGATGTTTTGTGAGCACAGGATGGGCTACCTATATCTTGCAAAGAAACTTCTAAAAAATATCAGTAGAACAAAACCTGCAGATTGAGAATTGACATACCTTCTACTTAAATGCTTTTGTTTCTTTTTCTATCATATTCACACCCTGGCTAAATTGATTTTTTTTTTTTTCCTCATGTTTGTTAGGATGTTTCACTTGTTCCTATATTTTTCTTTTATTTTGTACTTGATTTTTAAGAATTAGCCAGATTGTTGTGGTAGGAATGAGCTATAGTAGCAGTTTACTGCCTCATGTTAACTTACAAGTTTCATATACAGAACTCTAGCTGTGATTAATTTGACTCCTAGTTGATTCAGAAGTAAAAGTGCCAGAAAAATTGTCAAGTAAAAATTTTTTTTCAAGACTTTTTCCTCCATAAGCTAGAAAAAATACTTGGAAGAATTTTGAAATTTTTATTTCTAAGTATTTATAAATGGAAGTTTTCTGTTGTAATATCTAAATATTGACAACTTGTTCATTGTTTGTCGAGTATGGTCAACACAGGTGGCTTTATTATTATTGTAAAGTTCTTTTTAATTTTTTAATGGTGATGTGATATAGTAATTTAAAATATAAGCAAAAATGTAAAATGGTTCCCTTTATTAATAGGGGTCTATTTTGAAATGGTTGACTCATTACTATTTGTTAAAATATTTTAAAACTAATATTTCTGAAAATATAAAGCAGTCCCTTGGTTTTTAAACGTTTGGTTTTGGGATCTATTTATGCACTTAGATTTTTTTTTTTTTGAGGATCCTAGAGTTAAAGTGTGTTTATATCAATACTATTAGCCATGTGTGGTGGTGCATGCCTGTAATTCCAGTGACTTGGGAGGCTGAGGCATAAGGATCACAAGTTCAAGACCAGCCTCAGCAACTTAGTGAGGCCCTCCCTGAGCAACTTAGTGAGACCCTTTCTCAAAATAAAAAAAGGTTTTGGGGTATATGTACCTCCGTGGCAAAGCACCCTTGGGTTCAATTCCCCAGTACCCCCCGACACACACACACACACACATACAAAATCATTAGAAATTAAATTTAAAATAACTCATTATACATTAATGTAACTAACATTTTTTTTATTATGATTGGAGTGGTTTTGCCTTACACATTTACATATCCTTTGTATAGTTTAATAGATTGCTGAACTCTCATTTATTCTATATTTGTCTGCCTATAGATTGCATGTCATTGTAACCTGTGAAACCCAGTCACTTATGAGAGATTAATGGAGAAAAGAAAAATAGCACCTTAGTATGAGGATATTTTGATTTTGCTGACTTTGGAAGGTTTCAAAGACCCCACCACATTTTGAGAAGCATCTTAGGAAATATTCCTCTTAGGTTACACAGGCTCATGCTGGAAGCAGTGGCGCATGCCTGTAATCCTGGTGACTTGGGAGATTTAGGCAGGATTGCAAATTTAAGGCAACCCCTGGCAATTTAAGGAGATGCTGTCTCAAGCTTTAAAAGGTTGCAGGGGCACTGGGGATATAGCTAAGTGTCCCTGTATTCAATATCCAGTACTGCAAAGAAAGTATTCTCATAATATCATAAAAATGTAGATTTTCTTGATGTTCCCCTTTGTCCCAATGGATGGTAAATGTTGGAAGAGACACATTTAAATGAGCCAATTATTACAGATTGTGTAGATGTCCTTTGGGTGGTTGGTCAGCTGGTCACCCATTCTAATTAGAAGACTGACTATGAAATTTGTTACAGATTTATTGCTCTTGCTTTTCTGCTTGGTGTTTCATCTGCATAGATCTACTTTAACCTTAATGTAATTTATCCCAGGGAATCCCATGATAACTTGGGCTAAATGCATTTTGTCTGTATATTGAAAGGGATTATTGTATTGCTTTGGGAATATATTTTTTTTTTCCTTCTGCTTTTGGTGTTAATCATCCTAAGTGTGGTGTTCTTTGGTCCTTCCCTTGCTGAAACTTCCTCTGAACCTCTGTTTCTTTGCTTCGCTAGTACGCTGGGGAGGAGGAGGAGGAAGGGAGCGGCAGCAGTGAAGGATTTGACCCCCCTGCCACTGACGGGCAGTTCTCTGGGGCCCGGAGTCAGCTGCGCCGCCCCCAGTATCGCCCTCAGTACCGGCAGCGGCGGTTCCCGCCTTACCACGTGGGACAGACCTTTGACCGTCGCTCACGGGTCTTTCCCCATCCCAACAGAATGCAGGTAAAATTGCACCTGGAACTTCTCAGCAGTCCTCACCCTTCCATCCTTCTTTGCCTCTTCCTCCTCCTCCTCCTCCTCCTCCAACACCAAGAGCTGGAAATAAAACTTTGCTTGTGGCTTCCTGATGCTACGAAAGCTGAGGCAAGGCCCTCATTGGGCTTTTTCAGAGCATTGATTCTAGAAACATCTCTAAAAGCACAACCACATGAGCTATGCCTGTAATAGAAAGGTAGGGTAGCATTTCTGGTTTATAGGAAAAATAAGAGAAAGTAGCGACACAGGTAGTATGTTTATAAGCTCGCACTCCAAAGGTACTTAAGACCTGAATTTGAATCTTAACCACTGCTGCTTATGATCTGTGATGTTTCAAGAAAGCTATGTTTTACAGACCAAGTCGTATAAAGCATGCAACATTATGCCTGCAATAGAAAACACTTATAAAATACCAAATTTATATGAGGTGATGCTGATTTTAAGAAAACTAACAAAATAGAAATTGTTGGATGTTTATTCTCTCTTTTTAAAAACTACACAATATTATTAGTAGAAATGTTTTGAATTCACTGTTCTTAAACCAACTTTGCATTTTCCAGGAAGTAGGAAAACCAGGGGTAGAGTGTCATATTTTTATCACTAGCTACTTTTTCCTCCTTTGTGTCCTAGGGTTTTCCTCTCCCTGCCTTTCGAAAATGTTTTGACTGAACATTATGTTCTGTCTGGTCTTTGCAACTCCTGTCCCATCATGCATGACTGTGTTCTTTCTACATTGCTTCTTGTTTTTTTCCCTTCTACTCTTCAACAGCTGCCCCTGACAAATGTGCTAAAAATAACAAGCAGACTTACATATATGGAGACCTTGGGTACACGAGACATAGTAGGTTTCTTTAGGGCAACTCTGGGCTTCTAGGAAATTAGGACAGGAAAAATTGAGATTGTGAGATTATAATATCTATATTTTTGGTGTATTATTATTATTGCCATTATATACACACACATATCCTATTTTATGAGAGTATAGTATTATTTTCCATTCATTGTAAAAAGAGTATATTGAGGGGCTAGGGATACAGCTCAGTAGGTAGCGTGCTTGCCTTGCATGCACAAGGCCCTGGGTTCAATCCCCAGCACCTCAAAAAAAAAAAAAAAGTATATTTAACCTTAGGAATTAAAGATTCCAGCAAAGTGACTCCTTAGTGCTCTGTAGAACATTGCAGATGCTAGTTGAACATACGTGCTCGTTCCCAATAATCTAGCTGCATGTGCTTGTTTTTAATGCAGACTGACCTTTTCACCCATTCCATTTTGGAAGTAGAAGCCATCTTAGATGTCCTCAACAATTTTCCCTTTTTACCTCTTTGCTATACATTGCAACCAAGTTTGGGTATTAAGTGACATTAATAAGTTTCCTAAAGCCAAATCAAGAGCAACAAATGAAAATTCCCAAGTTCCTTATAATTATGCCATAGGTTGTCACTGTAATATGCTAAAAGTATAGGTTGATATGTAGGATGTTAAAAGCTATTGATAAATAGAAAGTTTAGACAACATTCCTTTCTGTATACAATACTATGAAATTTATTGGGTGCAACGAGGGGAAATGATGCTATCCAGGTCAGTAACAATTGTGTTAGGCTTCAGAACACAAAATAGCATGATCTATAAGTAACTAAAATGCTTTCATTTTTAAAGACAATAACTACATGTTTGGAAATTAAGTAGACTCATTGAGCTAATACCAACTATTATCACCTAAGAAAATATTTGAAGGAAAGGGAGTGACATTATTTGTCATCTACCAAGTGGCAGATGTGTGGAATCAGTTCTTACTCTGTCCTCTCTACCTTATTAAAATTGACATCTAGCTTTATGAAATTGGCAGTGGTTTTCATATATACATAGATTATATATAATTTTTTTCTGGAAATGAAAAGATTTGAATATTTTTGAAAACACTGACATTTTTATCCAAGGTGATGTTGTTAAGAGGTGGTAGAAATTGATTTAAATTGTTCATGCTTTCCTTTTCTCTCATTCCACTAGACTCTTATGCTTTAAATATTAATTGATGTTTTTGTCAAAAGTTTTTGAAGAAGGAGCAGTTTGTCTTATTCAGGAAACTAAAGGCAGGCTTGTGGTTGGTGTGAGTGGTGGGTATGAGATATTAGAGGAAATTGGGCACCTTGATAGAGCACAGTAAAGGACTTTTGTCTTACTTGAAATATGATGAGAAGCCAGAAGAGGGATCTGATCAGAAAAGAAAGAAAAATGCTTGGGTAGTTATTGGACTGTTTAATGGAGACCAGACTATGGGAGACTATAGCAGAAGTCAGCCTCTGTGATTTCCCAAAGCACAGATAGTAGTGGGTTGGGTTAGAGGCTGGCAGTGGAAGGTGGGAATGAGTGGTCAGGATTGGGACATGTTTTAAAAATAAATGTGACAGCATTTAATGATGGCATAAATGTGTGTTATAAGGAACAAACAATACCTTTGTGTGTGTGTGTGTGTGTGTGTGTGTTTTTTTTTTTTTTTTTTTTTTACCTGAACAAATGTAGGGATATTGAAAAAAGTTGGATTTGAGGGGAAAGATGAAAAAATTTGGAGCTCATTCCCCTGTGTTACAATTTACATTCAATCTGGGCATGGTGGTGCACACTTATAATCCCAGTGGCTCGGGAGGCTGAGGCAGGAGGATCACAAGTTCAAAGCCAGCCTCAGCAAAATTGAGGTGTTAAGCAACCCAGACCCGTGTAGTTTTAGTATTAAGGTTGACAAAGTCTCTGGAGCTCTCTGAGTGGTGTTTGAAAAGACCTAAGGAAACCTTGGTCTTTCAGTTACCAAAGAAGATCATGCGCCAAGCTAGAGGTAGCCTCTGAAGGGCAGACATGGGACTGCAGGTATAATTTGGAGTCATAAAATGCTTGAAGCTATAGAGCAAGATGAGATTAACTATGAGTGCAGGTGAGAAAATGATCTTGGGACTGAGTCTGGGACATAGTAATAAAGATTAGGAAGATGAGGGATATTGTCTGGCAAAGGACATTGGGAAGGAACCTCAGAGCAAGTATTTTAGGAAGGATATGTGTTTAGATGCTGTTGATCAGTAGAGGGAATTATTAGGTTTGGAGGTCCGTGGTATGGGGAGGGCAAAGTTTGATTGGACTGAGATAGTAAATGAAAAGAAGTTTATGCTCCTGGAGTGGTTACTGTGGGTGGCAGTGGTACTAATGGGGGATGTTTTGTCTTTAATATATTTGTGTATAAAGGAGTTCAAAGAAATGGGTAGTGACTCCAGGAGGATGAGATCAGGACAAGAATTTTGTGTTTTACAATTTCATATTTTACAATGGTGAGTTCCCCTTGGTGTGTTACCCCATATACCTCACTATCAACTTGGTTCTAAAGCCATTAGGTGGGGCTAATAAAGAGATTACCTATTTTACACACCCACCCACCTATGCACTTATTACGTATATTCGCATGTACACAGGTAACTACATTTCTTTAGTTCTTTCCACTAAAAGGTTCTGAAAGTAGGAATGCTCTTAACAGCATTGAGCATACCTGGGCCCAAGTTTTATTTATTTATTTTCCTCCTAATTACCACCACTCTTAAATAGAAGTTTCTTTGGTGATACAACTGATTTCAGAACTAGGAGAGAGAAAATAAAACACAAGCCTGGAACATCTTGTGCCAGAAAGCAAGGAAGTTTTTCAAAGAATGTTGGAGGCATGTCAAGAGGACATGAGCCAACCTGAAGGGATTCCTATTGGCCAGTAATGATAGTAACAGAATATAACTCATTGAATAAAATGGAAAACTATGAGTCCATACAGATATAAATAATAAATGAACATATTGAAAATTTTGAAGACCAAGATTTTATAGACTGAAAATACATCCTTTTAAAATAATTAATAATGGGAACAGGCTCCATGCAGTGGTGCACACTTATAATCCCAGCAACTTGGAAGACTGAAGCAGAAGGATCATAGGTTCAAAGCCAGCCTCAGCAACTCAGACCCTAAGCAACTTACCAAGACCCTGTTTCAAAATAAAATATGAAAAGGGCTTGGGATGTTACTCAGTGGTTAAGCACCTTGGGATCAATCCCTGGTACCAAAAAAAAAAAAAAAAAAAATAGAGGAGGAACAGGTCAACTTTTAGCAGAAGATCCTGGCAGATGCTACCTTTACCACTTAGCAAAAGGAATATTGTCAGTAATGGTACAAATTGAAGCCATCTGCCACCTAATAGGATACAATGAGAAGAATGCTGTGTCACCTCTGACTTTCTGGTCTCAAATGCATGAACTAAGTCTAGTCATTATGAAACACCACACAACCCAAATTGTGGAGTCTTTTACAAAACATTTAAACTTGTCAAAGGTCATGAAAAACAAGTAAAGATTGACAAAATGTTCCAGACAAAAAAAAGACAAATTCAACACATGATTCTAAACAGGTGGGGGTTTTTGTTTCCTATTAAGAATATTACTTGAGACAAATGGGTAAAACTTTAATGGGTCCCGAGGATTAGATTCTGTACTTCAACTTTTTTCCATAAGTATGTGATTATTTCAAAATTTAAATAGTGAAAAAAGATAGATGGTACTTCAGTGCATTGTATACTTTGAAGGGACATTTATAAAGAAGGAAAAAATTTACATAGTGAAGGGAGAGAAGGAGAGGATGAATAGAATTAGCATACTCTAGCTGGGAATATAGAGGATTTGGTTTAGATACAAGCCTGAACCACTTATCCTATGTAATAGGAGAGGAGAAAATAAATGCACATGGAACAATGCAGAAATTTTCTTCTTAATTATTTCTTTTTTCCTAGTGAAATATGGAGGTTGGTATTTGCTTTTGAAATGTAGAAGGGATGTAATTTGTCAGATAAGGTTGATTTGTATGCTTATATTGTAAAGAATCTCAGAGCTGCCAGGCATGGTGGTGCATACATGTAACCCCTGTAACTCGGGTGACTGTGGCAGGGGGATCACAAGTTTGAGACTAGATGGGCAATTTAGGAAGACCCTGCCTCTGAAAATAAAAAGGGTTTGGGATTTGGCCCAGTCGTAAAGCAGTCCTGGGTTCAATCACCAGGACTCTTCACCCACAAAAAAATAAAAAGACTCAGAGCATCAGTGGGTTATTGTTTGTTGTTTTGTTTTTATTTCTTTCCTCCTCCTAGAGGGTATACAGAATGTTAATTTTATTTCCCCAGATTAAAATAAATTACAAGAAGGTATTTTTCTCTTTAGTTGTTATTCTTAACACAGGTGGTAAAACTGAAGAAATCATGGGGGAAAGCATGGTTTTAAGGTTTGGTTTTGTAGTGCTGGCATGGAACTGAGGGTATTGCACATGCTAGGTAGCCTCTCTACCACTGAAATATACCTCCAGACCATGGATAAGATTTGGATGAACCTCTATAGAAAACTTTAATGGTACTGGGAAAACCAATGTGTGGAGTTTGTAGATCTGAGTTTGAAACAATTGAAAGTCTCACTGCTCAAGTGTGGCATTCCATTTCCCTTTATAAAATAAGATTTTATTAAAGACTTGAGTGTATCAGGTTTCAAAATGTAAATATTGTAAATTAAGCTGCCCAGAGATAAGACAGAAAGCTCTCAGGACTGAATCCTCCTTTCCTATCACTCACAAACCTCTAATAATAATAATTAAAAAAAATAGTTCAGTAAAACTGCCCAGTTTTGCAGTTAAGCACTTTTGTTTTTTACTTTAAAAAATGTTTATGAACTACACTGTGGCTCTATTCTTATTCTCTGTGCATGACACTTATTTTCCGCTGTCATTGCCCTCTGTAGGCTGGTGAGATTGGAGAGATGAAGGATGGAGTCCCCGAGGGAGCACAGCTTCCGGGACCAGTTCATAGAAATCCAACTTATCGCCCAAGGTACCGTAGGTACGTAACATTTTCCACAATAATGATGACCAGTTCAAAGACTTGTGAGTGACAGTAGAATGGATGCGGGCACAATGGGTTTGTTCTGTGGATTAATTACATATTTGGAAGATGTGGCTGTTTTGAACACATGCCCGAGTTGTTTGACTCAGTCATTTGTTTTCCTATGGTGATGTGAAATTTTCCTCTTCTGAATACCTAGAATGTTTAGTTATCCCTGTACCAAACCACTATTTGTATTCTGCAACTTTCATGGGATATAAATTAATACTTAATTTCATTAAGTTAAATGAGAAACAGAAATTAATTGGTGAGCAAGTCAATGGTAGTGTTACAAATGAAAAAGAATTGAATGTTAGAGTATTTTTAATAACTCAGGTGATCTGGTGGGATTAAATTGGGCTGTGGATCATTGCCTAAACTTAAATTGCATTGTTTTATTTAGTAGTTGTATGTCATTGGGCGAGTTCCTGGACTCTTGTTAATTTGTTGCTACCAGATCTGTAATTTGCATATTAAGAAGTGTACAGTGACCAGTAAGATTAAATGTACTGTTTCATCTATGATAATTAATATGGTACCCTCAACAAATAAAGGATATTATTACTAGTATTAGTGAAGGACTGTTATTTGTACTAGAAGTGTTTCCAGTTTCATAGTTTTTCAGATTTTGGACTATTTGGAAACTTCGCTAATCTGAAAATCTGAAATGTTCCAAAGTCTGAGTGTTGTTTCAGCACTCGATAAGTTTGAGTTTGGGATTTTGGGATTAGGGGTACTCAATTTGTACCTTGAAGTTTGTTGATAAGGATTTATTTAGTGAAAGAAAAGTAAGTGCCGGACATGGTGGTTTATATTTATAATCACAGTGGCTTAGGAGGCTGAGGCAAAAGAATTGCAGGTTCAAAGCCAGCCTCAGTGATTTAGTGGGGCTGTAAGTAACAAGAGCTGGGATGTGACTTAGTGGTTAAATGCCCTTTGGTTCAATCCCTGGCACCGCCCCCTTACCCCGACCCCCCTCCAAAAAAAAGAGCAAGTATATTATATTGGGAAAGAATGAATTTATACTAGGCTATGTCTCCTTCCTCAAAAGATGACAGTTTTAGGCATAATCATAATACTAAAAAGTTTCAAAAAGTCTCTTCATAGTGTCCCAGCTAGAGTCATCCCTAACTGCCTGATCTTGGGTAAGTCGTGTTTGGCCTTTTTTGGTCTATAATAAAAGCAGCAGCACTTCCAAATGGTTCAAGCAAATACTTATCTCTTCACCTGTTGGTTTTCTAACTATAAATTTAGCTCACAGAATTAACATTGAAATTAAATATTCAATGTGAAAATATACTAGCACAGGCTTTGGCAGACAGTAATGTTTTCTGCCTGTGTTTAATCTCCTTAGTTCCCACTAGACTATGCATGAAGGACTGATCAGATCCCTCTTCTTTTTCCATTTTCTGTTTGTTCACTCAAACATGTATTCAAATGAAAGAGGAAAATAATGGAGAAATAAGTTGTTTATTTTTTCTTAACTACAATTTTGTTCCATTTACTGTATTGGCCTGTGAATGATTCTAACAGTAAGTACTCATCATTTCACTTTCTACCTTTAACAATAAGCCGTATGTTCTTGAGAATCCCTGTCTTGTGGCACTTGTTCCTTTTGCTTTGTATTCCTGCTCTAGGGGACCTCCTCGCCCACGACCTGCCCCAGCTGTTGGAGAGGCTGAAGATAAAGAGAATCAACAAGCAGCCAATAGTCCAAACCAGCCATCTGCTCGCCGTGGATACCGGCGTCCCTATAACTATCGGCGTCGCCCCCGTCCTCCAAATGCTCCTTCACAAGATGGCAAAGAGGTAAAAGCCAGCCCATCAGGGATATTGCTGCATCATTGTTAATTAATCATGTCAAACTTTAGCATGTAAGAATGGGGCTCTCATGTTAAGGGAAGCTGCCTTTAAGCATGAGTTGAAAGCAGTTGTATGTACACAGTAGATATTATGGAGCACTAGTGGTGCTTAATGGCCAGTTGTAAAGCCACCCTTCTCTAGTACTAATCTTTTGGCTCACATACATATGAATAGTTAAATTTTGCATGGTTATTTTCTTAAATGTGCCAAGACCCTTTAAACTTCCCATAACATCAGGGTGGATTCATTTTAGTTTACAGTTTGTTTTGTGTTGTAGACCAAGGCAGGTGAAGCACCAACTGAGAACCCTGCTCCAGCCACCGAGCAGAGCAGTGCTGAGTGACACCCAGCTCCCCAGGCACCTTCACCACCAGCAGGGTAAGAGCATGGGTGGCCCAGTCTTGAGTTGGTAGTTTCTTTTAAATAGCACTGATTTCTCAGTAGTAGCAGAAATTTAAACTAGTTCTGTGATTCATCTGTGCCAACCCCTGTCTCCATTGGGATTCTGGGGAAAATTGTTTTGGTGGTTCACTATCTCTGGGATTGACCTTATTTGGATAAGTTTTGGGGGTGTATACATGGAGACAGTTGATATTCAACTTTTTTCTAGACAGCTTTTAATTGTTAATACCTCTTTAAGAAAACTGATTCCGTGGCACTTAGGGGCCAATTTGATAATTTTCAAGCCCCTGACATGGGCTTGGTTTTTTTTCTTTTTTTTTTTCCTTTGGTAACCATTATTTATTTTGAGGCAGTACAGTGTATTTTGTAACATCCAAAGGGTTTACATATCCAGCACATACTGTTTTGCAGCTCGAGTTTGCTAGGAGATCTTGAATTTTGAGTGGCTTATGGATCCTCTGCTTTAGTGATGTCTGTGATGTTTGTCACCTCTGGAGTTTTATATATTTCTTGCTTGTTGCCCTTTTCATTAGTTTTTAGTTAAAAGGGATATAATGAAACGATGTTAAGACATTGTTAAAATTTTATAAATAAAATTATGGGGTTTTTATAAATACCTTCTTTAAGGTCACTTGCTTTTTTTTTTTTTTTTTTTTTTTTTTTAATTCTTTTTTAGTTGTTGATAGACCTTTATTTTATTTATCAACTGTTTTGAAATGGCTTTAGCCTTTTGCTAAATAGTATTATTTGTAGGCATTGTTCCTAAAGAAATACTCCAAAATGTGGCAGGAAACAACTTTCTACTATGTACAATTTGACATTGGGGACAAGGCTAACTAATGACGGTAGATATGTATTAGGAGGTATGTTGCAGCCACTAAAATATTATAATGTGAAGAGTTATGGATGTTAAACTATTTGTTAAGGCCTCATGGTGGTAATTCTATAATTTTTTACTATTCTGCTTTTCTGATTTATTAGAAAAGTATTTTATTAACAAGTAACAGTTTACAAATCTATTTAAGATGTATACATCTTGTTTAGAACCTTTGACATGTTTTTAGAATTATGAAAAATCATTTTTGCCTTTTGATTGTTTAAGTTGATCATTTTTGACACTTTTATAAGTTTGATTTTAATGTTTTCCAGGTGACCTAAAGAATTAATGACCATTCAAAAGTAAAGCAAAAAGCACACCCACGACCTTACCAACACCAAAGAAACATCTAAGCAATAAAGTGGAAGACTAACCAAGATTTGGACATTAGAATGTTTACTGTTATTCTTTGAGAAACTAACAACTGCGAAATGAAAATGTCAGCATATTTTTCCAGCAAGCTGCCATTCCGGGAATGCCTGCACAGAGTACGAGAGAGCAACCTCCCCAGTTTCAGCAACCACTAGGTTTATATTTTTTTCCTGGTTTTTACTGTTTTGGTAATATGAATTGAAAGAAGAAATATTAATACCACATGGGGAGAACCCCAACCAAAGAAATCTGAAATATATAGTAAATGCTTTTTTTTTCCTTTTTTGTTCATTTTGGATGCTGGTGCTAAACTTACAAGTGTCATGATTTAAAAAGAAATTTTATGCCCTTCTTATTTATTTCTAGGATGAGGGGAGGATAACATTTTTGCTTTCTTATGTGACTCTCTTTGAAAATGTGCAGTATGAATTCCTCAAAAATAAAATTTTTACCCTTCAAAGGAAAAGATGTGTAACTGGAGTATATTTTCCTATGTCAGTATGTTTTCCTCTCCTTCTCCCCTTCTTCATTCACCTAACTTGGTTAATAATAGCAAATTCAAAGCCACTATAGGTGAATTAGTGCTATTTAATAAATTTTAGTTATGAGTTTGAGATCATAGAAAATTAGATTTCTTTTGAAATGTACAGCTGAGAATTGGCAAGTTCATGTTCAAGTTGGGTAGTAGGCATGAATCTTTTTTTTTTTTTTTTTTTGTGGGGGGGGGATACTAGAGATTGAACCCAGGGGCACATCCCTAGCGTTATTTATTTGAGACAGGGTCTCGATAAGTTGCTGAGTTGGCCTCAAACTTGAGCCTCCTGCCTCAGCCTCCTCAGTTCCTGTTATTATAGGCATGCACTATCTTATCTGGCTCTGTATCTCATGAGTAATCTTCATTGAGGCAGTTTGATCGCCTTTGTGTTAACAGCTTCAGATACACTTAATTTTTTTTTTTTAAGAGAATTTTTTAAATATTTTTCAGTTTTCGGCAGACACAACATCTTTATTTTTTATTTTATTTTATGTGGTGCTGAGGATCGAACCCAGCGCCCCGCGCATGCCAGGCAAGCATATTACCGCTTGAGCCACATCCCCAGCCCCTACTTAATAATTGTTTATAGTTGGATCTAACTTCTTGAATTTTCAATCTGAGGTTTATAGCACCAAACTGCTGTATTGTATCTGTATGTAGCTGATTTTAGATATATGCTTGGAAGTGGTTCCAGGACACCTATATACTTTTAGTTATAACTAGATTGCTTATAATACCTAAGACATTGTAGATAGTATGTAAATAGATGTTACACTATTGTTTAGATGATCGCAAGAAAAGAAAATTACTTCTGACCTGCGATTGATTGAATCTTTAGGTCCCAGAACCTGTTGATAGAGGGCCAATATGTATGTATCTTTCAGAGAATAGTGGGGGCTCTTTTCAATTGCACAAATTTCTGCCCCCCCCTGGGGGCAGTGCTTCAGGTTGAGAATCATTACAGTGTGTGTCAGACTATGTGGTTACTTCTCAGACTTGCGTATTATACCTTCAGATTCTTTGCTCCTTAGCCACATGTTGAGCCATAGTTGACCAGTGCTTTGAGAACATAAGGAAAGTTGGAATTTAATGTCAGATGCCAGTATGTACTAGTAAGAAAAATGAAACCTGGTGATGGGGATAGAATGGTATAATATTGGATTTGTTTATTTAGGTTAGGGGTATTCTCTATAATATAAATGGGTTTCTGAGCTGAGGAGTAAATTGGTAAATTTGCCTTTTTTGTATTATCTGGAACAAAGAACACTCCAGGCAGAGTGAGCATAGTTTGAGAAATGGCAGCAGGTGAATTGTATTGTTCAAGAACCATGTGTTACCTTCCACGTTTAAAAAGAAATATTCCAAAAAGGAAACTGGTAGTACACACGAGGCAAAAAACACAAAGGTATAGAAATGTATTCTGTGAGAAAAATATATCCTCTGAGTTCAGTTCCCTCAAGGCAACCAGTTAATCTGTTTCTTAAACTTAGTTTAGCTACCCCATGTATGTGAGTCTTTATGTGTGTCAGTTTGCAAACTACTGCAAATTTTGGAAAAGGAGATGAGTTTAAATTGTGCTTACCTTGACTTAAAAACAATCATTAGATATCTATTTTCAAAGTCCATACAATAGTTGTGTGTGATACATCATTTTTCTAAATTTCTCTTCTGTTTCTGCTCATTTTAAAGCAGTTTTAGTATAGAGTATTTAAAATATAAATGTACCATACAACTTCCTGGCACACTGTGTGTTTTCTCACCAAACATATTTTCTGTTGTTAGCATGTGTATAGTTCTCATTTGTGCTTGCTATATAATATTTTGTTATACTGCTCTTAATAATTGTGCTAATCTATTATTGAATATTGAAGGTTTTAAAATTGCAATTGAAACTTTATATTATTCTAACACCCTCACACTTCCATCCATTTCAGTGTTAGAGCTATTCTGTTTCTATAGAAAATGAAACAATGTGATGAGTTTGGGCAAAAGAATCTAAGCTTTGACAGTAAATACCAGTCTAATTCTTAAACACAAATTGAATGTGATGTAAGTAATCATGGGTCTACAGTAAATAAATACAGACCACCTGTGTGGAAGCATAGCCAGACGTCAACTAGAAACCTGTCATACTTCACTATGGTTGGTGTTTTAAAGCCAGCAAGTTATGCTTATTTTTGGTGTCACAATACCTATTAGTAACACCACATAACTGAAAAACCAACCATGTGCTAAGAATGATGCTGGGTGCTTTTATGCCCCAGGGATCTCAATTGTAATGGTAATGTAGGAGTTGTTAGGTTTATTGTAAAGAAACCATTATTGAAAGTTCTTTTGCTCTCAGTGGTATTTAGGATAAATAAAGGTTAATTTTTGCTTGGGATTTTTGAACAAGTAGCTGACATGTTCAAGCTTCTGAGAACTAGCAGTTGGTTTCAGTTGAAAGGGAAAATAAAAATCTCTTGCCCTCAGAGAAATGTGTGTACTATAGCATACATGTTTAATAAACTCATTAGAAATATGTGCTGTTATATAAATCTGAAAATTAGATGATCTTGTCAATAACAGTGATCAGCTTTGTGATTTCCCCAAAAGGCTTTGTGAAAGCATTTTATTTTATCTGATAAGCTAGTTCCAGAACTACCCAGATTTTCACAATAATAGATGGGAGGCTATAATGGGACTGAGATCCATGCTGGTCCCATGACACAGGGAGCTTAGTTAGCAGATTGCTCCTTGTACCTCCATAGGACAATATTGTATCAAAAAGGATGTTGAGTGGAAGCATGTGATATAAAAGTCTAGAAATCACCACTTTTATTACCTTAGTGTCATCCTTTCATGCATTGATCTAAGTCATGAAGTCTCACATAGGGTTCTAGGCAACTCTTGTGCGAATTCCTGGACTAGGCACTTCTCATCAGTTAAGAATAGCATTTTTAATGTTTTCCCCCTGCTTTCTACATTTTTTATTGATGCATTCTAATTGTACCTAAGGATGGGATTTGTTGTTATATATTCATACATGCACATAATGTGAAAATATATTTTGGCCATTATCACTCTCAGCATTTCTCCCGACCCTCCAAGAACAGGATTTCTTGAGCAACAGAAACATTAGGAATAATTCATGTATATGTGTATCACTCTGAGAAATTCCTAAATTATTTTCTAGAGTGTCTTTTAGGAGCTAAATTGTGTCCCCCACAAAATTCATGTGTTGGGAGTCCTGACCCACAGTCCTCAGTACCTCAGAATATAACTATTTTTGGAAATAGGGATTTCTAGGAGGTGATCAAGTAAAAATTAGGCCATGAGGGTAGGGCCTAATCCAATATGATTGGTGTCCTTTTAAGAAGAAACATCCTGCATAGAGAGCAAGTGGGCAGCCATTGGCAGGCCAGGGGGAGGAGCCTCAAGAAACCAAACCTGCCAAATCCTTATCTTGGACTTCCAGCCTCTAGAATTGAGAAATAAATTTCTATTGTTTAAGCCACCCAGTATGTGGCATTTTGTTATGACAGTGCTAGAAAACATAGCAGGTGTATTTTTTTACATTCACAACAGCAATGTATGAGAGACACAGTTGCTTCACATTCCTATTAGCATTTGACATTGTCACTTTAAATTTTGTACATTTTAACTCAGTTCTGTGATGATACTTATTTAATTTTCATTTCCCCAATGGCTAGTGGTGTTGAACATATTTTCATGTACTTGTTTGACATCTGGTGAGATGTCTGTTCATATCTTTTATCAATTTTTCAGTTTAGCTTTTTATTGTTTTTATTATTAGAGAGTTCTTCATGTATTCTGGATGGAGTCCTTTGTTAAATATGTGTAAATATTTTTCTCTACATTGGCAGCTTGTCCCCATCCTTTTGACCACAGCAAGTTTTTGGTTTTATTGAAGTCTAATTTAGTGATCCTTTTTTCTTTTGTGGATTGTTTTTGGTATCATGGCTAGCAACTGTTTATGTAGTCTAGGTCTTAGAGATTTTCTTTTGTATTCCTGAGATAATTTTTGTAACAATGAAATTTAGGTTGTGCTTCCGTTTTTTTTTTTTTTTTTTTAACCTATGGATGTCCAATTGTTCCAGCACCATTTTTTGAAACTACTTAGTTGTTTTTATTGCTTCTTTGCCTTTGCTCAACTAGAACTGTCCATACTTGTGTAAGCCTTGCTGGGGTTAGTATTATGTTCTGTTGGTACAAAACTTCCCATCACTTTGAAGGAAATGTGTTAATAAATTTATGATCAATTTGGAGAGAGTTGACAATTGTCCAATCCATGAAAAAAATACCACAACAGTACTGGCTAGTCACTTATTCAGATCTTTTCTTTCTTTCAGTATCATTTTTCAGTAAGTCCTATACACATTTTTTTTTTTGAGAGAGAGAGAATTTTAGTGTTTATTTTTTAGTTTTTGGTGGACACAACATTTTGTTTGTTTGTGGTGCTGAAGATCGAACCTGAGCCGCACGCATGCCAGGCGGGCGCACTACCGCTTGAGCCACATCCCCAGCCCGATTCCATTTTTTTTTTTTTTTTTTTTTTTTGTGGTGGTGCTGGGGATTCACATTTTTTTAAAAATATTTAATTTACATTTTAGTTTTCGGCAGACACAACATCTTTGTATGTGGTGCTGAGGATCGAACCTGGGCTGCACCCATGCCAGGTGAGCACGCTACCGCTTGAGCCACATCCCTAGCCCCCCATACACATTTTATTAGACTTACCAATATATAATCCCCAGATCTTTTTTTTTTTTTTTTCGAGACAGTGTCTGTCTTGCTAAGTTGATGAGGGTCCCACTATGTTGTGGAGGCTGGCATTCAACTCGGCAATTCTACTTCAGCCTCCCGAGTTCATGAGATTACAGGTTTGCACCATTGTGTCTGGCTGATCCATCATCTTGATACTGTTGGTTGTGGGGGAAGACCAAAGAAACCTGGGACCATATGCTGAGGGAGTTTATTAAAAGACTAGTTTGAGCCAGCCAGGTGCAAGATCTTAGCACCTCCCTTACTTTGAAACTTGCCTTGTAGACTCATGTATATCTAATCTAAATCTAGATTATTTTAAAAGTTTAATAAACTGGAGCAAAATGAAGGATTATAAACTTTGTGAAAAAAGTCAATTTTGTTACTAATTTATGAATTTTGCAATCTCTTACAAAGTTTTTTTTTTTTTTGTAAATGAAAAATGCATTAAGTACCCTTTCACAAATCTCAGAGGTAAATTTTCTGAAATTAATGAAGAGCCAGGTGTACTATTTTTCTCACGATACGAATGGTCCTAGTGCTTTTAAATAGTTTAATTTCAGACAATATAGTTACCATTCAAAGGAGTCATCTGTCCTTTTAATCATTCTAACTTAAAAGTCAATTTTAAAAAAGGAGGCATGCCCCCTGATTCGTGTGTATGTGTGTGTGTGTGTGTGTGTGTGTATGTTATAAATAAAAATATTTATTTTGTTTGACCGTGCTGAGGATTGAACCCAGGGATACTTAACCACTAGGCTATATCTCCAGCCCTTTTTATTTTTTATTTTGAGACAGGGTCTTGCTAAATTTCTGATTTCAAACTTACAACCCTCTTGCCTCAGCTTCCCAAGTAACTGAGATTAGAGGCATGTACCACTGTGTGCCCAGCTCATATTTTTGACTTATTAACATATATGACTGCATTCATAGCATATGTTATAAAACATAACAAGGAGAAATTAAAGACCACAGTTTTCAGAAAATGTTTATTAGTGTAATCAATTTCTAAGATTATAATATCAATGTGATTTTTAAAATTTTCATTATTTATAAAAGTATTGTCAATAATTGGGGATATGTGATTTTAAAGTCTGTTTAGTTCAATTTGATATTTGCTGTCAATACTATAATAGCTGAAAAAATAGGTCCAAGTGGAAGAAAAGTATTTTGTTTTGCATATGTATTATACATATGAGTATAATATACATGAATATATAACATTTATATATAAATATTTATGAATTATTTATTATATGAACATATATAGATACAGGTGATAAGGATATATATAGATATAACATTTCAATCTCATCAACTAATTATGTAAATTTTTAAAAAATTTGTCCTGGTATCAAAACAGTTCATGTTAGTTACTTACATATTGTCACATGATATGTACATTCAAAGTAAATGTAATAGTAAATGTAATTTCAAAGTAAATAAAACTATTTTAAAGTTAAGTTTTTACAAGGCAGGTGGCACACACCTGCAATCTCAGCAACTTGGAAGGCTGAGACAGGAGGATCACAAGTTCAAGGTCAGCAACTTAGTGAGATCTTGTCACAAAATAAAAAATCAGAAGGGCTGCAGATGCAGCTCAATGGCAGGACACCCCTGGGTTCAATTCCAAGCACTAAAATATTTAAAAAGTAAATAAATAAAAAGTTAATTTTTTAAAGTGCTTACTTTTAAGTTATTAAGTATGGAAATATGAAAAAACTCATAGGTGAGGAAGATCATTTCAGTAACAAAATAAGATTATGGTAACATTTCCATAAATCCATTTTTCAAACCCTCATAGCAAATCTTTTTTTTTCAGAACTCTTTATTTTTTGGTTTTGAACCCAAGAGTGCTTAATCACTGAGCTACACCCCAGCCCTTTTTATTTATTTGTTTAATCTTATTTATCTATTTACTTACTTACTTTTGGTACTGGAGATTTAGCTCAGCAGTATTTTAACACTGAGCTATATCCTAAGTCCTTTTTTTTTTTTTTTTTTTTTTTGATACAGGGCTCACTAAGATGCTTAGGGCCTTGCTAAGTTGCTGAGGTTGGCTTTGAGTTTACAATCCTCCTGCCTCAGTCTCCTAAGTTGCTGGGTTTACAGGCATGCACCACCACACCTAGCCCACCAGCTCCTACTTATTCTGCTTCTCTAGAGATTGCAGATTACATACTGTACCATTCTTCCTTCTTCTTTCTTTCCTTCCTTTCTTCCTTCTTTTGCAGTGCCAGGGATCAAACCTAGGACATTGTACACACTAAACAAGCACTCTACCACTGACCTATACCACCAAACCTCATTTTATTTTGAGACAGAGTCTTGCCAAGTTGCCCAGGCTGACCTTGAACTTGTGATCCTCCTGCTTCAGTCACCAGAGTAGTTGGGGTTACAGGATACACCACTGCACCTAGTTTCCATTTTTGAAATTATGATATAGTTTAAAAATATAAAAAGAGACATCCTGAACCTGGCATTCAATGGACAGAAGGCTCAACAGAGTATCTGGGGATTCTTGCCAAGGTGCATCATCTTACTTCAATTATGGTAAAATGACAGACAACTCCAGCTGTGGGACATTTGGCCAAATATCTGATCATTGTCAGGTCATGAACTTAGGTTAGAGAAGACTGAGGTCTATCATAGACTGCAGGTAACTAAGGGGAAGGAACAATTAAGTGCAACTTGTATTTCTAATGAGATCATAGAGGTAGCAAAAGGACATTGGTGGAAGAACTGGGGCAATTCCAATACTGTCTTTGTGTTAGCTAATGGTAATTGCACCAAAGTTAACATCATGGTCTGCTCACTAGGCTAGTTGTGTAAGATGTCAACATTGGAGCAGTGACTGAGGGATATATAGATGCCATTCAGTGTGCTTGCAACTTCTCTGGAAGTATAAACTGAGGCCAGGTAAAAGAAAAATATACAAAAGTACGGAAAATGATATAACAAACATTCATGTATTGCAACTCATTTTGTTAGACCTTGATATTTTGCCATATTTTATCCATTATTTTTAAATAATAATACATTATAGATAAACAATACATTATAGCAACTTGGGCACCTGATCTTCCCCTTTGCTATTCCATTTGTTTCCCTCTTCACTCACGGGCACTGTTCTCATCTAGTTGTTTACTTTATGTGTGTTTTAATGCTATTTCATGTTAATACATTGCTTGACTTTGGGGATAAAACATGGAGGTAGGAATACACTTAATACATCTGAATTGTACACAATAATTGTTAAAGTGGTAAACTTTATATGTTTTATTTATTTATTTGTTTGTTTGTTTTTGTGGTGCTGGGGATTGAACCCAGGGCTTTGAGCATGCAGGGCACTTTACCAACTGAGCTATATCCCCAGCCTGATTTTATATGTATTTTAACAATGAAAGATGCAGGGGAAAATACCAGTGTAAATGAACTTTATGTGATTCTTTTTTTTTTTTTAAGAGAGAGTGAGAGAGAATTTTTTTTTTAATATTTATTTTTTAGTTTTTGGCGGACACAACATCTTTGTTTGTATGTGGTGCTGAGGATCGAACCCAGGCGGCACGCATGCCAGGCGAGCGGGCTACCGCTTGAGCCACATCCCCAGCCCCTATGTGATTCTTTTTGAATGCTGAATTTTTTTTTTTTTTTTTTTTTTGTGGGGCTGAGGATTGAACCCAGGGCCTTGTGCATGCAAGGCAAGCACTCTACCAACTGAGCTATATCCCCAGCCCGCTTATTTTTTCTTTAGTACCCTTTATGTACCTGGTGCCGACTACTCTCACCCATAACCCTTTATGGTCATATGTTTACATGGCTTTTAACTCTGTTTTTTTTTTTTTTTTTGTACTGGGGATTGAACTCAGGGGTACTCAACCACTGAGCCACATCCCCAGCCCTATTTTTGTATTTTTTAAATTTAGAGACAGGGTCTCACTGAATTGCTAAGCATTTTGTCATTGCTGAGGCTGGGTTTGAACTCCCGATCCTCCTGACCCAGTCTCCAGAGCTGCTGGGATTACAGGTGTGCGAAACTGTGTCCCGTCTCATGGCTCTAACTCTTAAATAAGGAGCCCCTTGACCCCAAAGATTCAGACATCTTTGTTGGGTATGTTAATCTAATAAGGTTTCTATATGCTCAATGTCTGTGGAAGGGAGGAAGGAGATAAGGAGTTTGAAATCGAGGAAAGAAGACCTTTAAGACTAAACACTCATAGGCTTTTCACAGGGTGAACAATGAGGGTCACATGGGGTGGTAGTAAAAGCTGGATGAGGAGGACGTTTGAAGGAACCTATGGGTGAGTGAGTAAGATGATGACGGCCATGGGAGGTGAATTGGCAACACAGGAAGAGTCAGAAGAAGGATGAGTCCAGTTATCCTCAAAGAAGTTGACCTGGGGCCTGGGGATGTGGCTCAAGCGGTAGCCCGCTCGCCTGGCATGTGTGCCACCCGGGTTCAGTCCTCAGCACCACATACAAACAAAGATGTTGTGTCCGCCGAAAACTAAAAAATAAATATTAAAAAAAAAAAGAAGTTGACCTGTAGGGACAATTTTAATAATATGTGCAAAGGAATTTCAGAGAGCACAGTGCAGTGGGTTGAGAGAGGACTTTGCCAAATCAAGATCTGCTGAAAACCTTAAGTTTTGGTAAAATGGCTTCAGTGCGGGAATTAGCTCGATGACAGTTGACCCCAACTCTTTCTCCTAGATATCCCTTGAAGAAAGTATTTGGGGAAGATCCTCAGGAACATGACCACCACCAGAAGCCACAGTATTTATCAAGTGCTTGCTTTATCTCATTCATTTTGAAACAACACTGTGAGGTCTGTGGTATTACCTTCCTCAACTGTTGAACGAAGACAGCCAGGCTTAGGATAGTTAAGCAGCATTCCCAGCTCTCACCTTCCTCCATGGGCCACTTACATGAGCCAACTTGCTAGAACCAAACAACATGCCAGAACATTTTAGAATAACATGCGAGAACCAATCTGATTCCCCAGGATCATCAGAACTGCTTTCTGAGAGTCTGAACACCATTGATTGAAATGGACTTCCCAGTGACTCACTGCCCACTGCCACTTGCTCAAGACCCAGAAGTTCCACCAGTACCATCCTGCTATGTGGGAGTCACAGGTGTCCTGCTGCCTTCTGACAGTGCAGGTATGGGTTAATGATAAAAGAGGATAAAATGCATGAAATAATAGATCAAATAGGGGGAGATACAGTAAGAAGGGACACAGGGAGAGAGAGAGAGAAAAAAAAATGCCTTCTGTTTAGGAAGCATAATACTCCTGAAATGTCCTGAGAATCTATTTCAGTCTTCTAGTTAACATACTTACATTAAACCTGGGCCCAGATGTTATGATGGAAGAGGAGAAAGATATGGATAATAAGAACATTTGTTTTGTTTATTGGGAAAACATAAAACCACGATAATTGTACAAAAGGGGCTATCAAAACAATTAAAATTCTGAGTATATATAGTTTTCTAACTCGAGGGATTTTTGAGGTAAGATTCTGTTGCCTCCAACAAAATGTCTTCTCTGTAGTGCTAGCAGAAGGGGGCCCTCATTGGCCCTTCCAGGGCGCTTTCTCCCTGGCAGGGAGGAGATTATTTGCTTGCTGAGCCACAGGAAGCCTAACACAAAATTCAGACAGCATGTGCTTTCTTTGTTTGAAGGTGCATCTCTCTCCTTTGACTGCTGTGATGAGACTGAGGAGGTTTCTTCACTACCAGTCTCCTGGCTTTGCATCTGCCTAGACAAAGAAGATGAGTTGGGGGCATACAATGTCAGCAGCAATGGACTCAATATCTAGTCATTCATTAATATCTAATTTAATTTTTATCAAAAATAGCCAATTATAAATGATAAACTTCAGTACTCATTAATCATAACACACCACACACACACACACACACACACACACACTTGTATTATCATTAGTTCTTCTCTTTGCTCCTCCCTTCTCTTGCCTGTCTCAATGATCCTTAGCATTTCCCCCATACCTCTTCCCCAGCTCCTTTCCTTGCTGTCCTCCTTCTCCCATTGCTCATCTGCTTGGACCCTGGGGTCCATCTCTGCTTCACAGCAGGTAGAATAACTCCGTGCTGTCCAACCTGTACCCCCACCGTGCCAATCCCTTACCCTGTAGTGAGGCAGCTCTCTGCTCATCTCAACAATTTCATTGTCCTCAAGCCTAGGAGGCATTTCTAGGAATTGGTCAATGTCTCCATTTTCTGGTGGTTTCCACTTGGGCAAGTCCCGACAAGTTTCATATTCTTGATGACTGATCTGATCCATATAGGGAAAGACACTGCTGGACAGCTGGAGATCCTCCTCCTGAGGGGAATCAGAGAGCAAAGGGTCATTCATTGTCTTTGTCATCTTTCTGATTGTCTAGAAATACCTTCAGATTTTTCATTAGATCATCCAGGTCCCAGAGGGTCTGGTTTATCCTCTCCTGTGGGTACTTGTCCATCCTCTGGTAGTCTACACTCCAGAACCCCATTAGCTACCAAGTCTTCACAGTGCCAGCCCAGATAGGCATCCAAGACCTCAATGATTGCTTCTTCCTCAAGCTTCTCTGTATTGTCCTGAATTGGATTTCATTTCCTCATGGGTCTCTTTACACTTTTGGTTCCCCATTCCCCCTGGACAGGAGGGAGGAAGTGGCAAGAAGAACCTGCAGAAGTCAACACTTCACAGGGTATGGTATCCTCACCGTCAATGCTGTCCTCATAGGGGAAATAGCCTACAGAGAGGCTCTGGTTGGATTTGGATTCTGAAACTGCTCCATGTCAGGGCAGTTTTCTGCTGGAGGATGAATCTTCCATGGAGTCCAAGGCCTGAAATGCCCAGTGTCCCTCCACACTGGAAACTTCAAAAGAAAAACACTAGTAGGTGATACTGGGAAGAGACTCATTTACTTTAGCAAATAATACTTATTCCTTTTTCCATTCACAACTATCCCACTAAGACAGAAGCACATCCTATGTTTGAACTCTCCAGCCAAGGGCAGAAGAGGCAGTTCTTTCTCTTTAAAAAACTTATTCTATTGTATAATAACCCTGTGCACTGAGCATCTCCACCTGATACAGCTCATGCTTTGTCTTATTACTGCAGTTGGAAGAAGAGCTCATCATAAAATATAGTTGTATAAGCTTTGAAAAATACAGGAAAGTAGGAAGAAGAAGATAATTACCCTTATCCCAACATCCAGGATGAACGATAACCATCAGAAAAAGACTTTAGTAAATTTCTATACCTTTTCTTTCTTTATATCTATCTATCTATCTATCTATCTATCTATCTGTCTATCTATCTATGGATCATACATAAATGGGCTCATCCATATATATGTAGATGTCACATCAAAGAAAGTGGCATTATTAAATTTTATGTCACAGCCTACAAGAAATATGTATGTGGCTATTCTCCAATTCTTAACCACTTTCTCATTAACTCTTTTGGTGATCATCTATTAGTGACCATTAGTTCAGGTGATCTATGACCCTTAGATTATTAAGACCATTAACAATTATCTTATTAATGATGGTAAACCCCCTTATCCGCAAATTTCTGCCTGTCTTTACATAGTCCTATAGGTTGGATTATTGGATCAAAGATTAAAATATATTAAATTTATGATAATTGATACTTAATTACTTTCTAGAAAGAATACAGCTATTTAAATACCTATCTTCCCATCATCTGATGGCATCTCTAATCCAGCATTTCCCATGATGCTCCAGCAAATCATTGGGGAAGAGAATACACACGTGATGGCTTTCTCTGAATCTCTCTCTCTCTCTTTCTCTCTCTCTCACACACACACACACACGCACACACACACACTCACATTGCATATTCTGTCACTCCTGGCTCTTGTGACTGCCTGCAGGAAAGAGATTCCACCAACTCCTGATGCATAAATGGGTTATCTGAAGTCTATTAGATCCTGAATCTGGTAACTAACACAGTCAGAAGTCTGTGTTTTGAGATTGTTGGCTACTATGGCAACAGAGGACAAGTTAGAGCCAGAAGTGTGGAAGGAGAAAAAGGAGATAGAAAACCAAAGGACCCATCCCCTTGCTTTAGTTGTTTTTTTGTGTCACTGTGACCAAAGTATATGACAAGAACAATTTAGAGAAGAAAAAGTTTATTTGGGGCTCACATTTTCAGAATGGGGGGAAGGTCCTAGAGGAGGAAAGATATCAATAGATGGGGAGAGGGGTTCAGAAGCAGAGATAAGAAGGGGCCATAGGAAGAACAACACTTCCAGGGCCAACCCCCAGTGACCCACTTCCTCAAAACATGTCCCACCTTCTTACAATTACTACCCAGTCATTCATTCAAACTAGGATGGACTCATTGGGTTTTAGCTTTCACAATCTACTCCTTTGACCTCTGATTAATCTTGCATTAACAACAGGAGCTTCTAGGAGGACACATCACATCCAAACCATAACATTTTGCCCATGTCTCCTAAATAGCTCATATCATTCTCAATGAGCAAGATGCATTCAGTTTCTCTCCAAGAATCTCATAGTCTCCACAGCCCTGGCACTGCCTGAAAGACCAGTCCAAGTCCAAGTCTCCTCCAAGATTCAAGACAAACTCTTGGTTGTGATCCCCTATAAAAATAAAAAACAGGTTTCATGTATTCAAACTACAGTGGCACAGAATAATTATTCTCATTTCAAAATGAAGGACTAGGGCACAGAAGAAAAACTGGGGCCAAAATAAGACCAAGAGTCCCCCTGAGTCCACCTAACGGTGACCAAGACACATGACTGTGAGGTATTATTTCCTAAGGGCTTGGTTGCAGTGCTAATGGGCTTTCTATTAGCCTGGTGGTCTCTGCAGCTCCCCGCTGCGCTCAGCTGACAGTCCATGTTACTGGAATCTCTTAATACCCGGGGTCTCTGTCCCAGCTTCACTTTCTGCTGAGAGCCACTGCCGAGTCTGTATGGCCCCAATATGCCAACAGTATTGATTGACAGGCGAGGCATTACTATCCGCCTCTGCCGCAACTTTTGAGTTCTCGCACTATTTTGGCGTTCTCGTGGGGATTTCCGGGGATTCCCCGAGAGTTCCCATTGGTTGGGGAAGTGCAGGAGGAGGGATTTCCGGGAGAGATATTTCCGGCTGGGGCTTCCTGGACAAGCCTAGTGCGTTAGGGAGGATTCCCCGGGAGCTGTGTGAAGTGTTTTCCTGCAGTTTAAAAATAAAGTTTGTTCCTGCTTCAGTGGCTCGTGATTTGTGCCCAGCCAGACTGTGGCAACTTTCGCCTTTGCAACTTCAAGCATTGGTTTCTCAGGGGCAGCCCACGGGGACTTGGACCTGACAACACTTTGCCTGACCTCCAAGTCTTCCTTTGAAATATTAGTGGAAGGCTTCATGACCCCTGAGATATTTGTCAAAAAAGAGGCCTGGGTTTAAGCACACGTGAAAACACACACACACCTCTTACATAATAGTAGGACAAAGCCAAGAAATAGCTATCTGACCTAAAAGAACCTCAGCTCATTGGGATCTGTCAGTTTCATAAGATCTTTCCCAATTTTTTATCTCTATTTCCAGTCAAAAAGATAGTATTTAAAGTGTGTCATAACTCCCTTACATTTTTCACTATTGACTGGACTTAAATATCTATTTTTTGTTCAATAAGATTGTTGAAGGTGACTCTGTTTCAGAGTTTCAATGGCATGATTCAAGAAAGCCTACAGGCTCCCCCAGCTGCTATGAATGATCATGTCTCCAAGAATTTGGCCAAGAATTTGATTCTGAGATGTGCAACCAATTTAGTTCTAAGAGAAACAAATAGTAATAAGGTTCAGTGCATCTATAAAAAGAATCAAATATTTTGCTTAAAAAACAAACATGCACAACTATAATTCATACTTCAATCAGAAGGAAAAATACAAACCACAGATCAGTGATACATTCATTCATCCATTTCACAAATATTTATGGAGAGGCTATTATGTGCCAGATATTGTTTTAGGTTCTGGGTATACATTTGTGAACAAAACAAGATCCTGTACTTATGGAGTCAGGGAAGAGAGATGATAAATAAACAAGTAATTGTATAGAATGTCTAGGGATAAGTCCTAAAGGAGAAACAGAAAAGCTAGGGGTTGCTGGATGTGTCCAGATGGAGTTGGGTGGGGTGTTCAGGAAAGGCTTCACTGATAAGATAACATTTGAGCAGAGACCTGAAGGAAGCAAGGGAGTTAGCTGTGCAGAAGTCTGGAGCATTCCAGGGAGAGCAAATGACATGTACACTGGTCTGGGAACATGTTTAAACTTTTTGAAAGACACTGGGAAGCCAAGGAGATGCAGGCAGAGAAACACCAAAGATCTTGTTTGATGCAAGAAGGCAATTTTATGCTATGCAAAGTGTTCAGATCATCCGGTAAAAGCACACTTTATTTTAGAACACACTTGACAAATTACATGCTGGATTTTCTTTTTCTGAACTCTATTCAGCCCCCTGCACTGTTAATGACATAACGTAAATGAATCCTCAATGTGATTTCTTTTTCCTAACCTCAACACATTTCTAGATTACTTCTTAGAGACTTTAGTGCACATTTTGTACTTAATTTTTACTAGCAATGTTTGCATATTTGGGTACAAATATATATTTAACAATGCACTTCACTTGGAAAGAGAAAACCTTAATTCAGATCTTGACCTTGGAGCTTTTTTCTGTGTAATAGTGGACAAGCCACAACAAGAGTCTCAATTTCCTTATAGTTCAGTAAAAAATAAATGTGTTCTTCCAAATGTTTTCTCTATCTCACAAAGCTGTTAGAGGGATCAAAGAAGATGATGAACCCAAAAATATTTGAGAATTCAGTTTTAATATCATAACTTTTTCTGATCTTCTCATATTTAACAAACATTTGCCAGTGCTTTACTAGAGTTTGCATATAATGATTAATTGGGGTCTCTGCCATCAAGAACAGCCTATCGAAGAAACATAGAAGGAACAAATGAGAAACACTCTGGGTGCTCAGAAGAAAGAAGAATAGTCTGCATTGAAGAAGATTCAAAATGAAACTCAGAGAAGGTATACTTCTCAGAGGTAAGCTGGATCCCAAATAGAAGGACTTAGTAAGTAAGTTAGGAGGGGAATGGTCACAAGCATAGTGAAAGGGTATGCAAGTTCCCTTGTTGGTTGAAAGGCCTTAGTACTTCTTGGGTTTTTTGATTGTTGTTTTAGGGATTATGAATAATAAGTATGACCAAAGAATATTGCAATGTGGAGATAAGGTAAATTTTTATGAGATTTTCAATCATTAGGAATTTAATTCTGTAATGATGTAAAAATCTTATATGGGGAGAGATATTACATGGTAAGGCTTTGTTTATTGGAAAAAAAAATCACTGGAGAGGGAATAAGAACAACGAATTGAAGCCAGTTAGAAAACCCTTAAAGAAATCCAGGCAAGAAAAGAAGAAGGGCCAGTGTGGTGGCACATGCCTGTAATCCTAGGGGCTCCGGAGGCTGAGACAGGAGGATTGCAAGTTCAAAGCCAGCTTCAGTAATGGCAAGGTGCTTAGCAACTCAGTGAGACCCTGTCTCTAAATAAAATACAAAATAGAGCTGGGGATATGGCTCAGTGATTGATTGCCCCTGAGTTCAATCCCCAGTACCAAAAAAGAAAAAAAAAAAAAAAAAAGAAAGACAGTGAATAAAAGAAAGTATGCAAGATGAAGAGAGATTTTGAAATTAGACTGTAGTTAACATTTTTTTTTAATATTTATTTAATTTTTTAGTTATCGGCAGACACAACATCTTTGTTGGTATGTGATGCTGAGGATCGAACCCGGGCCGCACGCATGCCAGACGAGCGCGCTACCACTTGAGCCACATCCCCAGCCCCTGTACTTAACATTTTATAGGGTGAAATGGAGGCAGAAAAAAATGAAAAACATCTATAGGGCATTTCCCAGCTATCTGTGTGCACAGCTAAGTGGATGTGCACTCTTAATTTGAAATTTATAGCCTCTTATAGAGGCAAACAACTATTTAAAGAGTGTTATGAAATAATTACTATCAACTTTTATAGAATTATTTAAGTATTAAACTCCTATTCTTCTCACTGTTATTAATGAAGTAGGTGGAAATCATACAAAAGAGTGTTTCTAGTTGGGTGTGGTGGCACATGCTTGTAATCACAGTTACTTGGGAGACTGAGGCAAGAGTGTTTGGCAAGTTCAAGGCCAGTCTCTGCAGAGAGACCCCATCTCAAAAGAGAAAATATAAAGGAGTGCTGTCACTCAGTGGTAAGGTTCCTGAGTTCAAACCCCACCACATACCCACACACACAAAATGTTTCTTTTTTAAGTCAACTTGAGGTTGAACAGACTTCAGTAATATAACCAGAAAGCTACATGTCAGAGTTTTATTCAGGATAATTTTTAATGCTTTACCTGAAAAGAACAGAAATTGATAAGAAAAAAAATATTTAAAATACAAATGCACAGTTGGGCATGGTGGCCCATGCCTATAATCTCAGCAGCTGGGGAGGCTGAGGCAGAAGGATTGCAAGCACAAAGACAGCTCAGCTACGGCAAGGCACTAAGCAACTCAGTGAGACTCTGTTTCTAAATAAAATACATAATAGGGCTGGGATGTGGCTCAGTGGTTGAGTGCTCCTATGTTCAATCCCTGGAAACCGTGCTCACTGCCCCCCCCCCCCGTCTCCCCTCCCCCCCGCAAAAAAAAAAAACAAAAAAAGGACAAATGTACAACCGACTACAGGTTGCACAAGTATAAAGGAATAGAAACCTAGACATTCTTACTAATATTTGGTAATATGAAAATAACACTTAAGAGTACATTTATTTATTTATTTATTGGCCTGCCGGGGATTGAACTTGGAAGCACTTCCACTGAGCCACATCCCCAGCCCTATTTTGTATTTTATTCAGAGACAGGGTTTCACTGAGTTGCTTAGTGCCTCGCTGTTGCTGAGGCTGGCTTTGAACTCTCAATCCTCCTGACTCAGCCTCCCAAGCCACTGGGATTAGAGGCATGGGCTACTTACTGCACCTGGCAGTACTTTCTATTTTTAAGAAGTACTTTTAATTTTTTTCATTTGAACTTCTTAAGAACTCTTGTGTAAAAAGATATTTTCATCACTTTTATTTTTTAATTAAAAACTTTGGGGCACTGGGGATTGAACTCTGGGGTGCTTCACCACTGTGCTATACCCTATACCTTTTCATTTTTTATTTTGAAAAAGGGTCCTACTAATTTGCTGAGGTTGACCTCAAACTTGGAATCTTCCTGCCTTAGCCTCCTAAGATTATAGGCCTGCATTGCACCAATGTCATCTCCATTTTACACATAAAGAAATCAGGAGTTAGAGAGGTCAAGTCACATTTTCTACTTAGTATGAGGAAAAGTTTCCTGCTGATCAGCTGTTATGAATGGAATGAACTGCCCCTTGACAGGCCCACAGCTTTGACAGTTTATACAGGACTGGGTGGCTACCTGCCAGAGATGCTTTACTGAGCAATGACTCCAGGAGGCAGGAATCTGGACTAGATGAAAACTTTTTTTGTCTTTAAGGATTAGAGAATCATGAAATATAAAAGTGAACAAAGACCTGAGGCTAATCTTGCCTAACCGTTTTGTTGTTGTTGTGTTTTTTTTTTTTTTTTGTACTGGGGATAGAATCCAAGAGCACTTAAGAACACTTAACCACTAAGCCACATCCCCAGCCCTTTAAAAAATATATTTTATTTAGAGAGGGGTCTCTCTGAATTGCTTAGGGCCTCACTAAGTTGCCGAGGCTGGCTTTGAACTCATGATCTTCCTGCCTAAGCCCACACATTACAGCCATGTTCCAGCACACCCAGCTGATCTTGTCTAACCTTTTCATTTACAAGTGAGAAAACTGAGGATCAAAAACCTGTTCAAATTGAGGTAGGTATGGAACCTAGCTGTATGTAGGTCAGTGATCTTTAACTGCACTGAATAATTCTGTCGAAAATCATGGGAGGGGCTGGGGATGTGGCTCAAGCGGTATAGCGCGCTCGCCTGGCATGCGTGTGGCCCGGGTTCGATCCTCGGCACCACATACAAACGAAGATGTTGTGTCCGCTGAAAACTAAAAAAATAAATATTAAAAAATTCTCTCTCTCTCTCTTAAAAAAAAATCATGGGAAACAAGGGAAAAAGAAAAAAGAAAGTGAATGGAACCAGATGGTTGGCATAATGCCCCAAATCATCACATTTTCCCCCTTGGGAATATGTATGTAACAGTCCAGGATAAAAGTAGTTGGCAAGGGGGACCTTTCTTTTATGGTCAACAGTGTTTATTTATTTGCAGGAAACACAGGCTATGAAGAACTATGAGAAATGGACTTTATACTACAAGTAATGTGTGGTAGGCAGAACTAAGGCCCCCCAAAGGTATCCATATTCTAATCCTCAGAACCTGTCATTAAGTTACCTTAGGTAGCAAAAGGGACATTGTAGATGAACATAGGATATTGGAGCTTTAAAGGGGAAGATTATCCTGTGGGCACAATTCAGTAATTACACAAACTCAGAAAAGTGGAGTAACTTTCCCAGCCGTGGTCAGAGAAAGACACACATACAGCAATGAAAAAACAGTCCTTACACATATGATGCGAGAGAACTCTACCAGCCACTGCTAGCTTTGAAGATGGAAGAAAGAGCTATGGGTTATGAGGTGGACTGCCTGGTGGTAGGTCTTCAGCCCTGAGAAAGTTTAGAGAGAGCTGAAGTTTAGAGACAGTGACCCATTAGAGATGTTCCACCCTGCATAATGGCTATAGGGGGTAGGTGTTTGTATCAAACCAAAGAATGAGAGATATGTCTTAGATGCCTGAAAAGGGAAGGAAACAGATTCTCTCCAATATCTCACTGAAAGGAATATAGACCAGCCAGTATATTAATTTTACCCAGGGAGATCTTTGTTGTTGTATTTCTGGCTTCCAGAGCTATAAGATTACAAATTAGTATTGTCTAAACCATCAGGTTGTATAATTTGTTACATATCTAATGGGAAACTAATATACAATGTGAATTAAGATACAATGTAAGACTGGCATGCAGTGAAAAGGAACAGCATATACATGGAAGTTTATCTATGATCAACATTCCTTAGAATATATTTGTCTGGGGTGAGCATGAGGTCATAGTGAAAATAATATCCCGCATTTCCTTTAGTTGATTGCAACTGTCCCCAACTATCCCTGGGAGTCCTCTAGGCACTAGTGGATCTCACTAATTATCACCAGCCTAATCTCTAGCAACTGCACTGAACCCACCATTTCCCTTGTCTTGCTTAGATTCTCTCTGGTGATGTCTGTGGTTCTCTCAGGAGCTTGGAAATCTCACTTAAGGTGCCAAGCAGGCAGCAGTGTCTCTACTGATGGCTATTCACAGCTTCCATCAAAATTGTCTTGATCCTTTGTTGCCTTTGCAATCCTTTCAGAAAAGCCTCAAGATCCAAAGCTGTCATTTACTGACAGCCACCACTTGCCCTCTAGTGGTGAAATAGTGGTATATCTGATGACTCCATCTGCCTCATTTTTGTGTTGTTTCTTTGAAACAGTTTCATAGAAGTACTACTCTGTGTACCCATTTGTGTGTGTGTGTGTGTGTGTGTGTGTGTGAAAGCTCTAAAGTTGTACTTATAAACTCCTTTCCCTAGGATTCAGTTATAAATTGTGAGGGCTTGGCCAAGGACATTGAGACAGACTCAAGGTTGAGCTCCAAGTTATTATTATTATTTTTAGATACTAGGGATTGAATCCTGGGGCTCTCTACCAATGAGTTACATCCTCAACCTCCAACCCCCTTTAAATGTTATTTTTTGAGACAGAGGCTCCCTAAATTGCCCAGCCTGGCCTTGAACTTGTGATTCTCCTGTCTCAGCTTCCCTGGTAGTTGGGATTACAGGTGTGTAGCACTGTGCTCACCATAAACTATTTTGTTAATGGACAGTGTCTTCATGCTTTAGCTTTCTTTTTCACTCCAATAAATGATTTCCCAGGAATTCCTCATGAATAGATTCCAGGAGTGTCTACCCCAACAGATTGCAAGTTGGTATCCTTCTTCACAGTTGGGAAGTCATAGAAGAAAGAAAATACTAAGTCATGTGAATGAGTTGCCATATGGGAGTTAGAGGAGAATAGGATCTGGTAGCTTAGTTTCATATAAGCCAGATAATGAAGAGGGTGCCAGTGTATATTTTAGTGTGACTTCCTACTGTTCAGTACTTAATGCAGGCAGAATAGACACTGAACACGTAAAAAAAAATGCCTATTGAATTAATTTCAAGACAGAAATAACCATCTGGCAGAGATATGGGGACTGAAACATTGCTGAAAATGAGTCCAATATATATAAATTTGAGATGGAGGTGATATTTGAAATTATGAAGAAGTGACTACTTGGATAGAAATGAGAAATAATGGGTATTCTAACTGTTTTATTTATGAGTATAATGTGTGTGACAAGCCACAAATATATATCTCCTAGTTATATCTGCTGTGTAAGTAGGACTTTCTTATCTTGCATGTACCTTAGGTGTTCTTGTGTCTGAACATTTCTGTTCACAAAGTTTTCTGTCAAAAATTCTTAAAATTTACACTTTATTTGAATTGTTAAATAAGGTTTGAGAATAAAATTTTGCCTCCTTATATATTTTTAGTATGAGAGGTTATAACTTCTATAACTCCTTGACAATAGCTAGATTTTTTTTTGAGAGAATTTTAATATTTATTTTTTAGTTTTCGGCGGACACAACATCTTTGTTTGTATGTGGTGCTGAGGATCGAACCCGGGCCGCACGCAAGCCAGGCGAGTGCGCTACCGCTTGAGCCACATCCCCAGCCCCAATAGCTAGATTTCTAATCAAAATTCTGTACATCAAATGAGTGTCTAGCAATATGCTGCAGGAGTTACAAAATGAATAAACCAGTTTCTCCTCTCAAGGAAGATAGGAGGTTGAATAGATCACATGATGTGAAGTTCATATCAGTTACTTTTGCTTTATTAACTCTGACTGAAAGGATGGAAAGAACAATTGTTGGATGGAACTTTACCCTTTTTAAAAAATTGAGGTAGTATTACAAAACATAAAATTATCTAGTAGTCATTTTAAAATGTAAAATTCAGTGCAATTTATACTGCTTTTTAAATTTATTTTTGTATATATGTATGTAGGTGCCCAGAACTGAACCCTGGGAGTGCTTTACCACTGAACCACACCCCAGCCCCCTACCCCTTTTTGATTCTAGGGATTGAATCCAGGGGCACTTAACCACTGGGTCCTAGCCCCAGCTTTTTTCAGTTTTTAGGTGTCTTTTTTTTTTTTTGGCACCAGGGATTGAACCCAGGGGTGCTTAACCATTGAGCCATTTTGCCTTTTATTTTCTTATTTATTTATTTTTTTGAGACAGGGTCTCACTAGGTTGTTTACAGTCTCTCTAAATTACTGAGGCTGGCTTCAAACCTGTGTTCCTCTTGCCTCAGCCTCCAGAGCTGCTGGGATTACAGGTGTGCATCACCATACTTGTCTTGTTTGATTTATTTTAAACAGAACTGGGGATCCCAGGACCTTTCATGGGCTAGGCAGGCCCTCAACTACTGATCTATAACCCCAATTCCTCATCTTGCCTGAAAACAAGCTCTAGAGGAAATAAAGATTTCAAAGCAAAAAACTCCAGAGAACTGAAGTACTTAATCTCTAAATACTCCATACTGCATTGCACACAAATTTGTTTTGTTCTAGTGGATGTTTCTTTGTTTGGTACACTATCAGTGCTGAACAAATTGGTCATCTACTCAAGTTACCTATGACCAATATGTCTTTAAAAGGCTTAATGGATTACCTACTCCTGCGATCTTTATTTCCACTTATCTTATTCATTCATTCATTCATTCTAGTTAGGTATATATGACAGCAGAATGCATTTCAAAATGCATTTCAATTCATTGTACACAAACAGAGCACAACTTTTCATTTCTCTGGTTGTACACGATTTAAAGTCGAACCGCATGTGCAATCATACATGTACCTAGGATAATGATGTCCATCTCATTCCACCATCTTTCCTGCCTCCATACCCACTCCTCACCTGTCCCTCCCCTTTGTCCAAAGTTCCTTCCTTCTTCCTACAGCCTGCCCCCCCCCCTTTGGATCAGCATCCACTTATCAGAGAGAACTTTCAGGCTTTTGTTTTGGGGGATTGGCTTACTTCGCTTAGCATGATATTCTCCAACTCCGTCGATTTACGTGCAAATGCCATAATTTTATTCTCTTTTAAGGCTGAGTAATATTCCATTGGGTATAAATACCACATTTAAAAAAAAATCCATTCATCTATTGGAGTCTAGATATTTTGAATTATATTTCCACTTATTTCTTACAAGCTTACTATTGTCGAGGCAATAGTCAATACTCTTCTAACACTTGGCAAAGCTTTGGGGTCTGGCTGGGACTAAGGGAGCGCTGACGATCTAATCCTGACAATTTCTTGCACTTAGGAGAACAGCTGCTAGGGGCTGGGACGCGAGGTGGCGCTGTTGTGTTGTAGCATGACTCTGGTTCCACCTGAACTGGCGTCTCCATTGCACCTGCCCCTGTAACATTCGCTGGAGTAGGAAATGAGTAGGTAGCTCGGCAACAAGTCCAGCTGTGACAGTTTCACCAGAGGTTTCCTGCTGGTTGGTGTGTGGTGAGCGTCGGAAACCTCAGAGCCCTCAGACTTCCCTTTGTGGGGAGCCCGCCCCATCTCCATCCTTTGCTGGCAGCCACGCCCCACGGTGGGAAGGAGAAACTGGAAAGCGTTTCCTTGAGGCTGGCACACCTTGCTCAGCCTGAACCGGTCATTTTTCACTCCCCTGACTGGGCCAGTTCCATCTGAAACCGGACCGACCGGAGGAGGGACACGGTAGCGAACGGGTTTTGGGGGGTTTGAGGGAGGAAGGGGGTCAGCAATGATGCAGCTAAGGGTAGACTTTGAGGTTGGGAAAGAGACCAGGGGAGGAAGCTGGGAGTGGAATGGTTGTGATCGGCTGTTTGTGTTTTATGTGAACAAACAATCCCCAGGTGAATTAACCTGTATTTCTTCAGAACAAGCATCTTTCGGCTTTTGGCTTCTGTGTTTTTATAAGACTAAACCTGTGTCAGCACTTTTGGTGAAGAGAGCAGCAGGAAGTAAACCCTGGGACAAGAGGTCTCTCTCTATTCCCAGACAGGTGGGAGATGGAAGGAAGGAGGAAGATGAGGGTACAGAAATTCCTTGTCGGAGGACTGCACAGTTGTTCAGATGAGTGCCTCGGCTTCAGCGTCCTCCTCTGTGAAACATAATACTGAAATGACCCCAAAGGGTAGTGGTGATATTTAAATGACATAATAGGGCTGGGGATGTGGCTCAAGCGGTAGCGCGCTCGCCTGGCATGCGTGCGGCCCAGGTTGGATCCTCGGCACCACATACAAACAAAGATGTTGTGTCCGCCGAAAACTAAAAAATAAATATTAAAATTCTCTCTTCTCTCTCTCTATAAAAAAGAAAAAAATTAAATGACATATCTGAAACCATGTTTATAAACTGTACAGTGTGAGCTGCTGTTCTCCTTAACCAAATCTGCTTCTTAACTGTCTTTCCCTCTTTTTCTTTTTCCCTACCAATTACTCGACCTCATTCCTATTTTGTCTCCTTCGTTTCTCTTTCATTTGTGTGATTTTTAACTTCCTTCTCTAATGAATCCTCTCCCCATCTGAGTCTTTCATAGATTTAAGACCACACTTTCTTCCCCCCCACCTAGAGAGAGCCACCCATAGTTGTGGAAATAAAGCAGTTAGGCTCTTACACTGTGCAGCACACAAACTGAAAAGCACTTGCAAGCAAGCACAGCTTTCTGCTGCCTACCTAGTTTGTTGGCATCCCTCCACGAGAATCTCCACTCAGAGCCAGCGAGAGATCATGTATTTCAATGAAGCATCCTGAAGTGTTTGTTTCAGTGAAAATCATACACCTTTTCTTCAGCACCTCCCTTACTGTGTGAATTTGTTAGGACTGCTGTAGCAAAGGACCACAAAACCAGGTGGCTTGAACAACTGAAATTAATGTTTCAACTTTTGGAAGCTAGAAGTTCAAAATTAAGGTGTTGGCAGGATTGGTTGATTCTGAGGGATACACAAAGGGATTTTATTCCAGGCCCCTTTCTCTGGTTTGTAGAAGCTGTCTTCATATTCTACGGTGTTCTCCCCCAGTGTTGTCTGTCTCTGAATTTACCCTTTTTGTATGAACATCTGTCATAGGGGATTAGAACCCACCGTACTTACCTCATTTTATCTTGATTTTCTTTTTAAAGACCCTATCTTCAAATAAGGTCACATTTATGGGGTCCTGGGTGTTAGAACTTAAATATAGGAATGAGAGGGGTACAATTCAACCCATAACAGTGAGTACATCATGTACATCATGCTCAAAGGTAGTTAGACTACTTTGATTGTCTTCTGCAGACACTTACCCCACCTTCCCAAGCTGCTCATGTGCTCCGGGCTTCCATAGGCAGTTATGATTCTGCAGCTTTCTCAACTTTTGTTTTAAGTTGAGTATATCCCTTTTCTATGGTTGCTGTAGCAAATTACCACAAACGTAGTGGCTTAAAACAACACAATTGTTTTACCTTATAGTCATGGAGGTCAGAGGTCAGACAAGGGTAGGCAGGTCTATGTTCTCCAGATTGAACTCTGGAGGCTCCAGGGAGAACCAGTTTCCTGGCTGGCCTTGCTGGTGTCCAAAGGTTACTGGCTTTTTTTTTTTTTTTTTTTTTTTTTTTTAGCTCCTCCTCCCTTCCTCCATCTTCAAAGCCAGGAATGGCCTGCTGACTCTCACATCCCTTCACACTGACCGTTTTTTCTTCCTCTTGTACTTATAAATGTCCTTGTAATTACTTTGATAATAACTGGATAATCCAAGAAAACCTCCTCTGCTAAGGTTAGTTTATTAATTTCATCTATATCTTTAATTTTCTTTTGTTATTTTAAGCCTATTAAAAACAAATGCTTTCCTTGGGGGCAGGAAGAAGAGCAGGTGGTGGGGGGAGTGCTGGGGAGCAATATTGGCCAAATTATATTGTTAAATTGTGTGCATGAATAAATATGTAACAATAAATTACATCTTTATGTACAACTATAATGCACCAATAAAACAATGCGGAGAGAAAAACCAAAAACCAAAAACCAAAAAAACTGATGCTTTCATCAGTTCCAGAAATGAAGACATAGACATCTTGGGAGTGGCATTAATCTGCCTGTTGTACCTGTCCTGTCTCTGAAGGTTTGTCCTTCATTGGGTTTTACTGTGGGGTTTGGTATTTTACTTGCTGCTGTGCTGCTCCCTTTTAAAAAGAAGAAAAACAGCACTCACCCTAAAGACAGAATGAAAAATGTGTCTTTATCAGACAGAAGCAGGGTACCCTAATACTCACTGGGTAGCATATTAAAAGCTGGTTTTTGTTGTTGTTGTTGTTTTGTTTTGTTGCTGTTTTTTGGATACCAGGGATTGAACTCAGGGGCACTCACCACTGAGCCATATCCTCAGCCCTATTTTGTATTTTATTTAGAGACAGGGTCTTGCTGAATTGCTTAGCACCTCGCTTTTTGCTCAGGCTGGCTTTGAACTCGTGAGCCTCCTGCCTCATCTTCCAGAGCTGCTGGGATTTCAGGCGTGCACCACTGCACCTGGCTCAAAACTGCTCTTTCTATATTTGGCATTGCAGTTTAATCCTTTATGCCTAGTTAATTTCTATAAGTTATTTTACTATAAAAACTTCTTTTAGATCCAATGCTACTTTTTTTTCCAGATCGTCATTCTGTTTATTTGCTTCAAACTTACAGCACTTAAGCATTTTATCCTTGAACAGAATGATGAATAATTCTTTTTTAAAAAAAATATTTATTTTATTCATTTTAGTTGTTGATGAACCTTTATTTTTTTATTTATATGTGGTGCTGAAAATCGAACCCAGCACCTCACATAATCAAGGCAAGTGCTCTACCACTGAGCCACAATCCCAGCCCCTGAATAATTCCTTTTTAAAGTTATACAAGAAATACCAACTTAATAAAGTATATGCTTTTATAGGTGAATTTACTTTTTTATTCAACAGACATATGAATTCTGATATGTGCCAGACACTATTTTAGGTGCTGGGGATACAGTGATGAAAAAAATAGCCAAAGCCCCTAAACTCTTCCCATGAAAGTTTAATGCTTTTTCTTCTAACTTTAATATTTCAATTTTGTCCTCCTCACCAGAGTAGGTTTAGCTGGTTTGTTTCCTTGACATGCTATCTGAATTTAGAACTGGCCACTACTCTGTGTCTACTTTTGGACTGTGCTAATGGGAGAACCTAAAGAAGATGACTAATGAGGGACCTAAAGAAAAAATTACTGTCTGGTAGGAAAGAAACACGATAATAGGCAAATTTAGTATTAAGTATTGAATAAATAAATTGGGAAGTAAATGTTTTTATGAGTAGATCATGTCCTAGACAGTTTCTAATTAGAAAAATAAAGAAAGTAAATGTGAATGAATTTGCACAAAAATAAAGTTGCTAATTACGCAGACATCAGTGTTGAATGGATAGAATCCTGACCTGAATCCAGGGGCCTGAAATCTGTTTTTAAGTTCTGGCACTGTATTTGTGACCAGAGAGCAAGGCTTTGGCTCAATGGTCTTTGGTTGTTTTATAATTTTTTCCTCTTAGAAAATGAAGGTAGAGGTACTGTGAAATATCCAGGGATCCTTTCAGCTTTGAAAAAAGGAGTATTCTATTATTTAACAACTCAGAATTTCATAATAATGGGGAGATGAGTTAGAGTTTAGGATAGTTACCTCTGGCTAAGCAAAGGAAAACTAAGAATGAATGATGTTCTTATCCACTTCCTCACTTATAATCTCATTCCCTGAAGTAGCCTATTACTCTCTCAGCTCAGAAACTTCTCTAGCAGTTTCCTTCCCTATAATGCCAGCTGAGTAAGGCACTAGAGAGTCCAACTATATCATGATGTCAATACCATTTTCTTTATTTTTCTCCATTTCTTTCATTTATTCTTTATTGTATAAAAACCTTATGCCACTTTGTATGGTGGAATCTGCAGGGAACAGGAAAATTTCCTGGTACATACTCTGCTTAGCTACTACTAGGCTCTTTTATATTCCAACTTCTGAACATTGTCTCCCCTGAAACTTGATCTGTTTTCTCACTTGACCATATCCCCAGCAACTCCCCACACACACATCTTAGAAATTTGTTTTACTTAGTTATACATGACAGCAGAATGCATTTCAATTCATTGTACACAAATAGAGCACAACATTTCACTTCTCTGGTTGTACACGTTGTAGAGTCACACCATTCATGCAATCATATATGTACCTAGGGTAATGATGTCCATCTCATTCTAGCATCTTTCCTACCCTATGCCCCCTCTCCTTCCCACCCTCCTCTTTGCCCAATCCAAAGTTCCTCCATTCTTCCTATCCCCCACCTCCATTATGGATCAGCATTCACTAATTAGAGAAAACATTCTGCCTTTGCTTTTTTGAGGATTGGCTTACTTTTTGCTTAGCATGATATTCTCTAACTCCATCCATTTATGTGAAAATGCCATATTTTATTTTTTTAATGCTGAGTAATATTCTATTATATATATACACCACAGTTTTTTTTTATCCATTCATCTATTAAAGGGCATCCAGGTTGTTTCCACAATTTAGCTATTGTGAATTGTGCTGCTATAAACACTGATGTGACTGTGTTACTATAATATGCTGATTTTAAGTCCTTTGGGTATAGATCAAGGAGTGGGCTAGCTTGGTCAAATGGTGGTTCTATTCCAAGTTTTCTGAAGAATCTTCATACTGCTTTCCAAAGTGGTTGCACCAATTTGCAGTCCCACCAGCAATTTATGAGTGTACCTTTTCCCCACATCCTCACCAACATATATTGTTACTTGTATTCTTAATAAATGCCATTTTGACTGGTGTGAGATGAAATCTTAGAGTTGTTTTGATTTGCATTTCTCTAATTACTAGAGATGTTGAACATTTTTTCATATATTGGTTGATTGATTGTCTATCTTCTGTAAAATGTCTATTCACTTCTTTAGCCTATTTAGTGCTAAGTTTTTTCAGTTCTTTATATATTCTGGAAATTAGTGCTCTATTTGGTGTGCATGTGGTAAAGATATTCTCCCACTCTGTCAGCTCTCTCTTCACATCACTGATTATCTCTTTTGCTGAGAAGAAGCTTTTTAGTTTGAATCCATCCCATTTATTGATTCTTAATTTTACTTCTTGCACTTTAAGTGTCTTGTTAAGGAAGTAGGGGCCTAATCTAACGTGATGAAGATTTTCCCCAGCCCTTTATATTTTTTTTTATTTTGAGACAGGCTCTCACTAGGTTGCTTACAGCCTTCCTAAGTTGCTGAGTCTGCCTTCGAACCTGAAATTCTTCTGCCTCAGTCTCACAATCAGCTGGGATTACAGGCATGTACCACCACATCTGGCTGTGATTTCAGTTTTTAGATGTATAATTTTAAACTTTTGTGTCTACAATTATAGGCTAAAAATGGAAAGGAAATCTTCTTTAATTTTTCTAAGCCATGTTAAGTGGCCCCCCAACCCTTACATATTTAAGCGTGTTTCTTCAAATTGTCAGATAATAGAATACATAGAAATATAGTTCTATTTATAAAATTGTGTTCTAAATCCAAATTATTATATGTATGTAATTCTAGATTAAATTAGAATTCTGGTAAGAACATTTAGTATTATTTTTGTTGCTCTAAAGGAATACCTGAGACTGGGTAATTTATACAAAATATTTGTTTATGAACTCTAAGATGAACTCTGAGAAGTAGGATCTTCCTTCTCATTCTCATCCCATGGTTCTGGAGGTTGGAAGTCCAAGATCAGATAGATGCATTTGGTGAGAGCCTTGAGCTCTGGGAGGGTAAGTGGGTATATGCAAAAGGTAAAAAGTGAGGGATAGCTTCTCTTTACAATAACCTGTTTGTCTTAGCTAATTTGTTCCTGTGAGAAAGGCATTTTTTTACTCCCTTCTTAAAGTTCCCACCACTACTCAATATCATTACATTGGGAATCAAATTTTAAGATGCATTTCATAGGGGACAAACCATATTCAAACCATATCAAACACATAGTAGTAGATGCTAAAGGTTTAAGGGAACTAATGTTTAAAGTGTACACAGTAGAAGTAGAAAAATCTCAATAAAACACATATAAGCCAGGCATGATGTCACTTACCTGTAATCTCAGTGACTTGGGAGTCTGAGACAAGAGGATTCCCAAGTTCATAGCTAGTCTGGGCAACTTAGTAAGACCTTGTCTCAAAATAAAAAATAAAAAGGGTTGGGGATGTAGCTCAGTGGTAGAGTGTTCTTGGGTCCAGCCCACTTGGGAAAACCAAAACCGGAACAACAACAACAAAACGCATAATATTCACATTTGAAATCAAGTGCTTTCTGCAAAAGCTTTGAAGTTATTAGCTTTAGCTATGCACTCAGATGTTGAATGATTTACTGCATTGTTGGATAAATACACGATGTTATACTGAATAACCCCAGAAGACATTATTATATTCATATTGTACTACCAACTAAACTGAAAAACATTTGCCAGAGACAATAATTGGGGTTTAGAGAAGTGTCTCAAGCACTTTTCTATTTTTCAGACAATCAAAAGCTATCAGCATCCATTGTATATCAATGCTGCCCCTAGTTTATATCAGCAAAATTGGCTTAAGATCCATTTTTCCAAAGTCCTTCTTAAGTCACATTGGGCTGGTTTGGCCCAGTCAGGCAGAGCTCCCAGCTGACCTTCACTTAAGTGCTGAGTCTTCTTCAGCCTATGCTGCCTTTGGCTAAAACAACAGGAATACATTTGTTTGTCCTAGTTGAAATGGCATGCTTGGCTTGTGGTTTAATGGGAAGGGAGCAAAGGGAATACTGAAAATCTGTTTTGATTATCTTGTTTTTATCAGATTCACGGTGAGATTCCACAAATCCAGTCTGGTCTGAAGTCATATGGCTGCTCTGCCTCCTGCCTCTGCATCTTGCCTCACAGGTCACAATGTCTGATCCCTTTAACCTTCCTTGGGGCTCATACCTTGGAGGAGCAGAGTATTCACTAGAGTATTCTTAAAGCCCCAACAATGAAAACACAACCGTGATATACATTCAATATGTGGGACAGAGGTTTTCAGAGAATAATTTCAGACACATGCATATCCCAAAGTCCCAGTAGGCAGAAGACGCTGTTAAAGTATATGCACATGATGAACTCTAAGAAGTAGGATCTTCCTTCTCATTCTCATCCCTACAAATTTGGCTGAATAGACAAAAGATTAAATATACAGTCAGCCTTATGAATGGGAAATTGTAGCAGAAGGAGAACCATGTGGAGATTCAGAACCCAGAATGCTAGTCTTAGCTTAAGGGCTAATCAACTCTAAGAACTAGGATCTTCCTCCTCATTCTCTGGAATGTAAGCACTGTGCCTCAGTGTCCTCAGTAATGGGAGGTTAGGTTTTTTTTTGGTCTGGTTTAAAAGGGCTTTTTTTTTTTTTCCTTTAGTGCTAGGGGTTGAACCCAAGGGCCCTCTACTATTGAGCTATACCCCCAGCCCCTTTTACTTTTTATTTTGAAACAGGGTCTCACTAAGTTGCTCAGGCTGGTCTTCAATTTGTAATCCTCCTGCCTCAGCCTCCCACATTGCTGGGATTACAGGCATGTGCTTCCATAGCCCACTCCAAAGGGCTCTTATTGTTGTGCATATTTAGAATTCTATGGCATTTTTGAAGCATATACTGCTTTTCATAATGTGAAATCTTCTTTTAGAAGGGATATTAAGAAATGGATAGCAGGGTTACTATTTTTTTTTCTTGTTTCTTTAGCAGGAGGTATGACTATAGGGCATAGAAAATATGAGGTGGTTGTTACATTTGCATTGTATAGATGGAATGGCTTTCTGACACTGAGAGTTGAGCTGATGTGTTTGAATTAATTCTTGAAGCCCACACAGCTCCCATGACCCTAAGTGACCTTGACTTCCTTGTCTTTCTTTTCCTCACCCCTGATCCATACTTAAGGATAGTCTAATGATAGGTTCATAATCAGGTAGTCTCACATCTCCTGATGAGATCTCTGATTTATTTTCTATATTCAGGCAAGTCACCTTTTCATTTAAATTTTATTTTCTAAACATCCATGAGTTATTCTGAATGATTTTCTACTACAAAAAAAATGAAGATAATTTTGAAGAATATTACGATTTTGTAGGGTTGGGGGGAAGACATAAAGATAAACCAATTGTGGTTTATAATTATCCACACACTCCCTTCTTTAGCAACACACTTATCCCTTTAAGCTGCTTGTCTTGGGCCAATATTAAAGTGGATTATTTTAAATATACTGAGTTAATAATGACTAGGAAATAAAAGCAGGCCAACTTTAAAATAAAAGTAGGAGCTTAGGTTATCTACTAGATAACATATTTGATAGTATCAGCAAGGCCACAAATGTTGACAGGTTATGGATTTATAGATATTTAGATAGTGTGTTATGCAAACTACTCCCCAAAAGAAATTCTTTGAACCCTGATGTAGAATTCTCCATGCTAGATTTGGTGTATTTTCATACATGAAGTATAGGTTTAGCATCAATATTGGGGCCCACATCTTTGTGAGCTTTTATTAACACTTTAATCAAACATACTTTGGGTTGCTTAGGAAACACTAGTTTCTGTGGGGGATAAATAGAGGTATTCATGTTGGTGAAAGTTGTGGATGTGAATACTTTGGACACCTCTCTGGTCCCACCAATTCATGGCAACCAGAGAAATTTGGATCATATTAGGACTGTCAGAAAAAATGAACTGGGTTCTGATACCAAGAGAGTTATAGATCATGGTGCCTTAGACTCCATTAGAAGAAAGAGCACTAACACCCTAATATTACACCATGGTAATCGAATAGATAGCATTTCTGGCCAGTCTCTAGGAGGTCATAATTGCCAAAATTATTCTGGGACTGATTCATTGAGACATAGACCATTCTGCTGTTTCATCAAATCACACACAAATTCTGGTTTAACCTTTTGAGGCTATGGAACTGTCAGTGTTATCATCAACCACAACTACATGAGACCTGTACACTGGAAACTATAACACTTCCTTGAAAGAAACTAAAAGGGTGCTTAAATAAAAGGGAAAACATCCTGTGTTCTTAGGTAAGGAAGACTTGAAATTGTTAAGATGACAGTATTCTTTTTTTTTAATATTTATTTTTTAGTTTTAGGTGGACACAATATCTTTATTTTATTTTTTTATGTGGTGCTGAGAATCAAACCCAGTGCCTCACGCATGCTAGGCAAGCGCACTACCACTTGAGCCACATCCCCAGCCCCTAAGATGACAGTATTCTTCAAATTGATCTACACATGCAGCATAATTTCCTTCAAAACTCCAGCTGTTTTGTTTTTGTTTTCAGAAATGGTCAAGCTGATCCTAAAATTCATATGAACTCAAAATAGCCCAAACAATTTTCAAAAAGAAAAAGTGGAGGACTTAAACTAATTGACTTAAAAACTTAATATATAGCTATAGTAAACAAGACTGTAGATCAATAGAAGGGAAGCAGGAGGTTGAAGTAAACTTTAACATTTATGACTAATTGTTTTGGTGCTAAAAGCAACTCATTAGGGAAAGAAGAATCTTTTTAACAAATTGTGCTGGATATCTACATGCAAAAAATGAATTTGAATCTGTTCCTCATACCCTCTGCAAAAATTAATACAAAAGGGATTGAAGACTTGAATGTAACAACTAAAACTATAAAGTTCTTAGAAGAAAACATAGGTATAAATCTTCATGATATTGATGTTTTAGATACGACATCAAAAGCCCAAGCAACCCAAGACAAAATTGTCAAAACTTTGAAGGATATTATCAAAAGTGAGAAGACCACATGCATAATGGAATAAAATATTGTGAATAATATGTCTAGCTGGGCATGGTGGCACACACCTCTAATCCCAGTGGTTGGGAGGCTGAGGCAGGAGGATTAAAAGCTCAAAGCCAGTCTCAGCAACCTAATGAGGCCCTAAGTAACTTAGTGAAACCCGGCCTTAAAATAAAAAATAAAAAGGTATGGGGATGTAGGTCAGTGGTAAAACACACCTGGATTTTGTCCCCAGTACTGAAAAATAAACAAACAAAACAAAACAAAACAACAACAGCAACACAAAACAAACAGAAAAAGCAAATAATATGTCTAATAAGGGTAGAGAAGGTCACTTAGAACTCAACAATAAAAAGACAAGTAGCCAGATTTAAAAATGAGCAAATGATTTGAATGGACATTACTCAAAGAAGATATACAAATGGCCAATGAACACATGAAAAGATGCTCAGCATTATTAGTCATCAGACTACACGCAAATCAGAACCACAATGAGATACCATTTTACACTATCCACTGGGGCTATAAGAAAAAAAAAGTGTGTTGAGGATGTGGAGAAACTAGACCCATTATGAATTGCTGTTAGAAATGTGAAATGATTCAATCACTGGAAAATAACTGGTGTTCCTCAAATTTAAATATAAAGTTATCACATCAGTACTTCCACTTTTGTGTGGAATTATAAATCCAAATAGAAATGAGAATTTATATTCACATAAAACTTGTATGTGAATGTTCATAGCAATACTGCTCTTAGTGGTGAAAAGTGAAAACGATTCATGTGTCTATCAACTGATAAATGGAAAAACAAAATCTGATGTTTTCACACATTACAATATTATTTAGCTTCAGAAAGAAATGAAGTTCTGGCGGAGCATGGTGTTGCACATCGTTAATCCCAGCTACTGGGGAGCCTGGGGCAGAAGGATTGCAAGTTTGAGGCTAGCCTCAGCAATTTAGCAAGGCCTTAAGCAACTTAATGAGATCCTGTCTCAAAATCAATCAGACAAATAAATAAATAAATAAATAAATAAATAAATAAATAAATGGGTTTGGAAATGATGCTCCATGTCAAAACACCCCAGGGTTCAATTCCCAGTATGGGGGGGAAAAAAGAAAATTAGAAAAGAAAAGAAACGACAATAGAGAGTGACTGCTACTGGGTAGGAGGTAGAAATATCTTTTGGGGGGTGATGAAAATATCCTAAAATGAGGTAGTGGTAATGGTTGCATACCTTTGTGAACATAATAAAGACTACTAAATTTTATACTTTAAAATGGTGACTTTTATGGTATGTGAATTATATCTCATTTAATAAACAAAATCATATTAAATGTTATTCTAATTTTTCAAAAAAAAAAAAAAAGAAGTGCTTTTGAGGATCTTCTAGAGAGATAGTTCAGTATAGTACAAATTTTAAGGACATGGACTCAAGTGCCAAATGACTTGGTTTAGAATCCCATCTTCACTGCTTAAAAATGGTGTGATGTGGAACAAAGTATAAGCTCTCTGTGCCACAGTTTCTTTTCTTTTTCTTTTTTATTGATTAAAAAAAAAGAATAACAGTGAAATGCATTGCACTTCTTATTACACATATAAACCACAATTATTTTTATCTCTGTTTAATATAAAGTATATTGACACCCAATTTGTGTCTTCATACATGTACTTTGGATAATGATGTCTATCACATTCCACCATCCTTGCTAATCCCTTCCCCCTCCCTTTCCCTCCCACCCCTCTGCCCTATCTGGAATTCATCTATTCCTCCCATGCTCCCCCTCCCTACCCCACTATGAGTCAGCCTCCTTATATCAGAGAAAACATTCAGCATTTGTTTTTTTGGGATTGGCTAACTTCACTTAGCATTATTTTCTTCAATGCCATCCATTTACCTGCAAATGCCATGATTTTATTCTCTTTTATTGTGGAGTAAAATTCCATTGTGTATATTTGCCACATATTTTTATCCATTCATCCACTGAAGGGCATCTGGGTTGGCTCCACACTTTAGCTATTGTGAATTGTGCTGCTATAAACATTGATGTGGCTGTGTCCCTGTAGTATGCTGTTTTTAAGTCCTTTGGATATAGACCCAGGAGAGGGATAGCTGAGTCCAATGGTGGTTCCATTCCCAGATTTTCAAGGAATCTCTATACTGCTTTCCATATCGGTTGCACCAATTTGCAGTCCCACCAACAATGTATGAGTGTACCTTTTTCCCCACATCCTCTCCGACACTTATTGTTGTTTTTCTTCATGATAGCTGCCATTCTGACTGGAGTGAGATGATATCTTAGAGTAGTTTTGATTTGCATTTCTCTAAGTGCTAGAGATGCTGAGCATTTTTTCATATATTTGTTGATTGATTATATATCTTCTTCTGAGAAGTGTCTGTTCAGGTCCTTGGCCCATTTGGGTTATTTGTTTTTTTGGTGTTTAGCTTTTTGAGTTCTTTTTTTTTCTTTTTTCTTTTTTAGAGAGAGAGAGAGAGAGAGAGAGAGAATTTTTTAAATATTTATTTTGTAGCTTTCGGCGGACACAACATCTTTGTTTGTATGTGGTGCTGAGGATCGAACCCGGGCTGCACGCATGCCAGGCGAGCTCGCTACCACTTAAGCCACATCCCCAGCCCTGGAGCTGTTTTTTTGATTGAGATGTTTTTAGTCTTTTACTCCAAAATGTGAAGTTGAATCCACCTTTTTAGGGTTATTTATTTATTATTTTTTCTCTTTCTACATTTTTTATTGGTGCATTATAGTTCTATATAATGATGGGATTTGTTGTTACATATTCATACATGCACACAATGTAAGAATATGATTTGACCAAGATCACTTCCCAGCATTTCCCCGCCTCCATCTTTGCCTCCCAGCCCCCAGATTCCTTTCTTCTACTGATTACCCTTTGCTTTTCATGAGATCCCTGCCCCTTTTTCTTTTTTCTCTCTACTTTCCATGTATGAGAGGAAACATATGCCTCCTCACCCTCTGAGTTTGGCTTATTTTGCTTAACATAATGGTCTTAAGTTCCACCCATTTTCTTGCAAATTACACAATTTCAATTTTTTATAGCTAAATAAAACTCCATTGTGTATGTATGTGTATGTGTATATATATATATAACTTTTTCTTTATCCATTCATCCATTAATGGACACCGAGGCTGGTTCCATAGTTTGGCTATTGTGAAATGTGCTACTGTGGGTATGCATGTATCTCTGTAGTAGGATGACTTTAATTCTTTAGGATAAATACCAAATAGTGATATAGCTGGGTCATTTGGTTGTCCACACCTAATCTTTTGAGGAACTTCCATACTGATTTCCATAGTGTGTGTATTAATTTACAATACCACCAACAGTGTAAAAGTGTTCACTTTTCTCATATCCTCTCTAGCATTTATTACTTTTATATTTGATGACTGTCATTATGACTGGTATGAGATGAAATCTCAGTGTAGTTTTATGTGCATTTCTTTAATTGCTAATGATGTTGAATATTTCATCATTTATTTGTTGGCTATTTATATATTCTATTGAAAAGTGTCTGTTTAATTTATTTGCCCATTTATTAGTTGGATTATTTGATTTTTTGATACAAAGTTTTTTTGAGCTCTTTATATATTCTAGATATTAATCCTCTGTCAGAAGATTAGCTAGGAAAGATTTTCTTCCATTCTGTAGGTTCTGTCTTCATATTCTTAATTTTTTTGTTGTATAGAAGCTTTTTAATGTGATGCCATCCCATTCATTAACTTTGGGCATTATTTTCCGAGCTTTAGGGGTTCTATTGAAAAAGTCATTACCTGTGCCTATTTGCTGGAGTGTTGACTCTATGTTTTCTTCTAGAAGTTGCATACTTTCTATTCTAAATCCTAGATCTTGATACACTTTGAGTTGATTTTTTTTTTTTTTTTAAGTACCAGGATTGAATCCAGGGTCACTTAGACACTGAGCCATGTCCCTAGACCTTTAGAGACAGGGTCTTGCTGAGTTGCTTAGTGCCTGGCTAAGTTGCTGAGACTATCTTTGAACTCTCAATCCTCCTGCCTCAGCCTCCTGAGCAGGTGTTAAGTTGATTTTTGTGCAGGTGATAGATAAGGATCCGGAGTCATTCTACATATGGAAAACCAGTTTTCCAGCACCATTTGTTAAAAGACTCTCCTTTCTCCAACATATATTTTTAGCATCTTTATCAAGGAAAAGATGATATATCTGTGTGAGTTTTTCTCTGTGCCTTCTCTTCTGTACCATTGGTCTCTGTGATAGTTTTATGCTGTTACTATTCAGTTTTTTTTTTTCCTATAGCTCTGTAGTATAATTTTAAGTCAGGTATTGTGATGCCTTTGGCATTGCTTTTTTTCTTTTAGAATTGCTTTTGTTGTTTTGGGTCTTTTACTCTCCAAGTTAATTTTTTTTTTTTTGGTTGTTCTAATTCTGTGAAGAATACCATTGGTATTTTGATGGGGATTACATTGAATTTGTATTTTTCTTTTGGTAATAGTATTTTTCTTTAACAATGTTAATTCTGTCTATCCATAAACGTGGGGCATCTTTCTATCTTCTTGTGTCTTCTTTAATTTATTTCTTCAATGTTCTGTATTTTTCATTGTAAAGTTCTTTCATCTCTTTGGTTAGATTTATTCTTAGGTACTTCTTTTCTGGGCTGTTATGAATGGGATTGTTTTTCTGATATCTTTGTCAGCAAATTTATTATTGGTACACAGGAAAGCTATTAATTTTTGTATGTTTCTTTCTGGTTTCTTGGATACTCCCATGAGATATCAATAAATAATGATAATGCCTTGCAGTTTTATTTCTTTTTATATTTTTCTTAAGGTTTCACATACAACCCTCTGACAAAGGTATTGTTTTGGTTAGGGTCACACAGGATGCCATGGACTCAGGTGCATAGCTGGGGCCTCATGACTTCTTTGCCAACTTCAGGAAAGGACTCTTCTTTTTATCTTATATCTTTTCTAGAACTTTCTATTGATAAACAATCCTGATGAGGAAAACATCATGAATTATAGGGCAGAAGGCAGTTGAAGCCAAGGTGAAAATTAAGACCAGAGGCTTGTCCTATTGTAGATCACACAGTTACAAATATAGCATTATTTAAAGTTTATTTGATCTCAGATTTTTTCCAAAGTGCACATCTTATATCACCTGTCTTTAGATTCATTCATCTTTGTCTTCCTAAAAATTATAAGTGATAATATAAAAGAGGAGAAAAAGTACGGCCAATAGGTAGTGATGAGTACAGTGTTGAAATTCTCTAAAACATCAAAGCTTTGACTGTTTAATAGACCCACCAATCATTTACTGCAGAAAAAAAGTTTAACTTCTTAAAGCAGAGTTCTTCAGAAAAGACAGGAGTGGTACATGTATATGTGGAGGAGCAGGGATAGAAAAAGAGAGAAGGTAATTCTACTTTGGATTTCTGAAATACTTTTGTTCTAAAACTTTTTTTTTTGAGAGAATTTTTTTTTAATATTTATTTTTTAGTTATCGGCGGACACAACATCTTCGTTTTGTATGTGGTGCTGAGGATCGAACCCGGGCCACACGCATGCCAGGCGAGCACGCTACCGCTTGAGCCACATCCCCAGCCCTGTTCTAAAACTTTAAAGTACTTTCTCTCATTTGTCTAGTCAGAATGCCCTGGATTATGTGCTGCAGGATTATGATTTATTGTCTTATAGATTAGAAATAAAAATCCAGAAGAGATAAGTTTGCCCCAAATTACATAGAAAAATGAGAGGGAAGGCATGAGAGAGAGAGAGAGTGGGAGGGAGAGGGAGAAAGAATACACTAGATTGATGGTTGCCAATGTAAAATCTTATCCATTAAATTAGATCCTCATGCATGTCCTCTTCATTAATTAAGAAAGGGAGGGCTAGGGATGTGGCTCAAGCGGTAGCGCGCTCGCCTGGCATGCGTGCGGCCCGGGTTCGATCCTCAGCACCACATACACACAAAGATGTTGTGTCCACCGAAAATTAAACAATAAAAATAAATAAAAATTATTTAAAAAAAAAAAAAAAATTTAAAAAAAAAAAAAAAAAAAAAAAAAAAAAAAAAAGGGAGATAACTAGGGTTTAAAGCAGCATTCCCAACTTGGTTGCATATTGGAATTACCTTGGAGTCTCTAAATAAATATTAATATTCAATTCTCATTCCCAGAAAATTTGATTCTGATTTAATTTATTCGAGATATATCCTAGACAATGGAATTTATTTATTTTTGTTCTAATTAGTTATACATGACATCAGAATGCATTTTGACACATTGCACACAAATGGAACACAACTTCTCATTCCTCTAGCTCTACATGATACAGAGTCACACTGGTCACCAATCATACGTGTATATAGGGTCATAATGTCTGTCTCATTTCACCATCCTATCCCCATATCCCCTCCCCTCTCCTCAGATTCCTCTGCCCAATCCAAAGTTCATCCATTCTTCCCTAGCTCTCCTCCCGCTATTATATGAACCAGCATCAGCTTAGAAAAAACATTTGGCCTTTGTCTTTTGGGATTGGCTTATTTCACTTAGCATGATATTCTCTAGCTTCACCCATTTACCTACAAATGCCATAATTTCATTCTTCTTTAAGGATGAGTAATATTCCATTGTGTAGATATACTGTATTTTCTTTTTCCATTCATCAGTTGAAGGGCATCTAAGTTGCTTCCATAGTTTAGCTATTGTGAATTGAGCTACTATAAACATTGATGTGGCTGTATCACTGTAGTATGCTGATTTTAAGTCCTTTGGGCATAGACTGAGGAGTGGGATAGCTGGGTGAAATGGTGATTCCATTCCAAGTTTTCTGAAAGCTTAACACCAAAAAAAACCTAAATAATCCAATCAACAAATGGGCTATGGAACTAAACAGACACTTTACAGAAGAAGAAATGCAATCCATCAACAAATATATGAAAAAAATGTTCAAATCTTTAGCAATTAGAGAAAAGCAAATCAAAATTACTCTAAGATTTCATCTCACTTCAGTCAGAATGGCAATTATTAGGAATACAAGCAACAATAAGTTTTGATGAGGATGTAGGGGGAAAGGTACACTCCTACACTGCTGGTGGAACTGCAAGTTGGTACAATCACTCTGGAAAGCAGTATGGAGATTCCTCAGAAAATCTAGTCAATGGAATTTAAAAAACAACAATAACAACAACAATTTCTCAAGCCAGGTGTGATGATGCATGACTATAATCAGTGACTCCAGCAACTGAGACAGGAGGCAATTTAATAAGACCCTATTTTGGGGGGTGGGGAAAGTGTTGGGGATATATCTTTGTGATAGAGCACCCCTGAATCTAATCCCAATACAAAGAACAACAAGTAAAAACTCCTCAAGCAGAACAACTGGTTTAAGTATTGGACATTAAAGTCTAGAGAAAGAAGTTTAAAATTTGCTTATTGACTTTAAGAAGCATAACATTTTTCAAATTCAAAAACTATGAAGCTATTTATAGAAATGAATATGACAGGTTAAAACTTAAGAATAAAAAAGCAGATGCTTGGTCCAAGGGGGGTGAAAAAAAATTACACTAGAAGCTTAGGTAAGATTTGCTGCAAGATTACATTAAACTTAGACATCAGGAAATAGTTCTCTCATTCCTGTGTCAAAAACAGAAATATGAGTATTCTAGTAGTGATATTATGTTATGATATTGATATTGCAGAGAATGAAGGTCTTACCCAAAGGAGAATAATAATAATGATAAAAGTAATTATTATAGAATTATTTTTATAATTATTAAAGGAATAATTAGTAATAGCTTGTATTTACTATATATGGTATACCAGGTATTATTCCAAAAGCCTTATGTATATGAAATTATTTAATTCTTTAAATGGGTCTTTGAATTAGATAATATTGCAAACCATGTTTAACAAATGGGAAAACTAAGGGTTAGGAGAGATTTAAGTAATTTGCTTTAGTTCACACAGCTAATTAGTAGTAAAATGGGTATATTTGATTTCAATATGGCTATGCTATGCTTCTGAGACTTGTAACAAAATTGAAAGGGGACTGAAACCTAGGAATATGCATAATAAATATGTTTGTCATGATATTTACAAAAGACCACAAAGAAAGAATTGTTGGGAAACAGTATATTTTGCATGCATACAGGTTCAGGCAGGGGAAATACAGGACAAAGGCAGATGATAGAGGTTGGTCCTGCTGCTGTGCTCCAGTGTGATGTATTAAGATAGCAAGCAAGTTGTAATAGAATAACAAAGTTCTACTTAGGCAAATACCCATATACACTACACCCACGTGCACACCTGCACAAAATCTTGTTTCATTAATATCTCCACATACTTCTCCTCCCCTTAGTTCTTGGAATCATTTTGAAGCAGATTTGTATGTTTACAAAAAAAAAAGAAGAAGAAAAGAAGTGTGTAATAATTTTTTATGTGTTCAGGGATATTTTCCATTTAAAATCACTGTTTTTATTTGTCTATAAATTGTGATCATTGTGATTTTTTTCTATGCCTTATTATAAGCTTAAGAAGTCACTAGCAATCCCATATTATTTAAATACTAATATGTATAGGATGTATATATGTACACACACACACACACACACATATATGTACTAGGGATTGAACTCAGGGGCACTCAGCCACTGAGCCACATCCCCAGCCCTATTTTGTATTTTATTTAGAGACAGGGTCTCACTGAGTTGCTTAGCACCTTGCCATTGCTGAGGCTGGCTTTAAACTCACAATCCTTCTGTTTTAGCCTCCTAAGTGGGATTACAGGCATATGCCACTGTATCCAGCATTAAATATTAATATTCTAAGTTTCTAAAAACTAATTCTTGGGCTGGGGATATGGCTCAAGCGGTAGCACGCTCGCCTGGCATGCGTGAGGCCTGGGTTCGATCCTCAGCACCACATACAAACAAAGATGTTGTGTCTGCCAAAAACATTGAAATTCATTCTCTCTCTCTCTCTCTCTCTCTCTCTCTCTCTCTCTCTCTCTTTAAAATAAATAAAAACTAATTCTTTTTCCAACTAAAATTTAGATAGCATGGTGATGAAGCAAGGATCTAAATTATTTTTGAGCAAATAAATAATCCATTGCCTAAACTCCATTTAATGAATATAATGAATAATTTATTTTAGAACTTCTCAATACCAGTTGTATGTTGATATCTCCTGGGAAGCTTTTCTTTCTTTTTTTTAATATTTATTTTTTAGTTTTAGTGGACACAATATCTTTATTTTACATTTATGTGGTGCTGAGAATTGAACCCAGTGCCTCATGCATGTTAGGCGAGCACTCTACCACTGAGCCACAAATCCCAGCCTCATACAAGATTTTCTTTATTCTTTTCTTCTTCTTTTTTTTTTTTTCTGGGTACTGGGGATTGAACCCAGGGCCTTGTGCATGCAACACAAGCACTCTTCCCTAGCCACCTGGGAAGCTTTTCTATTACTGAATTGTGATATGTGAAATCATGTTCAATGGGCTTCATTAGTGTTTTAGTCAGCTTTTTCCTGACAATAACAATTGTAGAGGAGGAAGAGTTTATTTGGGGATTCATGATTTCAGATGTCTCAGTCCTTAGATAACTTGCTCTATTCCTTGGGGCTGGAGGTGAGGCAGAACATCATGGTGGAGGAATGTGGCAGAAGGAAACAGCTCATATGATGATCAGAAAGCAGAGAGAGAGAGAGAGATTCCACTTGCCAAATATAAAATATGTACCCCAAAGGCATGCCTCCAATGACCCATCTTTTCTAGCCACCCTCTACCACCTTCAGTTACCACTCAGTTAATCCTATCAGAGGATTAATTCAATGATTGGCTAAAGCTTTCATAATCCAATCATTTCTTTCTTTTTGTTTAGATTTTTTTATTCTAATTTGTTATGTATGGAAGCAGAATGCATTACAATTCATATTACTCATATAGAGCACAATTTTTCATATCTCTGGCTGTCTACAAAGTATATTCACACCAATTCATGTCTTCATACATGTACTTAGAGTAAGATGTCCATCTCATTCCACCGTCTTTCCTACCTCCATGGCGCCTACCCTCCCCTCACTCCCCTCCCCTCTATCTAGAATTTGTCTAATCCTTCCATCCCCCCAAACCCAAAGTCAGAATGGCAGTTATTAAGAATACAGACAACAATAAATATTGGCGAGGATGTGGGGGAAAAGGCACAGAACTCCAAATTTGAGGGGAAGCAAGAATAACTGGCAGATCTTATGAAAGTGGGTCCATGCTATATCTTTCCAAATTGGGGAATATGGTAAGAAGAATGGGAAGAAAGAGAATGAGACTCTTGGTTCATTTTTTTACCCTCAGGATTGGATTAGGAACTATGTGGAAATTATCCAGCATATATGTGGTGTCAGCGGAACTAGCTACAAGGAGCTGAGAGATTTAAGCAGAGAAGAAATGGTGTTGTTAGTTATTCCCTGGTTAATATGCCACTATACAGCATTCTTTCCATTTTCTTCACAGCATTATGCTATTTTAACCATCTTGTGTAAATCTCTTACTCAACATGATTGTTCAGATCAGAGACTAGCAACTATAAAACTTAAGTTGTCAAGTGACACAAAGCTGAAGTATGAGAGGTTTTTTTTTTTTTAATATTTTTATTTTTTAGTTTACAGCGGACACAACATCTTTGTTTGTATGTGGTGCTCAGGATCGAGCCCGGGCCGCACGCATGCCAGGCGAGCGTGCTACCGCTTGAGCCACATCCCCAGCCCAGTATGGGAGGTTTTAAAACCCTTGTTAATTGTATTATTACTTTACCTCCTTCTCCATATGCAGAAATGCATATACTTAGATCCACAAATACTATAAATATTTAGATGAGTTTTTGTTTTATTATATATATGCTATATAATATTATATATGTTATATAATATTTATTTATTTATTTGATTGGTGTAGTTCTGTGCAAAAGCAGATGGAGAAGGAAGGGATGAAAAGAAAGATTAACACATAGATTGTCTGCAGTGGTCATGGCAAGGCACTATGTATTTTACATTAATTATGTCATGTAACTCTCAATAGTCCTGGAAGGGCTGGAAGGTAGATATCACCATTGCCACTTTACAGGTGGGAAAACAGAGGCCCAGAAAGTTAAATCACCTTATACAAAATCAGAACGAATGGTAGAAGTGAGTTTTGATTGGAAGTCAAACTCTAAATCCCTTTTCTTACAACAGCACTAAAGAAAATTATAGGCAGGGTAAGGGTAGGAATAGATAGATACTGCTGAGATTCTGGGACTGCCATGACATGGGTAGGAAGATGCTGGAAAAAGAAGCCTCCCAAGTTCAAAAGCATTTGGAGGAAGAAGTGAGGTGGGGTGACTGGCTGAGGGAACTGATTGATTGGTCTGATCCTTTTGTAGCATGATCTACTTTCTGCTGCTCTTTGTACTTCTTTATTGCCCTCAGAGAGATTCAGGTTTCCTATACCCTAAAGTAGGAGGAAAAGGAGTGCCAAGGTCAAGTATTATGCCTCTAGATGCTCAATGAATCACCTACCAAACCAGCACTAGAACTTCAAACTCTTTGTTATCACAGCACAAGTTAGTGCTGGTCCCACCTCCCCTAGCTCCTGGAGTACTCACCCAGAGTCACCTGGCCTAACCAGCTCCCCAAGAAGAGGGAGCTTTTGGCTCTGAACTGTGTTGCATGAAATGGTAATGTGTTCTCAAAGGTGTCCCTTATCATCCGGCCAGGCATTTGTTATTGTTTACTCGGGATTATATTCTATATACAGAATCTTTACTGGGACACACCTTATATGAAACAACACTGACGTAAAGGGCAGCTGAGTTGATTTTCTGATTGTGAAATCTCCTGTCCTCCTGTCTCTCTGCCAGCTTCGTCTGGGGCTTATTTATGAGAGAATTAAAAAGTGTGTGTGTGCGTGCGCGTGCGCATACATATGTGCTCTTAAAATCTTTTGTAGGCTGTCCTCCTGCCCTCAGTTTCAGACTTCTTTTCTGCAGGAGGGAAGTGTGCTAAAACAGATTGGAAGAGTGACCAGAAAACAAGATAGATCTCCTCACTTATGGGGAAAACCACCAAGAGATTTTTAAAGAACCAGAGGTGCCCCTTAGAAGGAAACTACCAGGATGAATCTCAAAGTGGGGAGCCAATCCTTGGAAAATTAGTGCAACTCACAGCAGCAAGGAAAATGTGTTTGAAAGAAGCCCTAGGCAGCATGTGCAGGTGTGTTCATCAGTAAGAAGAAGGTGACAGATGGAGGGAGGGGATTGTGTTTAAGGCGGGCAATGGTTGTGTGTTCTAGGTTTCTCCCTTATTGGTAGCTCTTATTTTGGGCTGAGAAAATGGGGGCCTGGGGAAATTGTTGATTAGTCATCACAGGAAAAGAAAATTAATAATTGGCATGAGAATATCTAATTTAAGATTTAGTATTTCTGCGCTTTTGAGGTTTGAAAGTGTTAGTAAACATAAATAGAATGGTGATTATAATAAAAATAAAATTTTGAATTTGTGTAATACCCTGAGAAAATTAAATGCATTCATCTACATCATCATATTTAAATTCTGACACTGTTTGCGGCATCTGTGAGCACTGGTCTCATTCTACCTAGATGTCATGCAGGCTGTCTGCTTTATAATTACTTCACTTCTCTACAGAGTGAACTTTTGTAAGGTTCCAGGACACAAATTAGCTTTCCTTATCTCGTCTGTATATCACGTGGGGTTCAGGAATTCCTGTAGACAAAAGAAAAGAAGAAGCAAGAACTGCTGATAACCCTCAGCCTTATTGTCAAAAGACCTTAATTTAAACAGGGTTAGGAATCTTAGGCACCATCGCTGAACCCATTCTCTTAGGTTTCAAAGTTCATTTCAAGCCCTTGATCTCTAGGAAGGTGGGGGAGGGTAAAGGTCAGAAGCAATCACCATCTTTCAAGGCCTGCACAGAGCTGGAGGATAAGGTAACCTTCTCTCCACCTCTTTTACACTGGAAGACACCTCAGGCATAATACACCTTATCTATACAAATTTGCTTCTCAGGATCACCAGTTCAGTGACCATTCCATTCACTCTTTGTCCCTTCACAGGCTTGTTTTAGTAGAAAGTTGGAGCCCAGGGTACTGAGGAATCCAGCCAGGGATCCCAATTCCTTGGCCAGTGTTCTGTCCCTTGGGATTTGATGCCCATTCCTGACTTTTTTTGCTCATAGTGAAAGAGTGCTAATCTTGGGAATTGGGTCTTTTCATTAAAAAAAGCAGAAGATAGAAACAGGATTGAGGGTCAGACCCAGGAAAAATGAATGGAGAAAACAATCCAAGGTTCCATATTTTGGTGAGTACTGAAAGAATTTTGATTCTACTTTTTTTTTTAAAAAAAATATGCTTTGAAGATAGATATGCAGACATCATCTGTGTCCTGTAAGAACTTTAAAGAATATACATACAGATTTTATTCATGTGTTTTTTTTTCTAAATTATGATGTGTTTGTTGCTAAAATTTGGTTTTCACGATTCTTATGGATTCTGATGTAATTCCTTCTTGACATTTTTGGTTTTGTTAATTTGAATGACAAATACATATGTATAATAGTTTAAGGAACATTGGGATTGTAAATAAAAGACCTAGACCAAGCAAGAGTATGCTTGCTCTTCCATTTATTTGCCCATTAATTTTTCTCACTGGCTGATCTATAATTTAATCATATAGAAATCATATATCCCTTGGCTTCTACCTTTCATCCTATGTATGATATTTTCCAACATAATACCTAGCACAGTGCAAATGCTCAATATATGCATATAAGATCTGAAAACAGCAGAAGGGCAACTTGTTTTACAGGATGTTGTAGATAAGTAATTCTGGAATGCTCTAGATCTGAGTTCTTCTCAATCTCACTTCCAAGTTAGCAAATAATGCTAGGTGGCTCATGGGTAAGGATGAAATAGGGAGGAGAAGAACAGGTTGAGTGGCTATGCAAGAAGATTGACAGAGGGCTGTCATCTCCATGGTTTACTCTCCCTATTGTTAGCCTGCAGGGCTCTGCCCCACAGCCTATAACCATTAATATTGTAAGGATCCCGCGAAATGTCGGAGAAAGAGACCACCAAGTGACCACTCGTGCAATTGGCAAAAGGGGGATTTATTGAACCAGCATGCTGGGGCTCCGTGCCCACTCAAGAAGGGAAAGCAGCCCAGAGCCCGGAGCAGGGGCTGAGCACTGCTTAAGTACACTTTTTGGGGAGGGCGGAGGGCTTTGTATACATCAGAACAAATCATCATTAGGCGCGGGAAAATTGAATAACAACTCCTAAACATGATTGGTTCATTCATTGGCGGGAACAGGTCAGGCTGGAGTGATAGGTCATTCCTAAGGAGGGGGGTTACATTTAAACTGATTGGTCCTTGGGCTGGGGATGTGGCTCAAGCGGTAGCGCGCTCGCCTGGCATGCGTGCGGCCCGAGTTCGAACCTCAGCACCACATACAAACAAAGATGTTGTGTCCGCCAAAAACTAAAAAATAAATATTAAAAATTCTCTCTCTCTTTAAAAAATAAATAAATAAAATAAAATGATTTGAGCTCCAAAACTACTCTATGCTTTAAAAAAAAAATAAAAAAAAAAATAAACTGATTGGTCCAGGCCCTGCAATGCCTATGTGCGACCACACAGAGCCCTTATTACTGGGCAGTTCCAAGCATTGTCTTAACAGCTACAGAAATTTAACTCAGACCTTGCAGCTTAGAAACTTTACAACACCCGGTCTTTTACCCTTTAACTTTTACGCTTTAACTTCAATTTCTTTTACCCTTACAATATCTCCCTGGACCCAGCGTGGCATCCACCTAGGAGTGTAGATCTCTTGTCTGTCTAAAGAGAACATGGTTGGCAGATCCCCTTGAGTGGAGAAGCAGGTGGTGAGACTTGGGTGAGGCAGGCAAAACAGTTTGAGTCACCTGGAACAGGACCAGATGTCATTCTGAGGTCAGTTGGGGAATTTTTCACTACAGAGTTCAGGAGAATGGATTTGATTTTTTAAAATGCGATATGCAGATGTATTTGGGGAATATAAGTTTCATCTGGAAACTCACAGGTTAATTGTTGATTGTGTCTGGGAAATGATATTGTACTAACTGAACAGAAATGTATGTAATAAAAGTTGTTTTACTGTTGCAAATAGAACTATCTTTGTGTGTGTTAAAACAGGCCCAGAAATGCAGTGTGTCATGTATTGTGAATATGTATGAAAGTCTGGAGAGTTAATATTAATATTTAGTTCCATTCTAATTATAATCATTAACTTCTGTGGACTTCAGACAACTGCAAATATTTCAGGTGGCTTTCATTCCCCATTTCACTCTCATTCTCTTCCTTTTGGTATCTCCTTCCTCATTGTGTTATTTCCTCCTCTGGATTCTCAATTTAAGAGGGGAGATAAACCTAAGAGAAAATGCTAAGAGAAACCTGAAACAATTGAGATGAAAAAGCTAAGGAATAATATCTACAAGTGGGGCAATAATAGTGTTTTATTTAGAACCCTGCCTGAAGAGATTTGGCACTGTAGATATAGGTATGTGTAAACTAGTGGCAAGCTATATATAGACATATTTGAGTTATCAGAATAAACTATTTCACAGCTTACCTAGACCCTTAATTCCAATACTCTGAATTTTATTATACATGATACTAACTGTGAGATAATGCTTCACATACTTATGTTTAGCTAAGAAGTAATAGCCAACACACATACTTTTTTTTTTTTTTTAGCATAGTGGGAAACCTGTCTAGATATCATTGAAGGGGACAGAGTATTAGTTGTCAGATTGTAGAGCAGTGTTGGCCAGGAGCATAGCATTCTTTTCTTTTAATAGTTAGATTGACTAGATTCCCTGTTCTCTTTCTTCTTTTCCCTTTCTTCTTCCCTCCCTTTTTCCTCATACTCCTTCCCTGTTTCTCTCCCTCCTTTTCTTCCCAGTGCTGAGGGGTTGAACCCAGGGAATTACACATGCTAAGAAAGTGCTCTACCACTGAATTACATCTCTAGCCTTAGATAGGCTGGATTCTGGCCTACAGGAAAAGTCACCCTAGAGGATTTTGGCATAAAGGCATACCTTTTCTCAGCTTGACATTGAATGTGTAGACAATGTCATGTGGTACCTGAAATGAATTACTGAGAGAAAAGTAGTGGTGAATGTAAGCATCTTCTGATCTATGAGCTTGGTGGGTTCTGTGTGGTGAGCTTTCCCATGTAGGCTTTTGTGGAGAAGTGGGTATGTCGGGTGTGCTTATCTTAAAAATTCTGGACTTATTTGGTATATTCTACATCCCTTTACCTAAGCTGTAAGCATTGGGAAGAACTTATTATACAAATATCTGGAAAGCAACGTCATTGAGTGGACCTCATTACCCTGTATATATATATTTTTTAATATTTATTTTTTAATTTTTGGCGGACACAACATCTTTGTATGTGGTGCTGAGGATCGAACCCAGGCCGCATGCATGCCAGGCGAGTGCCCTACCGCTTGAGCCACATCCCCAGCCGCATTACCCTGTATATTTATCTCCTTGCTCTAGCACCCATTTTCATTGGGCTGCCAGGTGTTCATAAGCCTAGCCTCTTTAAACTCCCTATAACAAATAAAGATGATGGTAAGAAACTGGTTCAGGAAGTGCGATAGAAGGCCATACTGTACCTAAAGGTGGGTGCTCTGTATTAATTGGGCTATCCAGGAAATAAACCATAGGTTTGAGTAACTGGCAGAAGGTGTATTTGGCCATGCACTTATATTTGTGGGGTATAACCATGAGCAGTACAGAGAGCGGGTACTGTGCAATCAGGGCTTCAGATTACTTCCTTCAGTGTGTATTAGTGGGTGTGTAGTTTGGTTTCTGGGCAGAGCTCACAAGTCTGAGTTGGCTTCTGACTGACCCTTTTTTTTCCATTTGTACCATGATAGAAAGATTATGCATAGAGCACCTATTCCCCCCAGAGCCAAACTTGTTAAACTGGCTGCTCCCTGAATGAAAATAATCACATCTAATTATATACTGAAAATGAAGCAAGAGGAAAATAAAATAAAAATGACAATAGCAGTGAGAAATTTTCAATTAGCTTCTGAATTCACGCTACTGAGCTAATGTTTAATTTTAAGAATTTCTCTCCTTTGCTCTTTCCTCTCCGGGCACTGATCTCTGTGCTTTTGCTAGTTCCTTTCCTTCTATAGGGTCTTGTTAACCATGGACACTCTCAATTATCTTTCTCTCACCTTTGAGGCTTATAAACTAGAGGAGGTGGACGTTGTTGTCCAACTATTCATTGACTTCTTAAATCCCTTGCTGTGTACAAACCCAGATAATAATTTCTCTGTGTGTGCAATTTTCTACCTTTTGGCTACCCCTGTTTACCTGGAATTTTTTTGTCAACCAAACACCTGTCTCCTGAATTGTTAGGGTGTTTTTTAACCTATGATCTCTGCCTATAAGCTCATAGAGCTCCAGGAAGAGTAAAAAAAAAATTGTGAGGTGGGAGCTGGGAGATATCTTTCAGGTACAGAGAGACTCTGTCTCAATAAGTAACACTGTGATCATTAGTATCAATAGTAAAGTGCAGCATAATATAGCTCTAACATTTTATATTATTATTTTTGAAACATTTGAATATATTTCCTTTTTATTTACAGAGAATGGGAGAAAGAGAAGATGGCTTGGTGCTGACACTTTAATATATGTCCTGGTCAGAATGTGAGCAGGTCTGTGATATGAGCAGAGGAGTCTCATTGAAGCCCTGAGAGCGGAGGGATTAAATAGTTTTTATTGATATATGTCATCTGTTCATTGATTGTGAGGGTGCAGATGTTTCAGAGAAAGAAAGCAAACACATAACTCATCTCTCTTGACATCTGACCCTGTTTATTCACTATCTGAATTAATTTTGTATAAAAATGAAATGGTTGTTTTAAAAATGTGATGCAAAGAGCAACCCCTAATTGGGAGTCTCTCTCACCTTGTGGGAGATATTTCTATTTGCACTTGAATAAATCTTACTCTTATGCTGAAAAAAAAAATGTGATGCAGAGTTAAAGAAAACATGACATACTTAAAGACTATAGGGGATGTTTATTTTGCTTACATAACCCATGAGAAACAGTTGTTCAGGACAGGTGCTATGAACTTGTACTTGAGCATAGTAGCAAAAGAGTTAGGAAGGGGGCCTTTAAAATAATTTTGGTAACAATAGGATGAAAGGAAAGATTAGATCAGGGCGGTAAAACTGTATAACAGGGAAAATGCCAGAGGGGGAAATGAAGGATTCTTCCAATTTGAATATCAGGCAGATGGACTGATATAAATGGATGGCTCAGTGAGGTGCTATTTACTAAACTAGTGATCCATAGAGACATTTAAAATTCCTATGTGTGCTTCATTTTTGCCCCCAGAATCATTCAATCCTTGGAAATTACTCAAGGTTGTGGTTGAGTTCTGGGCATTTTCTGTGGGCCTAGCAGAGAAGCAGCAGCCCTGTAGCAATGGGTGAGAAGAGGGGTATGGCACGGATGCTACTGGAATGCAGTCTCAGCGACAAATTGTGTGGTAAGTTCAGATGCCACAAATGCCTGACCTTTGAATTTAGGATTATGGAGACTAAAGTCTGTATAGATTCTAGAAGGAAGATGCTTTGATTTCTAGTAAGAATGAATAAAGTGGTATTAAAAGAATGTGGTCAGAGGTCATTCATTATCTTTGCAGGGTGGGGCAGGGAGAGTGCTGATCAGAGATTCAGATGTGGCATCCTCTCTCTCAGTAGGAAAATGACAGAAAAGGCATAGTATACAGTTGATGTGTTAAGAAACAGGAACACTGGGGCTTCTGATTAGAGTTGCTCCCATTATTATATACATTAAATGTAACTGCAGTGAAAGGCAGAAGAGCTGACAATTTCACCTATGATGGGCTGAGGCTGATGGGTAGGGAAAGTTGTGTGGCATCAGGTCAGGCTTCTTAATCTTCTTTCCTTGCTATTAATTGCCTGCCCAGTGGTCCAGGAGCAGCAGTATGAAGTGATCATTGTCCCGACTCTCCTGGTTGGCCTCTTCCTCATCCTTCTTGCAGTCATCTTGTGGCTTTTTATAAGAGAACAAAGATCCCAACAGCAGCGTCCTGGAATTCGAGGTAAAACTCAAACTGTGGGCTCAAGAAAGATGAATATTAGGAAAAAGATAAGCCATATCTCAACAGATATAAGTCCAAGAGTTTAGGTACCTTTAATGGCAGAGACAAGGGCTGCCTCTTTGGAGTGGAGAGGAGAGACCTCTTCTCTAGGAGGTCAGGAGTTAGAACTCCACATGTGCCTGTTGACTAAAAGAAAAATGGAAATAGAGGCCTCATGAGACCTCTTTCTGTCCTCTTTGTCCAACTGAACTAGCAAATTTTGACTATATGAATGTCTAAGGATTAAGGAAGAAGGTCTAAAAGATAAAGCTCAGGGCTTTATTAACATCCTTGAAGGATAACTTTCTACTCTATGATCCATTCTATCCCTACTCTATTCCTCAAAAATATATGATGAGAAAGGGTAGCCTTCATTCTAGTCTTTGAAGTACTGGGTAGGAAAGGTTTAGAGGTTCTTGTGGAGTATCATTGAACATGCAATGAAAGAGAATCAGCTCATGGAGGAAGCTAAGAGTATAGAGAAGGAGAAAAAATCCTGACAGTGATATAAAACTCTATAGTGGCTGATCCTCAGTCTTCGTCCAAATTTTATGTCAATTGTTTCATAAGTTCACTTTTATTGAAAACATCTCAAAGGAATTGAATAAACTCACCCCTTCTGCTTATCACATTCTCTTTTGAACCCCCAAATAAGACTTTTTGTTATAGCTATCATCCTCCAAAACAACTCTTTCCAAGCTCATTAATGGTACCTATTTTGACAAGTCCATCTTGCTTAACCTGACAAAAGCATTTGAAACACATTCATGCTTCTTCTTTCTTGAAGCACTTTTTTAGAAAAAAAAATAAAATCACTTTTATGATTATATGATATCATTTTCATTCTTATAGATTCAAATGCTTTTTCTATTCTGATTATGGTTCCTGGAACTCCGGATTCTTACATTAAATCAACTACTTTGAAGTTTCAATATAATACACATCTTGTAGGTAATATGTTCAAAACCAAGGTCTTTTTTTTAAATTATTAGTTGTTCAAAACATTACATAGCTCTTTTTTAAAAATTTTTTTAATACTTATTTATTAGTTTTTGGCGGACACAACACCTTTGTTTGTATGTGGTGCTGAGGATTGAACCCGGGCCGCACGCATGCCAGGCGAGCGTGTTACCTCTTGAGCCACATCCCAGCCCCCATTACATAGCTCTTGACATATCATATTTCATACATTTGATTCAAGTGGGTTATGAACTCCCATTTTTACCCCGTATACAGATTGCAGAATCACATCGGTTATACATCCATGCAAAACCAAGGTCTTGAAATTACCTTACAAGTGTGCCCTTAAAACCATCCTCCCTATCTAAGTAAATCGCAAGCCCAGCCTTCTATGTTTTCATCTAAAACCTTGTAGGTATCTGTGACTCCCTCTTTTTTTCACATATTCAACCCATAAGCAGATACACTCAACTCTATCTTTAAAATTAACCTAAGCCAATCTCATCTCTCATAGACTGTAGTAATATGCTCCTAACAGCTTTACCTACTTTTGGCCCTGCCTGTGTCTCCTCAGAGGAGCCAGATGATTCTTTTAAGGCATTCATCAGTCTGTTAATTCTCTCCTTGAAATACCTCAATAACTTTCTATCTTGCTCAGAATGAAAAAAGTCAAAGCTCTTCCCATGGTCTTATATGATCTGAACCTCTCTTGCCTTATGTCCTACAACTCTCCAACAATCCTACTTGGCTCTGCTGCACCAGATTCCTTGCTATTTCTCAAATACTTTAAGTATGTTCCTTTCTCAGTGCCTTTGAACATCTTGTTCCCTTTGCCTACAGTACTTTTTCTGACATCAATGTGGTTTGCCACCTAATTGCTTCCATACCTTTCTCCAATGTCATTGTATCAGAAAGGCCTTCCTTGAAATGAAATCTTTGTGGATAAAGTAGCATCACTGATGTTTCTTCTTTCATCATTTCCTCTACAACACTTATTGACTCATTATTTTCTGCCTGATCACAAGAAGGTAACCTTGTTGAATTATGACTTCACCTATTCCCAACACCTAGAAAAGTATCTGGTATATAGCTAGTGATATTTGTTGAATAAAGGGATGGGTTAATGAGTGATGGTAAATTTAATGAGAAGAATGAACCTTTCTTTTCCAAACGGAGGAAAGTTCATGCCAGCTAAGGAAGGCAGAACGTATCAGAAGACTTAAACCGATACTCAATGAAATATGGAATAATTTGACTTTTAAGATAACTTGAGGAAGAAAGGATAAGCCACAGCTATGGTAGAGAAGTTATCTATACGTTTATTCCAAATTTGGAAGCCACATGACTGACTTAAATGGTAGTCTCCACTGGCAATTACCACTGCCCTTAAGTATCTGTGGTTTTGTACCTGTTCAGGAACTCCCTTGTCTCCATATCATACTCATGGAGAATATAGAATTATAATCCTGAGAAAGACAGAAAGAAAATGTCGTCACTACTTTACAAGGGTCCATCCTGAGTTTTCCCAGAAGTAAAGGGGATTATTATAAAGGTTCTACAAATTTGATGTTGATACCAATTAATAGAGCAGCATCAGAAGATATCCCTCCATTGACCAGAGGTAAAACTGCTAAAAGAACTTCCTGGCTGGTTCATTCTAGGCTTTTCTGGAGTTCTCAGAACAAGAAACTGGTGATTGATATCATCTCTTTATTCTAGGCAGTGCTGCTGGGCCTCCATCTAGGAGTCCAAGTTGGGAAGCAACAGGACGTGGAGGAAAAGTGCTGGTGCCACTTAAGGAGACATCAGTGGAAAGTTTTCTGAGGGCTTCCACATCTGCCTTGTCTAAGCTGCAGGTGCCCCGAGAGCAATTCTCAGAAGTTTTGGAGCAGATCTATAATGGCAGTTATGGGATCATCTATCGAGCCAAGATGTGTACTGGGGACCCTGCTAAGCCCAAAAATATTGTCCTCAAGACTTTAAAAGGTAAAAGGAGAAGTGTTAGACTTCCCTTCCCTTTTTACTTTTCACTTGTGAACTCCTAACAATAAATGTCAACAGTTTTGCAAACATTAAGATATTTTTCAACAAATATTGTGATCACAACTCTGTATAGAAGAAGGCAATTAAGAGTGGAAGCTTGAGACAAAAATGATATTCTTCAGGGTCCTTATATCCCTAACTCATCTTTACCTACTAAGGCTGTTGAAACAGACTGTTTCATATTAGATGTTTCTTGGACTAGGATTCTGAGGTTGCTTTTAAATTTCTCTTTCCTGTTTGATACTCCTTCCTGATACTGCATTTCTCCCCCTGCCACAGTCTGGCTGGGCACAAATGCCGCAGTCTGGCTGGGCACACAATCACGAGCCACCACACAGCTTGTAGATTCAAACAGCAACTCTTTATTCCCGAACTCACACCAGCCGTCTACAATCACGTTCTGGGGAAATCCACGTTCTCTTCCCAAATCCACGTTCTCTGCCCAAATCCACCTCCACTGGGCTTCTATCTCCAAAATATACTGTCTGAATCCCGTGAGAACTCAAGGGGAACTCAGGCAGCAGGATACGCCCTATTCCCAGCAGGAATAATCTTAAACCTTAAACCTGGAACCTAAACTGGGAACGCCCTAAACAAGATTATCTTAAAACCGGGAACACCCTAATCTGCCTTGGTCCTTGAGCAAGGTTAAGTACATTCAATGTCACTGCAACATGGGGTACGCTGGCAAGGAAATTGTCATACTTACTTGGCTAATGGCTCCCAGCATCCCCCTACCTCTCTCTTTCTCTTTTGCTGATACTCATGATGTGGACTGGTAATAGTGAATACACAAAATAGAAAAAGGATAAGATAAACAAGAATATTAATCAAAATGCCCACATAGTTCCAGTGTTTCAATTAGAAGAAATTTGCCTATTTAGGAAGAGGAAAGCCTATTCATTTTTAAGATGATAGTCTATGATATCTTTGATAAAGTGTCAGTGACAATGAGCATCGTTAACTTCTAATTGGTCCTCTATTTACTTTTTGTCTGCACTTACTCCTCAGATGGTAACTGAGAGTTACCATCTGAAATGGTTTTTTGCTCCTTGTTTCCTCTTAATTGGTTGAGCTCACTGCTCACTGCCCTGGCTCTTCTATCCTCTGCAGAACCTGCTGGGCTCCATGAGGTGCAGGATTTTGTAGGACGAATCCAGTTCTATCAGTACCTGGGGAAACACAAGAACCTAGTACAACTGGAAGGCTGCTGCACAGATAGACTGCCACTCTATATGGTGTTGGAGGATGTGGCCCAGGGGGACCTGCTCAGCTTTCTCTGGACCTGTCGCCGGGTGAGCAGTGGAGTAGAGGTGTTAGGGGGCAAAGCTTGACCTGGTTGATTAGCTGTTCACATATCAATTAGCATCACAAGTGACAAAACACGGAGACAATATAATAGCATAACAGTAACTGAGTATTAATGTCCAAGAGAACTTTTTGCAGTAATTGAAGTATTCCATATCTGCTCTGTTCACTGATAGCCCCCAGTCACATGTGCTGTTGAACACCTGAAATGTAGTGGGTGTAACTGAGAAACCGAGTTTTTAATTTTATTTAATCTTGAATAATGTAAGTTTAAATAGACACATGTGATTAATGGCTATCATATTGGGCAATGTGTTTATAGTATGAACTCTTGATCTCACCTACTAGCTTGTAACTTTTGGCAAGTTACCTCACTGATCGTGAGTTTCTAAATCTGTAAAATGGGAATAATAAATTATTACAAAAAGAGACCTGCAAATGTCATAATTTTATTCTCTTTTAATGTTGAGTAATGTTCCCTTGTTTATATATACCACAGTTTCTTTATCCATTCATCTATTGAAGGGATCTAGGTTGGTTCTACAGTTTCGCTATTGTGAATTGAGTGGCTCTAAATATTGATTTGGCTGTGTTACTATATAGTATGCTGATTTTAAGTCCTTTGGCTATAGACTGAGAAGTGGGATAGCTGGGTCAAAGGGTGGTTCTATTCCATACTGCTTTCCATATTGGCTGCACCAATTTGCAGTCTCACCAGCAATGTATGACTGTGCCTTTTCCCCCACATCCTCGCCAATATTTATTGTTGTCTGTATTCTTAATAACTGCCATTCTGACTGGTGTGAGATGAAATCTTAGAGTAGTTTTGATTTGCATTTCTGTAATTACTAGAGATGTTGAACATTTTTTCATATATTTGTTAACTGAATGTATATCTTCCTCTGAGAAGTGTCTGTTCAGCTCCTTATCCCATTTATTGATTGGGTTGCTTATATATCCTGGAGTTTAGTTGGAGAATATCATGCTAAGCAAAGTAAGCCAATCCCCAAAAACAAAGACTGAATGTTCTCTCTGATAAGTGGATGCTGATCCATAATGGGGGTAGGGGAATGGGAAAAATAGAGGAAATTTGATTGGGCAAAGGGGAGGGAGGGTGCATGCGGGCAGGAAAGATGGTAGAATGAGACGGACATCATTACCTTAGGTATGACTGCACATATGGTACGACTACATTGTGTACAACCAAAGAAGTGAAAAGTTGTGCTACATTTGTGTACAATTAATCAAAATGCATTCTGCTGTCATACCTATAAGATAAATTAGTTAATTAATAAAAAAGGAATAAGCATTGTTCAAAAAATCAGAGACATTATGTATGTAAAAATTGTTATGATGACAATAATGATATTATGTATGTAAAAATTGTTATAATGACAACTATTTTTGTTATGATGATTTCAATTCTGTTGTTACCATTTAAGTGTCTTTTCTTTAACATTATTCTAGTGTTCCAGGATTGAGGAGGAAAGCATTCAGCTTTTATGTTTTTATACCTCAAATTCACATTAAAAAATAAACAAACATGCTGGGCACGGTGGGATAAGTAATCCCAGCGGCTTAGGAGGCTGGGGCAGGAGGATAGAGACTTCAAAGTCAGCCTCAGCAAGAGTAAAGTGCTAAGCAACTCAGTGAGACCCTATCTCTTAACAAAATACAAAATAGGACTGGGGTTATGGCTTGATGGTCGATTGCCCCTGAATTCCATCCCTGGGACCCCCCACCCCCCAAAAACCCCATAAAATGTTCATAATTTTCCAGACTTAGATGGTATTTCTTTTCCTTATAATTTTCCTAGTTCTCTACATAGTCCTCTTTCTGAAGGGCCACTGTTTCCCTAGTTCCTCACTTGCTGACATGAAAATTCAATATTAATACATCTTTATAATATACTGATTATATTGTACAACTGAACACATGAAAAAGGAATTCTAATGTCCTTCTCATATAATTTTCTTTTGACACAGAACTACTTCTTTCTCTTCTCTGCAGTTAATATTCACTTATTCTTCAGATTTCATCAGAACCTGTTTCCATCTTTCCAACTGATCAGTTCTCTTCATCCTACCATCATATACTCTTTTAACACTCTGTGCAGTTCTTTCATGGTACTTAAACATCTCTAACAATTTCTTTATGATTATTTGCTTCTAATTCACATAGGATTATTTGATTATAAGTCACACATATACACAAAATAAGTGGCAGAAGTAACTATGTTTATTTTGCTCACTCTATATTCCACGGAAATTGGTGCTTTACAGGCCTTCTGTAAAAGCCAGAATGCATCGAGGTGATGTGCTGTTAACCACATGGACACAGACACACTGTTCCAGAAAAATGACAGTGGATAACCTTATATATGCTTGTCATTCTTCCCAGGGTTCATTTCTATTCTTCATTAGTCTTCCAGTCCAATAAATCATGATACTTTTCTGCCTGAAGACTTCTCCTATCAATCTCTTTTTGACTTTTTATCCTTTGTTTTTGTATGTTTTCCTTAGCCTTCATATATTTGCATTTCAGATTATATCTATTGTACTTTTTAAAAAATCAAATGTGTTAATGCCACTTTGATATAATGTTTTTTCTCTTTCTCTTTAGGATGTGATGACCATGGATGGTCTTCTCTATGATCTCACAGAAAAGCAAGTCTATCACATTGGAAAGCAGGTCCTTTTGGGTCTGGTAAGACTAGGCAAAATAAAAACCAAGGGTGGGGATTTTTCTCATTAGCCTAGTATTTGGTGTCATTGTTCCCATGTTCAGATTCCCAAATGGGGCATATATTTTAAATTAGAGATCAGGGGCAGATAGTCGTACACTGATAATTAATTTTAGTTCCTTCTTTGTGAAATCATTTAGATAATCTACTACAGGATTGGTATTTCCAGGGAGGAGGTAGTCAGCTTAGGATTTCTGGAAGGAACAGGGAAGATTTTAAAAGTTCACTCAATCTTAACATTCAAAAGACAGTGCCAAGAGCTATATGCCCATTTGCTTTATACTCTTATTTATCTATGTATACTTTTAAGAACTAATATGAAAGGGGAAATTTGGGGAGCAAGTTGGGAGAAGATATGGGAAGAGAAACTGAATGGATGAAAGGCTACAGAGCCAGAAGTGTACAAATTTATATCTGGAAAACAAGACAAACTGGTTTGGAACATGTTTTGTTGGAAACTTGATTTGATAATAAATGTGATAGGGAGTGCACATACTTAAAAAAGAATAAGAAACAAGTGAAAGAGGAAAAATGTGAAGGGGAGACAGTAGAATCACTCTTTTATTTTAAAACAACCTAAATAAAAAGGTTTTAGAACTCTGAGTTTAAGAGAAATATTTATCTTTATGTGAATCATTCAGGAAATTTAGATTACGCTATGAAATCACTCAGATAATTGTGTTTAAAATTAGCACTTGCTACAGGTTCTGTGAAGCTACCATTTTTAACTCTTTGATATATCTTGCCACCCTAATGTGTGAAATATACCAGGGATCTAAGCAGAATTAGGAGGAAGTGAAGGAAATAAAGAAGTTGGGAAGGTGAGAAAAGAGCAAGAGTTGTATCTGAAGCTCCCAATGGACAGGATGGGTACACACCATATATTTAATATTATCTTCAGCGTATGGAGCACTTAGCTGGTATGATCCCTTGGTAAAGTTAGGATGTCAGACTACAGTCTACCTTGCTTGTGATCCTTAATTGTTGAGGTGCCTTATGAGGCTAATTGATGAAACCAATGCATTCATCAGGGCCCTGTATTACCTATAACAGGCAATATCATACTATTTGTTGTTACTTTTAACAAACCCAAAGTCAACACGTTCCTTAATTCTTCTCATGACCATATAATTTTTTTTTGTTCTAAAACCTCATGAGAGAGAAATAGTCATCACTTTTTGCTTCTTCATCAACAATTGGAAATTACAGCTCACTCTTTAAAATTTTTATACTATCCTTGTTTAGCAATCATAATTTGGAACCTCTATCTTTTTAGCCATGTACAATTTCTTGATTTCTCCATCGACTTTGAGTAGATTTGTACCGGAGGAGAAAAGATCCCAGCAAACCTAGGCCATTAGTCACATGATTTAAAGTCTGCACTAGAATAATTTTGATACTTCTTTACAATATAGGTTATCAGATTTCTTGTCCTAAATTATGGTTTAGTGAATTCAGGGTGAAAATCTTATGTTTTAAAAAAGCTTTCTGACAATTCTAATTTGGAACTTGACTCAAGAACTATTAGTAGAATAAAAACTAAAATGGGTCATTAAATAAAAAATAGAATTATTAGTAGAGTTTTTGTTGTATTTTCTGTGAATTAGAATACCTTACTCTAGTTACTATCACTTAGTTACTCTGTAGTTTTGTGTAGTCATTTAAATTTATCCAAAAGATACTCCCCTAAATCAGTTAATCCAGTTATTTTAGGGAGACAATAAAATTTTACATAAATTCAATAATATGATACTCAATTTTGCTATGAAATCTATTCCCTTTCTAATATCTAACTGGGTTCATATCTGGTAGATGACAACTAATCTTCAGTGGGACTTACTAGAAAGTGGTAGTCAGATGATGTGGTACTAAATCCCAACACTATCACTACCTAACCTTGGACAAGTCACTATCTCTAAGCCTGTTTGATCATCAACCAAATAGATAAATAGCAATCAGGTTGGCTAAGCTCACAAAACTGTTTGGAAGGTCAAAGGAGATAAAGTATATAAAGTAAGTTTTGAATTTGATATGACATGGGTTTTAACAAGCATTTCTTATGTGCTAGAAACAGTTGGACAGTAGAAATAAAAAGGTATTTGCACCTGTATTCTAAAAAAAAAAGCAAACATGTAATGCAAACATCAGCGAAAAGGAGCAATTGCTGAATAAAGAATAAAGAATAAAGAATACATATAAGACGTTGAAATATTTTAACAGAAAGGGAGTCATTTTATTGCAGATGGAATTTGGAATTAATACTTTCAAAATCCTTTATTAGGGATGAGGGTGTAGCAGCACTTGCCTTGCATGCATGAGACTCTGGGTTTGATTCTCAGCACTATAAAACTAAATAAGTGGGCTGGGGATGTGGCTCAAGAGGTAGCGCGCTCACCTGGCATGTGTGCGGCCTGGGTTCGATCCTCAGCACCACATACAAACAAAGATGTTGTGTCCGCCAAGAACTAAAAAAAAAAAAAAAATAAATATTAAAAAATTCTCTCTCTCTCACTCTCTCTTTTAAAAAAAATCTAAATAAGTAAATAAATCCAGCATTAATGTCGTTTGGATTATTTGCTCAGTTTGGTCATCTTAAACATAAGGTAAAATATCTGATCCATTAGCATGCTTTGGAAGTGATGTCATTATAATGAGACTTGTTTAGAGTAGGAAGTGCCCTTATCTTTTTGAGGCTTCCTAGTATGTCTCTTATCTGCAAGCTGAGCAGTGACCTTCAGATAGCTGATTATCTTTGACCTATGCTGTCAGGAATTTCTGCAGGATAAGCATCTGTTCCATGGGGATGTGGCAGCCAGGAATATCCTGATCCAAAGTGATCTGACTGCTAAACTCTGTGGATTGGGCTTGGCTTATGAAGTTCATGCCCTTGGAGCCATCTCTTCTGCTCGGACCATCCCTCTCAAGTGGCTTGCCCCAGAACGGCTTCTCCTGAGACCTGCTGGCATCAGAGGAGACATGTACGGTTTGTTCCTACCCTTTGGATATATTCTCTTCATGACCTGAGTGTTCTCCCTGATTATTATTGGGTGTATTATCAAGTATGTCTACAAATGAGATCTATACTCAGAAGTCAGAAATACTCTCAAGAAGAAATGTTATGATACAGAGTACATGTTTGGTCTCTGCTTGAAATCCCCTTTGAATGCTTTTTCAAGCATTCTTTCTGTATTGGATTAGAAGCTTACATTAGGAAAGAAAAAAATTGCAAAGATTACTCACACCAATATCTGAGGACTTAATCTAGTAGTTTTGCTTTAAACCTGAAGGGTGTGAGCCCACTTAATCAGAAGACTAGTTAAGTAAAGAATCCCTAAAGTAAAAATACTCAGACCACAATTCTTTTTTTTTTTTTTTGAGAGAGAGAGAGAGAGAGAGAGACAGAGAGAGAATTTTTTTAATATTTATTTTTTAGTTTTCAGCGGACACATCTTTGTTTGTATGTGGTGCTGAGGATCGAACCCGGGTGGCACGCATGCCAGGCAAGCGCGCTACCACTTGAGCCACATCCCCAGCCCCACAATTCTTAATTTTAACTTAAAACATATACATGTGTATTTCTTTATCAATTTAAAAAAAATCTTTTTATTCTAATTTGTTACATATGAAAGCATTACAATTTATTTATAAATCTTTTGAAGAAGGGGAAAAGCTGCATTATGGGAGAACGGGGCTTCTAAATGAAGTCATATGTCCTGTTTCTTGTCTAAATAGCACCTCTAATGACTAACTTTGGGTTCCAATTTGGGATGGTTCTAAGTGCAGTGAGAAACTTAAAAACATTTGCATAACAATTTGACTGCATACTTGTTATTATTATTATTTTAATTTTCTACTGTTCTCACCCACACAATTTTACATTTTTCTCCTTCTTTGTTTGGGGGAGGTTACCGGGGATTGAACTCAGGGGCACTCAACCACTAAGCCACATCCTCCACCCTATTTTGTACTTTATTTGGAGACAGGGTCTTACTAAATTGCTTAGTACCTCACTGTTGCTGAGGCTGGCTTTGAACTTCATCTTCCTGCCTCAGTCTCCTGAGTTGCTGGGATTATAGGTGTGCACCACTGCACCTGGTTTACAGAGAGATTTTCATAAGGCACAGACAGATTCTTGTACAAGTCATTCATTAGAGATTTGGATAAGACAGGCAAATTCCAGGAAATGCCAGGAGGTCACATGTACCAGAGCTGGAGTCCCCCTTGTCAAAGATAGGGCAGGGACAGGATCAAATAGTGGGAGGTTAGTGCTTCTTATTCACCACAACTTTGTATGACCCTCATCTCATCATAACGCTTTCTTTTTAGTAGTATACTTTTATAGATTGTTTTCAAGGCATTCAACTTACTTTTCACAGAGATAATATTTATATTCAATCATCTTTTATAGTATTTATTTGCTTATATAATAATACACAATTACAGTTACATGTACAATTGGTGTAAACAGGCTTGTAAAGAATCACAATTGACTATTTTTGGTAACCATATAACTCAAGTGCTTGAAGAAGCTCAGAGATGGAATGTAGAGTATCCTAATAGCTATGAGTGTCATGAGTGGTAGAGGAAATTTAGTACATTAGTTAATATGATTTTGGTTAAAAACTTCCATCAGTGTTTTACTAATATCTGTTTTTCAATAGATACATGTTGTAATGTATCTATTTTATGACTAACAATTAGTCATAAAAATTACTCATTTAATGATTTTTACTATAGTATTATATACATCTTTCAAATCATATTGCTTAAGCAAATACTCATTCCAACAACATATAAAGCTTGCTCTGTTAATATTTTTCCTAGTTTTGGGCAATTAGATTTACTGAGTACATAGAGGATATATGATAACTTTGTTTGGCTTGTGCTAAGAACAAGACTAAAACCTTAGCAGAAAGGGGTGGAAAGAATGAAAAAAGGAAGATGGCGGCGAGGGGAGTGCATTGCCCCCGTGTGCTGCTTCACTGTATGGGAGTATGACAAGTCAGGACGGCTAAAGGCTATCTTGTTAGGAATTTCCAGCAATAGTGGGGTGCTCCGGAACCTGGAGGAAGGATTTCCATCGCACGAGGATCGGCTACGGGGACTCAAACGCGAGAGGTTTGTCCCACGGAGGGTAACAATGCTTATTCAGCAAATCGCCCCGCGGCTAGAGTCTGGAGCGCGCGCTGGGAAATGAGGAGATAGCGACGCAGGGATATAGCGCTGCAGTTTCTGCCAGCCGTGCAAGCACTGTACTCAGGGCTGAATTCTGGGTTCGAGACGGGGGAAGGAAGCGGTCCATCTCGGTTCTCCACACAGGTCAGACCACAGAGGAGGCCAGCAGCCACCATGTTGGAAAGCTGACGTCACCATCCCTGTTTTCGACTGACCGCAGCTCATTCAGCCATAGAACAGGTAATTTCAGGCTGCCATTCGCCTGTGGCTTGCAGACAGATTGCTTGGGCTCAGTGCCTGGGTGCTTCCTAGTGCCTGCTCTTATCGGAGCGAGCACCGAGCGCGAGCGCGGGGCGGCCAAGTTACGGCTCCCGGATCCGCCCTGGCCCAGGGCTAGGAGCCCGCGGAAACTGCTTCTCGGTCCGGGTCCTGCTGAGGGCCGGTCAGGACTCACCCGTTGCCTTGGTTGCCCGGCAAGGGGAACGAAATGCTGCCATTTGCATAGGATACCAACATGGCAGAGATCTGATGTCATCAGAAAGCGGCGGAGGAGAGAACTTCATCAATACCAGCGGTGACAGAAACAGTTGGTCTCCTGGTAGGGGGGGTGAGGCACAGACACCCGAGTCTCTCTCGATTTGTCGTCGAGCCAGAGGGGAGGAGCCAGGCCGCTGCCAGCGCCCTGAGCAGGCCCAGTGGCTCGCCGGCATGGTGACCGCGTGACCCCAATTGGAGAGGGGGCGGAGCGGAGCCGCCACCCGCACCCGCAAGGTGGGCAGACCCGCGACCGACCAGCGGGATAGGCCCAGTGGCCTGCCAGTACGACAGACACGTCACCCCATTTGGAGTAGGGGCAGAGTAGAGCCGCCGCCCGCGCCTGCAGGGTAGGCAAACCTGCAACCGACCGGTGGATCAGGCCCGGTGGCCTGCTGGCGTGGTACACTCGTCACCCCAATTGGAGTAGGGGCAGAACAGAGCCGCCGCCAGCACCCAGAACAGGCCCAGTGACCTGCCGGCATGGTAGTCACGACACCCCAATTGGAATAAGGAGAGAGCAGAGCCGCCGCCCGCGCCTGCAGGAAAGAAACGCAAGCAGTATGAAAAGACAAGGAAAGAAAGGACCACAAGCATTGCAGGTCAACGCAACTTTAGAAGAGGTAACAGCTGCAGCAGATGGAATGTCAGATAAAGAATTCAGGATATACATGCTTCAGATGATCTGGAGTATCAAGGAAGACATTAGACAGCAAAATCAGACAATGAAAGATCACTTCGACAATGAATTACGCAAACAAATCCAGGAAGCAAAGGATCAACTTTACAGGGAGATAGAGGTTATAAAAAACAAACAAACAGAAATCCTAGAAATGCAGGAAGCAATAAACCAACTTAAAAACTCAATGGAGAATACTACCAGCAGAGTAGAACACTTAGAAGATAGAACATCAGACAATGAAGACAAAGTATTTCAACTGGAAAAGAACATAGACAGCTCAGCAAGACTGTTAAGAAACCATGAGCAGAACATCCAAGAAATATGGGATAACATTAAGAGACCAAACTTAAGAGTCATTGGGACATTGGGATACAGGAAGGTACAGAGCTCCAAACCAAAGGAATGAGCAGTCTATTCAATGAAATAATACGAGAAAACTTCCCAGACTTGAAGACTGAGACAGAATCCCAAATCCTAGAAGCCTACAGGACGCCGAATGTGCAAAATCATAAGAGATCCACACCTAGACACATTATAATGAAGATGCCCAACATACAGAATAAGGAGAGAATTTTAAAAGCTACAAGAGAAAGGAAGCAGATTACATTTAGGGGTAAGCCAATCAGGATAACAGCTGATCTTTCAACACAGACTCTGAAAGCTAGAAGATCCTGGAATAACATATTTCAAACACTGAAAGAAAATGGGTTCCAACCAAGAATTGTGTATCCAGCGAAATTAAGCTTCAGGATGGAAGATGAAATTAAAACCTTCCACGATAAACAAAAGTTTAAAGAATTCGCAGCTAGAAAACCATCTCTTCAAAACATCCTCGCCAAAGCATTACAGGAAGAGGAAATGGAAAATAACAATGAAAACCAACAGTGGGAGGTAGGACAGTAAAGGGGGGGAAAATAATCAAAGAGGAAAACAAACCATGTTTAGTAACAGAAATAAACAAATATGGCTGGAAGAACAACCCATATCTCAATAATAACCCTAAATGTTAATGGCTTAAACTCACCAATTAAGAGACACAGGCTAGTAGAATGGATCACAAAACAAGACCCAACAATATGCTGCCTACAGGAGACGCATTTGATAGGAAAAGACATACATAGGCTGAAGGTGAAAGGTTGGGAAAAATCATATCACTCATATGGACTTCGGAAACAAGCAGGAGTGTCCATACTCATATCAAATGAAATAGATTTCAAGCCAAAGTTAATCAAAAGGGATAAAGAGGGACACTACATACTGCTTAAGGGAACCATACACCAACAAGACATAACAATCATAAATATTTATGCCCCAAACAATGGTGCAGCTATGTTCGTCAAACAAACTCTTCTCAAGTTCAAGAGTCTAATAGACCACCATACCATAATCATGGGAGACTTCAACACACCTCTCTCGCCACTGGACAGATCTTCCAAACAAAAGTTGAATAAGGAAACTATAGAACTCAATAACAGTATTAATAACCTAGACCTAATTGACATATATAGAATATACCACCCAACATCAAGCAGTTACACTTTTTTCTCAGCAGCACATGGATCCTTCTCAAAAATAGATCATATATTATGTCACAGGGCAACTCTCAGACAATATAAAGGAGTAGAGATAATACCATGCATCTTATCTGATCATAATGGAATGAAACTGAAAATCAACGATAAAAGAAGGAAGGAAAAAGCATACATCACTTGGAGAATGAACAATAGGTTACTGAATGATCAATGGGTTATAGAAGACATCAAGGAGGAAATTAAAAAATTCTTAGAGATAAATGAAAACACAGACACAACATATCGGAATCTATGGGACACATTGAAAGCAGTTCTAAGAGGAAAATTCATTGCTTGGAGTTCATTCCTTAAAAAAAGAAAAAACCAACAAATAAATGATCTCATACTTCATCTCAAAATCCTTGAAAAAGAAGAGCAAAACAACAGCAAAAGAAGTAGAAGGCAAGAAATAATGAAAATCAGAGCTGAAATTAATGAAATCGAAACAAAAGAAACAATTGAAAAAATTGACAAAACTAAAAGTTGGTTCTTTGAAAAAATAAACAAAATCGACAGACCCTTAGCCATGCTAGCAAAGAGAAGAAGAGAGAGAACTCAAATTACTAGCATACGGGATGAAAAAGGCAATATCACAACAGACACTTCAGAAATACAGAAGATAATCAAAAACTATTTTGAATCCTTATACTCCAATAAATTAGAAGATAGTGAAGGCATAGATAAATTTCTTAAGACATATGATCTGCCCAGATTGAGTCAGGAGGATATAGACAACCTAAACAGACCAATATCAATTGAGGAAATAGAAGAAACCATAAAAAGACTACCAACTAAGAAAAGCCCAGGACCGGATGGGTATACAGCAGAGTTTTACAAAACCTTTAAAGAAGAACTAATACCAATACTTTTCAAGCTACTTCAGGAAATAGAAAAAGAGGGAGAACTTCCAAATTCATTCTATGAGGCCAACATCACCCTGATACCTAAACCAGACAAAGACACTTCAAAGAAAGAAAACTACAGACCAATATCTCTAATGAACCTAGATGCAAAAATCCTCAATAAAATTCTGGCGAATCGGATACAAAAACATATCAAAAAAATTGTACACCATGATCAAGTAGGATTCATCCCTGGGATGCAAGGCTGGTTCAATATACGGAAATCAATAAATGTTATTCACCACATCAATAGACTTAAAAATAAGAACCATATGATCATCTCGATAGATGCGGAAAAAGCATTCGACAAAGTACAGCATCCCTTTATGTTCAAAACTCTAGAAAAACTAGGGATAACAGGAACATACCTCAATATTGTAAAAGCAATCTATGCTAAGCCTCAGGCTAGCATCATTCTGAATGGAGAAAAACTGAAGGCATTCCCTCTAAAATCTGGAACAAGACAGGGATGCCCTCTCTCTCCACTTGTGTTCAACATAGTTCTCGAAACACTGGCCAGAGCAATTAGACAGACGAAAGAAATTAAAGGCATAAAAATAGGAAAAGAAGAACTTAAATTATCACTATTTGCAGATGATATGATTCTTTACCTAGCAGACCCAAAAGGCTCTACAAAGAAACTATTAGAGCTAATAAATGAATTCAGCAAAGTGGCAGGATATAAAATCAATACGCATAAATCAAAGGCATTCCTGTATATCAGCGACAAATCCTCTGAAATGGAAATGAGGACAACCACTCCATTCACAATATCTTCAAAAAAAATAAAGTACTTGGGATCAACCTAACAAAAGAGGTGAAAGACTTATACAGTGAAAACTACAGAACCCTAAAGAGAGAAATAGAAGATCTTAGAAGATGGAAAAATATACCCTGTTCATGGATAGGCAGAACCAACATCATCAAAATGGCGATATTACCAAAAGTTCTCTATAGGTTTAATGCAATGCCAATCAAAATCCCAATGGCATTTCTTGTAGAAATAGAGAAAGCAATCATGAAATTCATATGGAAAAATAAAAGACCCAGAATAGCAAAAACAATGCTAAGCAGGAAGTGTGAATCAGGCAGTATAGCGATACCAGACTTCAAACTATACTACAGAGCAATAGTAACAAAAACAGCATGGTACTGGTACCAAAACAGGCGGGTGGACCAATGGTACAGAATAGAGGACACAGAAACCAATCCACAAAACTACAACTATCTTATATTTGATAAAGGGGCTAAAAGCGTGCAATGGAGGAAGGATAGCATCTTCAACAAATGGTGCTGGGAAAACTGGAAATCCATATGCAACAAAATGAAACTGAATCCCTTTCTCTCGCCATGCACAAAAGTGAATTCAAAATGGATCAAGGAGCTTGATATCAAATCAGAGACACGCTGTCTGATAGAAGAAAAAGTTGGCTACGATCTACAGTCGGTGGGGTCGGGCTCCAAATTCCTCAATAGGACACCCATAGCACAAAAGTTAATAACTAGAATCAACAAATGGGACTTACTCAAACTAAAAAGTTTTTTCTCAGCAAAAGAAACAATTAGAGAGGTAAATAGGGAGCCTACACCCTGGGAACAAATCTTTACTCCTCACACTTCAGATAGAGCCCTAATATCCAGAGTATACAAAGAACTCCAAAAATTAGACAATAAGAGAACAAACAACCCAATCAACAAATGGGCCAAGGACCTGAACAGACACTTCTCAGAGGAGGACATACAGTCAATCAACAAGTACATGAAAAAATGCTCACCATCTCTAGCTGTCAGAGAAATGCAAATCAAAACCACCCTAAGATACCATCTCACTCCAGTAAGATTGGCAGCCATTATGAAGTCAAACAACAACAAGCGCTGGCGAGGATGTGGGGAAAAGGGTACACTTGTACATTGCTGGTGGGACTGCAAATTGGTGCAGCCAATTTGGAAAGCAGTATGGAGATTTCTTGGAAAGCTGGGAATGGAGCCACCATTTGACCCAGCTATTCCCCTTCTTGGTCTATTCCCTAAAGACCTAGAAAGAGCATGCTACAGGGACACTGCTACATCGATGTTCATAGCAGCACAATTCACAATAGCAAGACTGTGGAACCAACCTAGATGCCCTTCAATAGACAAATGGATAAAAAAAAACTGTGGCATTTATACACAATGGAGTATTACTCTGCATTAAAAAATGACAAAATCATAGAATTTGCAGGGAAATGGATGGCATTAGAGCAGATTATGCTAAGTGAAGCTAGCCAATCCCTAAAAAACAAATGCCAAATGTCTTCTTTGATATAAGGAGAGTAACTAAGAACAGAGTAGGGACGAAGAGCATGAGAAGAAGATTAACATTTAACAGGGATGAGAGGTGGGAGGGAAAGGGAGAGAGTAGGGAAATTGCTTGGAAATGGAAGGAGACCCTCAGGGTTATACAGTGGAGGGGGTAGAGAGAGAGGAGGCGAGGGGAGGAGAGAGGTGCGGAGGGGGGATGGTGGAGGATGGGAAAGGCATCGGAGCACAACAGACACTAGTATGGCAATATGTAAATCAATGGATGTGTAACTGATGTGATTCTGCAATCTGTGTATGGGGTGAAGGTGGGAGTTCATAACCCACTTGAATCAAAGTGTGGAATATGATATGTCAAGAAATTTGTAATGTTTTGAACAACCAACAATAAAAAATTAAAAAAAAATTAAACATTGAAAATAGTTTAATAAAAATGGAATTATCCATATATTTTTATTATAGATATGACTCATATAGATTTAGATGTTTTCTTGTAAAGTCATGTCTCTTAGTTGCATTAAAAACTTGAGGGTAATCAATACAATTTATAAGTACTGGATATACATTCTGTGTTCATTAATATGTTACACATTTGGATGGAAAGGGGAGTGGAAACATCAAATATGTCTCTGTGTTCAAAGAGTGTATAGTCTTACTGGGGAGATATAATACTAATAATGACTTCAACAATTAAAATGCACAAAAAATAAATACTACAGAAAAGCCAAAAAAAAAAGAATGAAAAAAGATGCAAAAGAAATTTCCCTATGGGTGAGTGGATTTATGTGATTGTGCGCGTGCACACACACACAAATAATAGTAAACATCTATTCATGTTAAATATAGAATAAATATACATCCAATCTTCAAAGAAATTAGAATCTAAGGGAATTGTACAGAAATGTTTCTCTTTTTTCCTTTGTCTGTGGCACCCAGGGCACTCTACAACTGAGCTACATACCCTAGCCTTTTTGTTTTTTATTTTTATTTGAGGCAAGGTCTCATTAAATTGCCCAGGATGGCCTTGAGCTTGCAATCATCCTTCGTCTGGGATTATAGGTATGAGCCACTGCACCTAGCCAGGAATGCATTATTACTTTGCTTATTTTATCAGATACCCCTTCATTCTTCTTTATTACCTTCTTTATGGTACTGTTACTGAAGGTTTCTATATTTAAGTGAGCGCTCTAGGAAAGAAAAAATAGAAGTTAAGTAGAGGGTTTTATTTCTTTTACAGCTGGTCCTTTGGGATCCTGCTTTATGAGATGGTGACTCTAGGTAAGCATGATCTCCAATAGTGTGTGGCTGGATGCAAATATGCAAGTATGTTTATTTGGGGGTTGATTTTTTTTTTTTTTTTGAGAAAGTGTTTTAGAACAGGCCTGAAGATTAAATGGGTTGATATGACTTCCAAGCCTGATTCCTGAGAAGAAGTGATGATTCCCTCTTACTCTACTCCTTCCCTCCCTTCCCTTCTCTTAACTTTCTTTTGCTCTCTTTCTTTCTTTCAATCCAGCAATGTTAACTCCAAGAGATTTTTTCTTATCCAAAGGATAATTCCCACACTGGTCTTGTGTAAACATGTTTTCTTCAGACTTATTAATCGATTCAACTAAGAAACTACAGCACCTTTCCATGTTATGAAGAGTGGAGGAAAGGTCTTATTTCTTACTTTGCATTATTTTATTACTTTCCTAAAGACTCAAGATTCTCTTTTCCCCAAATTCACTATGCTACATCCTTACTAGAATAGCAGGGGACAACTCTCTTGTATCTAGTATTTTCCCTATGGATTTATCTTTTGCTAACAATTAGCCCAAGTAGATTAAGAGTAATGTTATTTGAAGTTCATATTTTATGACACTAAAGTTCTCTTGCTACTCTCATTCTTTCCATATTGACAGGGGCACCACCATATCCTGAAGTCCCTCCTACCAGCATTCTACAGTATCTTCAGAGAAGAAAAATCATGAAGAGACCCAGTAGCTGCACACATACTATGTAAGTGAATTTTGAAGGTCTGCTTTTCTCTAATTATAAATATTTTTTGCTTCCTATCAATCACTCTCTTTTCAAAGTGGCTCAGATGATCCTCAGTTGTCTTTAGGTGCTAATGCATGGACTTAGACAAAACCCATGAGGTAAAACACATTTGCTAATATATCATGTATGCATACATATCATGTATGTGTGTGTATACACTCACATTATCATACACAAAATATTGAGGCAAAACCAGAACTATATTAGGAATCTAATTTGATAAAGTTTGTTTAATTCTGTAGGGATCTCCTAAAATAGGCAGGAAATAGACTAAATGAAATGTAAGTACATTATTGCTTTGTGTAAATACCAATCGTCTTCCAGCCTCAGTTCAAAGATAGCTCTCATAAAATCAATTGTACTAGATTTATTCATTCAGAGTTTACTGGCTCTTATTCATATTTAACTTTTAAAAACTACTGCTGTTTTCTCAGCTCTCAGTATGATAGAACTAACCTGAAAAAGGGAAGATAGTAGAAATTACAAAGGCAGAAGGAAGATCCAATATTCTCAGCAGAAAGGAACCACTGGCAAACCACTCTGAAGGCATAAAATAAGAAAATTTAAAATTACGTGCAGAATATTTTTATTAATGAAGTTCAAAAGGGGACTATTATGGAACATAAGAAAAAGTTAAACTATGTTTAAGAAGATGGCAGACATAACATGTTAGTGAACATTTCTAGTAGATTATTATTTGTAAAATTTTTAAGCTCTAAATAATTACTCTATGAAGCAGATTATAAAGTTTAAATGTCTTAACTATATACACATATGCACAGTATAGTAATGCTAGCTGGGTATCTATAATGAAACTGCTGCCAAATATTTCCTGTAGGTTTCTGTGTGTAAAGGGTTGTCCTTGATACTAGCGGAAACATTTAACTGACAAAGTATCTTACCTTAAACATAACATTTTGATGAATATCTGAAATAACATAAAGATCAACATAAAGTATGCAGCAATATAGTACAATAATTAAAACTTCCACCCCATGTTACAGAGTAAAAAAAAAACTGTTTTGTTCTAGCCATTCATTTAGTGTGCACTATTTACAATATACAATGAACAATGAAAAAAACTGTCCCATCATACTCTGTAGTTTGAAAAATCTTTAGTCTTTTCTATTATAAAAGAAGTTCCAGGCACCAATGAAAAAAACATGGAAAGAAACAAAAGAAGTCCCAATGAGAAGAGGACATTAAGATACTTGACATTAAAAAAATGAAAATAATTATCGGTCTCTGGGAATGAGACAGGGCAAAGAATAGCAGGGTTTCTTTGTTTTTTGGGGTGTATGTGTGTGTGTTAAGATATGTTGAGAGAGGAGACATGTTTCTTTCTTTTTTCTTTTTTTATTTTTGGTACTAGGGATTGAACTCAGGGGCACTCGACCACTGAGCCCCAGCCCCAGGCCTATTTTGTATTTTATTTAGTGACAGGGTCTCACTGAGTTGCTTAGCACCTCGATTTTGCTGAAGATGGCTTTGAACTCATGACCCTCCTGCCTCCACCTCCCAAGCTGCGGGAGTGTGCCACATTGCCTGGAGTGTGCCACCATGCCTGGCGAGACATGTTTCTTATACATTTGCCTGTTTCTCTTGTCTCCTTCTCAGGTACAATATTATGAAGTCCTGTTGGCGTTGGAGTGAGGACACTCGTCCCTCACCCAGAGAGCTGCGCTTTCGCCTAGAAGGTGCTGCTAGAACTGCTGATGACAAGACTGTTCTGCAAGTACCAGAGTTGGTGGTGCCTGAACTATATGCATCTGTGGCTGGTATCAGTATAGAAAGCCTTTCCTATAGCTACAGCATCCTTTGAAGGCTTCCAGCTGGATACATTTATATGTGATTCTATTTTCTTGAAACCAATTCCTCCAAGAACACTCTAGTGGGAAAGGGAGATAAAGGACATAGATCCTAGTTATTTCCCTACATATATTGCTAGAAATGTGAAGTGATGCTGGTTGATGCTCTTCACACCACATACCCTTGAACTGAGAAATACTGTCAGTCTCATTTTTTTCTATCTCAGTCCTAAAAACCCTGGGTAGAAGTGGAGAATGTGTCAATGCAAAGGAGGCTTGAAAAATCTGCAACTTAAAAAAACAAAAAAAAAACTTCAGTGTTTGTTGGGGTATAGCACAAATAGGCTAGTCCTTCTCATCCTAGGCTTGCTTACTCCTTAACAATATTTTTATCTACTATTACAAGGTTCAAAGAAACTAGGAATGAAATGAAGAAATAGAAATCTAATAAAGGAGGTGATGAGGAGATTTAAGATTTTTATTTGCTCAAGAGTATAGCTGTGGACCAAAATCTCCTTCAAAGGGAAGCTTGAGGGGACATAAAATTTCCCACTCCTGGTCCTTACATGAAGAGTTGAAGAACTTTGAAGGAAAGATTCTGAGTTCTCCTTGAGTATAGATATAAGAAAAATAGTACCCTTTTTATCTAATTCTGAGTCAAGTAAACCCTGTTTGGGTACTACTTTTGATCAGAAGCTGGAGGAATTGTTCTATGATTAAGAACATCCAACAAGTATTGTTCATCAGGTTTATTTTCCATTCTCCACAAGACTAAGGACAGTAAACCTAGAAAATCAAAGTGAGATGAATGATGGTAATGTTGTGTGTGTGTGTGTGTGTGTGTGTGTGTGTGATAACAAAGGTAGAAACCAAGCAAGAAGTCTTAGTAGCTCAGATGGTCATTAAAACGGGCTAGTCAAGAATGTGATCTGATACAGGATGGTTAACTTTTAATTTTCAAGATCCATTGATTTACTGTGAAACTTATTTCATTAAATTAATATTTATTGAGTGGAAGTAGGCTTTTCTGATATATAGCTACCAAATTTTCTAAAATAGGGAAGATAGAAGCAAATAACTGGAAATTCATGTTAATAGGAAAATTTAAGCGACAACCTACAATGTCAGAAAAAGATTTTTTTTGCATGTAAAATGGGAAGACTATCTCGCTGCATTGTGATGAGGATCAATAAGTATTTGTACAGTATCTGGTATATGTATGCGCTTAATAAATATAGTTTCCTTTATTTTGCCTTTCCTAACCTAGGAACTTTCATATTTTTTTTAACCTAAAATCTACTGTGGCCAAGAAGAGAACCTCAATCTGTGATACTGCAGAGCAGGACATGCCTAAAGATAATGGCATGATATACTTGTACCATGTACACCACATGGTTAAAAACAAGAAGTTGGGCTGGGGATGTGGCTCAAGCGGTAACGCGCTCACCTGGCATGCGCGGGGCACTGGGTTTGATCCTCAGCACCACATTAAAAAAAAAAAAGTTGTGTCCACCGAGAACTGAAAAATAAATATTAAAAAATTCTCTCTCTCTCTCTCTAAAAAAAAAAAACAAGAAGTCATCACTTTTATCTTAAAAATTTTTACATGACTGTAGAGTATATTTTGAAATGTTATACATATACAGAATGAATATAACTTATTCCAGTTAGGATCCCATTATTGTGGTTGCCCATGATGTGGAGTTACTTTGGTTGTATATTCATATATGCGGATAGGAAATATATATCCAATTCATTATATTGTCTTTCCTTATTCTCATCCTTCCTCCCTTCCCTTAATTCCCCTTGTCTAGTCCAACAAACTTCTAATCAAGAAGTCATCACTTTTATTTGAGCTTTTGGGTGATGATAGTAATTCTCTAGTATTTCAGAATATTGAAAATATCACAATGATATTCTGTTGAACTTGGTGATCTGTGACTTTAAAATCTGAGTACCCTAGAAAGGAAATCTAAGATTGCTGTAGGAAAGATAATTGGTAGTTGAAAATATTGTAGAAAATGGAATCCTGATGGAGTTGGAATGCATCATCTAAATGAAGAATGACTATTGCCCCTGTTGGAATACCATAGTGAGTAGAGAGGATTTAAATAGGTGTAAATGGCAGTAGGGAGAAAGGAGGTAGAGTGGCTTCACACACAATGTTAAAACCATGTGGAATACTGTTTTTGACTTTTAGTTGTTCATTTAAATCAAATTGACAAAAGTATTTATTTATTCTATTATTAAAAATATTAATCCTCGCTGTAACAGACAGTGGGCTAGGTGTTAGATGAAAAAACCAGCTTTTGGTTACAGTTTACAAGTAAGAGACATTATATATTTAGTTAAGTGGGTATCTGCTAATTACAAATTAGGTGCTATGAAGAAAAAGTATGGGACAAGAGAAGGGAGTATAAAGTAAAGATCTCCTTTGAAGAAATGACATTTAAACTGAGACCTCAGGTTTGGGTAGGAAAGCCAGAAAAAAGAGAAGAACTTTTCATGAGTAGAATTATATGTATGAAAATTCTGAGGCAACAAATAAATTTTGTTTATTTAAGGAACTGCAAGGATATACATGGGGTTACAGCTTGTGTGTTAAAGGGAAAATAGCATATAATAAAAGATATTGCTTTTTCTTATGACATGTTTTGGTATTTGTTTCGGTTGAAGGGAAAGAAGCAGACAATTGGTATTTCTTTAAAATATTTATTTTTAGTTTTAGGTGGACACAACATCTTTATTTTATTTTTATGTGGTGCTGAGGATCAAACTCAGTGCCTCATGCATGCTAGGCGAGCACTCTACCACTGAGCCACAATTTCAGCCCAGCAATTGGTATTTTAAATGTTGACCTCTAAATTAATTTTTTTTTTATACAGACCTGGAAAACTGGCTAGAGTGATTTTGGCTCCAAGAAAACTGGGAATTTCTTTCAGTTGTTTGGTTTTTTTTTTCAAAACAAATATTATATTTCTGAGATTATATTTTTGGTATCTTTGATCTGTCAGCCAAAGTAATCATGGAATTAAAATATTTACCATATAATCAAGTTGAATCCATATATAGATTTTTATTGTTTAGATTGCCCCCTCCTCCAGCCTTATTTTTCCAACCTATGCTTTATGATTAAAAAAATTCCAGTAGTTAGGAACTGAGCAAACATACACCTAGATAAATTGTCTAATGGAAATGTATCACGCTCATGCAGAACAGTAGTGGCTTTTATGCAATATTCAGGCATCCTATTAAAATTGATGAATAGTGATGTTTTCAACCATCTTAAGATAAAAAGTAAGTTAACTGAATTTTCTTAATCTTGTTATAATTTTGAAAAGATTTCTTTTTTGCTTTACCATACTTATTTAAATAAAAACAAGTAGCAAATATAATGGAAGGCTCATAAGGTAGCCTAGTATTCTTAATTTAATGGTTTTTATTTGTGTTGGGCATGAGTTAGAGGTTATCTTGTTTAAGCATATAATATTGTTATACGTTACCAAAAATTGCTAGTTTTAATTATGGAATTAAATACATATCATCATGTCATGATAATCTAGAAAAAGCATCTAGTTTTTAACATGAACATATCTGATAAACAATGGAATATAAAGTTTGGCATTTCTACATGATGATGATTCTCTTATTTAAAAATAATACCATTAAATGGTATAAAGACAGATATGGCTAAAATTCATATGGAAGTCTGTTATAGAAAAGAGAAGAGAAAGGTGAGTGGATGGAATTAAGGACTGATACAAAATACCTCACTGCAGCCTCTCTTTTAAAAACACTCTCATATATTCTTTTAGGGCACATCCTACCCTTATTCTTTTTTGATGATGCTGGGGATGGAACTCAGGGTCTGAAGCAAGCTAGGCAAGTGCTCTACTACTTAACTGTAATCGTAGCCCTCTTATTCTTGATTTAGTACTCTTATCTATTAACTGAGATAGCTCTAGACAACTCCTGTAAATACTTAAAGCGAATCAAAAGCACTGAAAACACACACACACACACACACACAAACATGAGACTATTATCTCTAGTGTTTATCTCAATACTATTAGAATATGCTTCTGAAAATTGGTAGTTGGACTGGTTTGATCATTTTAAATAGAGAAGCAAAAAAGGAAAAAAAGAGGCAGGTCAGAGGAGGCATAAAGAGATCATAGAAAAAGACAATTTTAGATGTAGGAAAAATCAACAGATCATTTTAAAGATTAAATTAACAAGTGTAAGAAACAAACATCTCTGATCATAACCCCCTCACTTGATGCATTACCACAAAGCTGGAAGAAATAAACTTAAAAATTCTAGTGGAAAATCATTATTTTATCAACAAATACTGTATATTTGAGTAAACCATTAAGTCTCAATTTCAGTTGGAGTTGGGAATGTTTCTTTCTTATCTACTTCAAAACTATTTCACAAGGTGCTTTGAAGTTGACTACCATTTGTGTTAGCAAAGGCAGAAACAGGATTTTTTTTTTAAATTTTTTTTTTATTGGTTGTTCAAAACATTACAAAGCTCATGACATATCATCTTCCATACATTTGATTCAAGTGGGTTATGAACTCCCATTTTTTACCCCAAATACAAGTTGCAGAATCACATCGGTTACACATCCACATTTTTACATAATACCATATTAATGACTGTTGTATTCTGCTACCTTTCCTATCCCCTACTATCCCCCCTCCCCTTCCCTCTCATCTTCCCTCTCTACCCCATCTGCTGTTGTTTAATTCTCTCCCTTGTTTTTTTTTTTCCCCTTTCCCCTCACAAACTCTTATATGTAATTTTGTGTAGCAATGAGGGTCTCCTTCCATTTCCATAGTTTCCCTTCTCTCTCCCTTTCTCTCCCCCCACTCGTCTCTGTTTAATGTTAATCTTTTCCTCATGCTCTTCTTCCCTGAGAAACAGTATTTTAAAAAAAAAAAATTTATTTTTTAGTTGTAGTTGGACATAATACCTTTGTTTTACTTATTCATTTTTATGTGGTGCTGAGGATTGAACCCAAGGCCTTGCACATGCTAGGTGAGCACTCTACTGCTGGGCCACAACCCCAGCCCAGAAATAGGATTTTGCTTTCAAATAAGCAGCGTAAACATTTATTTATTTAGTTTTATAAACTGTGGTGATAAGAATACCTGTACTCTAATTTGGAGCCAATAGCAATTTTGATTGAAAAAAGCTCACAAAATATTTTAACTATTTCTAGGCCAACTAAAAGTGTATGAAGAGCTTCTTATGTAACTGTGCTAACTGTAACATGGTAGCCACTAGCCATATGTGGTTATTTAAACATGCTAATGTAAATTTATCAAAGTTAATAATTCAGCTCCTTACTCACACTAGCTACATTTTAAGTGCTCAGTAACTATACAGAATATTTCTATATCACTGTTGTATGCCCTCTCAGATCACAAAAAACAAATGCTTTATTGCTATGTAATATTTATCACAAGAGGTATCTATTTTAGTACATTTTAGGCTTAAAATATGAAGAGTTAATATAGTTTCATATTTCATTTTAAAAACAGGCAGGATTATAAAGAACTGGTCTAAACTTTTTAGGGGATAAAGACAGTAACTGGTCCACTTACAAAGATCTTAAAACTTTGTGCATCCTATGGGCTGGGGTTGTGGCTCAGCGGTAGGGCACTCACCTAGCACATGTGAGGCCCTGGGATTGCTCCTCAGCACCACATAAAAAATAAATAAAGATATTGAGTTCAACTACAACTAAAAAATAAATATTTAAAAAAAAACTTTGTGCATCCTATAACCTCTATTTCATAGCCTCAAATTCTGGTGTTTATAGATCTATTTAGGCAGACATGAAGATGAACCTGGGTATACATGCCAAAACCTGAAGGAAATACATTAGAAAATCTAAGATACTGAATGAGGCTTTTCACAGAATTCAACCAAATGGATTATAACTGATATTTTCAAAGATACTGTGGAATTTTGTGCTCAAATTTCTGTGAATTATTTTTATGGTAAATGCTGTCCAATTCATACCATGTTTCCTGGGATCTTCCAGTTTTGAAAAACAAAAACCCAAAATCCCAGGACATTCCTCAGTCCTGGGCAAACGGTCACCCTACTAGTAAGGCATATGCTTTATTTTTCTTATGTTTTAAGGACTGAACACTTTCTTATATTAATACACTCACATAACCTGCCCAACCTACCTTTCTAGTTAGTTCCCTAACTACATTTCATTTCTTGGCTTTCTCTAAACATGTACTTTTATAATACTATGCCTTTGCTTAGGCCAGGCCTGAAATACTTTTCCAGATGACTGAACATAAACACAACTTATCAAGGCCCGATTCAAATAACACTTCCCTACATAAGCCTTCTTTTGATAACTTCCTATTTTATAAACTTCAAACTCTATAATAAAAGGCACCTTCTTTCTGTTGTAATATACCAGCATGTTTTATACATTCTTCATAACAGCAATTGCTCCTTTGTACTGTTTGCTTTACATGTTTGCTTTCTTGCAGGTGTAATTGCCTCTACCTTTTTATTACTAGTGTTCATTTCTGGTACATAAAGAATACTTGCTAAAACTATACAAAGTTCAAAGCTTACTTTGTCAAGTATCTCATTTGATCTCAACAGTTCTATGAGCTTGGCAAAGCTGTTTGCTATTCATTTGGTTGATGATCAAACAAGCTTAGAGATATTAGTGAATTGTACAAGGTTAGGTAGTGACAGTGTTGGGATTGAATTCTACATCTTCTGACAACCAAATTTCTACTAAATTCCACTGAAGATTGTCAGACATCAGATAGGATTACTCTCTGTATTGGTAACAGAGGGATGATCAATAATATTTGAAGAGAAGATTAAGTGTAAATATTCACTGTCTTTTCCTATTCCTCAAAACCAACCCACACTGGAGCATTCTTTCACTTCCCCCAATTTCACTATACCTGGCAAGAAATGTGGACAAAACCATTATTTGACCTTAGATCAAACTGCCAAAATTTCACGGGCCACCACAAATTAAACCTTATTGAAAGAATTAAATATCTCAAAAGTTCTATTAAAGACTGGTTCTGTCACTTTACTTCTGGAATGTATTTTCACTCATCTCACCAATTATAGGAAAATAAAGTCACACTCACTTCACAGGATGCCACAAAGGTCGTGAGACCCAAAAAGTAAAAGGCTCTTGGAAAGCTTATTTTAAGATCACAGAAGCCACACCCATAACGGAGGAAGCCTTAAGAATTAGGAGGACCGAAAAGTAAAATCGATTCCATAAACCTTGCTTCTAAGTCCATAAAAAAAGCTATTACATTTTAACACTTCTGTTCTTTGTTAATGTAATGTACTCAACTTCGTTTAGAAAAGAACGCGTTTCGATCTTGGTAAACCGAAGGTCTAGCAGCTGCTAAGCTCCCTCCAGCACTCGAGAGCCTCTCAGGCTAGGGGTTTCTTTCAAGCTTTTCTCCCGGAGTTCCGGAGGCGGAAGAGACGCGGCTGCAGTGACGCACTTATCTGTGTGACTGACGTCACTGACAAGCGCCAGGCGGCACGTTGGCCAAGCTTTCGGCGGGCTTCCGGGAGACCAAAATGTCTATGGCTAGTGATTTCTACCTGCGCTACTACGTGGGGCACAAGGGCAAGTTTGGACATGAGTTTCTAGAGTTCGAGTTTCGGCCGGACGGTGAGCAGTGGACCGGGTCAATGGTGGGAAAGGGGAATCTGGATGAGAGGCGGACAAGGAGGCGGGGCGGGTAGAGTGAGCGAACCTCGGGCATGAATGGGATACAATGGCCACTACTCCTGGCGAAGAAAAAAAATAAAGTGTGTGTGTGTGTGTGTGTCGCTTAAGGCTATAGAAGGCCTAAGTTGTTTTGTGAATAAAAGAGAATTAATTGCTGTAAATTAATTCAGAAAAGCGGACGATGCCACGTATTGAAAAGTTGAACCTACATTAGTTCTAATCCTACAGTCCGCGCACTAAAAGGGACTTCAAAAGCCATATCGTTATCAACTTAAAAGTTTTAACATTGTTAAGAAAACCGGCCTCAAGTGTTGTTCCAAGGTTGCATAAAATGGGACTACTTATTCATTCAGGCGGTGTGTATTAAGGTCTTTGTAGAGGAGCCCATCATATAAACAAATGGACGTGTTTTAAGTACTTAAATACAGTTTTTCACCATGCATATGCATTAAGAATACCAAAAATGTAGAGAGGGGTGGGATGGGGAGAAGTTAGATCTACCGGAGGGAGTGAGAAAAAGCTTAGATAGACAACGTGAGATGAATTTTGGAATAAGAGATTTTCTTGGCTTCTGTGGGGAGGAAAAAAATCCGACTGGGAGAGTAGCATTAGCCTGTAGTGTACAACAGTACTGTCTTTGATATTTAAAGAATGTTACTGTATATTGAACTCTGTCTACCTGCAGTAGGACAGTTCAGCTGCGTGGATTTTTATTGACACCATATAGCTTGTCCAAATCACTTTTAGCTAGGCACATAAGTTAATCACCCTAATATTATCAGGGAAATTTCATGTTAAAACAGTGATTCTCATTCATTTAGTTTGCCACCACATAGCTTCACTTACTTAACATTAGTTATGATAATGAGTCATGAAAATTGCAGTTCCCAAATAGTACATCTCTTTAGGTTAACCTGTCATTGTAGAGGTCAGGATCACATCATAGCTGTGCTTGGGCAACTGAGTAGCCATGTGGGATTGTGTGCAGTAGAGAGTAAAAAAGTTGTGATGGATTACAGTTAAATATAAACCAGCTGATAAACTGATCAGTTTTATTGAGGAACAGCACATAGTTTATGTGCATCTTATTTACAATTCTGTTTTTTTTTTTTTTTTTTAACCAGGAATTGAACCTTGGGGGTGCTTAACCACTGAGCCATAGCCCTCTTTATTTTTTATTTTAAGATAAGGTCCATGTTGCTGAGGTGGCTTTGAACTTGGATCCTCCTTTCTCAGCCTCCTAAGCCTCTGGGATTATAGGAGAGAGCTAGTATGCCCAGCCCCTACTCATATTCTAAAATAATTACTATAAATATGTACACATTAATTTGAAGGAAAATAATTAAAAGAGAACATTTTAGTGGATAAGAGAAAGCATTAAGGAAAGTAGATTTAGATCATAATCTTGCGTGACCCTGGCCAACTTACTTTGCTCAACTGTGAATAGGTGAGAGAATAAAACCAACTTTTTAGAATTGTTTTATGCATTAAATTTTCTGGGCAAAGTACTTAGAACCAAAACAGATACATTAAACTTTAAAGGAAATGTTCGTTTTTTCAGATTCTCTTTCTAGTTTATGATATGGCTTTAAATAGGCCTTAAAAGTGACCTATTATATATTAAAGGCACAGAATATTTTAAAATTTGGCTACCCGTAAGTATTTATTATTATGACTAGCATGGATCTTACACTATGAAGGAGGAAATAGTAGTAAAATTGATAGTATAAAATGGTCTTTCCCTTCAAAATCACAGTGTCATTTTTTTATTTTCTATTTTTTAGTATTATTTGCTATTATACATTGAATTTTTTCCTATTCCCCACAGGAAAGCTTAGATATGCCAACAATAGCAATTACAAAAATGATGTCATGATCAGGAAAGAGGTAAGATTTTCAAGTGTCTTGTTTTTTTTTTTTTTTTTTACTTTTGGTCCATTTTCCTCTTTGTTGAATTTACAAAAGTTAATCTAAGACTATGTTTTAAGGAAAAAGCCAATTTATAGTTTGAAAAATTTCCATTTCAATTAGATATGATTGTAAACAAAAGTAATCTGAATAGTGAGATATTTGAATCTATCATTTAAGTCATTTTACAGTTAACTTTGTCTTTTTACTCTGTTCATTATTTAAAATAAATAATCATGATGTAATCATAGTCTGAAAAGAGTTCAGAGTACTAACAGTGATGTGGACTTGGATTTGTCTTTTTATTCCTTAGATATTGTGTTGTCACCATTAACCATTCAGAGGTACTTGACCCTGTGTTACAAAGGAAGAATATAGGATTTTAAAGGGGCCTGTGATGGGAAGAAGTAAATATTAAAGGAAAGGACAAGAGAGTAAAGAAAAAAATAATATTCTTGAGAAGAGTAAATGATTGTCATCCTGTTCTTTTGGAATCACAATTAAATTTTTCTGTGGTGTTCTAATTGAAAATTCAGAATTTGTAACTCTTTAATTTCCTGTTGAATTATGGAAAGATATAGTTGGACATTGTGAAATTTTATTATAATTTATTTTCAGGCATATGTACATAAGAGTGTAATGGAAGAACTGAAGAGAATTATTGATGATAGTGAAATTACAAAAGAAGATGATGCCCTGTGGCCTCCCCCTGACAGGGTTGGACGACAGGTTTGTATTTAGTGATTCTTTACATACATAAATGTTAAGTTTTGTTAATGATTGTTTTCTCTTATTTTTATAATGGTTACTTGTTGATTCTTTGGTTTTCCACTTAAGTAGGCATCTGGTAAATAGTCTACTTTTATTTCACTTAGCTTCATTTTCTCTGTTATTTCCTTGTGGTAAAGGAGTAAACACATAGTTCTAAATTTAGATAACTTTCTGAATAGTATTTTCCATAGCCACTCCAACCACAGTTATGATGCTTTCATTCTGTTATTAATGGTTTCTACTATATGTTATTTACTTATTAGAAATAAGTACAAGTTGTATTTGTGTAATTTGAGACTTAGGATTCTCACGACTATATAAAATTCACTTTCTTCAGATTTATAACTTTAAGAGTTGTTATTTGCACCTTTATGCTCCAGAAAAAGATTTGATAGGTTTCTTTGTTCAAACGGACCATTGTATTTGCTCTCATATTCCCTTCAGAATAATTGATGTGTGTCAAGGGCGTCTGAAGAACTCTTAAAGGTGTTATTTCACTCTGGAAAAGGATTTGCTTTCTGGATTAAGTCTTTTCAACTTTTGGAAAATTGGATACTACCCATGAAAGGAAGAAACATTCTATTTCACTTTTGTGTATTCCTGTGTTGTACTTTATGTCACCTTCTTTGACTAGAGGAACAGTGTGGAGAAATCTAACATGATGACAGTAACTTAACTCTTCTATTTAAAGGAGCATTGTTTAGGAAAGTAAAGGTAATAGTCAACAGTTTATTTTATCCATTTTATCACTTTTAAAGAGTAAATTTAGACTTTAGTTTGTTTTATGCATTTATACATGTGTACTACAAAACAGCAACATTAGCAACTAACATTTTTTATCTTTTAGATTCAGGGAGAGAACCTAGTTTTTCATCTACCCACTTGAGCATGTATTCATGGGTTTTGGTTAGTGGGGAGGAGTAGACATACTCCAGGAACTACCTGTTGGATCCTTGGGTCAAAAATTTTGTGATAAATCTTCATTCTCCATTTGGAATGTGCCATAAATTCTGCATAATTAGGTTTTCTAATTACATATATAACTAGAATTTCTTTATTGACATCTGTTTGTTAATTTAACTTAAAAACTAGTTAAAGAGAAGCCCCTAAATTATGAGTTTTAGATTTGCTGATAAACAATATAGAGAAAAATTTATACGCACTAGGAACCACTAACTATATTATATTGTATTTGTTTTACAAGTTCTTAATTTTAATTGGTGAATTCAGAAAAGAGTATTAGTCTATAAGTCTTATAGTTAGTAGTATCACTTATTAGTGGTTATAAATCTTTTGTATGTTTTATGAATTATATATATATATATATATAAATTATATATTTATAAAATAAGGCTAATAAGACCTACTTATAAGATTATTTTAGGGATTACAAAAAATGTAAAGTTCAAGCAGCAGGGCCTGAAACATATTAGGTACCAAAGTGGTAGCTATTATTAATGTCATGTATTTTATTTGTAGAACCTTAAAGAAAGGGAAAATATATTTATATTTATTATGTTAAAATGGGCTTATGCAATAATAAATGCTGGAGAGGGTATAGAGAAGAAGGAACTTTTACACTGTTGCTGGGACTCTAAATTAGTATAACCAGTATGACAAACAGTATGAAAGCTCCTCAAAAGACTAGGAATGAAACCACCATATGACCCAGCTATACCACTCCTCAGTATTTATCCTAAAGAATAAAGGTTGGCATACTACAGAGATACATGCATGCCTGTTTATAGTAGCACAATTCACAATAGCCAAATTATGGAACTAGTTTAGGTGTCTGTCAGTGGATGAATGGAGAGAAAATGTGGTATGTATACACAAAGAAGCCGTATTTAGTCATAAAGAAAAAAGAAAGTATGTTGCAGGACAACGGATAGAACTTGAGACCATTATGTTAAGCGAAATAAGAAACTCAGAAGGTCAAAGTTTGCATGTTTTCTCATTTTTAAAAACTAGAAAGGAAAAGAGAAAAGAAAGGTGTGTTGAGGTTTGTGTCTCATGAAAATAGAAGGGAGATCAGTAGAGTAGAGGAAAGGGACCAGCGGGATGGAAGAAGAAAGGGAAAGGAAACCTAGGGAATGACTGTTGAGGGCCACAGCCCAGCCAGACTGCGGCAAATGACAATTGGCCAAATTATATTGTTATGTTGTATCTGTGAATATGTAGTAGCAAATCCCACCATTATATGCAACTATAATGCACTAATTAAAAAAAAGAGAAAAAATAAATGAGAAAAATAAAAATGTATTTAAGACTATATAATTATTTTTACTAAATATGCCCAGTTATATCTCTAGTGTTTACTGGCATTATAATAAACATTTCTGTGTTGATTTATTTTATGGTATCTTCTATAAGCAATTCTTGGTTTGTTCTAAAATTGGAGATAGTGCTTGTAACTAGTCAGTCAGTGACTAGTCAGTGAGGCTGTTAGTTTTAAGGACAGTGATGCCTGATAGATTTTCTTTTTTTCCCCTCTGTTCTGTTGAGTGCTAGAAAACTTGTAGCTAAAAATGGGATCTTTTTGTAGCAAGAATTTAGATATCTCTGGGATAGATTTTATATTAATTATAGTTCTCTCTCTTTTTTTTTTAGGAACTTGAAATTGTAATTGGAGATGAACACATTTCTTTTACCACATCAAAAATAGGTTCTCTTATTGATGTAAATCAGTCAAAGTGAGTATATTAAAACATTTTGTCTAAATTAACATAAATTATTAAATTTATCTAATAAATTATTAAAAGGCTCATTTTACAACTATAGTCCATTTGCGAGCCAAGATTATTTCAGTAGTATCCTGTCAATTTATTATGCAGAGATAATTCTGATTTTTATGTCATTAAAGACTTGGTATCTTATCTATCAAAGAAGTTAAGATATTTCAGTGTCAAATATTATCTTAATCCAACATTATATAGTAATGCCCAGATTTTATTAACTATTTATAGAAAAATCTGCATATAATGTGTTACAAAATTTAAGGGAAAATCCTTATTGGATTATATCAGCCTCGTTAACTCATATATTATTACTCTGTTTCATGGGTTTAATACTTGAAAATATATTTTCCAGTATAGCTTAAGAATGCTTTTAGCTACCTATCCTTCCTAAGTTTTGTGTCTCCTGCCTTTGGCTGATCTAGGCCATTTCTTCTTGCCTCTTTCCCTCAAAATGTTCCCAAAGTGCTTTTACTGTTTTCCCGCTGACCTTAATAACTTGTTTGTCTGCTTTACTGATTTGAGTGTAAACTCCATGAGAATCTTGTATCTTCAGTTATTATAGGGCTTGACACATAATATGTGCTTTACATAAAAATTTATTTGAGGAAAGGAAAAAGAATGAATGCATAATAACCACTGGACACAAACAGCTGTGCTCACAAAGAACGACCAGATACTTTTAAAATATATTTTCCCGTAGTTGGTGAGGATGTGGCATTGCATTTTGGTAATATGCTGCAGAAACTATTAATATTTTTCATTCATCTTTGCTCTAGTAATTTCATTTCTGAGTGTCTATTTTGGGAAGTATTCTCAAATACTGGAAAAGCTATAGTACACATCAAGATGCTCATTGAAACATTTATAATTGGGATAATCTGAATGTTTATCAAGGAGAAAATGTTTAAATTAATGAAAATTATAAGTGAAGTGTTTTATTTTTTAATGCTGTGAAACAATACCAAAAAAAAAAAAGGACAGAGAATGATTAGAGTTATGGGAAAAAAATACATAGAAACACCAAAATATTTATCATTATTGCATGAGAGTGGTAGCATTATAGTATTATAAGTATTATGTTTTTTTGCTTTGCATGTTTTTGTGATGCATAGCTATTACTTTCCATAAGGAGGTAACACTTTAAATATAAAAATGAGGGCTGGGGATGTGGCTCAAGTGGTAACGTGCTCGCCTGGCATGCGTGGGGCGCTGGGTTCGATCCTCAGCACCACATAAAAATAAAATAAAGATGTTGTGTCCACCGAAAACTGAAAAATAAATATTAAATACATATATATATGTATTTAATATATATATAAATGATACTAATAAAAAAACTTTACATGTTTCCTTACAGAAAAAATAGAATTGTTTGTTCCTCTTAGTTGTCATTCAGTTTGTCATTTTAGTTGTCAGCAAGATTCTTCCTTTCTCCCTTCCATTAACTGAATTATTACAGATTTTTTATATTGTTTAAGGAATTTATAAAATTATGTTTCATTAGGACTAAAAAGTAACTTTCATTTTTTATATTTTAGGGATCCTGAAGGCCTTCGAGTATTTTACTATTTGGTACAGGACTTGAAATGTTTAGTTTTCAGTCTCATTGGATTACACTTCAAGATTAAACCAATTTAAACTGTGTTTTTGAAGCTCTTTGTATATTTAACTAAGGGATAGGTAAGGGAGGGTTTATTTGCCATTTCTAATACTGGGATTTTTATGAATGTGAAACAAAACGTTTTTCTTGTACATAAACTGAATATTGAAAATAAATGAATAGGCTTAATGATTTTTCTCACTTGGGACCAAGGTTAGACATCCCATACACATTAAATTCTGTAAGTAAAAGTCACTTTTGTTGAAATTTTGTTTTAATAAAACATCAAAGCCTGGATAGTGGTTTTATTTTGTTCTATTTGTTTTCAGGAGACTATATCTCTGATTCACTTTAAAGATAATAAGAAATTGTTCTAGTTGATATATCTTATGGCAGAAATTCTTAGGGTAGAAATATGTGGCCAAATTTCCATCTATTAAAGGCAATTATAGATCTCTTATTTCTTCCATACCTGGTGGGATTTAATTTTTTGGTGCTTATAGAACTTTTTACAGAAATTTCTGGATTTTATACATTCATCACAAATCCCTTAAGATAATTCACATTTAAACCTTTTTGGTGTAAACAATGATTTTCTAAAGTTAAAAAAAAAGTGTAGTCAGACTCATCTTTGATTATGTCCTTATTTGTTTTTCTCATTTTTCAAATTTGTTCCTTTTAAATATACATGACAGTAGAGTATATTTTGACATATCACACATGGGGCATAAGTTCCCATTCTTGTGGTTATACATGATGTGAATTTACACTGGTCGTGTATTCATATGTGAATATCGGAAAGTTATGTCCAATTCATTCTACTGTCTTTTCTATTTCCATCCCCACTCCTGTCACTTCATCCCCCTTCGTCTAACCCAGTGAACTTCTATTCTTCCCTTCCTTGCCTCATTGTGTGTTAGCACCTGCATATGAGTATGCCCTTATTTCTTATTTATATGTTTGTGTCTAAGAACTAAATGAATTTTTTGCCTTACAAATTGTATTAAATTTGTGTTTATCTATATATACTTATTTAACTCCTAATGAACACAGGTTCCAATCATGCTTCCCACTTCCCTTCAACCTCTTTCTGTTAGACTTCATCTTTCATTATTTCCTTTAGTAACTGGGTCTCTGGTGTTCTGTTCCTCCTCCCTCTGAACCCCAATCTAAAATTTGTGCTGTCAAGATAGTTGTTTTTATTCACTTGCTCCAGGGACTGGTAATATTGACTTTATAGTGGCAGAGCTTCTGAAGGCTTGCCAGGCTTCTAACTTGCTTGGAGCACAGCAATTCTAAGAAACTTTGCAGTAATGGGAATGTTCTGTTTATGTGCAATCCATACGGTAGCCACTGGCCACATGTGGCTACTGATTACTTGAGATGTGCCTAGTATAACTAAATTTATAGAGTGATTTAATGAATTTGTTTTTACATTTTATTATAATAAATTTCAAATATACAAAATAGTTAGAATGTTGTAAACACTGACATGTCATTCTAGATTATAATAAATCTTATAGATTTTATAATCTGGTGTTTTATAAATTTTATAATTGTGGTATCAAGTGGCTGGGTCTGTGTGTGTGTTTGTGTGTGGGGTATGTGTTTAATTTTGATGAAGTAGTAAGTAAACACATGTTTAGTGGCTACACTTTTGGCAGTGGCGCACCAGTTGATTTCATTGCTCAAAATTGCATGGCTTGAATGAATTGGACATAACTTTCCTATGTTGTAACTCTACATCATGTACAATCACAAGAATGGGAAGTGATACTCCATGTCTAATATGTCAAAATATATTCTACAAATAAAGTAAAATGCATGGCTCTTCAGATTTGTTGTGGAAAGCCAGTTTATCTACATTGTGCAAGATAAGACTCATCATCTTCAGTTTTACTGTATGGAAATAAATATTCCTGTTCAAATTGTAGGCCTTAATGAATGTACAGTGTAGAACATGTTATAACTCTCTTTCACTTACATGTCCACACAAGGAGAAAGGAACAAATGCTCTGAACTTCTAGGGTACTCACAGTTATTGGTTATTTCTCAAATTGGCAGTCTGAGGCTTTTGTTGAATAAGCCAATCCACTCAAGATTGAGCATGGTTAGGGAGAAATATTCCTTAGATTAAAAAGTTAACATATGAACTCTGAACCATTCTCTAACTTCTCTCTAGTATTTATTTACTTATTTTGCTCTATCCCCACTCTCCATGAAGATTTCTCATACTCAGATCAAAATCAGAAAATAGGTGACTAGGATTAATAGCTTGTATTTTTATCTATGGTTTTCTTATACCTTGTGTGTTTGAACTGGCTTTTACTTGATTGTAAGTTGCTGATAAGACAATGCTCATTTAAAAGTTAAATTTTGTATATCACTAGTTTTATTTGAAATTAGATTTACATTCTGCACTTAGGTCAGCCAACACATGTTCCCCCTTACCTCCTCCCTTAATACAGATACTTCTCAAAATTATCAAACTTTTTCCCAATTGATGGTTTGGCATTCAAGGTCTTAGAGTAGCCAGCACCTGGTAGTCTTATTGCCTTCAGATTATTTGCCTTTGTAATTTACTCTTAAGGCAGGTGATATTCATTTTTGTTGCTGTGGAAACCTTTTTCATTACCACAAATCTTTGCATATGTACATACTCAATACCACAGAATCTCAAATTTGAACATAAGATAAGGATGTGTCTTTTGGATGTGGTGTAACTGTGATTCTAATTTCTCATGTATAGTCTTGAGTAGAGCTCTTTAACTTTGCTCAACCAAAGCAGCATATACAAAACAAGAGAATATGGGAATATTTATGATCTGCCACACTTTATTATGCTCGTATTTATTTATTGCCTTTCCACGTTCTATGCCTCTGCTTCTAACAGAGTGCAAGACAGGCATTTTATGAATAATGTTAGGGTTTAAATCTGGAATGTCCCTTCAAAGTCTCATGTCACAATCTGCATAGTCCCCAATGCAGCAATGTTCAGAGGTATGGTTTTAGGAAAATGATTGGATCATGAGGGCTCTGACCTCATCAGTGGATTAATCCATGGACTACTGGTAGGTAAGACCTTTATGGAGGAAGGAAGTCACTGGGGGCATGCCCTGGAAAGGTTTGTCATCTCTGTAGCTGGCCTCTTCCTCTTGATTTCTCTGCTTCCTGGCTGTCACAGCTGAGCAACTTTTCTTTGCCATGCCCTTCCATCATGATGTTCTGCCTCACGTAGGGCTCAGAGCAATGGAGTTGACTGTGGACTCAGATCTCTGAAATGGTGAGCTGAAATAATCTTAAGTCCTAAGTTGTTCTTGTCAGGTATTTTGCTCACAGCTATGCAAAGCTGGCTAACAGATCAAACTAGGTTTATTCAGGTGGACATTTTTAATATGAATACAAATGTTAGCTGAGATCATTTTAGATATCCTATTGTTTGACTACCTTATCTTGGTTTAAAATGGGTGAGACTTGTGAACGTGGTGTGTGTGTTGTAAATCCAACCACTGATACCTAATGATTATTTAATAATTGGATTCCTAGCTTTAATGAATAAAGAGCTAGAATAAAAGAATCCCCCCAAATAGTAAAATGCCAAAAGTAAAAGGATTTGAAGGTGAGCTCAGAGTTTGCCTTGGAAAACTCCCCAAGTGAAGAACAGTAAAGTTGAAGAACTGCTCAGTGTCTTTAATATCTGCCTTGTCTCATTTCTCTGAATTGTGTGATATAGTTTACTGAACACTGATTTAATAATCAAAAATCTTAATTATGGATTGGTACTTAACTATTTTCTCTGTCAGTCTGTGCACTGACTTTATTCATTAGTGGCACAGGGCCCAAGTAGCTATCTGAAATCCTTATTTGCCATTCTTTTATTATTATTCCTTAGTTCTGAAGGTGTCTTTATTTGGTTACTTTTACTGATTGAGGTCCCGTGGTCCTGTTAGGATAATATGGAGTATTTAAATCTAGAACAGTGAAATATATTTTTTTTTTTAATAGAAAAAGGACAGGTGGTTAGAGTAACAGGAAATCTCAAAATAGAGGCCCTTGTTCTTTTACTCTAAGAGCTCAGAAACTTAGTATTTTTCAGTGGTATAAATATTAGTCATGAGGATGAGTATACAAAATGGGAAGCTTGGTCAGGAGTGGTTATTCCTCTAAAAAATAAGGTAGTTCAGATCATCATTCCCTGTGAGCTGGTAGACATCTTTCACCTCAGCCTGGGACAGGAAGAACTACATAGAGCTGTGAAATGATAAAAACCATTGAGGTTTGAGGGTGTGACCGGAAGGTCTGAAGGTGTGATCACAAGCTGTGTGCAAAGCTTCTAGCTAACTGTATCACCAGAAAGGAATGAGTAAAATATGTGTTTTCCTAAATTAAAACAAAAACAAAAACAAAAACAAAAGCTTTTGCAGCAAAGCAGCCAGAAAATAAATGAATACATATTTATGTTTATATGTATATGTTTTATGCAAAAGTGAATTTAAAAGACAAAGTTCTAGAGCCAATTTTTCATCTTTGTTTTATTAATTTTGTTATAATACAGTTTAGTACTTCCAGTTTTGTGCTGCTTTGATCAAAGACTCATGTTAGGAATTTTAATCAGTTCTCTCTGAAGTTACTTCTAAAGTTAATTGTCTTCTCATTAAAAAAAAAAATTGCCTTTTTCAGAAATTTAGAGCTTAGTAAGAAAAAGTTTAGAGGAGCAGTTACACAATGTAGCTTTCTAATCACTTGTATCATTCTGTTCTAAAACTGAAAAAAATCTAGATTTTATGGTCATTTACTCAACATTTATCTTTTTGCTGATCAAGCACACTGGTAGGCATCATGCCTCTTATTTGTGCTGCTGTTACAATAGTGAATAAGACAGATATGGTACTCACCTTTGTGGACTTAATATTAGAAGAGGCAATATGTAAGAAGTATAAGAAAAAGTGCTCTGACTTCTTTAGCCTCCATCCTGAGGACTCTCCACCCATCACTGGCTATGTGGATGTAAATTAAAATGGGCAAAAAACCTTAATGTCGCCAATATCTTTATGGGGCAATATAATATAAATTTCTTGATCTGAAGCCATAGAATGGTTTTTCTAAAGCAGTAGTGACATACTGCTGTATGTTTTACAGTTCCTAAATTATGTGCTGTCCTTACCTTGTTCTTCCAAATACTTGCATTCCAAGTTTGATGTGGTTGGATAAAGAGTGTGCATTGGTTTATTTTATGTTACTATAGCAGAACACCTGAGAGTGGGTAAGAATTTTATTCTGGCTCACGGTTTTGGAGGCCGGGAAATTTAAGATCAGGTGGTCTCATCTGGTAAGGGCCTCATGATGTTTCAACTCATGGCAGAAAGTGAGGACAATTGGAGTGCATGGAAGACAGAACACCAGGAGTGAACTTGTTTTCAAACAACCTGCTGTGACAGTAACTAGTCTTGCCAGAGAGGCATGAATTATTCATGAGGCTCCATCCCATAACCCAAAAGCCTCCCACTGCTTTCTTCATCCCAATACTAGTGTACTGGGGTCCAAGTTTCAATATGAGTTTTCGTGGGGACAAACCATATTCGAACCACAACAGTCTATTAGCATTTCTGGGTTGCAGTGCTGGTATTTCCACTTTATAGAAATTAGGAGAGGAAACCAACAAACCAAACAAAAAATCCCATCTTTTTTTGAAGTCCAAGAAATCCCATCTGCAGTACTAATTTCATTTTATTCTTCCAAGGCTATGAAATGGCAAAACTCATATAAAACATGAACAAACTGAGTTTTGAAGATTCAGTGATTTATTCAAATTTTTATGACTAGGAAGAATTTGAATCTTGGAATCCAAGTAATAATAATATTTAGAATTCAGTGAGCACCTCCTCTATATATACTAGGTTATAGTCAAGCACTTATATGCCTTAGTTCTGACAGCAACCTTGGAGGGCAAATATTACTACCATTTTACTGTGTTGAATCTGAGGCCTAGAGAGCTAAGAGACTTGAACTAAGAGAACTAGAGAACACAAGAGAGCTAGAACTGGTATTCAAACACATTTTCCTGATTCCTAAATTCATGCTTTGTTGCAGTCCATTCTGAATTCATAGTCTATCCATGTCCTATATTGTCAAGACTTATTTTAAACATAGGTCAAGAATTGACAATTGGGCTGGGGATGTGTCTCAAGCAGTAACGTGCTCGCCTGGCATGCATGGGGCACTGGGTTCAATTCTCAGCACCACATAAAATAAAGATGTTGTGTCCACCGAAAACTGAAAAATAAATATTAAAAAATTCTCTCTCTCTCTCTCTCTCTCTCCCCTTAAAAAAAAAGTCAATGTCTTTATAAAAAAAAGAATTGGCAATAGTGTGTTCTTAGGTCAAGTAACCTTTTAATAATAGTTTATTTGTAAAGCGGGGATAATAATATACAATTGTCAGTGTTGGGAGGTTTCAATATGGCTATGCACAGTGTCTCTGCCACTTTCTCAGTTACCACTATAACTTCCTTTACCCTCACTCTCTACCTTTTCTCAGCAGAGTTTTCCTTCTTTACTTTTTTGACTTCGAGATAGAAGGCTAGGGATCTTCTTTATCTGGTTGAGAAAACCAAGGATTAGCGAGGGAGAAGAAAATGCCAAGCAGCAATTTTCTGGTTTACCTTAAAACTGCTTACATTGTTGAATTAAATGAGTCTCTGGTAGATATTTTATCTGACTTCTGGGGCATGATGACAAGTGGCAGACTTCAGTAGTAATTCAGAGACCAAGGATTGTCTCGGGACACAAGTAGGGCAGGTGGAAACAAACAAACAAAAAAACATACACACACAAAAGACAGGTAGCACAACTTAGACTATATCCAAGGGGTTAGAACACGTAGTATACTGTCTGAAGTAGTTTGGAGGAAAGGTGGGAGGAATGACCAAAGTGAAGAATATGGAGACCCTCTGAAGAATAATGGTTCAGTGCTGACTAGTGGTTGGTGAAGGAAGAAAAGAATAAGCAAGGGATTTGGTTAGAACTAAACAAAGTATGGATGGGGTTTGTCTCCGCATAATCCATTTTGCCTTCTATTCTCTCCCTCACTCCACATCCCCACACTCTATTAGCAACCATCATTTGATTTGAAAAACAATTTATTTATTTTTTTTTAATTTTTTTTATTTTTTTAGGTTTATGGCATATAGTTTAGGTAAACACACATACAAGGAGAAAGGAGAAGGGGAAATGGAGGTGTCAGAAGCAAAGCTGAGTGACAGTGAAAAACAATTTAAATTGGTTTCATAGAACCAAAGTCAGAAGATTTTAAAAGCTGGATCAAATGGAAATGAACTTCATCTGGCTCTTAATAATAGTTATAGAAATGAATTTCTTTTCTCTCTCCTTTTTTTGTTTTTGGTTCTCTTTTCAAGTTTCTGGGGATTGAACTTAGGGCTCTATGGTTGTTAGGCAAGTGCTCTATGACAGCTACATTGCCAGCCTTAATGGATTGTTTTTAAGTGTTCTGCATATGTGAAAATGGGAGGCGTTGCTGAAAATTTGTAGAGATAAATTTTTTCAAGTAAGAATAAGATTCATGATAATATGGTATTATATATATATATGTGTATGTGTGTTATATATATATATATATATATATATAAATTATAGTAATACTCTTTGACCTCAAAATATTTTTTTTGATACCAGCAAAAAAAAAAAAACAACAAAAAACAAAACCCAAAACAAACAAACAAAAAAAAATTGGAGGTAACCTAAATATCCAATAGTAATGTATTACTGAAATAATTTTTATATCCATGTTGATAATAATTATATATGGTTTTAAAAATCATGTTTTAGATAAATATTTCTAAATGAGGAAATACTTATTGTTTATTAGAAACTGATAAAAAATGCTGTGTGTGGAAAGATATCAAATTTAATAGTGAATATAACATGGATAAAAGTTATAAGAATACACACCAAAATTTTTTATGATGGGAATGTAGATGTTTTGAAGTAATTTCTAAAATGTGTTTATCTACAATAAATATAAATGAAAAAAGAAAAAAACTTCCCAAGTAGTAAGAAAAATAATAACAAGAGAAAGTTTTTAACAGAAAGACTAATGTTTAAATTAAGAGCTAAAGAATTTAGATATAACATTTATCACAAATATGTATATATTTATATGTAGATTTTTAAGTCATATCTTTTTACTAGTAGTTGGATTTTTTAAAATATATTTTCTTGTTTTCCCCAAAGATGTATTCCTCTGTCTTTTCAGTCCCCAAATACTGATTTTGAATGTTTTGCATATTTTGCAGACAACCAAGTTGTTGGTTAATTCAAGTGGAGGAATATATAACTCACGACCATCTTTCTTTTCCGTTAACATCAGCTTTTACCATATGATTTCCTTTTATCACTTTGGTCAAGAGGAGGGGTGAAACTTTTTGAGTTGGAGTGTCATTTAGAAGTAATTCATTTCTGCTTTTTGTCTTACTGTCTCTGAGGGATCCAGGACTGAAAAGGCCTACCTATTCCTCATTTTTGGTTCAGTTGCCTCCAGCTGCATCACTGCATGGCACAAATACAGGTAACATCTGCCTTTATTTCCTCAGAGCTTTGTACTTTATCCCACTTATTCTAGAGATACGGTATTTAATTACAAATGGCTGGACATGAGATTGAGATTGGTAGGCAAGTATTTGTTGATTGCATTAGAATTGCATTAACTCTGAAAGATATGAAAACTGAAGTTTACCATTTTCTCTTTCTCAATATGCTATGAGTTTTGCTCTTTGCTATCAAAATAAAGGAAGAGGGATTTGGGAAGTTTTTTTATTTTAATTTGGGTCTAATGATTTAAATATTATCCATCTTGAAGAATTTAAAGAAAGATCTTTTTCTTAGGAAACTAGAAGAAACATGAATAATTCAATTTAGAAAAATTTGTACATTAAAAAATTTAGAAAAGAATACAGTTACATGTGCAATTTTTTGTATTTGCTATTTCTTGGATGTAATCTTATTGAACTGATTAAGATGCAAAGTAAATTTTAAATATTTACTACTTATTTCTATATTGATATCCATTACTAGATTGAATCTTTTACTTATGTTAACTAATGAATGCCTATTGACAAATTTTATTTTTACATAGACTTTTCTGTCATCGTCACACACTAGAAAATTATTCAGAAAATCTTCATGTACATGAAATTATTTGGGATTGAAAATGCAGGTGTTTGGGCTTCAACCCAAGAGATTTTTATTTATTACATTTTGTACAGGGCCCTGGAATCTAAAACAGTTTGCAATATTAATCCTTGAATAATTATTTTGCTGATAGTGTCTGCAATATACGTGGAGAAACACTGGTATAGTCATGCAATATAAGTATTTTTTATATGTATGCCAGATCATGTGTAAGTTTTTTTATGTATATTAAGCAGGTCGTAAAGCTAGATAAATTTTATTTTTATTCTAATTTGTTATATATGGCTGCAAAATATATTACATTTCATATTACACATAGAGGACAAATTTTCATATTTCTGATTGTATACAAGGTATATTCTTACCATTCTTGTCTTCTTACAAGAACATGGAAAAGTTTTTAAAAAGCAAAAGTATTTTTTCAGAATGCTTTGAATTGACAGTTTAAAAGTGCTTTCAGAATACTTTGAATTGACAGTTTTATTTGAATTGACAATTTATAAGTGTTTTGGTGGTTTGAGGTAGAAACAATTTGGCCTAACATTTGCATATGTATATTGAACATTTTAAGCAAAATTGGCTGGGCCAATAGGAGCATAATCTATTCATGGATTTTTCTCTTTATATTTTTAATAACCCTGACAGTGATTAACTAGGTGCATAAATGACTTAAACAGAATTTTTATTTTAAATTTATTTATTTTACAGTAGAATGCATTTTGACACATAGTACACCAATGGAGCACAACTTCTCATTCTTCTGGCTGTACATGGTTCAGAGTCACTCCAGTAATGTAATCATACATAGATTATTACACTATGTATATAGGGTATATAGGACATATATACCCTATATACTTATGTAATAGGGTAATAATGTCTCTTTCTACTGTCCTTTCCATCCCCACCACCTCACCCCTCCCCTCACTTTCTTCTACACATTTCTTCCTTCATTCTTCCCTATCCCCCCACCCCACTATGGATCAACATCCACTTATCAGAGAAAACATTCGGCTTTTGTTTTTTTGGTATTGGCTTATTTCACTTAGCATGATATTCTGTAGTTCCATCCATTTACCTGCAAATGCCATAATTTCATTCCTCTTTAACTAATATTCCATTGTGTATATGTAACACATTTTCTTTATCCATTCATCTGTTGAAGGACATCTAGGTTTGTTCCGTAGTTTAGCTATTGTGAATTGAGCTGCTGTAAATGTGGCTGCGTCACTGTGGTATGCTGATTTTAAGTCCTTTGGGTATAAACGGGAAGAGTGGGATAGCTGGGTCAAATGGTGGATCCATTCCAAGTTTTCTGAGAAATCTTCATACTGCTTTCCATAGTGATTGCATTAATTTGCAGTCCCACCAACAATGTATGAGTGTACCTTTTCCCCCACATCCTTGCCAACACTTATTATTGCTTGTATTTTTGATAATTGCCATTCTGACAGGAATGAGATAAAATCTGAGAGTAGTTTTGATTTGCATTTCTCTAATTGCCAGAGATATTGAACAATTTTTCATATGTTTGTTGATCTATTGTATTTCTTCTTCTGTAAAGTATCTTTAATCAGAAATTTGAAAGACGTTTCATTTCTTTCATAAATAAGGTTCAGTCTACAAGCTTTATGCACTTAAAGAAGTTAATAAACACACACCCACAGATACATGTACACATACCTCTCAGCATCAAATCCTGGTTTGTTTATATAGGCTCACATTTTCATTTCTTCTTTATATAGAAGTCATCACATGGCAAGGTTTTTAATGTGAAACATACTTCTCTTCTAATTCTAAAGATGAGCAATCAGGAGGTGACTTATTCAACCCTGAGATTTCTTCAGTCTCCTTCAGAATCACCGAGTAGATCAAGGAGTGATTCTACTCAGAGTCCTAGAAAAGCTGTTGACAAAGGTATATATTTTAAGCATCTAAATTAATATGTTTATTGTGAATTGCCCAAATTTTGCAATTTGAATAAAAATTCTGTTTGCACTTCTGGTTGTCAGCTGGTAATATGAACCATAAATAGGGTAGAGTTGTAGAATGAAGTCTTTAAAAAATTTTGTGACAATGGGAAAATGAGTAAATATTTTTGAATTTGAGAAACTAATAGGATGTTTTGATTCAAATTGGACCAAAAAAATTTATGAGGGCTTTAAAAGTAAAGGACATACTGAAGTCTGAAGAAACATTGAATTTTCTAGAGAAATAAAATTCTTAGAGAAATGAAAAGTTGGGCTGGGGATGTGGCTCAAGCGGTAGCGCACTCGCCTGGCATGCATGCGGCTCGGGTTCCATCCTCAGCATCACATACAAACAAAGGTGTTGTGTCCGCCAAAAACTAAAAAAATAAATATTAAAAATTCTCTCTCTCTCTCTTTAAAAAAAAAGAAATGAAAAGTTTATGTTAAGAGTGATATTTTCACTCAGACAAAAGATATTTTAAGTATCTTAAATACTTACCAAACTTTAATGGTAATGAAGCAGCAAAAATTTTCAAATCAGGGAGGAGTTCTAATTTTTCGATTCTCTATTTCTATTCTCCTTTCAAATATTGTCAAAATTAAACTCTAAGTTGAAAACTTACTTCTTTGATTTAGTGATTATCAGAGATACAGGCTTCAGATACCAAGGACTTCAAAAGCATAAGAGTAAATATAGTATTGCCTAGAGAAAAAGATAATTGATGAAAGAAAACAGAAAGTTGATTTCTAGAAATTCCTTTAAGTATGGCCCTCTATCCCATTTGAGCTTCAGAGTATTCACTTTTGGCTATTAATTTATCAAAACTACTGACTTGGGGCTGGGGATGTGGCTCAAGCGGTAGCGTGCTCGCCTGGTATGCATGCGGCCCGGGTTCGATCCTCAGCACCACATACAAACAAACAAAGATGTTGTGTCCCCCGAAAACTAAAAAATAAATATTAAAAAAAAATTAAAAAAAACTACTGACTTATCTTTCTCTCCTCTACATGATTGTTTACGATCACAAGGACTGGGAGTACACATCAACTTGGGGTCTTCTATATGAATTGTGTCTATTGCCTTTGGTGTTTTTGTAAGGGATGTGCTTTTGAAATCCTATAGAACTGTTCCTACATGCAGGATTTATACAATTGGCATGTCAACTAGAAACCTAAAACTTGAAAATTGTAACTCCTAGATTACAAATTAATCAACTTTAAATCAACTTGTATAATATGTTTTTGAAAAAATTTTTAGTTCCTTTTTTCATATGGTCTCCCACATTAAGGTTAGTAGTGGTGGGCCATAGCTTTTTCTGTGTTGCTTATTTTCTTCTTTTTTCATTTAAAGAGTTTTCTGTGCCCTGGAACTTTATTGCAGTGACTCTTGGAATTTTCTGTTTACTTTTGTTGACGACAGTCATAGTGTTGGTGATCAAGAGTGAGTAACTGAAATCCATTTTTCTTAATCTGAGTACTGAGCTTTAGACACTAATTGTACAGACTTTAACATGCTTCATCCATTAGTTCCTGTCTGTAGTCAGGGAAAGACTTAGGTGGCTCTGAACTTTGAGTGAGGCTTTTTTTCCTGGACATATTGCAGTGTCATTTTAATATTACTTACCTATTCCATGGACTCTGAGGCTGTGGTGAGCTATACACTTAATCTGATACATGGTCATATTTCTTCTGGTAGAGGATTGAGTGAAATTCTGCCATGGTATTCAGGTTATCATGAACCTGAGGTAAACATTTTTGAGAAGTAACTGTTCAAAAGAAATTATAGCTTTTCTTCTAATAATATAACTAGGAAATAGCTTATTAAAAAATCTGTATGTAGATGTTAAATGATCTTGAATTTAAACTTTATCTTTTTTAAAAAAAATTCTGTCTTATCTTTAGAGAAAATCATTGATATATTATTCTTAGATAAAATTACATATCCCAATATTATTTTCTTGGTCCTATGGGCATTCCATCTGCTTCAGTAATAGTTATGCCACCTCCTCATGTTTCTTAGTTCAGATTTTCATACTCAAAAGATGTATTAAATATTGACTGATTGATTTTTACTTTGCTACTTATTTATTAAAAATGAACTAAACTGAAAGGTAAGGTGTTATCATCAAAATTTTATTCACATAGCTTATTTCTTATTTTACATTAAAGTTGCTAATACTGAGAAATTTGATGATTCCATTTCTATGATCAGTTCACTGAGGTGTTACTTTCTAAATGTCAAATTACTAATATGAGTTAGTTGTCAAAATGAAGCTTTTTCTTTTGGCTTAAATTTCAATGTTTATTCATTATGAATACTTTTTTGTATTACATCTATGCTGTTAATTTTAGTTTTTCAGTGTGTTCAAGAAAAACATCACCAGCAGGAAATTCTAAAAAACTTCAGCAAAGTGTACGACATTATGAAAAATGACTACTACTTAAAGGAACAAGTTTGGATAAATAAGTCTTTAGAATATGATAGTCTCAAAAATAAAACCCTTCATTTGGAATCAAATCATGAGAACAAATGTCATAAGAAAATTGAGATCTATTCAGAATTTTTGCAAAATAAAGGTATGGAGGAAATCTTTATTTAAATTATTATTTAAATAATATTTTTAAATAATTGCACAATTTCTTTTCCTTCAGAAGCTTTGAAGTCTAATAAACTGGGTTATATTATATACTAGTGATCTCTGGGCCTACTGGAAAAAAATTTGATTTGTCCCTCTTAGATATGATGTAGGTATTTGGGTATGCTTATTTCAAGCATAGGGTTGGGGCCCCCAGAAGCCATACTTGGATTATTAAGACCCTATATAGTGTCCCCAATTCAATTGCTGTTCTTACATTCCTACTCCTTTCAGAAGGTGAAAATATGTCAGTTACCCTGAAAATTCAGAGCACTTTGTTCCTGTAGGAAAATCAGACTCCTACTCTGTTGCTAACATTGGATATGGAGGCTGTCATTAAAAGTATATTTAGGCAAAAATGGGCTCAAGGACATTTATTTGGATGCTATTTTAAAAATAATTTTTGTGTATATATGTGTTTTCATTCTGCTATGGCTTCAGATATTTGGAAGATAGATTTATGACCAGTGTAAATACTTATTACTTGCAGTATATCGGCAAGATTTTCCATATGGTTGATGTTTGTGCAATTCTGTGATAATGCCATCAAAACACCAAAGAGATACAAATGTTAAATTTCATGCAGTAAACTGTTACCTTGCATAATGACCTGATTATCTTGAATTGAGTTGATTAATCAACAAGTACTAAATATTAGGATTTAGAGTTTATAAAGACCTTTTTCATGTGTAATCTCACTTTGGTATTGTGGGATTTACTATCTCTTATTAAAGGATGAATACTATTTACAAATTCCGTACATTATGACATAAATAAGAGAAAAAGAAAAAGTTACAAAAAATGTTTCTCATATTTAGATGTCATTCCAGAATCCAGCATTCTTATCTGTTAGATATATGGTATAAGTAGAATCATGAAATATTATTTTTCTTCTGTGATTGGCTGATTTCACTCAGCATAACATCCTCAAGGATCGTCATGTTGTCACATAGAAAGAATTTACTTCTTTTTAGAGGTTGAACAATATCTTTTCATATGTAACATATTATTTTAGGTTGTTTTCATCTCGGCTGTTGTGAATAGTACTGCATTGACATGAGTGTGGATATCTCTTGGTACTCCAGAATTTTGGTGATCCTCATATTGTCATTACTGATAGCAATGAGATATTATTTAGATATAGAGGACTGATAAATGTATTTCTGTAGTTGACAGACTACCAGATAATAAATTTAAAGTTTCACATTACGTGTTGTAGGTTTGATCTGTGAAGGCCACTGGTCCTGTTATGGAGTAAAATGTTATCATTTTACCAAGAAACAAGAAAAATGGGAGGGATGTAAGAAAACTTGCCAAGACAATGGATTATCCCTTTTGAAGATAAATGATGAAGATGAACAGGTATTGTGAACTCACATCCACTTTTTTTTTTCTTTCTCTTGGATGCTGTCACTTACCCTTGGATCTAAGATACTGAGGACAGGCAGGAGTTCAGAAGGAAGGACCTTCACCTATTTGTGTTCTGTCTGTTATGAGGGCAAAAATTATATAATTGAAAGTTTCCTGGGAGATTCCTACCTGCTAAGAAGTATATAAACCTGCTATCTATCTGTATAATCTGTAAGTATTCTATCTGTATAATCTATTATGATAACCATTATTATTAAGGATGCAGTTTGGTTCTTTGCAGTCATTTTCCTTTCAAAGGATTCTGTAAGAGTAACAGAAAAATATTCCCTTCCCTGAATAATATTTAACCCTTTGATAAATTACAGCCTGAACCAACAGTTATTTATCCCTATAAAATGGCAACTTTGGGCTGGGGATATAGCTTGGTTGGTAAAGTGTTTAATAAATAAAAACTTAGAACTGCCTGGAATCAAATTTATCTCTACCACTTACTAGCTGAGTGACTTCAGGTAAATGACTTAACCTCTCTGGCTGCCTTGAAAACAAGATGATTTTTAAAAAATATTTATTGTTTAGTTGGACACAATATCTTTATTTATTTATTTTTATGGGTGCTGAGGATTGAACCCAGTGCCTCTCATGTGGTAGGCAAGCACTCTACCGCTGAGCCACAACTCCAGCCCCCCAAAATGGAAATGAGTTTAGATGAGTTTAAGGACCATAAAAGTGATAACAGTTTTACCAATTAGTCTCATGATGATTTTCATTGCATACATAGGCAATATTTACTTGGTTAATGTTCTTATATAAGAATATATAAAGGTGTATATCATTTAAAATCTCAGTATAAAAGAATTCCTGATATCAAGTCATGAAATAATTTTGTTTGATATGTTAAAATATAGTTAAACGTATATTTTAAAATCCACTTAGTCATTTAATCTAACATTAAGTGCTATATCACTCTGATATATTTCATTTTAGATAGTAGATTATTCCAAATATTTTTCCCTTTTACTTCTTTCAGTGCTGAACTACAGAAAGACTTTCTCTTAGGATACTGAAGCTGTAATGTGCACCCTTTTCACGTAATACTTTTTACTTTAGTAAATTTGTTTTGAAGATTCCTTTTACTTAAGGTTGTGTGGTGATCCTTTTTTCATATTCTTCATTATTCTTTTGGAGTAGGAATTTGAATAGTTTTGTAAAGTGTCAAAAATGATTTAACAATTTAAATATTTATTATTGCTAAATAGATTTTTACATTTTGCATGTTTTTAATAATTTACAAAAGTTATACTTTTAAAATAAATAATCTACTAGTGGAAAATTACTTTGGAAAATGAAAATGCAAGGATTGAAGAAAGAGAGGTAGAGGAGAATTAGCAGAGTACTGGTCACAGGAACACCTGGCCTTATGACCTGTCATTCTCTTTGTTTATCTAATAGATGAGAATTTTGTGACATAATGTTTTTTGTTTCCTGTATAGGCCTTCCTTAAACAACAGGCTTGTAAAAATAATTACTGGATTGGATTATCATATGATGAATGTGAAAGGAAATGGAAATGGGTTGACAGTGACACATCTTCTGGAATGTGAGTTTCTGGAATACATTCAAACTCTACCATTAGTGTGGGAGTTGGAAGGATTATGTCTGGAATGAATATTCTCTCATTTCACACAATTTAACACATTTTCAAATGGAAGTCACTGGTGAAAATAAGAAGAATGGGTTATAAAGTGTTTTAGAAAGTACAGTTAAAAAAGGAAGAGAGGTGTCATACAGAGTTATTAATAATAATAGTAGTATGATCTCAGAAGTATGTGTTATGAGATGCAGAAAATGAAGCAATCATAACTTTTTTGATAGCGGCACTCTACCACAGAATTCCATCCCTAACCCCTGACCTCCATCACAAAATTTATTTTGAGACAGGGTCTTACTAAGTTGCCCAGGTTTGCCTTGAACTTGTGATCCTCTTCTCAGAAGCTAGGATTACAGTGTGCTTGAGAGATTATAGGTGTGCACCACTACACCTGGTTCAAAATCATGAATCATGAATCATAAATTTTAAGGTGACGTGATTGTACCATCTGACTTAGCTATAATGAATATTCTGAATATCCCAAACATTCATATGAAACTTCTTTATATAATTAGTATGTTTGTTTATGTTATTTATTGACATAAATATAAGAATTTGCATATAGATACAATCATTCATATGCATATACATACCTTCCATTTTGAATTGCAGCAGTATGTAAACAATTAGGTTTACATTTAGTTCTAATCTGCCATAAAATTGTTCATTATTTAGAAATATTAAGTATTGTATTTTTATTTCTAGGAATTCTCTTTTGTGTTTTCAAATAATCTTGCTAGACACTCATATTTTCAAGCTGCCTTTTATTTCTTAAAACAGTGAAACATATTTCACATTTGATATCTGATAATTCTAGTATTTTTCTGTTATTTCTGCTGGCTTTTTTCATGATGTAATTTTCTTTCCTCCTCCTCCTCCTCCTCCTCCTCCTCCTCCTCTTCTTTCTTCTTCTTCTTCTCCTCCTCCTCCTCCTCTTCTTTCTTCTCCTCCTCCTCCTCCTCCTCCTCCTTCTTTCTTCTCCTTCTTTCTTCTCCTTCTTCTCCTTCTTCTTCTTCTTAGGATTGAACCCAGAGGCACTTTACCATTGAGGCATATCCCCAACCCTTTATATTTTTTATTTTGAGACAAGGAAGTTGCTTAGGGCCTCACTAAGTCGCTAAAGTTGGCCTTGAGCTTTTGATCCTCCTGCCTCAGCTTCCTGAGTCACTGGGATTATAGGCATTCACCACCATGTCTGGCCATGATACAATTTTCTTTGTGGAATTTTTTTTCCCTCTTTAAGCTGCAGTGGAAACCATTTGAGGTCTGAGATGAAGATGGTGGCTTCCCCAAGAAAAAAATTGCTTTAGTTGGATGTTTAGCAGCACTGAATCTGGTCTACTTTTCACTTGGGGTGGGCAAGTATTGGGAGCTCTGAGTTGTAAACCTGCAAAAAATGACCTGAAATCACCTTGACATACTTGTATTTTCCAAGGACATTGTTAGATAAACTACTTTGGAGGTCATAAAACAGAAAGACTCACAGGCCAAATTAAGATGCTCAGATCAGATGGTAAATCAAATCCACCTAGAACCTGTAGCACAATGCAAAGGGAAAGATATAGGTAGGCTGTCATAGATACAGTAAGGCACAAGATGGGGAGAGGGCCATCTGAAACCTGCGTCAAGCAATCTTTTTATGCCCTGATGCTCTCTGCAGCAGAATCCTTCCCTGATGATAGTGTGGGTTATAGGGCCAGATTTGAGGTTTGAGTTATGAGGGCTACAAAGAGAAAAACTATTGTGATCAGCACACATATTTTCTCTACTGGGGAGTCACAGTATCATATAAGCCTGGCTACAACTTCACCTCTCCAATTAACCTTATGAGCAGTTTTATGAATTTAATTTGTGTTAATTGGGCAGGGGCTAGAATGGGTGTCACCAATGGGAGATGGAATGACCTTGTGAATGTTGAGGATATGCTTCATGTATATTTTGTGCATAGTTAGTGTCTGCTTTGTCTTCTTTTTTGTTTATGTTCATCACACATGATTTACTTACTGTATCTATGCCTAACATTTCTCATAGGTTACTAATTTACCTATCTCTTCAAAACATCTTACGTGTTCTACCTGTGTCTCACAAGTTACTTGGTTTCATTTATCTTTCTTATTTGTTTCTTATCCTATAGCAGATTTGAATATTTTAAATAATGTATCAAATATGTATTACATGAGGGATGCTTTGTGATTTTGAATTCTTAGGTGAGGTTATTCTTTTTTTTCCTTCTGCTTAAATCTAAGGTTCAAGATAGTTCCTAGGGACTTTTACTGAAGATATATCCCTTTGAGTTCTCAGCACTCGGTGGCTTGTGTGGCATTCATTATTTAGAATACCCATGATGTAGAATTTATCATTCAGCCTACTGTATCTATTAAGGGACAATCTTTCCTCAGTGCTTCACTTATCCTTTTCAGTTCCACCTTTACTTAAGCCTCAGCCTCTATAGAAATTTGCTTCTTACCAGTGCATGAATTTATGCAAAAAGTTTTCAATTTTTTTTATTCAACATTTAGAATTATTTTCCACTGGAAGGTAGTTCTGGTACTTAGTACACCATTTTGCTGAAACTGATGTCCTGCTATAGACAGGACAGTTAATGAATTATCATGTTTTAGCAATAACTGCTAGATATGGGGTGGAGGAGGAAAAGAAACAAAACAAACAAAAACTTCAATCAAGAAATCTTATCTCTAACTATATTCTAATTTTCCTTTAAAATATAGACATATGAGACCTGGTTATGTGTTACAGAAATTCTTTTTAGTCTTTCACTTTATTGAAAAGATTGACATAAGAAAGCATGTTTGTGCCGGGGTTGTGGCTCAGTGGTAGAGCGCTTGCCTAGCATGTGTGAGGCACTGGGTTCAATCCCCGGCACCACATAAAAAACAAAACAACAACAACAACAACAACAAAAAAAAAAAACAAATGAAATAAAGGTATTGTGTCCATCTACAAATAAAAAAAAATCTAAAAAAAGAAACCATGCTTGGTATATTGTAATCCCATGGTAATATTGTAAATTAAATGTTGTCTAATGATCCAAAAATTGCCAGTGTAAAATAACATGGGGGATTATGAGTGTGATAAAGAGACATGATTCTATAAACTTCAGAATTAAAGAGTTGCCCCCCTCTTTTCTCTTCTGTAGTCATCTTCCCATAATGATGTCTCCTGCAAGAGGACATTGTGTTTTTTTATCTGCAACAAGAGAAGTCGCTATTGAATGCAATAATAGCTACAATTGTATTTGTGAAAAAAGACTGTAAAGTATTTCATCTGCTTTAATGTGTGATGAGAATAAAAGTTAAACATGGAATATTGTAGTTTTTGTTTGTTTACTGTCATAATTTGTGATTACTTACAAATAAATGTTTTTGACTTCTGCTATGGAAGCAGAGAGAGATGAGCTGCAAGAGGAAGAAAATGTTTTTTTTCATTACATGACTAGGAAATCAGATGCCGTGTTTCTTTGTAGAAAAGAGAGGAAGAAGAGCCTGTCTGTGGAGAGCAGTTTCCCTTTTCTGTAATGGCACTGAGGATTTATTCTTCCTTTCTTTTTCCTGAGACATCCTTAGAACCAATTAAAGAACCCTGATAAATAGGATCAATCATTTCAATGTCTTCTGGCTTTTATGATACATTTAAGAACTAGAATATAGTTGTGTTTTGTTCACATCTAAAGCTTACCTCATCTTTAAAATATTTTTTATTTTGTCATAAAATATAATTTTTAACATACTGAATAATTGCAAGGATAGTTCAAGGAATTCCCACATAACATTCACCCAGATTATCAGTTGCAGTTGTTTATATTTTGCTTTATGGTTTATATTCTACCCCCCATCCACCTTTCTGTCTGTCTCCTTGCTGATCCATTTGATAATAAATGCCATCTTCTTCTTTTGTTCAAATATTTTTTAAGCACAAAAACTTGTCTTATATAGTAATACTACAATGATCAAAATCAGGAGATTTAGTATTGATACAGTACTATGATCTAATCTATAATCCATGTTCATATTTTATCAGTTGTCCCAGTAATGTCATTTATAAGTTTTTTTCCTCCATGTTCAGGATCATGCAGTGTATTTAATTGTGCTGTCATTTAGTGTACTTAGTCTAGAACTGTTCTTTAGTCTTTTTTTTTTCTTGACCTTGACATTTTAAAATCAACTTTTTTTATTTGTACTGTGCATATCAAAAAATGCACCCACTGTAAGTTAAGAAGAATATAGGTTTTAACAAATATGTACCTCTAATACACTATCCATCCAAGATGTAGGACATATCCATCACCTATAAAAAGTTTCTGTCTGTCACCATCCACCTGGCCCCATGCAAGTGGTGATATGCTTTCTTCTACTGTACATTAATTTTGCCATTCCAGCATTTTATGACTCATGTACTCTTTGTAATTGACTTTTTGCTCAGCCTGTGTTTGAAACAATCTATACTTTTTCATGTATTAGTAGTTCATTCTTTTTGTTTGTCTATTGTACTGATAAACCACATTTTTTTATTCATTCATTGATAAACATTTGATGTAGTTCCACTTTTTGGCTTCTATGAATAAAGCTGCTATGCTATGTACATTTGTGTGCAAATCTCTGTGTGGACATGTGTTTTTCTTTTTTTTTTAATCATTTCTAATTTCTTTTTTTTATTAGTTGTTCAAAACATTACAAAGCTCTTGACATATCATATTTCATACATTTGATTCAAGTGAATTATGAACTCCCATTTTTACCCTGTATATAGATTGCAGAATCACATCGGTTACACATCCATGTTTTTATATACTGCCATACTAGTGTCTGTTGTATTCTGCTGCCCTTCCTATCCTCTACTATCCCCCCTCCCCTTCTCTGCCCTCCCCTCCCATCTTCTCTCTCTACCCCATCTACTGTAATTCATTTCTCTCTCTTATTTTTTTCCCCTTTCCCCTCACTTCCTCATATATGTAATTTTGTATAACAATGAGGGTCTCCTTCCATTGGACATGTGTTTTTATTTTGTTTCTAGAAATATCTGGGGAGGGGGTCTGATTATTGGACATGTTTAATTTTATAAGGAACTTCTAGGTTATTTTCTGTGGTTATATGATTTTATTTTCCCAGGAGCAACAAATGAGTGTTCCTGTTTCTCTTCATCATTGATGGTGCAATATTGTTAGTCGTCTTAATTTTAGCTATTATGGGGAGTGTGTAGTGATGTTTCACTGTAATGTTTTAATTTGTATTTCTCAAATGATGATATTGAGCATCTTTTTTGTTTGTTAAAAATGTGTATTTTCTTGTGTAAAGTATCTCTTTGTGTTTTGTTTACTTTTTAAAAATTGGGTTTGCCTCTGTGAATTATGGAGTTTGTTATATAATTTATTCAGATTATCCAAATAAGTCTTTTCTTAGATGTATGCTGTTATGATTTGGATATGAGGTGTCTCCCAAAAGCTCATGTGTTAGACAATGAAAGAAAGTTCAGAGGAGAAATGATTAGGTTGTGAGAGTCTTAACCCAATCAGTGAATTAATTCCATGATAAGGACTAAGTGAGTGGTAACTGAAGGCTGGTAGGGTGTGGCTGGAGAAGTGGGAATTGGGGGCATGGCTTTGGGGGTATATATTTGTCTCTGGCAAGTGAAGATCTCTCTCTCTGCTTTCTGATCATCATATGAGCTGCTTCTCTCCATCACACTCTTCCTGATGATTTTCAGCCTCACCTGCACCCCTGAATGGTGCTGGACTTCTATGGACTGAGACCTCTAAAATTGTGAGCCCTCAAATAAACTTTTCCTCCTCTACAGTTGTTCTGGTTGGGTCTTTCAGTTGCAGCAGTAAAAAAGCCGACTAAAACATGTAATATGAATATTTTCTGT